>NW_026575134.1:38345000-39087931 GCF_905146905.1 Nyctereutes procyonoides
ATCCAGATGGTAGGCAGCCCCTGTCCTGAGGAATAGAAACCCCTGTCCTTAGGGTCAGCGCATCCATGCTTCTATACAGGCTGCCCCTCCCTGAGTAGCCATAGCAGGTCAGGAGAGAAGTTTGGATATACAAAACCCAACTTGTTTTTTTTTTTTTTAAGATTTTATTTTAATTCATGAGAGACACAGAGACATAGGCAGAGGGAGAAGCAGGCTCCTCGCAGAGAGCCTATTGCAGGACTTGACCCCGGGACCTGGGATCACTACCTGAGCCAAAGACAGATGCTCCACCCCTGAGCCACCCAGACATCCCCAAAACCTAACTTGTGTAAAGGTTTTTCTGAAATGAAGTGATTCATATTTCCTCAACATTTCTTCCTAAGATCCAAAATTAAGTACAGTTCTTGGGATGGATGTGTGTAATTTGAACCAAGGCTTAGGACAAGGAATACCAGTAAGTTCTCAAAGATGAACTTGGGGGGCATCTGCCTGGCTGCATCTGTAGAACATACAACTCTTGATCTCAGGGTCATTAGTTCAATCCCCATGTTGGGCGTGGAGCCTACTTTAAAAAATAACATGATATAAAATCTTTAATAAAAATCAATTAAGTAATTAACATGAAATTACCTTGAGAGAAAGGGAATCTAGGTTACTAAGCACTGGAGTCTACTCTGCACTCCATCATTCATCAACCATGAGACCTTAAAGGAAAAGATACATTGCTTTCTTTCTTTCTTTTTAAAAATTTATTATTATATACGTTAGTAATCTCTACATCCAATATGAGCCTCAAACTCACAACCCCGAGATCAAGACCTACATGATTTTCCAACTAACCCAGCTAGGTGCCCCTTTGAAGATTAATTGCTTTCTAAGACTTTATTTTTCATCTATCAGAAGAGGATATAATGGGTGTAGTGCTATTATATATTATGTAAATTCGAGTTAAGCAAATTTGAAAAACTTATCAAATCTGATAAATTTGAAAAGCAAATCTCCCTAAATTCTTTATTTTTAAAAGATTTTATTTTTTAGTAATTTCTACACCCAACATGAGGCTCAAACTCACAACTCCAAGATCAAGAGTTGCATGTTCTACTGACTGAGCCAGCCAGGTGCCCCTATATCTTCCTAAATTTAAAGAAATCACCAAGGGTACATGATTTCAAAATTGGTGAGTTGACTGCGCCTGTGCACTGTTTATAACCATTGCCACACGACAGCATCCCTTGAGCTGGCAAAAGTAAATAATGGCGATTAGTGCTCATATTGTGTGAACTGAGCCATTGTTTATATGCATTATAACTTCTGAGAGTGGTTGCTAATGACTGATGCACTGTTGTTTTAATATTCAGCATTATCATTTAAAATATTTTCTGTATCTTGGAATGATATTTTCTCAGAGTTCATTAAGTGCTGGCATGAGTGCCAAAAAACACAGTCCAAAATCAATAACTTTGTAATGGAAGTTAGATATGATAAAACACTATGAAAAAGCCCAAAGAACTGTCGTGACATTCCAAGCTGTTACTTTAGGAGGGCCTATCTTGTGAAACATTAGAGATTTTAGTGTTTAGTAAATAAAAAATAGCACAAAGGCAAAAAATATTCTGCAATGGTTGAACATTCCTCTCCCCATCCTTTTATAGGGATTCTTCTGGAAAATATGTCAAATTACTTGGAAGATTTTATTTATTTATTTGAGAGAGAGAGAGAGAGAGAGAGAGAGCACGCGCAAACACTGGGGGAGCCCCAGGCAGAAGGAGAGGGAGAAGCAGGCTTCCCGCTCAGCAGAGAGTGGAGCCCAATGTGGGGTTGGGTCCCATGACCCTGGGAATGTCAAATTACTTAAGTCTTGAATTATCTGACATCTTCTGTAGCATATCCTTTCTATAAAGTGTGACCTTGCCTCAATGAAATTATGTAATCCATGAAAAATTATTTTCTTTCTTTCTTTTTTTAAAGATTTTATTTATTTATTTATTTATTTATTTATTTATTTATTTATTATTTATTTATTTATTCATGAGAGACATAGAGAGAAAAAGGCAGAGACACAGGCAGAGGGAGAAGCAGGCTCCATGCGGGGAGCCCAGTGTGGGACTTGATCAGGTCTCCAGGATCCTGCCCTGGGCTGAAGGTGGCGATAAAACGCTGAGCCACTGGGGCTGCCCTATTTTCTTTTTTAAAAGATTTTATTTATTTATTCATCACACACACACACACACACACACACACACACACAGAAATAAAGAAGAAGAAGCAGGCTCCCTGCAGGGAGCCCAATGTGAGACTCAATCCCAGGATCCCAAGATCACATCCTGGGCTGAAGGCAGATGCTTAACTGCTGAGCCACCCAGGGGTCCCGAAAAATTCTTTTCTTGAAAGGATTTTAAAAATTTATTTATTCATGTGAGACAGAGAGAGAGAGAGAGGCAGAGATACAGGCAGAGGGAGAAGCAGGCTCCATGCAGGGAGCCTGACATGGGACTCCATCCCGGGTCTTAATGTGGCACCTGACAACTTGGTAAGAGCTTTCTTTCTTTTTCTTTTTTTTTTTTTAAGATTTATTTATTTATTTATTTATTTATTTATTTATTTATTTATTTATTCATTCAGAGAGAGAGAGAGGCAGAGAGACAGGCAGAGGGAGAAGCGGGCTCCATGCAGGGAGCCCGACATGGGACACGATCCTAGACCTCCAGAATCATGCCCTGGGCTGCAGGCGGCGCTAAACCGCTGCGCCACCAGGGTTGCCCTCTTTTTCTTTTTCTTTCTTTTTCTTTCTTTCTTTCTTTCTTTCTTTCTTTCTTTCTTTCTTTCTTTCTTCTTTCTTTTTTCCTTCCTTCCTTCCTTCCTTCTTTCTTTCTTTCTTTCTTTCTTTCTTTCTTTCTTTCTTTCTTTCTTTCTTTCTTTTCTTCTTTCTTTTTTTTTCATGATTTTTTTACTTATTTATTCGTGAGGGACACGGAAAGAGGCAGAGACAGAGGCAGAGGGAGAAACAGGCTCCCTGCAGGGAACCCAATGTGGGACTGGATCCGAAGACCCCAGGATCACATCTGCCGTCAAAAGCAGATGCTCAACCACTGAGCCCCCCAGGTGCCCCAACCTGTGTCTTTCTCAAGTGACACATGTACGTGGCAGAGCCAGAACTTACTAAATATACCACAGAGGGAGCAGCAGCAGCAGCAAGAGTAAAACTATATGTAGGTAACTTGAAACTTCACGTAATAAATCATTTCTGATATAGACAAAAATTGTCCTTGATTTTTTTAAAGATTTTATTTACTTATTCATGAGAGACACACACAGAGAGAGAGAGAGAGAGAGAGAGAGAGAGAGAGAGAGAGGCAGAGACACAGGCAGAGGGAGAAGCAGGCTCCATGCAGGGAGCCCAATGTGGGACTCCATCCCTGGACTCTGGGATCATGACCTGGGCTGAAGGCAGGCACTAAACTGCTGAGCCACCCAGGGACCCCCTGTCCTTGATTCTTTAAGGAAAATCTCAGAACAGCAAGGTGCTTGGAAAGTCGCTAATAGTTTCTCTACACCTACAGAGGACCACTACTGTAGATTGGGAAATCGGCCACAGCTCTTCATGCTTCCTTATATCCATGCTCTTCACAGAGTGACTTTGCAGGTCTTTTAATACATGAAGACTTTTTCCTTACACTTTGATTCTGAGCTGGTCTAGGATGAGGCAGGTGTGATGTTGTATTACTTCCCAGCTTCAGATTCAAGAGACCTTCGTGTCTCTACTGACACTCTTGGACTCCTACAACCTCCGTGAGTAAGTCCAGACTAGCCTGCTGGTGGATGAGAGACCACATGGAGCAGAGCTGGTCAGCTGAGCCATCTCAGCCAAGATCCAAGACATGTGAAACAGCCTCCATGAGCTCAGCAAAGCCAAGCCTCATCGGGACTTCCAGCTAACCCCCCAGCTGGCACGTAACCAAGGCCACCCTAAAACTCTCAGGCCCACACTGATTCAATGACTCATAAATGTGTATCATTTTAAACAAACAAACCAACCTTAAAAAGTGACAAGAAAAGCCTCAGAACAGAAAATATTTCAATTCTCTCAACTTCCAGATTTGGATTTTCTACTCTTTTCCTGCTACCAACTTCCAGATTTGGATTTTCTATTCTTTTCCTGCTACCAGGTGATGCCTTCATTCAATCATTCAACTGTTTCTTTTGTTTGTTTATTTGTGTGTGTGAATGTTTTGGGGTAAGGCACTTTAATAGGTTTGGTGGGGGTATATAGAGCAGAATATAAGAAAATACAGATCCAGGGGGCTCCTAAGTGGCTCAGTTAGTTGAGTGTCTGACTCTTGGTTTCAGCTCAAGTCATGATCTCTGTGGGTCCTGGGATGAGCCCTGCATCCAGCTCTGTGTTCAGCGGGGAGTCTACCTGAGGTTCTCTCCCTCTGCCCCCCATGCCACTGGCATGTGTGTGTGCACATGCTCTTTCTCTCTAAAATAAATAAATAAATCCTTTAAAAAAAAAAAAAAAAGAAAAGAAAGGACACCTGGGGGGCTCGGTGGTTGAGCAGCTGCCTTTGGCTCAGGGCAGGATTCCCAGGTCCTGGGATCAAGTTACACATCGGGTTCCCTGCAGGGATTCTGCTTCTCCCTCTGCCTGTGTCTCTGCCCTTGTGTGTCTTTCATGAATACATAAATAAAATCTAAAAAAAAATTTTTTTAATCTTAGAAAAATAAAAAAAAATTGATTTAAAGTCTAGTTTGGAAAGAAAGGAAGTAAGCCTGGCCAAATAAGCTACCTACTGAATTTAATTCAGACAACGTGGGATCAATTAATAGCTGAGTGACCTTTGGATAGTTACTTAATCTTTCTGGGTTTTAGCTTCCTTATCTCACAAATGAGAGTAATACCTGGCTCTCAGCATGGTGGGGAGGGTCCAAAAAATTGGGAAAGTGCTGGGCCCCTGGGTCAGAATCCACTTTCCACCTCCTGACATTGCTTGTTCATATTTCAGGTGAGCATTGAGCATCGTCTTTAAGTCAGGATCTCCCCAGGGAGAAAGGAATCTTCCTGAATTTCAGAGGTGACTTGGCTTTCAGCAACCCCTCACATACAAGTCAACCCAGACAGGGAACTTGGCATCTCTCCAGTGGCCTGCAATGGACTTTTGCACATTGAAAGGGAAGGCTGTGCAGAGCTCCCCTGGCCATCAGGCCTGTTGTGAAGTGGTGAGCTCTCTGTGCCCAGACAGCTACAAGTCGTCTGAGTGACTCTTGTTTCATTCGCAGCCTTGGCTGGGGAGACTGAGCTGCAAGGAAGGCCTCTGCCCTGAGACCTGCTGTCCTGGGGTTTGGCCCCAGGGACTGTCTGCGCACAAGGAGCCAGGCCTGCCACAGTCTGAGAGCAGGAAACAGGAATAGGAGGTGAACCCAGGGCAGGGGCTAAGCCAGGAACACCCCTCATGTCTTCTTTCTGCCCCTCTGAGAAGTCTGACTCAATCAAAAGAGCTTGCAACTTTTGACCTTGGTGTTTTGAGTTTGAGCCCCATGTTCGGTGTAGAGATTACTAAAAAAAATTATAATAATAAAACTTTAAAAAAATACTTAAAAAATAAAATCTATCTTCCTATTTGTCCCATTAAGCTGTAGATTTTGAAGGTAGGATGTAGGGTCATCTTCACACTTCTGCTGCTTAGCATAGTGCCTGACACATCCGAGGTACTCAGGGAACAAATAAATGGGATATTTAATAAAAGTGGGGATTTTAAGACAGAAGGGCAGAGAGAAAGAAGAGGGCAGGCGCTGAACTTCACTCAGACACATGCTTTCACATCCCAGTTCTGTGTTTCCTAACTGCGTGACTTTGAGCCAGACTTCCCCTTTCTGAGTTTTCCATGGGACGCTGCAGTGGGGATTCAAGGTCTGCGAGGCTCCCAGCACGCTGCCCATGGAAGTTCCCAACAAAGTCCTTGACTGCTATTACTGTCAGAGTCCCAGACAAGGAACGCGGGGACCGTGATAAATGCAGGGCATAGGGCGCCTGGAGGGTTCAGTCTTTAGGTGTTGGACTCCTGGTTTTGGCTTAGGTCATGATCTCAGGGTTGCGAGATCGAGCCCCCAGTCAGGCTCCATGCTGGACCTGGAACTTCCTTAGGATTCTCTCCCTCTCCTCCTGCTGCCCCTCCCCTCTCCCCCACCTCGCAGGTAGCGCCACCCCCCCATGATGACCTCATCTGTAACTTTGTAGTGCCTTTCCACTCTAACTCTAGGTCCAGCCAGGTGACTGCTCTGGCCAATGGGATGATGATATAAATGCAGGGCAGCCCGGGTGGCTCAGCGATTTAGAGCCGCCTTCAGCCCCGGGTGAGATCCTGGAGATGCGGGATCAAGTCCCACCTCAGGCTCCCTGCATGGAGCCTGCTTCTCCCCCTGCCTGTGTCTCTGTCTCTCTCTATATATGTCTCTCATGCATAAATAAATAAAATCTTAAAAATAAAATAAATAAACTTGATGCAAGCCAAGGTGTGGAAAAGACTACTCCTTCCTGAGGCCTTTCCCAGAACTCTGCCATTGCAGGGTAGTGTGCTAGAAGGGTGCAGGAGAGACACAGAGGAGAGACACGGTGTCCCCCAGTTGAGGCCAATATAGATCACCCGACTATTACAGGTGCATGAGCAAACTCAGGGAAGATCAGCCAGGTGAAACCAGGTCAGCAAGACCACTCAGCCAATCCTGAGACTTCCACGAAATAACACAGGGTTGCTATGTTAAGCCACTGAGTTTGGAGTGACTTGTTACACAGCAATACTAGCTGACACAGGAGCCATGGTAGCCCTTGTTGTATAAAATTGAAAGGTAAATACAAGCGGTGCCTGGGTGGCTCAGATGGTTAAGTGCCTTCAGCTCAGATCATTATCCCAGGGTCCTGGGAGCAAGTCCTGTATTGGGCTCCCTGCTCAGCCAGGAGTCTTTCTCTCCCTCTGCTCCTCCTTCCTGCTCATGTTCTCTCTCTCTCTCTCTCTCTCTCTCTCTCTCATTTTCTCTCTCAAATAATAATAATAAAAAAAAACACAAAACACCAACAACAAAGGTAAATATGAGAAGAAGTCATGGTCTGTCAAGTTTTATTTGTAGAGGCTGGTTAACTTGAACCAGAGAAAGCTATAAAAAGTGCTTTGGGGAGCAACAGGGAAGGATGATAGAGGAAGGGCCTTCCCCAGACCCCAAGGAAGCCCTTCACACGGACAGCAGGGGACAGCCTGGGGCAGAGGTGGCTGGGGGTGAGTCCAGGCAGGCGGTAGCAGGGCTTGTGTGGTACGGCTTGCATTAGCCTGGTAGCCTATGGGTCTCAGACCAGGGGGTCGTACACCCGCCCCATGAAGACAGGGAACCTGTGCTGCTGGTCCCAGAGCAGGAAGAGAAAGGGCTGCTGCACTTCAAAGATGACCAAGTTGCGGGCCACAGAAACCGCTGACGCTGCGGCCGCCTCCACCCCGGACTCCGTCAGCTCCAGCATGGTCTGGTGCTGCATCGCAGAAACCTGAAGATCTATGTCTTCGGTCAGCCCGCACAGGTTGAGGTCATAAAGAAAGTCAAAGAATTCTAGAGCATAACCAGAGAAAAAAACAGTGAGTCAAAGGCCAGCAGGAGGGGCGCCTGACTAATGGCTCAGTCAGTAGAACACATGACTCTTGATCTCAGGGTTGTGAGCTAGAGCCCCACACTGGGTGGACAGATTACAGGAAAGAAAGGAACAGAGGAAGGGGGGAGGGAGGGAGGAAGATCAGCTCGAGGCCTCAGTTACTGGAGACATTTGTCCTAAATTTTCTGGGTTGGTCCCAAGTCCTACATTTCTCTTTGTCTTCCTCCCTTGCTTGTCACACCATCTATTGGGCCTTCTGGGACAGTTCACAGAATCCTCTATCAGTGGGCCCATCTTCATTCCAATCACCACCTTCTCTGAGGAGGTTGAGAGGCTTTGCCCAATCCCCCCAAAGAACCCTGAAAAATGACGTCCTTGTTTCCAAGGACCTTAGAGGGGAGGTAATACATCAGAAAGAGGACACATGTTACCAAATGAGGTCATATACAAGGGTGTGATGTCATATACTAGGAAACAAGTTCACCTATTAGAAGGTCAAGTTCTGTAACAGAAAGTGAAGTGATCTATCTGGACATGAGGTCAAAGATCAGGAAGTGAGGCCAATGGTTAGGTAATAGAGTCTCGGTTGCCTCCTCTACAGTCAGAAGCCTCCAGGCTCTATTATCCAGATCGTTCCTGCATAGTCCCATGGGGTGGCTGAGTGTTATGAAAGGTCCCTATGGAAGAGGTGTCCATGACCCCCCTGGTCACCTGTCCCAGTATCTTTGTTGCAGTGACCCTGGTGGATAGTCGAGTTGGAGACCTGGGTTGATGTTTTGGCTCACTTCTAACTAGCTCAAGGGACCCTGGGTAAGTCAGGTAAACTATGAATTTCCATTTCCTCACTGAACCAATGGGATAATAGCATATGGCCCTCTAACTCACAGGACTGAGGAACAGACTGAGTCCAACTCTAGAGTACAACCCACATTTTAAGGACATCCCCAGGGGGTGCCTGGGGGGGTCAGTTGATTGAGCATCTGCCTTTGGCTCGGGTCATGATCTTCAGGGTCCTGGGATGGAGCCCTGCATTGGGCTCCCTGCTCAGCGGGGAGTCTGCTTCTTCTTCTCCCTCTGCCCATCCCCCATTCTCTGTCTCTTTCTCAAATAAATAAAATCTTAAAAGAAAAATAATAACAAAAAAAAAAAAGAAAGAAAGAAAAAAGAAAAGGCCCTCCCCCTTACTCCCCACCCAATGGCCTAGGAGCAATCCTGAGCAGCCAGGGCTTACTTAGTTTCTCCATGACTGTCAGCATGTCCTGGTTGCTCTTCACTTTGATGCGGGGCAGCGTCAGGAGAGTGGGCTGGAACTTGGTCATCTCCAGTTTCTTCATGATGGCCTTGAAGACAATGGGGCTGAGAGCCTGCTCCAGGTCTTCGAGATAGTGTTTCGTGCTCTGGGGCACCATGATCACCAAGCTCAGATTGTGAGAGAGCTGCAGCTGCCCTACCTGCAGAACAAGAGATGCACCTTACCCGTCTTTCTACTCCAACTCTCCTGGATCCCACACCCTACATCCCAAGGCTCATCTTCAGGCTGCTGCCATGGTGCGTGCAATTGCCACAAGCAGCAGCTGGACCTAGGCTCCCAAGCTTTGTGACAAAATGGCAATACCAACTGGGTGAACAGTGCTGGTCTAACTCTGTGCTAGTGACATGCAGAGGAATGAGTATAGCTTTCTGGTCACACAGGCTGAGGACTACAACTTGACTCTATTGCTGACTAGCCATGTAATATAGACAAGTGATGTGATCTGAACCCTGCTCCCTTCTCTTCCAGTGTGCAGTGCATAAAGAACGTAACGTGTATAATATACCACCAGAGTTATCAGATGTGTCCTTTTAAAGACTTTTAAAATATTTTAATTTGGGGGGCACCTGGGTGGCTCAGTCAGTTAAGCCTCTGCCTTTTGCTCAGGCCATGATCTAAGGGTCCTGTGATGGAGCCCTGAGTGGGGTTCTCTGCTCATTGGGGAGTTTGTCTCTCCCTCTGCTCCTCCCGCTGCTTGTGCATTCAGGCGCACACTCTCTCTCAAGTAATCTTGAGTAAACGCTCACGTAATCTCCACACCCAATGTGGGGTTCAAACCCACAATACCAAGATCAAGAGTTGCATGCTGTACTGACCAATCCAGTCAGGTGCCCCAGTCCTTTTAAAGATTTTTGACGAAAAAAAAAAAGACTTTTGATGGCTCTTTACTGATTACAAGATTAAGTATAAGTCTTAGCATGGCATTTGAGACTGTAGACAAACTGATCCTAGCCTCCCTTTCAGGCCTGCCACAAAAGGACTTCCAATCGGCAGTCAGACAATAGTATGACACAAGTACAGGACCCATGCATTTAATATAAAGGGGTTCTCCACCCAGAGTGAATTTGCCCCCAGTGGACACTTGACAGTGTCTAGAGACATTCTGGTTGTCACAACTGGAGGAGAGGGGACTCACAGTGCTGCTGGTATCTAGTGGATAGAAGATAGGGATGATGCTAAACACTATCATGCCCAGGAAAGTCCCCCTGACAAAGAGTTATCTAACCCCTAACTAACGGTAGAGAAACCATAGTGTAATAGGATGTAAGACACTATCATTAAAAAGGCACGACAGTTAGAATTGGGACAGGGATAAGAAGAAACTAGATTGCAAAATTCAACTGGGCAATAAAGAGATTAATGGAAATCAATCATTGTTGGAATATAAAATAATATCCCAGAAGAAAATGGTTGTAAACCAATATTAATTGAAGAACATGGACAAAGAAAGGGTCTCTGCTGGCATAGGCACTGAATAGGGCAGACTCAGTGGGCAGGGTGTACCCTTCAGGTCCTGTGTACAGACCCTGAATCTCTGACTAAAGTATTACCATGCTGTGGTCTTGACTTTTCTTTTCTTTTCTGTTCTTTTCTTTTCTGTTCTTTTATTTTCTTTTCAAGATTTTATTCATTCATTAGAGAGAGAGACAGAGACAGCATGAGCAGGGGGGAGGGGCAGAGGGAGAAGCAGACCCCCACTAAGCTGGGAGCCCAACGTGGGGCTCGATCCCCAGACCCGGAGATCATGACCTGAGCCGAAGGCAGATGCTTAACCATCTGAGCCACTCAGGCGCCCCTGGTCTTGACTTTTCAAACCAGTAACCCTCCTATGCCGGAGTTGGTAAATCTAACCCCTTTAGCTGGGTAAGTGCTCTTAAATCCCAGAAAGATTTAGAAATTAAATATGGATATGACAAAGTAAACCAACTCCACAGTATTAACATTAGGGTAAATTGAGGGTAATCTGTGCGTCCATTATTCAAAATAGTGCTTGCAATTTTTAAGAGAGTCAGACATACTAGTTTTAGGCTTTGAAGTCAAGAGGTGTAGGATAATTAAATGTGAGAAGGATATTGAGGTGTTGGTGGAAAGCTGATTTGCGCTTCAAATTTAATTTTTATTTCACAGGGGGCTTTCAGTGCTTGGAAGATACAGCCAAACAGGGTTGTAACTCAGCCTTGACGGGTAGCTGACACGCTTGAAAAGAAAATCAAGTATATCAAATTTACACATGCCATTCTGGTTCTGTTAGCCATGAGTGGTTAACTACGTTAGGTAGGCAGAGATGGGTGGGTGGAAAGGTGCACAAATAGTCAAGAATGGTCAGAGGTAACCTCTTCTGTGAAGCCTTCCTGGCCATCCAGAAGTGGGTTGTACCCTTTACCACCCTCCAATGAATTCACTCATCTATTCAGCAAACATATAACGAGCACTTATTATATGTGGCATTGTTCTAGGCCCTGGGGACAGGAAACAGGGCAGGTAAGGTTTCTGTTCCCAAGGAGAGAGACAATATTTCAGAGAGACAAATAATATTCTAATAAAATTAGCAAATGAACCACCTAATTTCAGATAGTGACAGGTACCCTGGATATAATAAACGAGAGCAATGTTTCAGGATGAGGAGGCAGTTCCTTTAAGAAGGGGGAAGTTCTTGCCATTAAGGTGAACTTTGAACTGATAGCTAGACATGCAGAAGGAATAAGTTATGTGAAAATTTGAGTGAAAAAGGGTCAAAGCGGAGGGAAAAGTTAGGGAAAGTTCCCAAGGTGGAAACAAGCCTGGCACTAAGTCACCTGGTATTCTCTCATTGTATTCTATTTCATAAATCTGTGTCTTGCTGTCCTAACAAGGCAGAAATAGCTGGAAATAATTAGAATCTTCTGGGCTCCATATATAATCTTCCCTCCTTCCCCATCCATTGAAATTCTACTGTTCAATTTTTGCAAAGGGATGTAAGCCGTTTAACACATGCACACCTGTGCACCTACCCCACCTACGCACACGTTTATACCTACCCGGACATGTGTACACCTACATATGCATGCTCTACACAGGCACATGTGTACACACAGGACTTACTAAGTCACCAGGAGGTTGTCTCACCACCAGGCTGACGGGAAAGAGATACCTATGAACAGACTCACGTTTTGCCATTCGATGCAGTAGAGACGAAGAAACTTTAGGATCCCGCTTCCCAGCCTAAAATAAACAATGCCTGCCTCGGCCAAGCTACAGAGGGGAAAAGCAGAAAAGACAGGGTAGAAATACAGATGGAAGGAGTGGAAATGATGAATTCATAAGGGTCCGCCCCACATTGATGGGGCCATAGCAGAAAAGACATCGGGACCCACCAGAGCCTCAGAAACAAGAATGGGAAGGACCGAGAACATACCTTGGCCTTCAAAGTTGAGTCAGTGAAATGGGCCACAGGGTATTTCTTGCTGTTCATCATGAACGCTTTTATCACAGAGGATTTGAGGTAAAAGGGCTCCAGAGAGGTTCTTTTTGGATCAAATGTTGTCTTCCACTTGGCTAGAGGGAAGGGGAAGGAGGGTTACTCTAACACAGGCAGGAGAGGATGAAGAGGAGTTAAAGCCCAGTTGGCGAGGGTGGGACGGGCACAATGGGATCCAGCTGTGGAACCTGGGGCTGCATGGGCTTCGAGGCCAGGAAGAAAGGACACAGGATAGAAAGACCCCTGGGTCCAGGGCTCCCTTACCACTCAGGTAGACAGCATTGAGGAGGACAAGGCGGGTGTCTGAGGGCAGACTTTCCAGCAGTTCTGTGATCTTGTGGTTGGTCATCTCTGCCACCCAGGTGTTGATCAGTTCCACGTTGACATTGCTGTCATTTCCCAGGACTCTGGGGCTGCTGCCATACAGGCTCTGAGAGGCATTCACAAAGGTGTCCCTTATGGGCAGGTCTGGAGGATGGGGGGCAGGTGGAGAGAGGGAGGCATCAGTCCCCTGAACATCCTCTCCCTTCTAGGGAGGCTTCGGGAGGGAGCATGTTTCCTACTGCTTTGGGCTTGCTGGGGCAAGCATAGCAGGTTGGAGACAGAGCCCAGCCCACTCCTCTTACACATATGGCAATTGAGGCCCCTAGGAGGACGCCTGCTAGGCCCTGGCTACCTCTCCTTGCCATGCACCTGTGGCTTGGCGAAATAACTAACTTCCATTTGCCAGGGTTTTCCCTTGGTTCTTCCCTTAATTCAGCAGGGAACCCACTCTGCTTCTCGGCATCGGTGGAAGTTCATGGCAAGACTTCCTGGCTTTTGTTCTCCAAAGGTCAAGTCCACTAAAGAAAACAATGTTTCAGGATCCCTGGGTGGTGCAGCGGTTTGGCGCCTGCCTTTGACCCAGGGCGCAATCCTGGAGACCCGGGATCAAATCCCACGTAGGACTCCCGGTGCATGGAGCCTGCTTCTCCCTCTGCCTGTGTCTCTGCCTCTCTCTCTCTCTGTGTGTGACTATCATAAATAAATAAAAATTAAAAAAAAAAAAAAGAAAACAGTGTTTGAAAGAGAAAATTTTTTCCTGGATTAAATAGATAATATTGAATGCAGTTGTATTTTCTACCAATCTAGCAAGACTGACGATTAAGTTGATGGATAGCAAATAAGTACATATAGAGTTTCTTGAACATCTTCAACAAAGATTTTTCTCATCTTTAAAAAAGAGGGTATTTCTTTCTTTGCTTTGCTTTTTTTTTTTTAAGAGAATGGGTTGATAGGTGAGTTTCCTTTCTTTGTTTCTTCTTCTTCTTCCCTGTATTTTCTGTTTTCTACAATGAATGAATATTGTTTTTATAGATTAAAAAAAATGGGAAAATTTTTTTCCCTTTAAAGGAAAGCATGGAGCCTGCTTCTCCCTCTGCCTGTGTTTCTGCCTCTCTCTGTGTGTCTCTCATAAATAAATAAATAAATAAATAAATAAATAAATAAATAAATCTTTAAAAAAATAAAGGAAGGGGGCAGACTAGATCTGTCACTCTCAAGGCTTTTTAAGGACCTGAACTATCCTGAAACAGTCACATGTGAAGCCCACAATTAAAAGGGCTCTGGTTGGGGCACCTGGAGGCTCAGTGGTTGAGCATCTGCCTTCAGCTCAGGTTGTGATCCCAGGGTCCAAGGATTGGGTCCTGCACTGGGTTCCCCGCAGGGAGCCTGCTTCTCCCTGTGCCTGTGTCTCTGTCTCTCTCTGTGTCTCTCGTGAATAAATAAATAAAATCTTTAAAGAAATAAAATAAAATGGTTCTTGTTGAGGCTGGGTGAGGGCTCAGAGGCCAGCTGGCTCCATTTGCTTCCCAGAGGAGTGGGAACCCCATACCCCACTCAACCTCCCTGATCCCTCTCCACTCCCACCATGACTCCTGAAGCAGCTCAGCAGAAACCCAGGTCTCTGGGGAAGAAAATTTGAAAATTATTTTATCAGGTCATTTTGGAAGCTTATTCATCTTATTACATATTCAATAATGCAACATTTGTAAATGACCGCAAATTCATAGAACACAAAAGTACAAAAAACTAGATGTCTCAAGACTCCCCTGGCCCAGATGAACATTGTTTCTCTTGAGCTCTCTGGTACTGTCTATGAATAAATGCAGAAGGACATTCTTATTCTAACCAGAGCTAATGAATGGAAATGACTTGCCCAAGGTCTCACTAGGAGACCCATTGCCCAAGGTCTCACTAGGAGGCCCATTGCCCAAGGTCTCACCAGGAGGCCCATTGCCCAAGGTCTCACCAGGAGGCCCATTACCAAAGGTCTCACTAGGAGACCCATTGCCCAAGGTCTCACCAGAAGACCCATCCAGCTCCTAAAGCCAAAGGACATTCCTGCTGAGGCCCTTACCTACTCTGCAGCCCATCCCTAACCTGTAGCTCTAACATTCCCTCTGTCCTCTTTGCCCAGGGTTGGGTTCGCCCCAGAACTCTCTCAGAATGCTGCTCGGCAGCTGCTGCTCTTTCTTGGGGCACTCACCTGGGCTGTGGAAGATCTGAGAGACTGATGTGAAGCCTTTGGATGTGAAGGCCTTCAGGGCCTGGTGGACACAGGCAAAGTCCTCGGGGTAGGAGAGGAGATTCTCCAGGTTTCTCTTGGTGTTCTCCCCGGCCCCTGCAACAAAGGGCAGAAATAGGGAAAAACTTTAGGATCGAGATGGGGGCCTGCCATTCAGGACTAGGATTGAGGGACCAGGATGGAATTCGGGAGGTCGTTTCCTGCTATGGAGGGGATCACAAATCAACAGAGCAGGGATGACTGCTTCTGAAGACCATCCATAGGTCAGAATGAAAGGGGTGGGGGAATTAGGAATCATCACAGTTAGGCTTTTCCAGGGCTTTGAATCCTCTTCTCCACTTTCTACCTAATTTTAACCCCACACGGCACTGAAAGCCCAGTCCAATCACTGCCTATTGCACATGAATGATGATTTGGCTGGTTTGGGTGTATGAAGGTTTAACCTTCTAGGCAGGACACTAGCTCACTTTTAAAAGTAGAAATCAGAGGATCACAAAGAGGAGAGATGTTCAATACCCTTTTCGTTATTCATTATTAAATATTTACTGTGCACATATTCCCTGCAGTAAGAGATAAAATGTATGGAGCACTTACTGGGTTCCAGGCATCACATACTGGCTCCCATATTAGCTCACTGAATCTCCACAATAATCCTTTCACATCAGGGTCATTACTCTCCCTACTCACAGATGAGGAAACTGAAGTTTAAGGGATTAAGCAATCTGGTGCCTGGGTGACTCGGTCTGGGTCTGTTAAGTAAGCATCTGCCTTGGGCTCAGGTCATGATCATGGGGTCCTGGGATCGAGTCCCACATCGGGCTCCCCTGCCCCACGGGGAGTCTGCTTCTCCCTCTCCCTCTGCCTCTGCCTGCCACTCCTTCTGCTTGTGCACTCTCCCTCCCTCTCTCTCTCTCTTTCAAGGAAATAAATAAAATCTTATATAAAAAAAGAGAGAGACAGATTAAGTGATCCACTCTACTCAAGACCACAGATTTAGGCAGAAAAGGGAGAGAAGACTCAAGCCATAGATTCTGGGCAATAGGGATCCCTAGCTGGCGCAGCGGTTTGGCGCCTGCCTTTGGCCCAGGGCGCGATCCTGGAGACCGGGGATCGAATCCCACGTCGGGCTCCCGGTGCATGGAGCCTGCTTCTCCCTCTGCCTGTGTCTCTGCCTATCTCTCTCTCTCTGTGTGACTATCATAGATAAATAAAAATTTAAAAAAAAAAAAAGATTCTGGGCAATAAAGAAATCTGCCAAAGCCAATCAACTGAAATGTGTCTCCCAGCGGACATCTGGCAGTTTTGGTTGTCCTAACTGGGGAGTGTACATAGCTGTATACCCCATGGGACTTAACAACATCTCTCGGGAAGGCAAGGGACTAACGTGTTTTGACCTCCCTCTAAGCCAGCGACCAAGCTCTCTGTTTTCTTTTTTAAAGTAAGTACAACTATCTCCATTTCTTATGTGAGGACTCAGGCTCAGAGGAGTTGAGTAACCTGCCAAGGTCACACAGCCAGTAAACAGGATTAGCATGATTCTACTCTATGTCTATCGCTCATGGTTTCATTTTCCTTGTTGCCTTACCCTGAGACATAGCTGGGGACTGAGAACCTGTTTTATATATTCCTGCTTAGTCCATGGGGTTTTATAAGCAATAGTATGTGTTAAATCACTGTTAAATTAAGGAATAAATGAATGCTTACCCTCCCCCTAAACGTAACCCAGTTTTATAGCCTTTCCCCAAGGCACGGCTTTGCAGCCAGATGGGTTGGGGACCTTTACAGGAGGGTCCAACATACAACTTGGAGAGGACTTAGGTTCTTACCAAGCAGGACCTGGGTCAGGAGGCTGGCAATGCTGAATGGAGAAAAGGCCATGTTGGTCTCCACCTTCTTCACCGCTGAGAAGGCATGGTAGAGCTTCAGAGAGAAGGCTATCAAGGCCTCACTCAACTCGGACTCTGCCCAGTGACTCTCCACGTCAGAGCAGGAAGTGGCAGGCCCTGGGCAGAATGGCTCAGTAGTGGGCTGGGTGGGTTGAACAGTGGACCCGATGAAAGGCTGAGTAGTGGGTTCAAGAGTGGTATTGGCTGTTACGATGGTTGAGCTGATATTCAACAAGGTGGAAGAGTCCACGGTGTGTTGAGTGGATACATTCTTGGTGATCGCTCCCTCCGAGATGTTTCCTTCGCTTCCCCCTTGCCAGCTCTCTGTCATGGAGTTGGGGCTAGTAACATTCAGATCTGAGGAGGCTCTAACCTGTGGTTCAAGAACCTGAATTTCACTTTTCCTACCTTGAGGCACAGCTCCCCCCTCAAACACTCACAGCAGGAAGGGAAGGTAGAGATGTGGAAGATGTCCTGGACCGGAGAATGATTCCTGGGAAAGCCTGGTGGGCAAGAGGCCTGCCTTGGAGCTGCCACCACTACATCCTCCAGAGGAGGGGCAGTGCAGGAGCTGGTGGTGGTGGAGACAGGATAGTCTCCACAGAGGTAAGGAGCTAGGACTCTGTTATCTCCGAGGAATTGATCCCACAAGGGAAGCTGTTTCCAAAACTTTGGAGCTGAGGGTCAATGGCCGTTTATCCATGTTCTTGCAATTTCTTTAAGTATCTGCCTGTCTTGGTTCACCTGCCAGGCCAGTACAGAGATATTCGAGCTTGTGACCTCTGTGTGAGAAGTGGCTTCTCCATCAGCGTTCCAAAAGAAAGGAAGGAAGGGAGCAAGGAAGGAAGGAAGAAAGGAGAGAAAGAGGAAAGAAAGGAAGGGGGGGGGGGAGGAAGGAAAGAAGGGAGGGAGGAAAAAATAGTACAGACCAGTGGCTCTCAATCAGAGACCACTTTAATCCCTGGGGATTTTGGCAATGTCTGGAGACATTTTTGGTTATCATAGGGCAGGGAAAGGGATTGGGGAATAGGGTGGAGATGGTACTGGCATTCAATGGGTAGGAACCAGGATACTGCAAAATATTCTACAATGTCCCGGCTAGCCCCTCACAACGAATTAGCCAGCCCCAAATGTCTTGGTTTCTGGGTTGAGAAAGCACATATTATCCCATGTCAGTGATAAAAGAAACTGATGCTGAGATATTCAGGAACTGGCCCAGGGCCTCACTGAAGCTGGAGACTCGACTCGTGATTCTAGATCCCCTGCTCAACCCCGCAGAGCCCCTGACTGCCTAGGGCACCCCCGATGCCACCTCCACACACTCTGTGAACAGACACGCCAAAGCAGGCGCCCACCTCCCATGCGGCTGGCACCCGCGGCTGCGATGGGCCCCACCCGGACCCAGGGGTGTCTGCTGCCTCTCCTGGCGGTGGGGCAGGAGCAGCCCGGGCAGGTCCTGTGTCTCCAGCACCCCCCCCCCCCTTCCCAGCTCAGCCACGAAAACTCCTTGTCTTTGCAGAACACAAAGTACTGCCCATCTCCGGCCCTCTCTAGCCTTCCACCCTACAAACCGACACCCGCTCAAGGCCACCCCAACTGGCGGGCAGCGGGCCGGGAGGAGAACCCCGCTCGCCCGCGCCTCGCTCTCTCCGGACCCCGGGGCCAGGACCACACTTGCTGGTGCCAAGAGGAGCTCTCCTCGTTCGGCAGGCCCAGAACAGTTCATCTTCAGCTGCTCGCCCCCTCGAAGGGGCCACTCACCCCAGCCAGCAGCAGCAGCAGCAGCAGCGACAGGGTCAGCGGGGTCAGCCTGGAGGCCATCTGGGCGGTGGCGTCGGCCCGGACCTGCGGAGACAGCCAGCGCTGCAGTGCGTGCGGGACCCGGCACCCCCCGTCCCCCCCGCCCACCACCCCGGGCCCCCTCCCCCTCCCCCCGCCCACCACCCCGGGCCCCCTCCCCCTCCCCCCGCCCACCACCCCGGGCCCGCCCCCATTCCGTTCCAGGCCGCGGTCCCCCGGCGCGAATTCCAGCCCCCCCGCCCCCAGCCACCTTCCCTCAGGCTCCTCCCCCTGTTTTGTTTTCCCCAAACCGCTTCCCTTTCCCGGCACCGGCTGCCCTTCCTTCCCCCTCCCAGCCCAGTCCATCCATCTGTTCCCCCGGAGGGTCCTGCTCCAGCCTAACGAGGCCGCCGCGAGGCGGGGGGAGCAGGGGACGGCCAGGGGGCTGCGCACCGCAGCTCAGGCGACACCCCGGGGAGGGGGCACGGGCGGGGGGGGGCGCTGAAGTCTACAGTGCGAGCTAGCCAGTGGAGACGTCAGAGATAAAGAGGGGGCAGGAAACGGGGGAGGGAAAGAAGGAGCTGGAGACACCCCACTCCCCAAACCCCCGCCCCCACCCCCATCACCAAACCTGCTCCAAACTCCTGGTCCCTGGGCAGCTCCAGCGCAGACTGAGTGCAGTCCCACAAGGTCAGGGAGGTGGGGTGCGGGGGGGTCGGTCTTGGCTATTGGCTGGCCCAGGACACTGCCCAGTTACAAATTAAGGATGATTGATCGCTGGTGTGAGTTCCCGTAAACCGGGATGGGACGGTCCACTCGGTGGGGCTCTGGGCGCCCGGCCAGAATTCTGACCCAAGCCCCTTGGGGGCCAGGGGTGGGGAAGCTTGGTCCTGATAAAAGCCGCAGAGACCCAAACTGTGCTCCAGGGTTGACAAGCAACCAGCTATTTGGGAATCACTCAGCTCATCTCATCCTCAAAGTGACTCTCTGGAAACAGGTCCCGTTGTGCCCATTTGAGAGTTAAAATACCCGAGCCTTAGAGCAGTTAAAGTCTGGCTGGTGATCACCCTCACTTGGAAAACAGCTGGACTCTGAACGAAATCCCCTGAAGTCCTACCGGCCACCTGCTCTCTTCTGTGCTGTGTGGGTGTTCTGCTTCTCCTGTTGGAGACCTGGAACCAGTGGTTCTTCCCTTGTAAAGCAGACAAGGAATTGGAGGCACCCAGCCCAGCAAGCATTACATAAAAAACTAACAGTTGGGGCAGATGCCTTGTGGGGTGTGGAGGGGGATAGTCGCTGGAACCCAGCAGACGTGGCTTCCAGGCCTGCCTGGCTGGATGGGTGACCCTAATTGTTTCCCCCTTTAGCAACCTAACTCTCTTTTCAGGGTTGCCAGATAAAATACAGGAAGCCCAGTTAAATTTGAATTTCCAATAAACAACAACAAAAAAATTCTTTGGAGGGATGTTGCATGTAATACTGGAACACACTATAAAATTTTTTTGGTCATTTATCTGAAATTCAAAATTAACTGGGCATTCTGTATCTTCTCTGCTAAATCTGGCTACCCTGCCTCCTTTGCAAAATGAGGAGGTCTCTGATGACTTAATATAGCTCTGAAGTTCTATGCCCATCTCACTACTGGACCTGTCCTGTTTGGAACAGTCAGGAAAGTTGGCTGCTAGCTTCAGAACGATCTTAAGGGACTGACCAAGGACAGAGTGGGAGAAAATTTGTGCGTCTCCTTGGGGGTCATTGGAAAAGATCCATAGAGACTCTGCACCCGCTTTGCAAGGGCTCTGCAAGTGCTCCATTCCTCACGCCCACTTGGAAACCTTCTGAGTCTTGGGAAAGCTCCTTCCCCACAGGGGCATACACAATGCCACTTCCCCATCCCCAGGCCTAAGCTGGGGGCCTGGAAGGCACACTGAGCTTGAGGCTTCTGGGAAATGGGTCAGTCAAACAAAAAGAAGGTGGTGGAAGGCAATCTCATTCATCCTGGTTAATTCTCATGATGACTATGAAATGGGTGCTAATATAACTCTCCTCTTAAAAAAAATAGAGAGACTTAAATTGTTATTATTATTATTTTTTGACTTAAAGAAATTAACTGATATAGCCAACACCACATAACAAGTCAGTGACAAGCCAGGATGTGGATCAAGCTAAAATCCTGTATGAACCCCCATAAATGACTGGTAGACATCACAGGCTAACCGGAAGCAGCTACCAGAGAGAACATCCTGTGCCCAGCGGCAGGAGTATGGTGGTCTGTGGACCCGTCTAGGCTCACGGTGGACAAGGCCCAATAGAGAGGTTTGCCCAGCCTGTGGGTCTACCTCCTTCAGCCACCTTAGCTCTTTGGCCACTCTGGACGTTTAGAGGGTGTCTCTTTCTGCTTTGTGGAGACTCTCCTGTCTGATGAAGCTGGTACTGCAGCTGAAGCTCTCACCTGGCTGCAGACATTAGCATTTTTCCCCAACACAAATGGCCTGAGGTTGACTTAATTATGAGGTTTGCAGAATTTCTCACTAGTATGCGTGTTCAGATAGTCAATCGATTTAGGATTATGAATTAAGCCCTTCCCTCAACAGGGCAGGTCTAGGGTTTCTCTGCCACAAGAACCTTCTCTTCTAGTGGAGACCTCTTTCCCCATGTGAGATGTATCCATGGCTTCCGCCACTGTGGGTTTCCTGGATGAGGTCTAAGTTCTCGTTAAAGCTTTCTCTACTGAGAACATTCTATCAGGCTTTGAGCCTTTTTCATCAGGTTGGTCCTCAGGTAGCACAAGTACAAGTTCCTATGTGGGTGAACTCCTTCTCAAGATCTATACACCTGTAGTTTCTCCTCTGAAGGAAAGTGACCCAAAACTTGGAAATAGGGCAGAAGAATCAGGGTCGTTTTATTCTCAGAATGTAGAGAATTGTTCGAGGGACTATTTACTCCGTTCTCCCATAGACAGCTAGTACCACTCTAGATGCAGAGAAAAGTGAATTGATTACGTATAGAGAATGCGCTGGCCATTAGGGCTCCAGCCTCTCTTCACAACATTGGCTGAGAAATACTATTGGAGGGGAATAAGATTTGCTTTGACTTCTTATTTACTAAGGAGCAGGGCCCAGAGTCTGTAATGTCAGATGCTGACCCGCCAAAATGGATAAGATGCAAATGTTTTCTGTGTTGAAAGTAACATTTACATTGATGAAAGTAAAATAGAAACATTTGGAAGAGCAATAACGATAACCCCAAAGGTTGTGGTCTTCTTGCATTGTATGGCAGTAGCCAGTTCTATTGCTAACTTAGCCATGTTCTTGCAGAATTCTCTTTTTCACTGAGCACGTGCACACACACACACAGTTTCTTGCATCCTTTTTTTTTTTTTTTTAAGATTTATTTATTTGAGAGATGGAGAGAAGGAGTGGGGGGCGGGCGGAGGAAGAGGGAGAAGCAGACTTCCCGCTGAGCAAGGAGATCATGACCTGAGCTGAACACAGACACTCAACTGACTGAGCCACTCAGCCACCTGACTGGTGCCTGTTGCATCCTTCTTTGAACCACCTTTGTCATCCTGATGTTAGTTTCTTTAATATTCTTACTGTGTATTTGTCTGAGAATGATGTTTCTACCATTTTGAAATCTGTGTGGTGGCTTTCCCTTTTGTGGGGTTATTGATGCTTTATAAGTAAAGATGGACCATTGACTGACCTTTGTCTCATATTTCCTACAAATACAGTTCTCTCTAGGGGAAGGCACAGGGTGGCAGCCATGAGTGAAAGGGGGGGTCCCTACTGTAGGTGCATCCCTCCTCATATCTTCCCTCTCTCAGTTGGCCCCACATTGGCTCTTTCCTGCTTACCATTCCAACAACTCAGTCACCCTGGGAACCCACAAGCGAGTCTTCATTCACAGGACCCTTCTTCCAAAGACCCTCTTCTCATTATTAGCACTCCTGGGGGACACCTGGGGGGCTCAGTGGGTTAAGCATCCAATTCTTTTTTTTTTCAAAGATTTAATTTATTTATTCATGAGAGACACACAGAGAGAGAGAGAGAGGGAGAGACACAGGCAGAGGGAGAAGCAGGCCCCCATGCAGGGAACCTGACGTGGGACTCGATCCCAGGTCTCCAGAATCACACTCTGGGCTGAAGGCGGCGCTAAACCGCTGAGCCACCAGAGCTGCTCTAAGCATCCAACTCTTGATCTCAGCTCAGGTCATGATCTCAGGGTTGTGAGATTGAGCCCCAGGTAGGGTCCTACACTAATAGTGCAGTGTCTGCTTAAGATTCTCTTTCCCTTCCCCCATGCCCCTCCCTACCACACTCTCTCTCCCTCAAGTAAATAAATAAATAAATAAATCTTTAAAAAATAAATAAACATGACAAAATGAAAAGTTCTTCCAGATACAACCACTGGTAACACTTCCAAGTGTATTATTCCAGACTCTACTCTCTAAAAATTTTATATATATATTTTATAAAAATGTATAAAAAATATATTTTATAAAAATTTTATATATAAGATTATATATATATTTATTTATCCCACATGCATCATGATTATTTCTCCATAATTTCTTTTCTTACTCAGTTAAGTATCATGGACTTTGTTCCATGTCATTACAGGCAGCTTTACCTATTCTTCCTAACGGCTGCACAGTACTTCATGTATGGACGTATCACACAGTATTTTTGAGACAAATGGGTCGATTCCCAAACCCCCACTGACTGCATGCTAGTTCTAGAAAGCTCTCTTGCCTGCCCACTTTTACACTTGTTAGCAGCTTAACAAGTGCTTAATGTGTCTCTCTGCCACATTTCTGTCTCTAACCTTTGACTCCAGCTCTCTGTTGCCACCTCTTGGGGTAGAACACCGTTTGGATCATTTGCTCAGCTGTGAATTTGGTCCCCTTCCAGATCGTGATTTCTCATTTTGACCTGTTGCTTCTGTTTCCATGCACTGCCCGATGCCTCCCCAGTCCCAGGAGCCATCTGGCCTTACCCATCCCTCATTCACCTGTGTGTGACAGGGCACAGGGAGCCAACATCCTCGCCCTGCCTAAGTTGAACATGGAGCCCATATGGTCACTTACCCAATTAAAAACTATTCGGGGAGGGGGTGGTGCCTGGGTGGCTCAGTCAGAGTATATGACTCTTGGTCTCAGGGTTGTCAGTTCAAGTCCCACACTGGATATAAAACTTACTTAAAAATAAATAGAAGGATATTGGTAGGTAGGTAGACAGATAGGTTAAAAACTGTTCTTGGCTTCAGCCTCTAAAATGCAATTGCCCTTGGCTTACGAGATATCAAGCCATGTAAATATCTCATCATTCCAGGGGTGCCTGGGTGGCTCAGTCAGCTAAGCTACTGATTCTTGATTTCGGCTCCGGTCTTGATTTCCGGGCTGTGCAATCAAGCCTGGAGCCCCGAGTTGAGCTGTGCACTAAATGGGGAGTCTGCTTCTCTCTCTCTCTCCTTCTGCCTTTGCCTCTCCCCCTGCTTATGCTCTCTCTCTCTCTCTCTCAAATAATCTCTTAAAAAACCTCACCATCCAAATATGTATCTGTCACAAATGGTCATTTTTTTCAGATAGAAGAGTGGCTATACCTTTTCCCTAGCATCATGTGTGACGAGACCCAGCAGTGCAGGCAGGGGGAGGTGCATGTGCCTCTGAGTTACACAAACTTGGATTTAAATCTCTCTGTTCGGGGATCCCTGGGTGGCGCAGCGGTTTGGCCCCTGCCTTTGGCCCAGGGCGCGATCCTGGAGACCCGGGATCGAATCCCATATCAGGCTCCCGCATGGAGCCTGCTTCTCCCTCTGCCTATGTCTCTGCCTCTCTCTCTCTCTCTGTGACTATCATAAGTAAATAAAAATTAAAAAAAAAATAAAAATAAATCTCTCTGTTCTGGGCACCCCGGGTGGCTCAGCGGTTTAGCGCCCCCTTCAGCCCAGGGCATGATCCTGGAGACCCTGGATCGAGTCCCATGTCGGGCTCCCGGCATGGAGCCTGCTTCTCCTTCTGCCTGTGTCTCTGCCTCTCTCTCTCTCTATCTCTCATGAATAGATAGATAAAATCTTCAAAAAAAAAAATCCCTCTCTTCTGCTTACTAACTATCCAACGGGCCTTAACCTCTGGGAGGAGTCAGAGTTCCAAATCCGACATGGGGGTTGTACTGTCTCTCCCACAGGGCCATTTTCAGGATGAAGTAAGATAGGTTTGAAAAGCATCTAAGAGGTGTTTGAAAATGACGGTTGTGATGAGATGCTTACTAACAGCTTTAGAAGGGTGATGGCTGATTTCTTGTAATGTCCAGAAAAAGCACCATTTTTCCTTTCCATTAGAATGGCCATAAGCTGGCTGTTCATGGACACAATTGTACATAAAGGGCGGGTTTGTTTCTTGAACAGAGTGTGCCTGTAAGGCCCTAGACTTTTGTTTTCATCTTCTGATGTGACACCTAAGAATCTGCCATGGCTGCCTCTGGTCTTTGTAACATTAAAAAAAAAAAACTTATAGTGAGAGATAATTCATAATGAAAATTACATAAAATAAATACACAATTTAACAAAAGATAATAAAGTTTGTATCTATGTGCCCACCACCCAGGTCAAGAAACAGAATGTGGCTGGTGGGCCAGAAGCATCCTGTTCTCCTCATCACAACTCTATTCCCTACATGAAGCTGTGACTCAAATGAGACGGTAACCAGCTCCTTACTTCTCTTTATTTTATTTCATATTTTTAAAGATTTTTTTTGAGGGGATGCCTGGGTAGTTCAGCAGCTGAGTGTCTGCCTTCGACTTGGCATGATCCCAGTCTGGGGATGGAGTCCCACATTGGGATCCCTACAAGGAGTCTGCTTCTCCCTCTATGTCTCTGCCTCTCTCTCTCTCTCTCTCTCTCTCTCTCTCTGTGTGTGTGTGTGTGTCTCTCATGAATAAATAAAATCTTTTAAAAAAGAAAGATTTTTTTTTAAGTAGGCTCTATGCCTAGTGTGGAGCCTAACACAGGGCTTGAACTCATGACCCTGAGATTAATAGTAAAAAAAAAAAATAGATGCTTAATTTACTGAGCCACCCAGGTACCCCTAAAGATTTTTCTTTAAAGATTTATTTATTTGAGAGAGAGAGAGAGAGAGCAAGAGCAGGGGAAGGAGCAGAGGGAGAGAATATCCAAGTAGACTCCCCGAGTGTGAAGCCAGACACAAGGCTCAATCTTACCACCTATGAGAGACAAAACCAAAAAGTCAGATGCTTAACTGACTAAGCCACTTGAGTGCCACAAAGATTTTTAATTTTGTTTTTATTATTTTTTTAAAAAATATTTTTGAAATATTGTATTTATTTATTCATGAGAGACAGAGAGAAAGGTAGAGACACAGGCAGAGGGAGAGGCAGGCTCCACTCAGGGAACCTGATGTGGGACTCAATCCCGGGACTCCAGGATCATGCCCTGAGCCAAAGGCAGACGCTCAACCACTGATGTCCCCCAAAAGATTCTTTTCAAATAGGCCCTACACTGAACACAGGGCCTAAACTTATGACCCTGAGATCAAGAGAGTTCTATGCTCCACCAACAGAGCCAGACAGGCACCCCAAAGATTATATGTTATTTTATTTTTAAAAGATATTACCTGTAAGTAATCTCTATACCCAGTATGGGGCTTGAACTCATGACCTGGAGATCAAGAGTTCCACACTCCATTGCCTATGCCAGGCCAGGCACCCCTCATTTTTCTTTTCTTGATTACCAATGAGATTGAGCACTTTGTCAGACTTATTGTCCACTTGAGACTTTTTCTTTGATGAAATACTTTGGGGCATAAAGTAATGGGCTCTTCGGGACACCTGGGTGGCTCAATGGTTGAGCATCTGCCTTCGGCTCAGGTCGTGATCCCAGGGTCTTGGAATTGAGTTCCACATCAGGTTCCCTGCATGGAGCCTGCTTCTCCCTCTACCTGTGTCTCTATGTCTCTCATGAATAAATAAAATCTTAAAAAAAAAAAAAAAAACAACCTGATTAGCTGTTCATCCAAGTTCTTTCTTCTCCTGGCTGTATAGGTAGACCACATTTCCCGGCTTCCCTTGCAGGCATAGGAGCCACATGGTGGGGATCAAGCTCATGGAATACAAGCGGAAGTGACACAAGACAGTTGTTCCAGGCCTGGCCTTGAAAAAGCCCCCACCGTGAAAGTCTCTTTTCTCCCTCCTCTGCTGGCTGGATGCTCATGCCTAGGATCACTTTGTGGAGCAGAACCTCCTCTGATCAGGAACATTAATTTTGGACTTTACCTGAGCAAGAAATAAAGTTCCACAATTGTGATCCTGGGCTGCTCTTACAGTTCATCCATTCTAATGTTTGCCCATTTTTTAAATTAGGCCTTTTCTTTTGATTTAGGAGCTCTTTTTGGATGCAAGCCTTCTGTCAGTTATATATGCTGTAAATTCATTCTAGCCCATGCTACACCTTTTCATTCTATCAATATTATGTTTTAAAGAATGAAAATTCTTCATTGCAATATGATAAAGTTTATCACTCTTTTCCTTTATGATTAGTGCGATTTTGCATTTGTTCATAAAATTTTTCCATCTATGGTTAAAAAATGTATTCTCTGCTTTTGTTATCTAAACTTTTTAAATATTTTTAAATTTATTTTTATTTTTTAAATATTTATTTATTTATTCATGAGAGACACAGAGAAAGAGAGAGAGAGAGGCAGAGACACAGGCAGAGGGAGAAGCAGGCTCCATGCAGGGACCCCGACGTGGGACTCGATCCCAAGTCTCCAGGATCATGCCCTGGGCTGCAGGCAGTGCTAAACCACTGAGCCACCCAGGCTGCCCGAATATACAACTCTTGATCTCTTGTGGGTTACTTGGAAATGAACTCAGTACAAGCTCTTCACCCAGTTACAGGCCATTTGGGATTCCCATCTGTCGGTCCCTAACAATTCCATCTTTCCCATCTCTCTCCATCCTTCATCTAAGTGAGTGAAAGGAAAAAGATTACCCCGGACAGAAAGAGAGTAGGTGTGAAAAGCAGCACATCAATTGCACACCAGGGTCACCTGCTAATGTCTGCTGAGGCTGGGGGCTGATGAGGAGGACTCATGGAGGTGTCCTGGGCTTCAGTCAGAATTCTGGCCTGCCTTGTGAAAAGCTCAGATTCCATTTCTGGCCCATGCAGTTTCCTTTCAGCCTACCACCTGCCACACAGCAGACACTCGATAGATAATTGTGGAATGACTGAATGACCAAGGTTCTTTGATATAGGCCATCAAGGACACAGATTAAACTGTCCCACCGTGCCTTCTAGCAGCTCTTTTCTCCTACACACCCATCCGGACAGTCACTTCTGGCAGCTGCTACCAGGAGGCTGGTGGTGCCTGTTACCTCCTCTAAAGAACTGATAAGACTAGAAGAGGACAGACACAGAGATATTACACATGGGGAGGGGGAGAGCAAGCCCTCCCCCAAATTCCAGACAAACAGCTGCGCCAGGAGCCCATTAACAATTCAAGGTCAAGGCAGTTTCTTTATTTCCCCGACCTACCCCACCCCAATAGTTTCTCCAGTCCTGCTTTCCTCTAGTGACTGCTAGTCCTGGGTTATTCCCATTTTCCTAATAAAACACCATTTCATTAAATAGTTAAGACATTTAAACATTAGCATCTGTTGCCTACATTTACCTGTAGAGGGCACGAAAATGATCGTTTGGTAAAAATATTAAAATCTTACAAATGGGGGGGTACCTGCCTGGCTCAGTTGATGGAACATGTGACTCTTGATCTCAGGGTTGTGAGTTCGAGCCCCACACTGGGGGTAGAGATGACTTAAACATAAAATCATTAAAAAGAATATTTTTTAAAAAGATTTTATTTATTTACTCATGAGAGACACAGAGAGAGAAAGGCAGAGACATAGGCAGAGAAAGAAGCAGGCTCCATGCAGGGAGCCCAATGTGGGACTCGATCCCAGGACTCAAGGATCACGCCCAGAGCCAAAGGCAGAGACACCCAACTGCTGAGCCACCCAGGTGTCCTAGAAAAATCTATTTTAAAATAGAAAATAGGGGCATCCTGGGTGGCTCAGCGGTTTAGCGCCGCCTTCAGCCCAGGTCCTGATCCTGGAAACCCAGGATCGAGTCCCATGTCGGGCTCCCTGCATGGAGCCTGCTTCTCCCTTTGCCTCTCTCTCTCTGTGTCTCTCATGAATAAATAAAATCTTAAAAAAATAAAAATAAAATAAAATAAAATAGAAAATATTACAGGGATGCCTGGGTGGCTCAGTGGTTGAGCATCTGCCTTCCACTCAAGGCGTGATCCCGGGGTACTGGGATGGAGTCCCGCATCCGCCTCCCCGCAGGAAGCCTGCTTCTCCCTCTGCCTGTGTCTCTGCCTCTCTCTGTCTCAAATGAATTAAAACAAAAACAAAAACAGGGCTGGACTGATGCTTCCTATCCAAACCCACTGTATTCTATCATCGCTTAATATTATCCTTGGGTTCACCTGCTCGGTTTAGGATTCATTTGGGATTCAAACCCAGTCTTTTCATTTAAAGATTCATTTATTTTGAGATAGAGCACGAGCGAGCACCACCTTTTCATTCAGTCGGAAGCCGTCTAGGACCTTCTTTCTGGGCCACGCTTCGGGCCACGGAGCAGCTCAGACAAGTGGCAAAAGCTCCCAGGTCACAGAACTCTACCCTGACCACGTTTTTTCCAAAGCTACATTTTCATCTCCCACCACCATCCGCATTTGCTGCCGGGAGAGCTGACCCGGGAAGGAGGCCCACAGGCGGCCTCGGGCCTCTCTCCTCAGCCTCTCCTCCATGGAGGCTGAAATGGAAGTGAGGGAACAAAACCCTGGGGAGAGGGGGCGGCCGGGTGGGGGAGGGGAGGAATGGGGGGCTTCCCTCCACCCTGGGAGGCGGCCTCTGATCAGGACCTGGTTACCTGGGCGACAGGAGTCCTCCTCAGGCCTTGGCGGAGCCCCCCCCCCCCCAGCCAGAATGCTAATTTACTCTTCTTCAAAGCTCCGTCAATTCTTTATTTTTTTATTTTATTTTTTATTTTTTTATTTTTTTATTTTATTTATGATAGTCACAGAGAGAGAGAGAGAGAGAGAGAGAGAGAGAGAGAGAGGGAGGCAGAGACACAGGCAGAGGGAGAAGCAGGCTCCATGAACCGGGAGCCCGATGTGGGATTCGATCCCGGGTCTCCAGGATCGTGCCCTGAGCCAAAGGCAGGCGCTAAACCACTGCGCCACCCAGGGATCCCTATTATTTTTCTTTAACAAGGTGCTGCCGCCCGCATTTAAAGAGACTTTGTCCTTTGTTGGCCTTTCTGAATGGTCTTTATTTTTTTTAATTTTATTTATTTATTTATTTATTTATTTATTTATTTATTTATTTATTTATTTATTTTTTCTGAATGGTCTTTCAGGCAGCGTTCTGATTGAAACAAAACCCCCATCTGCAGTAGTGTCCTCACGGGGCCTAGGGCCGGCTGGGGTAGGGCCCCCTGGGGAAGGCCCACAGCCACCCGGAGGGGCACCCTAGTCTCCCGAGGGTGCTGGAGGAACCCAGGTGCCCATCACCAGACGCCCTGAAGGCCCCGAAGCTTGAGGAATTCCAGTCCTGGCCCCAGGAGGCTTTGAATTTCTAGACCCCAGTCTCCTCATCTCTGAAATGAAGAGCTTTTATTCTTGCCAGATTCTCACACACCTCTGTGCTTTCACGTTAGCTGCAAACTGAACGGTGCCCCCCCACCCCCTACATTTCTACGTGGAAGCCCTTACCCCGAATGTCACTGTATCTACAGATGGTGTCTTTAGGAGGTAGTCAAAGTTAATGAGGTCATAAGGGTGAGGCCTGAATCTAACGGGGTGGAAGCCTTCGAAGTGGGAGAGAGACTCCAGGAGAGGACACGAGAAGTCTGTGTACCAGCCGGGGAGAGGGCTCTCAACCCCAACTCGACTCTGCCAGCACCCAGATCTCAGACTCCCAGCCTCTGAAACTGAGAGAACATACACCCCTATTGTTTAAGGCACCCAGGCTACGGTATTTTGTTACGGCGGCCAGAACTGACTCATGCAATATGTTTAAGACTCGTTTTTTTAAAATATTTTATTTATTTATTCATGAGAGAAACAGAGGGAGAGAGAGGCAGAGACACAGGCAGAGGGAGAAGCAGGCTCCATGCAGGGAGCACGATGTGGGACTCGATCCTGATCCCAGGGCTCCAGGATCATGCCCTGGGCTGAAGGTGGTGCTAAACCCCCTGAGCCACCTGGGCTGCCCAAGACTCATTTTGTTTACCTAAATACACTTATGTAAAAAGGAAACTTGACTTTCCCTTTGTAATTGGAAAATCGGTAGCACTCACCATAAATAGAATGAATCAGAGTCATTCTGGCACAGAGCCTTGAGCCCAGCCAGAGCCTTGAGCCCAGAATATTCAGGGGCCTAGAAAATGCTTTAATGTAAATTTCTTTTAAAATCAGAAGAAAAGGGTGCCAGTGATGAGGGTCTGCCTTCGGCTCAAGGCATGATCTCCAGGTCCTGGGATCAAGTCCCACATCGGGCTTCCGACAGGGAGCCTGCTTCTCCCTCTGTCTCTGTCTCTGCATCTCTCTGTGTGTCTCTCATGAATAAATAAATAAAATCTTTAAAACAATAAAATCAGAAGAAAAAAGAAATACAATAATGAATCCAGCCTGGATTATATTCTTATTTTTATCAATGCAGTTATAAAATATAATTTTAAATTCTTCTTTCCTTCCTTTAACGAAGGAAGGGGCGCATGGAGCAAAAGTGCCTGGGACCCATGAAAATCAGAAGGCAGCCCCGGAATGAATGTACGCATAAAAGAAACACAATGGAAACAGAATGATGCTACTCACTTCTAGCAAATACTGCCTGCTAAAATTTCTTTTCTTTTTTTTTTAGAGAGAGGGAAAGGGTGAGCTGGGGTGGAGGGGAGGGGTAGAGGGAGAAAGAGAATCTCAAGCAGCAGGGAGCTGATTGTGGGGCTTGATCTCACAACCCCAAGATCATGACCTCCGCTGAAATCAAGAGTTGGACACCTAACCAACTGAGCCACCCAGGCGCCCCTGCCTGCTGAGATTTCTGTATCTCCTTTTTGTGCCTCTTCAGTCCTTCTTAAGAAAGGAGATTAACACGGGGCTCCTGGGTGGCTCAGTTGGTTAAGCATCTGCCTTAGGCTCAGGTCATGATCTCTGAGTCCTAGGATCCAGCCCTGAATCAGGCTCTCTGCTAAGTGGTGAGTCTGCTTCTCCCTCTCTCTCTGTGATCGTTCTCACTCTCACTCTCTCTCAAATAAATAAATAAAACCTTGATTTAAAAAAAAAAAGGAGATTCACATGTATTAGGTATTTAGCTAGTAGAGACATGCTAGCACCAAATTAATACTTTCTTCTCGAGAAATCAGGATCAAAAGAAATTGAAAAGGGAAAAGCTGGGGTGCCTGGATGGCTCAGTAGTTGAGCACCTGCCTTGGGCCTAGGGCATGAGCCTGGAGTCCTAGGATTGAGTCCCACGGGGCTCCCTGCAGAGAGTCTGCTTCTCCCTCTGCCTCTCTCTCTCTGTGTCTCTCATGAATGAATAAATAAAATCTCGAACCAAAAAAAAAAAAAAGAAAGAAAGAAAAGAAAGAAAAAGGAAAAGCTTTCTAAGTCTGTAATTTTTTGTTATCTATACACCCAAAATTGCTTGACAACCCTTCTGTTGGCTCATCCTGTACTGGGGAGACACTGGATTTGATGATGATGATAGTGATGATGATGCTAATGTTAGTTATCATATTCCTGTGGTCTAGGTTTGGTATGACTGATTACTGTATTTCAGGCCCTGGGCTAAAAATTTTCATATTCAAATCTCACATAATCCTCACAAGGACATTGGGAACATGGACTATTATCTCCATTTTATAGATAAACTAAAGCTTAGAGAGGTTAAGTAACTTGCCCAAAATCACTTAGAAAATGTCAGAGCTGGGCAGCCTGGGTGGCTCAGCGGTTTAGCGCCGCCTTCAGCCCAGGGCGTGATCCTGGAGACCTGGGATCGAGTCCCACGTCAGACTCTGCATGGGGCCTGCTTCTCCCTCTGTCTGTGTCTCTGCCTCTCTCTCTTTCTCTGTCTGTGTCTCTAATGAATAAATAAATCTAAAAAAAAAAAGTCATCTATTTAATAACTATCATTTAAAAAAAAAAAAAAGAAAATGTCAGAGCTTTAAATCCAGGGCTGATTGGCTCTGAATCTCATGTTCTTAATCCCTAGGTTACAATTCCTATTTTTGTTTCCTTCTCTTCCATTAGTTTTCTACAAAAAAACAAAAAACAAAAACAATACATTGTAGGGTTCCCTGGGTGGCTCAGTTGGTTGGGCATCTGACTCTTAGTTTTGGCTCTGGTCATGGTCTTGGGGTTATGAGATCGAGCCCCAAATTGGGCCCCACACTCAGGGAGTCTGCTTTGGATTCTCTCTCTCCCTCTCCTTCTGCCCCTCCCCCCACTTGTCCCTGGAGTCCCAGGACTGAGTCCCACATCGGGCTCCCTGCATGGAGCCTGCTTCTCCCTCTGCCTCTCTCTCTCTCTCTCTCTGTGTGTATCTCATGAATAAATGGAATCTTTTAAAAAAAATCACAGAATCTATAAATAGACACATTTATAGATCAAGAGTATTGAAATGAATATGCAAATAAAAGCAAACTGGTTTTCCCGATGGGGTGGGGGAAAGTCAATTAGACCTCTATTGGACACAAAGAATTTGCATGTCTATAAGGATATTTTGCATGCTATTAGCTACTACAATTTACAGAGTTATATAAGAACTCAAAGACAAGAAAAGGCAGGCAGTTTAGAAAGGGTGTGTTGGTGGTGGCCCAGGTGGCTCAGCGGTTTAGCACTGCCTTCAGCCCAGGACCTGATCCTGGAGACCTGTAATCGGGTCCCACATTGGGCTCCCTGCATGGAGGCTGCTTCTCCCTCTGCCTATCTCTGTGTGTGTCTCTCTCTTTAATAAATAAATAAAATCTAAAAAAAAAAAAAGTGTGCTGAAGGTGGACTACTCTATTAGGCTCTTAAGTTCATCTCTAGCAAGCAAACATAAACATATACTCTGTATGTAGTCTTTAAACACACAGACTTGGGACTATCCTGTCAATGGTGTCTAAAAAGTATTTTTTCCCAACTCCTTTTCAGATGATTTCTGAGACAACCCACCCCCCAATCAATGACAAAGCTGTCACAATGGGAGGTTTTGCTTCATCTACGGGTGGAAGGTGACAATTCTCCACCCTGAAGCCCCTGGAAGGGTCCTGAGCAGGGACTAGGCTCCATCTGTGTACATATCTGCAAAGGTCACAGCCATCATGAAGCAAGAAAAACCCTGATGCTGGGGAAGAAAGAAGACTTTGCAGATGGGAATACGGTATTGCGAAGGAAAAAAAAAATTCTCTTTAAAGATTTTATTTAAAATCTTAAAAACAATAAGTAGCTTAAAATAATCAATATGCCAAAGAGCCGCATCTTGGGGTGGCAAAATTTGTTCCCCACGGTAGCAAGTACAAAGACACTCCAGAGTGGGGTTCCTTACAGTGCCAAGTAGCTAAAAAAGCAGATGAAGCTGCCCAGGACAGGAGGAAAAAAGCGTGGTGAGGACAGTAAGCAGCAGCATGAATTTCTGCTCTAAGGGGAAAGTTCCTACTTGGCTCTAGCCAACCACTGCCAAGACCAAACATGGGCTGATATTGCCAAGTGTCTCATCTTCCGAAATAAGGCAGAAATAAAAATTTTAATGTTAAAAGCTTTCAATTTTATTTATTTGTTTTTAATTTATTATTTATTCATGAGAGACACGAGAGAGAAAGAGATAGAAACACAGGCAGAGGGAGAAGCAGGCTCCCTGTGGGGAGCCCAAAGTGGGACTTGATTCTAAGACCCTGGGATGAGGACCTGAACCAAAGGCAGACATATGCTCAACCACTGAGCCACCCAGGTAACCCAAGACCTTTCCGTTTTAAAGGAAGAATATTTTAAAGATTTTATTTTTAAGAAATCTCTACACCCAACATGAGGCTCAAACTCACAACCCTCAAATCAAGAGTCATATGTTTCACCAACTGAGCCAGCCGAGGCCCCTCTAAAGAAAAAATATTTTGGGATGCCTGAGTGGCTCAGCACTTGAACCCCTGCCTTTGGCTCAGGGCATGAGCCTGGATTCCAGGGTTCGAGTCCCACATTGGACTCCTTGCATGGAGCCTGCTTCTCCCTCTGCCTATGTTCCTGCTTCTCTCTGTGTCTCTCATGAATAAAATTTTTTAAAAAAGAATATTTTAAGTTTTAAATGTCATTCATTTTTGAAGAGGCTATTGAGAGAAAAACTCTCTAAAGGCGTGATACACAAGGGAAACCATTTTAGATTTCTTTCTTTTTTCTTTTCTTTTTTAAAAGATTTTATTTATTTATTCATGAGAATACGCAGAGACAAGAGAGAGAGTGAGAGAGAGACAGAGAGAGAGAGAGAGAGAGGCAGAGACACAGGGAGAGGGAGAAGCAGGCTCCATGCAGGGAGCCTGATGTGGGACTTGATCCCAGGTCTCCAGGATCACACCCTGGGCTGAAGGCGGTGCTAAACCGCTGAGCCACCTGGGCTGCCTCCCCCCCCCCCTTTTTTTTTTTAAGATTTTATTTATTTATTCATGAGGGACACAAGAGAGAGAGGCAGAGACACAGGCAGAGGGAGAAGCAGGCTCCATGCACCGGGAGCCCAACGTGGGACTCGATCCCGGGTCCCCAGGATCGCGCCCTGGACCAAAGGCAGGCGCTAAACTGCTGCGCCACCCAGGGATCTCCCCAGATATCTTTCTAAGTCAACATGACTATATAGAAATTTTATTCAAACCCAAACCCGGACTTATGGCCCATCACACACGCATTTCACATCTGCTTTGTGAATGAGTCACCTAAAGGAAAACCATCTCGTCCTTGAGCTACCACTCAATGCTCCTATTTCCTGCATTGCTTTACCACAGAACTCGTGATTCCTGCCTATACGCTAATCTATAATCTTTGGGGCTTCTACAAGACACAAGAAGTACATAACCTTGTAAAATCTATTCCTTCTCCAGGACAGTTTCTTCCCTGTGAAGAGTGTGTTTCCCCAAGCAGCTGTCTTACCTTTGGCTGGAGGAAAACTCTTTTTTTTTTTTTTTTTTTTTTTACTTTTGGACATTCTAAAAGGTTGGTTCATTTGCTTCAACAGGTAATTCATTCACATTGTTCAAAAACTTAAAAGGAAAAAAAATTTTAAAGGAAATGAGGTGTATAATGAAAAGACCCCCCCTACCCTGCCCCTCATATCCAGTTATCTAATTATCCTCACTAGATATAAGCATCCTTCCAGGGCTGCTGTGGACATGAGGAGGCAAATGTTATTCTTCCCTTACCTACACAGATTATAGCATACTTTTCACATTGTACCATATTTTGCTTTTTTCCCATAAAGTTTATCTTTATGAGCCTTCTCCATCAATACATAAGCAGCTTCCTCATTCTTGCTTATGGCTACACAGTATTTATTTGTATGCGTGTTCCATAATTTATTTCACCAGGTCCCTCTTGATAGGGATTGTTTCCAAAGTTTTGCTATAATAAGTAAATTGTTATTTATGTTAGTTCAAATGTTGATAAATATACCTATAGAATACAATGCCTAAAAGCAGAACTGATGAATCAGAGATGCATATTTATGATTTCACCAGTTACTGACAATTTGCTCGTGGTGGAGACTGTACAGATTTACATTTCTACCAGCAAAATACGAGTGCCTATTTCCCATACTCTCTCAAAGACATGTATTAATGATTCAACTTCAAGATTTCTTTTTTGCCAATCTGATAGGTGAAAAAGTACTTTGGTGTGCTTTTCAGATATACACTCTTCCTATTGTAAACATAGTTGCTGATTTTTTCACTTTTTTTTTTTTAGATTTCTTTTTTTTAAAGATTTTATTCATTTATTCATGACAGACACACAGACAGGGAGAGAGAGACAGAGACACAGGCAGAGGGAGAAGCAGGCTCCATGCAGGGAGCCTGACATGGGACTCAATCCCGGGTCTCCAGGATCAGGCCCTGGGCTGAAGGCAGGGGCTAAACCGCTGAGCCACCCAGGCTGCCCTAGATTTTTTTTTTTTAAAGTAATCTCTGCATCCAGTGTGGGACCCAGACCCATAACCCTGAGATCAAGAGTCACATACTTCAGGGGCGTCTGGGTGGTTTAGTTGGTTAGGCATCTGTCTCAGGCTTGGGTCATGATCTCAGGGTCCTGGGACGGAGTCCTGCATTGGGCTCCCTGCTCAGGGCGGAGTCTGCTTCTCCTCTGCTCCTTCCCCCCCTTGTGCTCTCTTTGTCTCTGACAACCAAATAAAGAAAATCTTAAAATATAAATAAATAAAAATGTTATTTATTTATTTATTTGAGAGAGAGAGGGAGAGTGGGAGGATGAGCAGAGGGAGAGGGGTAAACAGACTGGATGCCAAGTGTGGATCCTAACGTGGGGCTCAATTCCATGACCCCAAGATCATTACCCAAGCCAGATGCTCAACAACTGAGCCACCCAGGCACCCCCAGTTTACCATATTTGTTAGTCATAAGAATAGAGATGGGAAGACAAAGGTAGGGAGGTTGTAAATTGCATTGACCAGAGTCATGGTTGAGCATGGAACTCAACATACCCCAATTCTGGACCAGGGAATAGTTCCTAAATACTAGCTATCTTTGATGGCAAAACAACAGTCCAGGGATGTGGAGATGACTTAGATAAGCAACATTTTTAAGAGACAATGTTAATAGTAGTAAAAATACTACTAATAAATATTAAAATGCTGCCCGATGCCTGCCCAGGAGCAAATGTGCTGGGCTGGAAGAACAGAGATGTCTGAGTTTGTTCCCTGACAGCAATGGTAACACTATCTTCCCAAACAGGAGAACCCTTTTGACTTCCCTCCGATCTAGTCACTGGCATTTCATTTGTCCATTCTACAAAATGTATTGAGCACTCACCACCTGAGGCCCTGGGCTGAGCACCATGAGGTGTGGACGGGTGGGGCTGACTCTGTCCTCACCATTGAGCAGAAGAGGCGCATATCTTGTGGATTTCAAAAGATTGCAGGAGGGGATCCCTGGGTGGTTCAGGGGTTTAGTGCCTGCCTTCAGCCCAGGGTGTGATCCTGGAGTCCCGGGATCGAGTCTCAGGATCGAGTCCCACATCGGGCTCCCTGCATGCAGCCTGCTTCTCCCTCTGCCTGTGTCTCTGCCTCTCTGTGTCTCTCATGAATAAATAAATAAAATCTTAACAACAACAACAACAACAAAAGATTGCAGAAGAAGGGCCTGTAGGCTTGACTTTTGCAAGATTCAGCTCTGCCAACTCTAAGTCTTGCCTGTGTGTTGTGAAGACAAAATGCAATAATTTCCATGACAAGTACTTGGTGGGTACAGAATGTACTTTATCTGCTTCTGCTGCAAGGTTCAAGTTGTGCGGAAGGTGAGCCTTCACTGCGTCTGTGAGGGGAGGAGTGGGTTTAGAAGGATCCCACATATCCCCTGGGGCCCATCCCTGGGCTTCTTCTGGTCTGGGAGGTGTTGTCTAAGCACCTCACTCTGGGCCACATTCCACTGAGCGGATGAGAAATGGGCCCAGTCAGGGGAAGTGGCTTGTTCAGGTCATGGATTAGGACCTACATATCCCTAGGCCTGGCCTAGTGAGTCTCTGCAGGCTTCCCGTCTGGGGCAGGGAGGGTTAACCTGACACTGCCCTAGTCCTCTGTCTCCCTTCAGCCCAGAGACATTCTCAGGGAACACAGGGCAGAGGAGAATTTCCTGCTTCTTCAGATGGAGGAAGAACCTCAGAGCAGCAGACAAAGACTTCATCCCACGCTACGCAAGCGCCTCCACTTTCCATACACACCCACGGCATCTTTGCTCATGCTGTTCCTTCTTCATACACCCTAACCCCACGTTCTCACTCTCGCTAACTCCGCTACTTCACAATTCACGTGGATATTTATCTCTTCCAGGAAACCTCTGCGCCTCTGCCCAAGCAACTCTCCTCCAGGCTCCCACGGCAACAGATGATTCCTTATATCCTTAGGCTTTCTGCTTTGTATTAAAAATATAGGGGCCGCACTCTTTCCCTCTGTCTGAGTAGCCTGAGAGGTCCTCAAGGACAGGGGAACTCACTTTGTTTATTTATAACATTTATCTTTAAAGTACTCTCTATATCCAACACGGGGCTTGAACTCACAGCCCCAAGATCGAGAGTTACATGCTTCATCAACTGAGCCAGTGCCCAGTGCCCCCAGGACCTCATTTTCCCCTCAGGATGTTCCTGAAAGACACTGCTTGGCCCTCAGTAGCCAACACTTAACAAGGATCAGACGTGGGCTCAAAGGCCTTTGTTCCCTCACCTTTGGGACAGGTCCCTATTCATTTCTGGCATACAGAAGATGCTCGGTAAGTTTACTGAATTGAATTAAATAGCATTAATCATTCTGCAAATGCATCCCACCTCTGAGCATTGAAGTTACTTGGCTCTAACACACCGGGATAAAAACTATGTGGGGTACAGAGCTCAGAATTCAAAACACGTGCTCCAAATACTCCGATTTCCGTCCTCATTTGGATTCTTGACACGGGTTTGTCGGAGTGAGGAGTGTTGAGTCCTCCCAAGGAGCCCAGCGTTACCAGGGAGTCTTCCCCAGGGGCTGCCTCGTGCTGGGGCTGCTACTCCACCGCCTCTCAGGGTCGGGCTCGGGGAGGGGTCCCTGCCCTTGCAGGAGGGCGGAGACGCCAAGCCGGGTGTCGGGGGCGCACACAGTAGGGCCCCTCTGTAATGGAGGGCCTCTTGGAGAGAGACTCCCAAAGTCCATCATGGGGCTCCCCCAACCGTTTCCCACGTTGGCTCTCAGAGTGGCCCTCACTAAACCTTAAACCCAGCAGGGACCGAACTGCGGAACTGCGGCCGGGACCCCAGAGCGGGAGGAACGGGTCCCACGGCGCCCCCTTGCGGTGCTCTGCACCCAGGCCGCGCCCGGGTCCAAGCGTCCACGCCGCCTCCCACCCATTTCCAGAGTCCGGACACCGCGCCCGGGCGAGGGAGCGGCTGGTCCCGGGGGCCCCGGGAACGCGCTCCTGCCGCTCAGGGCGGGGTCTGACGGCGGGGGCCGGGGCCGGGGCCGAGGCCGACCTGCAGCGGGGCGGCGCTGGCACCGCGCGCAGCCTGTGCTGACTCACGGAGAGGGTCCTGCGGGCGGCGCCGAGGCGGCCGTGGGCATGCGGGGTCGCGGGAGCCGGAGCCGCAGCTAGAACCCGGATGGGCGGACCGGCGCCGCGCCCCACGGTGCTCTCCGCCCAGTGCACGGCGCCCCCCAGCGGGCGCGGGGGGCTCGGCAAGCAACGCCACGCGCGCGGGTCCTCGGATCCAGCCCCCCACGCGGGACCGCGGAGACAGGAGTCTTCGGCGCGGCGGGGGCGGGGCGCGGCGGGTGGGCGGGGCGGGCTAGAGCGCAGCGAGTGGGCGGGGCGCAGCGGGGGGGGGGCGGGCCAGAGCTCAGAGAGTGGGCGGGCCAGAGCGCGGCGAGTGGGCGGGGCGCAGAGAGTGGGCGGGGGGCGGGCCAGAGCGCGGCGAGTGGGCGGGGCGCAGCGGGGGGGGGGCGGGCCAGAGCTCAGAGAGTGGGCGGGCCAGAGCGTGGCGAGTGGGCGGGGCGCAGAGAGTGGGCGGGGGCGGGCCAGAGCGCGGCGAGTGGGCGGGGCGCAGTGGGTGGGCGGGGCGCGGCGAGTGGGCGGGGCGCGGCGAGTGGGCGGGGCGCAGCGGGGGGGGGGCGGGCCAGAGCTCAGAGAGTGGGCGGGCCAGAGCGTGGCGAGTGGGCGGGGCGCAGAGAGTGGGCGGGGGCGGGCCAGAGCGCGGCGAGTGGGCGGGGCGCAGTGGGTGGGCGGGGCGCGGCGAGTGGGCGGGGCGCAGCGAGGGGGGCGGGCCAAAGCTCAGAGAGTGGGCGGGCCAGAGCGCGGCGAGTGGGCGGGGGCGCACGGGCTGGGTGGGCCAGAGCGCGGCGAGTGGGCGGGGGCGCAGAGTGGGCGTGGCGCGGGGGGCGGGCCAGAGCGCGGCGCGTGGGCGGGGGGCGGGCCAGAGCGCGGCGAGTGGGCGGGGCGCAGAGAGTGGGCGGGGCGCGGGGGCGGGCCAGAGCGCAGTCCGGCGGGAAGCCGCAGAAGCCGGGACGCTGGGTCCGAGATGACCGCCAGCAAACGGGTGGCGAAGGTAACGGCGGTCGGACGGCCCCTGTCTCGGCTCCCCTCGCCTCGCGTGCCCTGCCCCCTGCATCCCGCCCCGGCTCCCCGAGCGCGGTTATTTGTCGCCGTCGCCGCCGCCCCGTCGGAGGAGCGGGCTCCCGGAGGGGCGGGAGCCGAACTGGGGGGAAGCGAGGGCGGGCGGGGGGCGCGGATCGAGCGGGGCTGCCGCTGCGGCCCTGGGCTGTGCTGGGAATGGGGCTGAGCCGGCTCCCGTGGAGCCGAAACTGGTTTCGGTTTCGTTTCTTCTGCCAGAAACTTGGCCTGGCAATCGCTCGCGTCTCCCGGGGGTGCTAGAAAGGTTCCGAGAGCCGGGCGCGCCGCTGGGGTGAGGGGGTGGTGAGGCGCAGAGGTAACGGGGAGTGGCTCATGCCCCGGCCGGAGATGAGGCACCTACGTTTCTAGAGTCCGGGGAAGTATGGGGTGTTGAGTAGGGGTCAGGCACAAAGTCCCCTGGGTATTCTCCGGAGGAAAAGCTGCCAAGGCGGAGCTGGAAGGCGTCCTGGAGTAGGTGGCGCGCGCTCGTCCTTCTACAGATGTTGTCGGAAGCCTGTCATGTGCTGGCTCCTGTGCTAGGAACTCCGAGGCAGAGATGAGCAAAAATCTTGCCCCTCCCTCCTTGAGCTTTCTTTCCAATCAGGGACACAGTTTGCAGATTGACTTATTTTTGAGAGAGAGAGAGAGAGAATTCCAAGCAGACTCTATGCTGAGGACAGAGCCTGAGCTGGGGCTGGGGCTGGATCCCACGACCCTGAGATCAGGACCCCAGCAAGCTGAAATCAAAGAGTCCATGCTTAGGGCTCCTCGGTGGCTCAGTGGTTGAGCGTCGTCTGCCTTTGGCTCAGGTCGTGATCCCAGGGTCCTGGGATGAGTTCTGCATCGTGCTCCCGGCAGGGAGCCTGCTTCTCCCTTTGCTTCTGTCTCTCTGTGTCTCATGAATACATAAATAAAATCCTTAAAGAAAAGGTCCATCTTTAACTGACTGAGCCACCCAGGGGCCCCTCCATTCAGGAACACTATTTAAAGTGAGGTCTGGGAGGATGGGAAGTGGGCAAACTTAAGGGTGGGAAAGCCCAGGGTGTTTGAAGGACTGGGGTGTAGCCTGCGTGTGGGCAGAGGTGGGGAAGCAGGAGCAGTCGTGGTGAGGTGGGTCTGACATGCCCTAGACTTTGTCTTGGAAGTGCCCCTCCAGTGTGTAGGGTGGGGGCAGGTTTAAGGGGGTGAAGAGGACTGCCGGCTCCTCTGAACCTTTGAGAAATAGAAGGTCTCAGATTGGGGCATAGAGCTGGCCAAGCCCAGAAGAACTGAAATCTGGAGGTTAGCAACAAAAGGACGCGGAAGGTCTTTCTAGTCAAGTGGGAAAGGGCTGGGAGCCAGTATTCGCCACACTGACACGACTGAGTGCCAGGCTATTTACATTAGTTCGTGAAGTTCCCACAACAACTTTGTGTGAGATAAATTTTTACAAATGAGGAAGTTGAGGCTCAAAGAGAATAACTCAGTTGTCCAGGGTCACCCAGGAGGGAGTGATAGGGCTGGACGTGGAGCCCAGGTAGGTGGTGCTCAACCTGCAGGCTCTTCCAGTGACTTCTTTACTTTCATTTTCTGTTCCTTGGAGTCAGGTGGTTTCCTAACGGGCCTCAGGAAAGAGCGGGGCGTCTTAGCTTGAGTTTCACTATCCTCAGGCTTGCAGCGTCTTTGGCAGAACTCTTCTACAACCGAAAGGTCCAAGTGATCCCCGTTATAGTAAAGTCAGGAAGATGTCCATTCCAGAGCTTCTCTGTTTGGCTTAGGGCTTCATTCCTTTTTTTCTTTTTTTAAACTATGTCTATGAGGTGATGGCCCTCACTTTTTTTTCCCTTTAGATTTTATTTGTTTATTCATGAGAGACACAGAGAAAGAAGCAGGAGACATAGGCAGAGGGAGAAGCAGGCTCCCTGCGGGAAGCGCCGTACAGGACTCGATCCCAGGACTCCGGGATCACGACCTGAGCCAAAGGCAGACGCTCAACCACTGAGCCACCCAGGGCTTCCTTCTTGCCAGAGGGTCATAGATGTTACTGGAGCTAGGACTCATGGTAGCAGGTGCTTCTACTTGGGGAGTAAAATATAAATGAGGGGTCCTAGACTCTGGGCACAAGGCACAAGAAGCAGTTTGTTGGTATGAACAGAGACGGAGTATGGGCTGAGACACAGGCGATGAGGCCAGGGTTGCGTTTAGATATTGGGGGTGCAGAGAAAGTTCACGTGGTCCACAGCCTGAAGAGCCCTTCCCAAGCTGTGGACTAAGTTTGAGCTTTCTGTCTGCCTTTTGTTTGTACCACCATTTCTCAGCCTTGTCACTGTTGACATCTGGGGCTGGGTAATCCCTTGTACGATGTCTGTCAGCATCCCTGGCCTCTACTCACTAGATGCTGGTGGCACTTTCCTGCAACAACCCAAAGTGGCTCTAGGCATTGCCCAGTGTCCGCTGGAGGGGTGGGGTCAAATTGGCACCAGTTTGAAAACCAATGGTTTGGGACCCCTGGGTGGCTCAGTGGTTGAGTGTCTGCCTTTGGCTCAGGTCGTGAGCCCAGGATCCCAGGATTGAGCCCTGTATCCAACTCCCCACAGGGAACCTGTTTCTCCCTCTGCCTGTGTCTCTGCTTTTCTCTTTGTGTCTCTCATGAATAAATAAATAAATAAAATCTTTTTTTTTTTAATAAAATCTTTAAAAGAAAAGAAAACTGATGGTTTATAATAACCATTTGGTGTTCCAGAGGAATATGACCTGTCCTTGGATGTCTTTTTCTTTGTTATTCTTGTTGTTTTGCTTTCTAAAAAAAAGGTCTGTTGTCCTACAGGATGGACCCCAAAAAAGGAGCAGGGTTCTTTGGTCAGATTTTTTTTAAAGATTTTATTTATTTATGCGTGAGAGACACAGAGAGAAAGAGAGAAAGGCAGAGACACAGGCAGAGGGTGAAGCAGACTCCGTGCAGGGAGCCTGACATGGGATTCGATCCCGGGTCTCCAGGATCAGGCCCTGGGCTGAAGGCAGGCGCCAAACCGCTGAGCTACCCAGGCTGTCCTTTGGTTAGATACGTTTGAGAAGAACTGCGTGCCGTGGGCTCACATCTTGGAGATTCACGATGCACAATAGCATATTAAAGGCTCTGGGAAGTCCTGCAATAAAGAAATCTGTTTAGCTTTGTGTTTTCCAATGTACTTGACCATAGAACCCTTTTCCATCCATAATTCTTTTTTTAAAAAATATTTTATTTATTTATTCATGAGAAACAGAGAGAGAGGCAGGAGCAGAGACACAGTCAGAGGGGGGAAGCAGGCCCCCTGCAGGGAGCCCGATGCAGGACTCGATCCCTGGATTCCAGGATCGTGCCCTGGGCCAAAGGCGGGGGCTAAACCGCTGAGCCACCCAGGCTGAGCCACCCAGGCGTCCCTCCATCCATAACTCTCAAGCTTGCATGGAGCACACCGTACACATTTGCTCTCACTGGGCCCTCTGCCTTGGATGCCTGTCCCCTTCTCTGCATGGCGGACTCCTGTGTACTCTGCGTGGCCTGGCTCAGTGGCACCATCTGCAAAACCTTCCTGCTCCCCTGTCCTGCCCTTCCCTGTTGTGTGTGCACACATGTTCCTCACACAGTCACATTCATGTTTCTGCCAGTACCCCAGGGAAGTTTCTGAGGGCGGGGCCCTTCCCACTCCAGTGTCAGTAGAGGATGCCCTGTAATGGGTTGGAGAGTGAATCCAGTGATATGCAGGCACCTGGGCCACATCCTGGGGTGGCGTGGCTGGGGCAGGGGTGTGAGTCACTCCTTGTTCCCTTGTTTCTCTGCTTGGAGTGTAGAGTTCTCCTGGGCTACAGTCAGCCTGAACCATCTCCCTTGCCCGGCCCTGGTCTGGAGGAGTTTGTCATGAGCACATAAGGACCTGTTGTCATGCTGGACACACAGTGGATGCCTTGGGAAGAAGGGAGGGAGGGAGAAAATGAGGACCTTGTGTCTCTCCAGGGAGAGAGAAAGAGGACAGAGGTGTCGTATGTAGTATCTTTGTTTTAGGAGGAAAGGCTGCAGATAGAGTTTATTTCCAAGTGGTCATAATGTCTGGAAACAAGGATCATGCATCCCCCCCCCCCTCCACTTAGTACCTAAAGAGCTTGGTGAGGCTTAAGGCAGATAAGTCACTTAAAACACTCAGCACTGTGCTCGACATATTCTTTTCTTTTTTTTTTTTTAAGATTTTATTTAGTCATGAGAGACAGAGAGAGAGAGAGAGAGAGAGGCAGAGACACAGGCAGAGGGAGAAGCAGGCTCTACACAGGGAGCCTGACATGGGACTCGATCCCTGGACTCCGGGATCATACCCTGGGCCGAATGCAGGCATCAAACCCCTGAGCCACCCGGGCGTCCCATAAAATCTTTTTTTTTTTTAAAAGATTTATTTATTCTTTGAGTGAGACAGCGTGTGTAAGCAGAGGAAGGGCAGAGGGAGAGACGCAGACTCTCCGCTGAGAAGGGAGCTGGATGTGTGGCTCAGTCCCAGGGCCCTGAGATCATGACCTGAACTGAAATCAATAGTGAGACACTTGGGCAGCCCAGATGGCTCGGTTTAGCGCCGCCTTTGGTCCAGGGCCTGGGATCGAGTCCCACCCTGCGTGGAGCCTGCTTCTCTCTCTGCCTGTGTCTCTGTCTCCCTCTCTCTGTGTGTCTCTCATGAATAAATAAATAAAATCTTAAAAAAAAAAGTGTCAGACACTGAGCCACCCTGGAGCCCCCAAGCCTGGCACATTCTAGGTGCTCAGTAAGGACTCTTTGCCAGGTCCTGTCCCAGAGGGTGTCCTCTGGGACTTGGGACAGCTTGCTGCTGGGACAGGCAGGCAGATGGGGGGCTGAAGTAGGGGAGGCTAACCCTCTGCCCACTGCTGTGCTCCCTGCAGGAGCTGGAGAGTCTTCAGGCAAAGCTTCCCCCCTACCTACGGGACCTGTTCAGTGATGATGCGGACGTCCTGGTGTGGCATGTGCTCCTCCTGCCCGTGAGTGTTCCTGGGGACCATGGCTTTTGTTTGGGATAACAGGCCAAGGACATAGGGAGGCTTAGGACTACTTCAGACTTTACCCTGCCTAGAATTACTTTTCTTGCCCGGAGACCAATCATGGGCAGAGGTCTCTGGGTTGATTGTTTCTGAGGTCGAAGCAGGCTGATGAAGAGGCTGAAAGACTTCTGGATTTAGTAGGAGACTCTTTCCTCAAACCAGTAGTCACCTCAAGCCTGCCACACAAGTGTCAGCAAACAAATGACATCGAAAGAAGGAAACAGATCCCTTGGATCTTTGTCAAGGGATAGGGATAAACTTCCTGTTTTTCACAGTTGGCGGAATTTGACCTCTCAAACCTACAATGTATTTTGCTTTCTTTTAATGATCATATTTCAGATAACTTTTTTTTTATTCCAGTGTAGTTTGCATACAGCGATATGTTAGTTTTCAGGTTTGCAATGTAGGGATTGGACAACTACTGTTAGGTACGACTACGTAGATAACTCTTCTCTGATTTTGATTTTTCTCCATTTATGAGATCTCTCTCAATAAAATCTCCCCTGAAAACCATATTCTAGAGGACCTGTCTGACTGCCAAGATTTCTATTTTATCATTAATAGACGGACAGTGTTTTCTACGGGACAGTCATCTACACACCTTTAGTTTTGTGAACATGAAAATTAAAACAGTGAACCTTTTTGGTAGCTCTTTGGAATATAAAGAGAACAACTCACTGGATTATTTAGGATTTGGACTTCTTACTTCTTTAGGATTTGGACAACGCAGTGTCCTGGTTTAGGCCATCTTCTCTTTAACTGATCTGTAGTCTTGAAAAGGGGAGAAAGGCTGGAGTCGGGGCCACATATGGACATCTGTTGTGTCCTGTGGGCTGCTAGGTTCAAGCAACCCATTTACCTGGCTTGGAGTAAGAACACCTGCTCTGGGCCTCAGGTGCCAGAGGATGAAGGTGCCAGAAGGTGCTCCAGGGATGGATTAGATCCCAGGGAAGCTAGCTCTGAGGTGGATAAGAGTCAAAGTGGGGGAACAGGGGGAGCAGGTCAGAAGGAAGGAGGTGGACGACAGGGACACTTGGGGAAGGTCCCATTGCAGCAGATACTGTGAAATCAGAAGACCCGATTGTTTGGCAAGACAAAGTGGTTGGTTTTCTGTTCTGAGCACAATTCCAGTATGTGGAGGCATGCCCTGCCTCACCAGCAAGCAGTTCTCAGGACACCAGCTGGGTGTCTTCCTCTTTAACTCACTTCTGATACTATCTCGCTGGAGATAGCGTCAGATCACACAGATTACGGCCCAGTCCCACAAGACTGTCCCCTCTGCACACACTCTCCAAACTCCTCTCAGATATCAGTTGCAAGTCCAGCTGCTTCTGACCGAATGGTTATAAACCAGAGGTTCCCATGACCCCTTCCTCAGGTTCAGTTAATCTGCTGGGGTGGTGCACAGAATGCAGACACATTTTCCTTTTACTAGATGAACGTATTTTCTGAAAGGGTATAACGCAGAACAGCCAGGTGGAAGAGATGCACAGGGCCAGGCATGGGGGAGGGCATGGGGCTTCCACACCCTCCCCAAGTGCACCACTCTGCCCAAACCTCCACCTGTTCACCAGCCCAGAAGTTCCCCGAAACCTGTCTTTTTTGGGGTTTTGTGGAGGCTTCATTCCATAAGCATGAATGATGAAGTCATTGGCCATTGGCGATTGGACTGTAGTCCTTCTCCCCTCCAACCGTCCAACCCTGTGGTTGGTTCCCCAGCTCCAGCCCCATCCTTAGGTGCTTCCAAAAACTATCTCATTAACATAACATTTGGGTCACTCTCAACACTTGGGAAATTCTAAGGGTTTTGAGAGCTGGGAGCCGGGGAGCTATGGACAAACCTGAGAAATGTGTCTGAGTGACCAAATATATATTTCTTTTTCCTTTCTTTTTAAAAGATTTTATTTATTTATTCATGAGAGACATACAGAGAGGCAGAGACACAGGCAGAGGGAGAAGCAGGACTCTTCCCAGGACCCCGGGATCACAACCCAAGCCAAAGGCAGGCGCTCAACCACTGAGCCACCCAGGTGCCCCCCAAATATATATTTCTTATAAATCACAGTAGCACAGTAGGTGTGCTCCCAGAAACTAGCCAGAGACCTTCCATCCATGCAGGGGTCCTGAACAAGCATATTGGTTGGGAAGATTGATGCAGAACAGCCAGCTAAGGGGGCCCCCAGGTGTCTGGTGAAGCCATAAAGGAGGTGTGGTTGGGAGGCAGGGGAAAGAGAATCCAGAAAGGTCTGTGGGGCAAGCAGACAGATGGCCCTTCAAAACCTCCATCTCAGTATATACGCTTACCAAGGTGGCCCCCCCCTTGTCACTTCATATCAGGGAGGCTGACGGTGGGACAAGCCTTGGAAGCTCCTGGTAAGAGTTGCCATTCACTGAGAACCCCTGTGGCCTGAGCACTGTTTCCAGGACACTGCCTGAGCAGTCATCCTGCAGTCCTCTCAACCACCCCACCAGGAAGCCTGGATCTTTTACAGAGATGAGAGGGAATGGAAGCCAAGGGGGCTTAGTGGTTCGTCACACAGAAGGTGGCACAGGGTAAGGTGGCAGGGCTGGGGGGATAGCCACGCGCTTTCTCTAAACCCAAAACTTAGAAGGAAATCAGACTTTTTCAGCCAACCCCAAGGTACAGTATGAAGCCATCGGGTGGTCTAACTTCTTCATGTCACGGATGGGAAACTGATTCCCTGAGGAGCTCCCAGCCACGCCGCAGGCCCGAGGCAGAGCTGGGGCAGCTCCTGGGGCCCCTGCTCCAGGGCTCCGCTCTCCTTCCCCACTAGGGCCCTGGAAGCTGGCATGCACCCCTGCAGGCAGGACACACTGGTGTTCTCCATCCTGTCCTGAGGCTTCACCCTTGGCCCTGTCTCTACCTCACAGGCCAGGGCTCTTTTTTTCTTTTTCCTTTTTTTAATTTTTTAATGATTTTATTTTATTTATTTGACGGAGAGAGAGCACCTGCACCAAGCAGCGGGAGCGGCAGGGGCAGAGGGAGAAGCAAACTCTTCACTGGGAAGCCTGATGCGGGGCTCATTCTAGGACCCCCGATCATGACCTGAGCCAAGGCAGACGCGTAACCAGCTGAGCGCCCCCCCCCATCCCCGGCACCTGCCAGGGCTCTTCTTATCAAGAATAGAAATGCTGAGGGGATCCCCTGGGTGGCTCAGTGGTTTAGTGTATGCCTTTGGCCCAGGGTGTATCCTGGAGTCCTGGGATAGAGTCCACGTCAGGCTCCCTGTATGGAGCCTGCTTCTCCCTCTGCCTGTGTGTCTCTGCCTCTCTCTCTCTCTCGTCTATCATGAATAAATAAATAAAATATTAAAAAAAAAAAGAATAGAAATGCTGAGACATTCTCCTCATCACCCCTTAGGCCATCCCTTCTTCTATCTCAGACACTCCCAGGACCACGATGGCTCCCATTTCGCCCTCTGCTAAATGAAGAGGAGCTCTTTTAAAACCTTGACCCTGGGTTTAAATCTGTAGGTCATTCTGGCTGTCTTTGTCTTGTCTTCTCAGTAACGAAGTTTCTTTTTTTTTTTCTTTTTTTTTTTTTAATGTTTATTTATTTATGATAGTCACACAGAGAGAGAGAGAGAGAGAGAGAGGCAGAGACACAGGCAGAGGGAGAAGCAGGCTCCATGCACCGGGAGCCTGATGTGGGATTCGATCCCGGGTCTCCAGGATCGCGCCCTGGGCCAAAGGCAGGCACCAAACCGCTGCGCCACCCAGGGATCCCAGTAACGAAGTTTCTGAAAGGAGCTGGAGCTTTGGAACCAGCAGGGAGCCCCTGTGCCCTTGTGCTGGGGTCACCTGAGTCCTCAGGCTGCTCACTTCTGGGAGCGTAGACTAGTGCTCATGTGTGGGGATGTAGGGTCGACCGTGCTAGGTTCCTGGCTAGCGCACCACCGTGGCCCTGGCAAGCTACAGTGAACTTGAGTTTCCTCATCATAATATAAATGCTAGTAGTGGTGAGTTTTCATAATACTTCCTGTATTGGGACACCTGGGTGGCTCAGCAGTTGAATGTCTGCCTTTGGGTCCGGGCATGATCCTGGGGTCCCAGGATCGAGTCCCACATTGGACCTCTTGCATGGAGCCTGCCTCTCCCTCTGCCTGTGTCTCTGCCTCTCTCTCTCTCATAAATAAATGAGTAAATAAAATCTTAAAAAATACTTCCTCTATTCTCCAAAGGTAGTGCTTTCCATGTGAAGGCCCTGTTCTAAGGCCTTAACATAAATGAACTCATTTACTACTCACATAAGCTCTGTGAAGAAGCCTATTATTATTCTCATATAGAAGCACAGAGAGGTTAAGTTACTTGCATAAGATCACACAGCGAGGGGATAGCAGAGCCAAGATTCATCCTGAGGCGGAGTGGCTCCAAAGGCCATGTAATCCCTACCTTCTGCTGCGTGGACTAATGTGTGTCAAGCCCTTCACATAAGGTGGCACAGAGTAGATGCTCGGGAGAGCTTTCAGTTTGCTCAGAGTCTGGAGGTTCTGGCTCCTGGCAAACCCAAACCCCCAGTCACTCCAGCCCGATTTCTTTCTTTAAGAATTTCTTTTTTAATTCTGGTAAAAGTACACGATAACACCATTTGCCATTCTAAGCCTTTTTTTCTTTTTAAAGATTTTATCCAGGGATCCCTGGGTGGTGCAGCAGTTAGGCGCCTGCCTTTGGCCCAGGGCGCGATCCTGGAGACCCCGGGTCGAATCCCACATCGGGCTCCCAGTGCATGGAGCCTGCTTCTCCCTCTGCCTGTGTCTCTGCCTCTCGATCTCTCTCTCTCTCTCTGTGACTATCATAAATAAATAAATTAAAAAAAAATAAAGATTTTATCCATTTGAGAGGGCGGAGGGGAGCAGTGGGGGCAAGAGAGATGGACAAACTGACTCCATGCAGAATGCAGGGCCCAACTCAGGGCTCGATCCCAGGTCCCCCATCTCATGACCTGAGCTGAAACCAAGAGTCAGATGCTTAACTGCCTCACCGACCAAGCCACCCCGGCGCCCCCCATTCTAACCCTCATGTTTATAGTCAGCGGCACTCAGCTCAGTATGTTCCCATTGTTGTGCGACTATCCCCATGGTCCACCTTCAGAACACTTTCATCTTCCCCTTCTGGAGCTCTGTACCCATGAAACACTGACTCCCCATTCCTCCTCCCCACCCCACTCAGCACCTGCCAACTCATTTTCTATTTTATGGCTATGAATCTGACTCCTAGGTACCTCCCCCGAGTGGAGTCCTATAGTATTTGCTCTCTTTTTTTCTACCTTATTTCACTTAGCATAATGTTTTCAGAGTTCATCCACATTGTGGCACTTTACCATTCTTCTTTTTTTTTTTTAAGATTTTTAAAATTATTTATTTATTTATTCATGAGAGACACAGAAAGAGAGAGGCAGAGACACAGACTGAGAGAGAAGCAGGCTCCTGCATGGAGCCTGATATGGGACTCGATCCCAGAACTCTGGGGTCACACCCTAAGCCAAAGGCAGACGCTCAACCACTGAGCCACCCAGGCGTCCCTTACCATTCTTTCTTAAGGGTGAGCAACATCCTATCGTACATATAGGCCACGCTTTGTTTACCCACTCATTCATTGAGGGGCATTTCAGTTCTTTCAACTTTTTGCCCCTGTGAATCATGCTGCTGTGAGCACAGGTGTACAAGTATCTTTTGGAGTCGCTGCTTTCGGTTCCTTTGGGTATGTACTTGGAGCTGAAACTGCTGGATCTTATGCTAATTTTTTTTTTTCAAGATTTTATTTATTTATTCATGAGAGACACACACACACACACAGAGAGGCAGAGATACAGACAGAAGGAGAAGCAGGCTCCATGCAGGGAGCCCGATGTGGGACTCGATCCTGTGGCTCCAGGATCATGCGCTGGGCTGAAGGCGGTGCTAAATCGCTGAGCCACCCACGGATCCCCCTAATTCTATGCTTTGATTTTTAAGGAACTGCCATGTGGTTTTGCACAGCAGCTGCACCATTTTACATCCCCGAGCCCCTGACATCTTAGCATTTCATTTTCTCCATGTCCTCTCACCACTGATAATGATGTTGTCAATCACTTGCTCACTGTGCCCACAGAGAAGGTATCTGTCCTTCCTTCTCCCCTAATTCTCAGATGACCGTTGGTGACAGTATGCAAAGACCTTGAAGGTATTATGTGAAGTGAAATAAGTCAGGCAGAGAAAGACAAATGTCATGTGGTCTCTTATGTGTGGAATCTAAAGAAACAAAACCCAAAAAACTCAACTGACAGAAAAGGAGATCAGGTTCTGGTGTTTATCGGAGGCAGAGTGGGGCATATGGAGGGAGGTGGTAAAAAGGTATAGACTTCAGGGCTCAGTCAGGGAAGCATCTGACTCTTGCTCTCAGCTCAAGTCTTGATCTCAGGGTTCTAAGTTCAAGCCCCATGTTGGGATACACACAGGATATGGGACCTACTTAAAAATTTTTCAAAAGTAAAATGTGTAAGGGTGCCTGGGTGGCTCAGTTAATTAAATGTCTGCCTTCAGCTTGGCTCATGATCCCGGGGTCCTAGGATCAAGCCCCACATCGGGCTCCCTGTTCTGAGGGGGAGCTGGCTTCTCTCTCTCCCTCTGCCTGCCGCTCCCCCTGTGTGTGCTCTCTCCAATAAACAAAAATCAAATCTTTTTTTTTTTTTTTTTTTAAAGGTGCAGACTTCCATGTATAAGATAGGAAAGTGCTGAGGACACACAGCGTGGGGACAGTAGCTGACACTGCTGTGTGGCACACGGGATAGTAAGACAGTAAATCCTAAGAGTTTTCATCACCAGGAGAAACTTTTACCTTTTTTCTTTTTCTTCTTATTATATCTGTATGAGAAGATGGATATTAGCTAAGCCCGTCGAGCTCATCATTTCACTGTGTATGTAAATCAAACCTTTGCGTCATATACCTAAAATTTATGCGGTGATATCTGACAATTATTTTTCAGTAGAACTGGAAAAAAGTTCATTATTGGGGGGAAAAAAAGGAGGTGGTTCTTAGAGCTCATGTAGTCAAACTTGACCCAATTTTCAAATGAGGAAACAGACTCAGAGGTGGGGGCGGCTAGCCTGCAGTCAGTTGCCCAGCAAGAACCAGGATCCGATTTTTGTAACTCCCAGGCCAGTGTTGTTTTGTGACTCGACTCTTCCACGAATCTGTGGCTCAGTCATCAAGTGCGTGCAGGTGCCATCTGTATCCATTCATGGTCCTACCTGGGGGGATAGCAGAGGATGCTGGGAACCCCGGGGTAGGGTGGGGAGGAGGGGAGCCAGACCAAGGCTCTAGGAGGAAAACCATCTTTCTGGAGGAGACATGTCTTAAAACAGAGTTTAACCTTCTGTTGCACAGGAGAAACCACCCTATAACCTCAAGGCCTTCCACCTGCGTATCAGCTTCCCCGAGGACTACCCGTTCAAGCCCCCCACGGTGACCTTCACCACCAGGATCTACCACCCCAACGTGGGCCACGACGGAGACGTTTGCCTGCCTATCATCAGCAAGGAGAACTGGAATCCTCACACCAAGGCCTGCCAAGGTGGGACTGGGTCTCCCCTAACAGGACGGACTGATCCTGGATTCAGGGTTATGGGACTGGTTTTGAGGCAGGAAAGCCCAAAGAAGGGGAAATAAAGATTGCGGGTCTCAGCCTGTCTTTGGGCAGAAGGGATGCATCCTGAGATCCTGGGCTGGCTGGCCTGGTGCTGCCTCTGCTCGTCTACCTGGGCAGGTGTAACAGAGCAGCATGGTTAGGGGTCATGGGAGAGAGAAGCCGTAGGCTCTAGGGGGAAGCACTCTGGGGCTCTGTCTGCGGACCTTGGTGAGGTCTGCTCCTCCCCAGGCTCGACGCCATAATGACAGTCGAGGGGATTGGCCCAATGATGGCAGTACATGTCGATTAAGCCCTTGGAGGGCCATGCTGGGAGCTTTGCACGCTGGCTTCACCCAAATCCCCAGCAGCCCCATGTGCGGTGTCCCTGTCGCCCTGTTGTTTAACTAGGTGAGGACCCTGGGGCATGTGACAGGTAAAGCGCTTGCCCGCTGTTGTACAGCTGGCAAGTGGCTGAGCTGGGCTTCAAAGCCAGGCTTGGCTGACTCTAGGACAGAGCTCCCCAGGAAGACGTTCTGTAGAGAAAGAAATGTTCCATAGCCACACAGTGCGGTTCCCCAGTCAGTAGTCACGTGTGGCTCTTGAGTACCTGACATGTGGCTAATGTGACTGAGGAACTGAGTTCCTAATTGCAGTTAATTTTAATTCGTTTCAAGTTATGTATCTGCACATGGCTAGTGGCTACCATAGTGGACAGTGTGTTTCTAGACTCCATGAGTGTGATCTGTGTGCAGAGTCTGTCTTGCTTCTGGACCAGCTCAGTTCTTCTTTTTTAAAATTAATTAATTAATTAATTTTTAAAGATTCTATTTATTTATTCATGAGAGACACAGAGAGAGAGAGAGGCAGAGACAGGCAGAGAGAAAAGCAGGCTCCATGCAGGGAACGCAATGTGGGATTTGATCCCAGGACTCTAGGATCACACCCTGGGCCGAAGGCAGGCGCTTAACCTCTGAGCCACCCAGGCGTCCCTCATTTATTTTTTTAAGAGACAGATAAAGAGAGATCGTGCACGCTTGAGTGGGGGTGCAACTGAGGGGATGGGAGAAGGAGAGAATCTCAAGCAGACTCCCCACTATGCAAGGAGCCTGACGCTGGGCTTGATTTCATGCCCGTGAGATCAGGACCTGAGCTGAAATCAAGAGTCAAATGCTTAACTGAGCCACCCAGGCTCCACGACCAGCTCAGAGTTCTTAGCCTTGGGAACAAGGATCCCTGGGGGGAGAGGGGGAGGGGAGATGTGGTCCAGGGGGACTGTGGAGCACTCTTTGCGTAGAACCCCATGTTTGTATATGTTCGCATGTGCACATGCCTCAAGTGATGGGCCACTCCCTTCACCAGGTTCCCAGAGGAAAGATTGGGAGCCACTGGGCAGTCGTGGTTTCCAGTCTTTAGTATCAGAACCCTTTTTCCCAAATAAAAGTTGATTTATTTGGAATCCTATCAAACAGAAAAACAGAGTGGTTCTTGTTGAAAAGGGGGTGAGACTCAGAAACCCCATTTATCTCATCAACCCCCATGATGGGAAGCTTCTCTGAAGCCACAGAACATGGTTTGAAAGCACTGGTGCAGCCGGTCAGGGTTCTGGGCCCCATCAGTGAGGAATGAGGGCCATTTGACTTGGTCATAGAGTCACCATCGTCATTCCATCCAAGGAGATGGAACCTCCTTGGGAGTCCTCCACAGAGTGAGTGTGGGATGCCGGGGGACCTAGGGGTGGGCTGCCATCGCCTCCTTCCCAGGGTCTTTCTCTCATCCTAATGTCCTGATCTGGCCTCTCTCCCCAGTCTTGGAGGCTCTCAGCATGCTGGTGAATAGACCAGACCTGGGGCAGCCAGTTCGGGTGGAGCTCGCCGACCTGCTGACGCGAGACCCAGAGCTGTTCAACAGAAAGGCCCAAGAGTTCACCCTCCAGTATGGAGTGGACCGGCCCTCCTAACTGGTTCTGACCCCTCTCTGTTGCTGGGTCCTCTGTGTGATGGACGAGATGTTTGACAGACTGTGTGCTAGAGCCCCTCTCATTTGTTTCATGTTTTCCTTCATGGGTTGTTAATCATTAGTCTGTGTGTGTGTGTGGTGTGTGGTCCCATTCCCAGGTTCACCTGGCCACAGGTGAGCCTTTCCTGCTCTCTTTTTCTACCCCAGAGCCAGAGGAGTTCACGTTTGTGCAGTGACAGGCCAGCTCTCCAGCGCTCTGTGGCCTGAAATTCTGGTCTCACTAATTGCTCTTACAGACACAGGTCACCTTTGGGCCAGGTGGCAGGAAACAAGCCCAGAAGGCAACTAGAATCTCCATGGGGCCCTGGCATCCCGGGGGGCAGAGGGGACATGGGGAGTGTGCATGGGAGAAGGATTTGTCTTTACAGTTGAGCAATTTGTTGAGTGATTGAAGTCAGACTGCTAATAGGTACTGTATGTTTAGATTTCAGTATTAAACGTTTCCTTTTCTACTGATAAATCACAAAATAAAGAATCTCGATCCTGGAAATCTGACTACATGGTTCTGTTTTTGTTTTTTTTTTGTTTTTTTTTGTTTTTTGTTTTGTTTTTGTTTTGTTTTTAAGATTTATTTATTTGAGAGAGAAAGCACAAGTAGGGAAAGAGGCAGAGGGAGAGGGAGAGCATCTCAAGCAGACCCCCTGATTAGCGCAGAGCCTGAGGCGGGGCTCGATCTCACGACCCTGAGATCATGACCTGAGCCAAAACCAAGCTTTGGATGTTCAACCAGTTGAGCCACCCAGCACCCCTGATAACGTGGTTTTAAACTTTTTTTTTCTTTTTCTAAAGACTATTTATTTGAGAGAGAGAGAGAGAGAGCACATGTGGGCAGGGGGCTGGGCAGAGGGAGAGGGAGACTCTCAAACAGACTCCAGGCCGTGTGTGGAGTCTGAGGCGGGGCTCATTCCCAGGACCCTGAGATCATTGTGAGCTGAAACCAAGAGTCGGATGCTTAACCGGCTGAGCCACCCAGATGCTCCCGACTACATGGCTTTGAGACCACTTGCAATCCCATTAGGTTGCCAGTTCCTAGGGGCTAGCCTTCGCGCTGGGAGGAATGTCCCCTTCCATCCAGTCCGGAGGGACCACAGGAACCATCTGCTGTCCACTCATCAAAGTCGAGGATGAATTTGGAGCCTGGCTGAGTGTTTGTTGAGAGGACGGAGTGGTCTCCTCAGGAGAAGGTGAGGCTGAGGGTTAGCTCCCATCTACTAAAAAGTGTGACCTTGATGGCTCACTGGGCTTTGAGCCTCGTGTAACCCCAAACACCATGGGGAAGGCTGGCCACGAGGGACTAGGCTGGTAACACGTCCACAGGGGTAGCGCCCCTGTTTTGCAGATGAGACTACTGAGGCACAGGGTGCTTCCGTGAAGCCCAGGTCTGCTCTGCCAGTCAGGGCAGGGCCCACACCTCTTGCCACAGTAGCGAGCTGACTGGTTTTTGTTTCTGTGTTTTTCATGAGCTGTTCTTACCAGCCCATGAGCTCCAAACGGCTGGCAGAGGGAGACAGGACTATTAGCAGGAAATTATAAGCAGCTCAAGGCTTCATCTCTAATGAACAGTGGAAAAGCAAAAACAAGCCAGAACTTCAGCCTGAAGGAGGGACTTTCAGCGGGCGGTGGTGCTAAGCCGCTGGAGGCTGCTGCTTGCAAGAGACAGAATGTGGGGTGAGGGATTCACCCCAGGCCCTGCTAACCTAGTTTGAGATTTCTAGAGAATCTTCTATTCTAGCACCCGCCCTGGATTTTCTAATCTGAGAGAAGTGTGGAAAGGGAAGAGAACTGGGAAAAGCGCCACCAAAGGCTTGAAATGTACAAATGCATTGACTTTTGGCCTCACCTATGGAATACTTCAGTGACAGGCACCAGACAAGGCCGGACAAGGCCCTTTGCTCATTTCATTATTTCATTCAACCCTCACAACACCTATTTTCCCTATTCACATGGTAAACTGAGGCTCAGAGAGGTTAACTCATTGGCCCAATGTCACATAGCTGCTTAGCCATGGGACCCGGGCCATTGTCCTTTCCCGAATGTCTGTCCTGATTGTGAGAAGATTGAGTTGGGTGAGGAGCCCCAGTGGCCGGGGTTTATCATTCCAGAGTGAGTGAGGTTCCTGGGTGGAGGATGGAGGTGCACTGAGGGGCCAGACAGGGTTTTATAAAAGTACTTTTATTTATTTATTTTTAAGGATTTTATTTATCTATTCATGAGAGACACAGAGAGAGAGAGGCAGAGACATAGGCAGAGGGAGATGCAGGCTCCCTGCGGGGAGCCCAACGTAGGACTCGATCCCATCGTGACATGGAATCACAGCCTGAGCCAAAGGCAGGTGCGCAACCACTGAGTCCCCCAAGTGACCCCATAAAAGTACTTTTAATGCATTTGACTCTGGTGCCACCTGCTCTTGTTCCAGCCCCAGCTCCGCTGCCTCCTGGCCACGGCTGCTCAGCTGGACACCCTGCCCACCTCCACCCACAGGGCCAGCCAGCTCCTCATTTCTTCTTGGTCTTCACCAGTCCTTTCTGCACAAGGCTGCGGTATAGCTCCTGGATGTAGGTGTAGACACACTTGGAGTCGGGCACTGCCAGCCGCACCATGTCGTCCACCTCCAGCAGCTGGGCGCAGTCGGCCAGTTTCCTGAGGGGCAGAGGTGGGGTGGCTGAGCAGTAGAGCCAAAGCTGAAGGATGTGGGAGCCAGGGGAAGGGGGTGGGGGCATGGCCCAAGGGTGAAACCCACTGAATCGTGTATGTTGGAGCCGAGAGGTCGTCTAGGTCAACCGGCCCACTGTACACATGAGGTAACTGAGCCCCCGACAGTCCAAACTCCAGAGCAGCTTGGTCTGACCCCAAAGCCCGAGTTGTCAGTGCACCGTGGGTCCTCATGTGGGAGGGGGACCCCTGGTTTCTAAGTCTAGATCAACCCACCCCTCCCATGTGCTCATCCCATCTGCCCTCCAGAAGGCCAGCCCACCCCCCCCCGGGGGGGTGGTTAGAGGATGGAGCTCCAATCCTGGCTGGAGGGCAGCTTGCAGCTGCACCATCTCCAAAGTCAGCAGATGCATGGTCTCCATCCTTCATTCAGTCTCTGCCTCTTTATCGAGGACCTACTATGTGCTAGTCACTCTCTGAGGGGATTCAACACCACACAAAACCAAAAGTGCCCCACTCTCAGATTAGTGACATTCTCATAGTGGAAAATAGGCAGTAATCAAACGTGCTATGGATGGTATATAAGGTGGCGAGAGGTGATAGGGAGAAAAGTAAGGCATGAAGGGAGAAAGGGTGTCCCTGTGTTAAGGGGCATTTTCTAGCAGAGAGCTCAAGGAAGACCTCTTAGAAAGAAAGAGTGAATCATGTACGTGTCTAGGGGAAGAGGATTCCAGATGGAAGAAACAGCATGTGCAAAGGTCCTGAGGCAGGATTGCTTGGTGTGTGTGAGGAACATGGAATTCAGCAGCCAGTTCTGTTTTGGTAACTTCCCACCTGCTCTTCGGGGCCATGTGCTGCTCCTGGCTCTGCCGAGGCCCATAACCCGAGCAAACCACTGTCAGGCCTTGCCACCACATGCCAGGTGCTTTATCACCTTCTTGCCCTTGAGTGGTCTCGTTTACGTCTATCCTCTGTCCTTAACGAGTGGAAGAGGAGCTGGAGACTCAGAGCACTTTGGTGGTGTCCTCACAGCTGGGACTCAATCCCAGGCTTGCCTCTGGGTCCTTGCCCCAAAGCAGGGCCTCTCAGCCTGTCAAACTTCAACGGGTGCCTGGCAGTAGGAGGGTCCAGGGTCCCGGCGGAAACCCTGTCTTGGGGCAGAGACAGCTGGGCTGAAACCCGCGCTGGACTGGCCTGAGAGCCGGGGGAGGGCACACGCTGGAGGATCTCCAAGGACGGGATGCGCTGGCAGCAGCCAATATGCTGATTTCTGCTGCTGGGGGTCAGGGTGCTGTCGCCCTACACGGGAGCAGCTTCCCTAGCCCGGGCCCAAGGGGCAGGGCCGGGCTCCTCGGGCAGCACGGCTGACCGAGCCCACCGAGGGGCGAGCGCTGTCCCCCCACCTCCCAGGATTCCGTGGGAATCAGGTGGGCTCGAGAACAGGGGCAGAGGGGGTGATGGCCGTGGCAGGGGCCTCCTTACTTTGCACACGTCATCTTCACATAAAACCCGAAGAGAAGGGAAGTGGCTGCCAAGAGTCCCAGAGCCAAGGAGGAGGGGCAAGACGCAAATCCAGCAGGTCAGCCCCTCCATCCTGCACCATCCTGCACCGCTTGCGTCCCTACCCGCCTCCTTCCCTTTCGCTGCCACCCCAGGCCTCCTGGCAGCCCGTTGTCACCCGATGATCCGTTTTGCCTGCACGAGGCTCGGCCTGGCTTGGGACCACGGCAGGGCAGCTGTGGGAGGCCGGGGACACTCGGTTCCCACTGCTCACTTAAGAGTGCTCGGCGCCCGCTGGGAGTCCCACTTCTGTGCCACGGCTCTGCCAGGACCCTCCTGGGGGAGCCTGGGGTGTCGAGGGACCTCACTACTCGTAGCTGCCAAGAGGACAGAATGAGATACCCCGAGGAAAGCCCTTAGCAGGAGGCCCGGCACCTAATGACCCATGGTTCATGGGGCTTGTCATCATCGTTAAAGGTGTTTCTGAACCCAGAGCAGGACAAGACCCTCCTGACCCCCTCGGCTGCCCACCCCAGGGCATTCACTCCATCCCGTGATGGGAAAATGTGAAACTGGAAGGAATCTTCTGGAATAGCAAGCCTGGTGGTTTTCGAATTGCGTCCGTGGTGCCCTAGGGCCCCGTGCATGTGCCTCAGGGAACGTGTTGGGAAGGGTGTTGGGCGCTGAGCTGGTGCGCTCCAGGAACCACCCCCAGCCTAGAAAGGTTCCCTTTTGAGGGGTGACACTGATAGCCCATGATCCTCAAGCTGGGGAGTGAAGACAAGGAAGTGACAGAAAGTGGAAAATTGTGCGGTTAATGGATTAGAAGACTCCACAGGGTAAAAAAAATCGCTTGGAGCAGGGGTGCTGACCTAAGTGAGTTAGAGGAGAGGGGTGGGGACAAGGAGAGAGCTCACGGTCTGAAACCAGGATTTTAAAGGCGGTACAATTTGGCAAAACCTCTAGGTCATAACCATGAGCAGGTGGCTGAGGAGAAGAGCGATCAGCTCAAATGACCAAAAGGCCGGTGGGTTGTAATGATTCCTCTTAACGGGTCACTTCGTCCAATGTCATCCAGGCTGCGGACAATTACCATTTGGGTTAGGACACGCTTTGCGCCCACTGTGCCAGTTTCATTACGTACAAGTTAGAGGCACGAATGTCAAGCTCTACAAATGAGCTAATGTTTGAAGCAATATCTATGTTGCATAAGAAAAGTGTGATTTAGTTAAAGTTCTAAAAAAATTAAAATGAAAAGGCCCCCCTATAATCTGTTTTACACATCGGGCATTCACTTAATCGTTCGCTTGAGGAAACTGCTGAAAAAGAACCCACCGCAAAGCACCGCTCTGCACCACGCCTCTCGTTTTGTCTGTGGGGGACACGCAGGCCCAGAGAGGGGAACGTTGCTACCCTAGGCTTCCTCGCAGGTCGGTGGCCAGGCCCGGGCTAGACTGGAGGGCTCAGCGTTCCAGCCCAAAGTGTTGCTGATGTCCCCAGTAACTCACTCCCCGTTCCAGGCCTTTGGAGGTGCACTCATCTGTCCCCTGGGGGCATCAGAGTTGACCCCACTGGCAGCATCCTATGCATAGTCCATTTCTACCAGGTGGCTCAGGAGCCTCTCCCTGGGCTGGAGAGAAGGGCTGCTCCCTGGCATGTGCTCCTTGGGAGCCCTAAGGCCATCAGGGTGCAATCAGGCCTCCCCAATCAGTAGACAGAGGCCTCTCGCTGAGGCCGGCTCCGGTGCTTTGGTGGTGGGAGCACCTGCTCCCACCTGCCAGGTCTTTCCCTCTCAGGTTCCTCCTTGGACCACACTGTTCCTCACACTCATCTTGCTTTTACAGCCACCCCTGTCTCCATCCCACCAGCCCTGGCATCCAGCCCTGTGAGCCTCAGCAATAAATCCCCCCTCCAGATTCCAAGGGGGTTAATAATGATCATAAAAACAGTGCTACCCTCCATCATCACAGAGGAACAACCACTAAGATTCTCTTTCTGGAGCTTTTGCTATGATAGTGACTTCACCTAATTATTTACTTACTTCTCACCTGCGGAAGAGGAAACGTCATGCCCATTTTAAAGATCAGAACGCAAAGGCTCAGAGATGTCCCAGAGCCTGTTCAAAATCACATAGCTAAGAAATGGCCGAGTCAGACGGTGGCCCCAAATCCCGGTCACCACCCTGTTTAACGGCAGGCTTGCCTCTTCTCTCTTACCCTGCCTGCATTTCCTTTAGGGCACCTCCCCGAGCCCCCCATTACACTTAACACCGGGGGGGATGTTTATGACCTGCCTCGCCTGTAGACACATGAGACTTTGCCGGGTTCACCCACTGCCGTATCCTGATACAGTTCCTGGCGATCCAAAAGTGTCTGCTGGACTCCTGAACGTGTCCTGACCACCCCACTAGCCGCCCCCCACGAGCCCAGCTGCGCCCTGGCGGCCCTGAGCTCCACCCCCCGAGGCTGTTGTCTGTGGCTGAGGCTTACTCTGCTGTGGAGAAGGCCAGGGTGAAGTTGTGGCGGCGCTGCGTGGGCTCCAGGGCAGCATAGTCAAAGGCATCGGGGAAGAATTTGTGGATGAGGGCGCAGAAGGCCATGCCGCTGCTCCAGCTGGAGGAGAAGTTCTGGATGTCCACGTGCTGCAGGAGAGCGGGCCCAGGGCAGGCCTCAGTGAGCCTCCGGCTGGACGGCCTGGATGCATCGCTCTGGGGCTTTGTGCCACTCAGACCCTCCCTGGCCCTGCTGCCCTGGGAAGGGTCCCCTGCGTCGCTCCGGCCACCTGCTCCATGCCTACCTCGTAGTTTCTGGTCATGGCCCGGCACCACTCCAAGAGCATGTTCTTGACACCGCCAATGGCTACTCCCGCTGCCTTAGTGTTTCGGAACAGGGCCGTGGGGCCTGTGGCTGCCCTGCAAGGGGAGGGATGGACACAGCCAGACCAGACAGGTGACAGGCCACAGGGGGCCCCATCAAGGAGGATCCCCAGCCCCAGACATCAGTCTTCCCCACCTTGGCCTGGGCTGTTCCCAGGCCCTCGGGCCCTCAGGCCTCCCCACCCCACCAACCAGCCCACGGTTCCTGGGGAAGGTCCAGCCCAGCCGGCACCCTACCCGCCAAACTTGTCCACGATGGCTTTGCGGTTCTGTGCACGGGGCCCCCGGGGCCGGGCAGGGGCTGACACCCTGCGCTCTGGTGCCTTCTCTTTCTTCTTCTCCTGGGAGGCAGGGGGCTCTGTGGGACTCTGGGGCGTATCGCTAGGTGAAGACTCACTATGGAGGAGGTTCAGAGCAGTGTGAGAGGGGCTGGGAGCAGCCCCTACAGGGCACGGGTAGGGGGCAGGGGCAGGGGGCAGGGGGCTGGCTAGGGTGGGAGCTCCCTGCGGTCTAAAGAGGCATACGAAGTCGTGGCCCCCACTCCTGGCACACATTTCCTCTGTGCCCAGCACTGGGAGGGGCTCGAGGCGGAAGAAGGAGGCTCAGTCTAGTTTTGGGGAGCGTGTGGTCTGCTGAGATGTGTGGGCAGAGCTAAGACAAGTCTGAGGTCTGGCCTGAGTTTGAATCCTGGCTTTGCCTCTTATTTGCTGAGTCATGACACTTCTCTGAGCCTCAGCCCCCTCATCTGTGAACTGAGGACAAGAACAGCTACCTGACAAGGTGGCTCTAGGACTTGAGAAGGAAGGGGAGTGGAGAGCACCCAACTGTGTCTGCCATGTAACCGGCCACGTGCTCAGTGAACATTGACCTGTTACCTCCCTAAGAAAGTGGCACAGAGGGCGTGTGGGTGGCTCAGTCGGTTAGGCCTCTGCCTTGGGCTGGGGTCATGATCTCAGGGTCCTGGGGTCAAGCCTGCTCCACGGGGAGCCTGCTACTCCTTCTCCCTCGGCCTCTCCTCTCTGCTGCTGTACTCTCTCCCTCAAATAAATAAATAAATAAAATCTTAAAAAAGAAAGCAAGTGGCACGTAGGTGAATTTCAGGTCAAAATAGGTTGATTCTTTCAATGAGTTAAGTTATGTAATGGCAAGAGAAGTCTCTCACTTTACCCAGCACCCACCAGGTACCACGCACTGTGTTAAGCACTTTATACCATTTTTAAAAATTGATCTCTATGCCCAGCGTGGGGCTCAAACTCACGACCCTGAGATCAAGAGTCACACACTCTACCCACCGAGCAAGCCGGGCACCCAAGCACCTTCCATATTTTATGTCATGGAAGCCTCACAATGATCCTACGAGGTAGGGACAGTTACGGTGCTCAGTTCACAGAAGAGGAGAATAGTGACACGACCAAGGTCACACAGTGTTAAGTGGCAGAGTCATTGTCTGAACTCAGGGACTCTGCTCATGCTCTGTGGGTAGTGATGGCACCACGGAAACAGACCAAGCCACAAGATGAGGTGCCCCGTGAAGATCTGCCAAGGATGCTGAGGAGGAGGCGTTAGCAGCAGAGAGGGAGCGGGCCAGGTACGCCTCCTGCTCCCTTTGCTCCCATCCTCCGGCTCCTTGGGTTTCCTGGGCTCTGCCCTGGGATGGAGGCTGAATGCCAGGAATCCTGGAAAGTCTCAAGGTCAGGTCCAGGCAATGGTGGACTTTGAAGGGAGCATGTGGGCGAGGCAGTGGCGACTAGGGCCCAGAATTTGACATTACCTGGCGGAAGGACTGGTCTCTCCGGAAGCTGCCGCGTCTGGACCCACCCCGTCTGGAGGAGGGAACGGGAAGGATGGAGGGAGGCTGGAGCAACCATGATGAGCTGCCTGCACACCCCCTCAGGGCAGCCCCTGCAGCGCCCCATCCCCACGGGCCCCTGGACTCACTCACCTGGGCTGAGGCCGCTGCCCTCCTCCGTGGGGCTCTCGAGCCATTCCTCAGGGGAGCTGGGGACTGCTCCTGCGCCCTCCTCCGACTCTCTCTCCACGCCCTGGTCCTGCTCTTCCTTTGGGCCACCTGGCTCCTGGAATGAACATGATCTGTGTGGGCTCATGGTTCCACAGACACCTGCCCAAGGCTTTGGGGGGACCTCAGGGAGATCTGGAAGGCAGCCCGGGCCCACAGGGCTGCACCCCCAGCCCGGCTCTTGATGTCATTGGGATGACTGGACTTGCCCAAAGGAATACAGTGGGGGCGAGGGGCTTACTTCCTGGGGTACTGGGGACTCCAGAATGCTGTGGGGGCCTCCTCCCTCCTCCCCTTTGCCTCACTCACTGCCTCCTCCATCGCATCAGCCTCCTGAGGTTCAGCCTCGGCCTCTGCCTCCACAGCAGCCTTGGTCTGTGCATCTGACCCAGCCTCCGGGGCACCAGCTTTCTCCTGGGCTTCAGCCGTGGGCTCCTCGGTCTTGTCGCTCTTCTCCTGAGAGGCTGCTGTGGCCTCCTCCTTCCCGTCAGCCTCCCTGGCTCCGGTCTTGGCCTCCTGCTCCCCAGCAGCCCGCGTGGGCTCAGCCTTGACCTCATCATTCACACGGGCTTCCTCCTGAGATTCAGGCTTGGCCTCCTTCTCATCAGCTTGCTGCTTCCCAGAGGCCAACGTGGTCCCCAGGGCTTCCTCAGCCTCCTTGGGGCCAGGCTGGGTCTCTTCCTTCCCATCAGTCATCTCCTGAGGAGCCACTGTGCTCTCTTCCTTCCCGCCATCTTCCTTGTGCAGTTCAGCCTCCACTTTGGCTGCCACCTTGACCTCATCCAACCCATTTGCTTCCCCCTGAAGTTCAGGTGATGTGCTGTCCTCAGCTGCTGCTCTTTCCTGCTTTCCTGCTCCATCTGGAGGTGTCTCTTTGACTGTTGGCTCCACTGAGCCTTTGGCCTCTTCTGCAGAGGCTCCACCTCCCAGTGTTTCCGGGGCCTCTGTGTTTGGGGAGAAGGTGGTGCCATCCTCAGTGGGCTTCCCTTCCTTCTGCTCCATCTCTGGAAAGTGGGGACAAGCAAACCTGGTCATGCCCCCTCCCTGCATCAAGTGAAGACTCCTCCCTCACAGAGTGCTGGCCCCAGAGGGTGGGGGGATGAGGGGGGCTGGAGTCCTGCTGTTCAGTCCTGGGTCCCTCACCGTTTGGACATGTGACCTGAGCATCCACTTTCCCTGCAGTAAAATGAAGGGGTGCAGCGCTACTTCCCCCAGGGTGAGGTGTTGGGCCATGTTGACTTGACATTAGATGGTGTTCAGGCTGTGGCTTGGGCTCTAAAGAACATTAGATCACATAATGCCTTTTCAATGATTTTGCCTCTTTCTGATTATGCCAATGAGATGGTTACAATGTGATCCTGCCATCCGGAAATAATTGCCCTTCTCCCCTTTTAATGGAGGTAGCTAGGGGTGCCTGGGTGGCTCAGCGGTTGAGTGTCTGCCTTCGGCTCAGGGCGTGATCCCAGTCCAGGGACCGAGTCCCACATCGGGCTCCCTGCAGGGAGCCTCCTTCTCCCTCTCTCTGTGTGTCTCTCGTGAATAACTAAATAAAATCTTAATGGAGGTAGCTAGCCTCAGGCCCGGAGCCCAAAGCAGGCGGGAGTATCTAGAGAGAATCTAATGCACTGCTTTGTTTCCGTTGTATTTATTTTTACAGTTACTTTCTATTTCTGGCCCCTGATATTGACTTTCCATTTCTAATAGTGATATAAACTTTCTTTTAAAAATGTATTCATCGGGTTTAAAAATAAGTTAACTCAAAGGAAGACATTCACCAAAGCGGAGCACAGGTGGTACAGATGTGCCTCAATCCCGGGGGTGGCGTAAAAATGCCTGCAATTTGGGAAACCCTGGACCAGCTTCTCTCTGGGCCTCTGTCAGCCTCACCAGCTGCCGCGGCTCCGTCTGTGGTTCTCAGGAAAGGTGGGCCTGGACCTGGAAGAGCTTATTCAGGGGAAGAATAGAAACGTACTCTCATTAACCTCTGCCAGAGAAATCTGACCCTCTAACTGCCAGGGTGAGGCGGGGAGAGGGAGATTAATGTACCTTGACACGAACTCTCCTATTCGAGTACTGTATATACTGTAGGATCTAGAAAAACAGGTGGGTGGGGGGACGGGGCCAGCTCCCTCATCCCCCTGCCCTTCTTGGGTATCTGTTTACAAAGAAAACAATCCTCAAATAGTGTTCAGGGCATGACTCAGGCAGTAAGAGTAGTAGGTACTCCTGTCACTGGCTAAAAATACCTCCTGCCCTCTGCCATCACTCTGGGTGGTGGCACCCGGGGCACCTGGGCAATTGGCGCAGAGGCAGGACGATGGGCGGGCTGGTGACAAGCCCCTCAGGGCAGGGCCCGGGGGGGTCCCTGGAGTCAGTGCTCCCAGGATTTCCGAGGAAGCAGGCTGGGATGTGCGAAGACGTCCTCCAACTGCACCCCTCCTGCCAGAGCCCCTTCACGGTTCAGCAGCCCCAGCAGTACCCATGGCTTCCCGAATCCTCAGGCTCCACTGACAATGACAGGACTGGTCTAGATCAGGTTTATCCAATCTCTTCTGCGGAAAACTAGGGTCTCCCAAGACATTAATAGGAGCTGGGGTTGGGGAGGGATATATTCTCTGGCTGAGGCTGTTCCAGCAACAGCCTACTCTCCACCCCTTGAGAGACACACAACTTTGTTGGCACGTAAGTGGGTTTCAGATACTCCACAGTAAAAGAAGCCTTCACTTGGCTTAGCTTTGTTTAACTCACTGTTCCCCGAAACTATTTGATCATGGATTTGCTTTTTCTTGCCTTCTCTTCTTTTTGCTCTGCTTTTCCTGAGACACCTGGACTGCTATCTGGAACCATGCCCTGGTTCTCAGAGGAAAGTGTGGCAAGTGCTGGCCTGAGTGATCCGCACAACCCCTCCCTGCCCCATGCTCTTGTTTGGAAGGTGATGTGGAGCAGGGGCGAGAACCATCAGTTCTGGAGTCTTCCCACCATGAGATCCCAGCTCCCACTCTGCTGACCTTGAGCAAGTTATCCTGTCCTCTCTGGGTTGTGATTTCTGGAGATAAAAATCCCCTTGGATGATTAAGGAAGCCAATGCACAGAAAGTATTTTGAGGCGCACCTGGCATGAATGGAGCATCGGGACTCTTTTATAATTGCTATTATTTTTAAGTAGGCTCCACGCCCAACATGGGGTGTGAACTCACATCCTTGAGATCAAGAGTCGCATGCTCTACCTGGAGCCAGCTGGGCACCCCTGAAAGGAGCCCTTAGCACAAATCAGCTTGGATGGTTGCAGGTTGGCCTCTGCCCGTTAATGTTGGCCCTGACCGGGTCGTGAGGGCATTTGGTTGGTAAGACAAGGCAAAGAGGACTGAACACCAGTAAGATGACAACAGGCTCCTTTTATGCCTCCAAGTGTAGTGGTGTTTGGCTAAGACTTAGCAGAGCGCTGTAGCCATCCTGCCTTTGTCTACATGCTGCACACTGCAGGGGGGGGGGGAGGAGGGAAGGCGGGTGCATGTGGGCGTGTGTGGGCGCGCGCGCACACACACACACACACACACACACACACACACACACACTCCTCGGCGGACCTGGGTGTTCATCACCTCAGCTTTCCACACCCCCCAGGCTTGTCCTAGTAGATAAAGAGTGAAGAACCCCAGAGTGTGAGAAGCCAGGAGACCAGCACCTACCCCAACACCAGCGATAATACAGCAAGTTGCCAGCTTACCCTGCAGTGCCCTGCACATCTCACCCATTCCTTGCCCTCACCCTTTGGAATAGGTGTTACTGGCCCCATTTTACAGATTAGGAATTTGAGTCTTGGGGAGTTGAAGCCCCCTAAGTAAAGTCACAGGAAGGTTCGAGGGCCCACCCATACCCAGAATCCGGGTCTCCTGACAACCAAGCTGGCATTTGTGCCGGAGATGCTGCTCCCACCAGCTCTTCGGCCAGTGTCCCCTTCAGAGGCTCTAGCCCAGGCCCAGGGGCACCCCACTGATGCCCAGGGGCAGCTGGGGGTGGCTGAGGAGGGCAGCTGTCTCTCCCACGTGCACGGGAAGCCCTGTCCTCCGGCCCTCCCTCCCTTACCACCTCTACTCCTCCTTCCTTCCCAAGAAGGGGAAGCCTACGGCACCCTGTTCTGTCCAAAGCAGCGCTGCACACAGCTCCCCTTCCCTCTCCCTGTGTCTCTTGGCTGGCTGGGAGAACAAGAACCCAGGAGCTTGAGTTCCAAGCCCTGAATAGTGTAGAGGACGCTTGATGGTTCTGTTAAGATCCCCCACCACCACCCCTGACCCCCAGTCTGTCTTCTGTGCTCCTGACACTGCCGCCATCCCTCATCCCAGCCAGTGACCCTCCCCTGGAGACACGGCTCTCAACTGCATAGAGTCTGCCTCCCTCCCCAAGGGGACAGAAGTCCCCAGGCCCTCTCTGCCCCTGCCAGGTCCTCCCTGTGGATGGCCACCTGCAGGCTACTCTGTAGGTGATCTCAAGTTGCCCAGCACCCTGGGGCTGGGTCCCTGACTTCTGGCATCCAAAGAGAGCTGACATAGAGGTGGAGAGGATTAGCAGAGGGCCTCGGTTTCCCCAATGCTGGGCCTCCACATGGAGGTTCTGGTCCTTGGAAGGCAGGAGAGGGATGGGCAGCGGGAGGGGCCACTTACAAAGGCGCCCCGGGGCTTCTCCTACCTGCGGGGCCTCGGCCTGGGGTCTCAGAGCTGTCTCCTTCCTCCAGCTGACCGGCCTCACTCCTGGGCTGCCTTTAGCCCCAGCCAGCGGCCTCTAGCCCCCAGCTCTTCCGTCTGCCCGCCTCCCCCTCCTCCCCCTTCCACTCCACCCCACCCCCACTTCAAGAGCCTTCAGCCGAAGAAGAGCATTGTTTACCGCCCTGTTGGTACAACACTTCCCCTTGGCCTAGGAGGCTCAGATTTCCCGTGAAGATCTGACAGGTGGCACCTTTCAATCACAGCGCGTCTTTCCTGCCCTGACCCCAGCGGTATCCATCCTGTGGCCATCTTTCTTCCCAATGTACCCGCCTGGCCCTGGGGACCCTGAAAACCACCTGCAGGCCCATGTGGGCGATGGTCACCAGCTCTCTGGCCTCGCCTGCCCATCCGGAGCCCAGGCTAGGCCTCTTCTGCTCCCTTTGCCCCCCTCACCCCATGTTCCTTTAAATAGTCCTTTACTCTTCCAAGGACAGAAGCAGCTGCTGAGAGGGGGCTGCAGAGGGGGTGAACAGGACAGCTGCCAACAGGGGGATGTCTGGGGGCTCACACAGCGCAGAGATGTGGAGGGGAGGGGTGAACAGGTGAGGAGGCTCTGGCTCTCGGATGGAACGCTGGGCTTAGCATTCAGAAAATACAAGGCCAGATGACGTGACTGGTACCTAGGAGGCTCTGAACAAATTGTCGTACTGAATTGAGATTTTTTTTTTTTAAGATTTTATTTTTAAGTAATTTTTATGTTATGTCCACCATAGGGTTTGAACTCACAACCCTGAGGTCAAGAGTTGTATGCTCTCTACGGGCTGAGTCAGCCAGGTGCCCCTGAATTGAGATTTTGTTCAGAAAAACAAACCTGTATCTTCTTTATGTGTCCTGCGATCTCAGAGAGGTACTACTTTGGGAGAATGTGTGCAGGGGACAATCCCTATCCCTTACGCAGCCTGGGACTCCCCCCAGCTGCCTCCCCTAGTTCCTTCCACTTCAGCCACACTGACCTCTTTTCTGTTCCTGAAATAAATGGATTCCTTTCCACACTCAAGGCTGTAACCTTTTTGCTTCTGCTCTTTCCAAGACTGTTTCCTTCTCATCCTGCTCTCCACTCAAACTGTGTTCCCTCAGAGAGGCTTCCGCAGCTTCAGTTCCTCTCCATCATTCCCGCCTGGTTTATTTGTTTCACAATATTTATTGGAATCCAAAGTTAGCTTGTTCATTTCCTTATTACTTGACTCTCACTGGACTCTAAGCTTCATGAAAGTGGAGACTTTTTTTTTTTATCATGCCCATGGCTATGTGCCCAGGGCCTAGCAAAGTGCCTGATTCATATGAGGTTATATATATATATATATATATATATATATATATATATATAGAGAGAGAGAGAGAGAGAGAGAGAGAGAGAGAAGGTCATGTGGGGGAGGAACAGTCCTGTGGGGCTTAAGGCCCCTCTAAGGATGTTGGCTTTTGCTCTGCGATTGGAAGCCAGTGGAGCCTTTCAGGTTGTGAAGGGACATGATCTAACTTTAGTTTTTGACGAGATGACTCTGGTTGCCGTTTTGAGAATAGACTGAGGGGGGAGCATGAGCTGAGGTGGGGAAACCAGTCAAGGCATTACTGCAGTAACTCAGGTGTAAGATGGTGGTGGCTTGGACAGGATGGTCAGTACTGAAGGTGAGGAGATGTGGTGAGGAATGGTATTAGTGGATAGCAGTGATCAAGACTGTGCCAGCTTTGTCTCCAAGCCACTAGAATGACCCTTCCGCTCAAGCCACTAACATTCTTGCTCTGTTATCTCCTGCTCTTCTTAAGGGAGTCCACCTAGGCTGTCTTTGTATTCTCTACGTCTCTCATGAGTGGTCAGGGCCCATATAAGATTCTGGGTGACAACCCTGCATCCTTTCCTTTGGGGTTGAGGTCCCATCCAAGAGGACAATACTGATCCATGCTGAGTAGCAAATACACAACTGCCTTCTGGGAGCCTGGGAGGGTGGGAGGGGTGGAACACGGTAGAGCAAGAGGCCAGAGGCTCAGGACAGAGGTCAACAACTTTAGATGACACATCTGGATTCCAAAGAGATCTTGGAAGTTGGGGCTGTATAAACTGTTGTTGTTTTCATAAGAAGAAACTTAACAGGAATAATTGGAATTCCTACCTATGGGTTCTCAAATCCTCAACCATGTAAGTATAGGAAGGAAGACACAGTCTCATAGTAGATAATAGCCATGACATCATCATCAGAAAGAACAATGATTACCTGGGCACTTGGAGGAGCAGGAAAGTGCAGAATTGTTCCATAGAAATAAAGTCTCAGGTGTTCCAAGATGAATAAGTCTTCGAGATCTGTTATACAACACTGTGCACACAGTTAACAAAACTGTATTGTGCACTTAAAACTTTGTTTAGAGGGTAGATCTCATGTGAGGTGTTCTTGCCACATAAAAAAGGGGGGCCTTTTTAAAAAAATATTTTATTTTTAAGTAATCTGTACACTCAGCATGGGGCTCAAACTCACAACCTCAAGATCAAGAGTCACATGCTTCTCCAATTAAGCCAGCCAGGTGTCTCCAAAGAGAGGCCATTTTTTAAAAAATATTTTATTTATTTATTTGAGGGAGAGAGAGAGAAAATGTGCACAAGCTGGGGGGAGAGGGAGAGGGAGAAGCAGACTCCTCACTGAGCAGGGAGCCTGGCGTGGAGCTTGGTCCCAGGACCAGGATCATGACCTGAGCCCAGGGCAGATGCTTAACTGACTGAGCCATCCAATTGCCCCAAAAGGGGCCATTTTTGAGAAATTGGGAGAAATTGTATATGTGCACAAGATTATATTAAGACATTACTACAATTGAAGGCATGAAAAAAATGGCATTGTGGAAAAGGACTTTATCTGTTAGAGGTAAAAACAGATGAAAATATGGCTAAATGTTAACTGTTAAAGTCTGGTGATGGGTATGTGGAAGTTCAGTATACTGTGCTCTCCACTTTTCTGTATGTTTTTAATTTGCTCTAATAAAAGTCTAAAAATTAAAGGAATGAGAACAATGATTTCTTTTTATTGAGCATCTGCCATGGACTAGGTGCTTTTAGTGCATATTTTATTTTTCTTTTTTGTAAGGATTGTTTTAACTTTTTATTTTGACATAATTGTAGGATTACAGGAAGTTGCATAAATAGTACAGAGTACTGACAGTTAAATCTTACATAACTATATGCAATATCAAAGCCAAGATATTGACACTGGAACAATAGTGTGTATAGTTCTATGACATCTTATCACATGTTTAGATTCATATAAACAGGGACCCCGGGGTGGCTCAGTGGTTTAGCACCTGCCTTCTGCCCAGGGCATGATCCTGGGGTCCCAGGATTGAGTCCACGTCAGGCTCCCTGCATGGAGCCTGCTTCTCCCTCTGCCTGTGTCTCTGCCTCTCTCTTTCTCTGTGTCTCTCATGAGTAAATAAATGAAATCTTAAAAAAAATTCATGTAAATATCTCCACAATCTGGGTGGATAACCATTCCATTGCCACAAAGATCTCCTTTGTTCTACTCCTTTATAGGCACACCTTCCTCCCTCTTCTCACCTGGATGGCTCTAACCCTTGGCAACCATTTATCTCTTTGTCTCTATAATTTTGTCATTTTGAGAATATTATTTAAATGGAATTATATAGTATGCTTTCGTAACATCTAATAAAAATCCTTTTTTTTTCCTAATAAAAATCCTATCGAGGAAACAGATTACACTTTTAAGAACCTATCTCCTTTTCCCATGCGATTTCTTTTTCTTTTAAAGATTTCATTTATTTATTCACGAGAGGCAAGGTCATAGGCAGAGGGAGAAGCAGGCTCCTTGCAAGGAATCCAACGTGGGACTCCATTCCAGGACCCTGGGATCATGCCCTGAGCTGAAGGCAAGCTCAACCGCTGAGCCACCCAGGCGTCCCTCCCATGCAATTATATTCCATAATATGTTGACTATATTATTAAAAGCAAAAACCACTACAACATGTGTCCACTAAAACATACATACAATAGTTTTCACAGCAACATTGTTCTAACAGCCCCAAGCTGGAAACAACCCAAAAATCTATCAACAGTGAATGGATAAATTACCTGTGGCTCATTCATACAATCTAACACTAGACAGCAATAAAAAAGAATGAATAATGGTTACACACAACAATGTGGATGAAATCTTAGACACTACATTGAGCTAAAGAAGTCAGGCACAAACCAACAAATAGTGTATGACTCCATTTACCTGAAGTTCAAGAATAGGCAAAACTAACTGGTGGCAATAGAAGTCAGAATACTGGTTAACTTTGGGAGAGCCGGTATTGACTGGTCAGGAACATAAGATAACTTTTAAGGGTGTTGGAAATACATTGTATTTTGATCTGAGTGGTGCTTATGAGCATAAATATATATTTAAAAATTAAGCTTAAATTTTATGTATTTTAGTCATTTTCCTGTATAGATGTCATACCTTAATTTTATTGAAAAAAAATAGTTTTTAAGTAACCTCTACACCCAAGGTGGGGCTCAAATTCAGGAGGATGGCTGGGTGGGGGGTGGGGGGAGGTTTGGAATCAAGAGTTGAATGCTCTACTGACTGAGCCAGCTAGGGGCCCCTGTTATACCTTAAATTTTTTTTGAAGTGTGTGTCTATGAATTGAGAAATATTTATTTTATTTATTTTTTAATTTTTAACTTTTTTTATTTTTAAAGATTTTATTTATTTATTTATTTATGAGAGACACACACAGAGAGAGGGGCAGAGACAGGGGCAGAGAGAGGAAAGGCAGGGTCCATGCAAGGAGCCTGATGCGGGACTCCATCCCGGAATCTGGCCCTGAGCCAAAGGCAGATGCTCAACCACTGGGCCACCCAGGCGTCCCTATTTTATTATTTTTTAATATTTTTATTTATTTATTTATTTATTTATTTATTTATTTATTCATTCATTCATTCATTCATTCATTCATTCATTCATTCATGAGAGACACACAGAGAGAAAGCAGGCTCCATGCAGGGAGCCCTACGTGGGACTCGATCTGAGGTCTCCAGGATCACACCCTGGGCTGAAGGCGCCGCTAAACCGCTGAGCCACTGGGGCAGACCTGTACCTTAATTTTTTTTTTTCTGTACCTTAATTTTTAAAAAGATTTTCTTTATCTATTTGAGAGAGAGCGCACGCGCTCAAATGTGCACTGCACGTGGGGAGAGGCAGAGGAGGAGGGAGAGGGCGAGAATCTCAAGCCGATTCTGCACTGAGCTGGGGGCCAGGGCAGGGCTCTGTCTCATGACCCTGAACCGACCGAGCCACCCAGGCACCTCTAGCTTAATTTTCAAGGATTGGGGCACAGGGTTTGCGAAAGAGGAGTCCTTGGAGGAGACATGAGGGCTGAATTTACGATCCTGACTTTCTTAGGCAGTGAGGGAAGCACACAGTGACCAGCCACACAGCGTCCGGCCCACCTCCTCCAATGGGCAGCGGACGCTTTGCATCTTCTACACTTTGTTTACTGGGAAATCCCTTGAGAAACAAAAGGATTGGGGGTGGGTTTCTGTGGTGTAGGGGTGCAGATGGAGCAACGCACGGGGTCTGGAGAGAGCAGCTCACAGCCCCTCAGCCCCTTCCTCCTCCTCGCTCTGATGCACTAGGTTAGCCCCGGTGGCAGCCAACATTGCTCTTGTTCGTCTCTCTCGTCCGGGGCGTCTGGAAGCTGCACGGACCCGGCTCGTCCTCCTGTGAGCGCGGCCCGAGCTCGCTTCTCTGCGAGCCCGGAGACAGCTTAGCACCTGCAGGCCGCTGCGCTCCCTCGGTCCTGGGAGCTCTGGCTCGCAACCTCGGCTGCACCAAGAAACCGCCCGAGGTCAACTGAAACATTTACTGAAGTCTGCGTCCTACTCCCAGACGTTCTGATTTGCTTGGTATGAAGCGAGGCATGGGCATCGGGGCACTGGGAGCGGCCCGGGCGACCGTAACGAGCAGCACAGACACTACGGCCCTTGGAGGGCGTCCTTCCTTCTCCGCGCCGCGCCGGGGTCTGTGACCGGCCGTCGAGCCTCCGGGGCTGCGGCCAAGCTTCGCGGAGCTCCGCCCTCCGGCGCCCGCCTACAGACAGTCGCACTGCGACCTCTCCGCCGAAACCCTGGGGACGGCACGGCCAGGCTGTAGGCGCTCTGCACTGCGCCCAAGCCTCTATGGTATTTTGGCGTCCCCTCTAGCCCTTGCAAGTCGCCTTCGGGCACCGCCGGCGGCTCCTCTCTATGGTAGCCGATTTCCCCGCGCCGCCTCGTTGGGGCTTCACTCCGGAAGCGAGTCCGATCAAAGTGGAGGCGGGACTTCCCTCCCGGAAGTGACCCACGTGCTTCCGCCTTAGCCTACCTGGGCGTGCGGTGGCTGTCTAGCTTTTGCCCGAAGTTGAGGACACCGCGGGCACAGTGACTGGCCCCAGGCCGTGGTAAGTGACCTCTCGCTTCAAGGTGACCCCGATGGTGGCGCCGCCACGTCAGAGGTGCAGCCCCTGGACCGGGACCCGTGAACCTTAGCACCGCGTGTGATCGAATTCCCAGCGCCCAGGAGGTTCAGGCCCCGCGGTTCAGTGTTCCTTTCCGGTCCCGAGATCTTTTCCTGGGTAGAGTGGCCACGAGGGGCTGGGGCGCCAGGGCTCGATTTCCAGCCCCTCCATTGACGTGCTGTGTTCCCCTTCTGGGCCTCAGTTTCCATATCTGTGAGATGGGGTAGTTGAGCCCACTGAGGTCAGTGACCCCTGCCCGCCCGGTGTCCTATGATTCTTCCGCATCCTCTACGTCTCCCTGGGATGGGAAACGGAACGGGAGGGCTTGAAGCTGACGGTGATGTCCGCTCCCAGGACTAGGAGGCCAGAAGATCTTTTCCACGGTGCAGCGCTGAGATGGATCCGCTCAGGGCCCAGCAGCTGGCTGCCGAGCTGGAGGTGGAGATGATGGCCGATATGTACAACAGGTGAGAGCCGACAGCGCGCTCCTTGTCTTTGACAGTGATCCTAGGTCACCCTTCCTCAGGGCACCTGTCGGAGGGTGCGCACCCCCGCCTACGCTCCTTGTGGCTGAGGGCCAATGCAGACGCCGTACGGGGCGCTAGAAGGAGTTGGACATCTAGGTTGGAATGCACTTGGCAAGCGAGAGAAGCCCCAGTCCAAGGTCTGGTTGGCTTTCAGAACGGTTGAGCGTTTGCCTTTGTGGCAAACAGCACACAGCCCGCTTGGTGGTTTACATTTCTTAAACTCCTACTCCACCTCGGGCACATGCTGAGCATTCTACGTGCCTTCATCTTTTGTGATCTTCAAAATGATCCCCGGGTCGGTTTTAGTTGTCCCATTCCAAGGTGAAGACATGGAGGCTTCTAGAGGTTAAATAACATTCACAGGGCTCACAGTTGGTCAGTAGCAATGTCAGGACCAGGACCTCGGTCTGACTCCAAACGAGTGCCCACAACCATTTGGCAGATGCGGGAACAAATCATGACTGCGCCAGTCACCACTAGTGTGGCCGTGGGCAAGTCACTTGGACTGTTTAGTGGTTTTCCCGTCTATAAAATAGAGGTGGGGCACATTATGGCGCAGTCAGTTGAGCATCTGACTCTTGATTTCATTGCAGGTCGTGATCTCAGGGTCATGGGATTGAGCCTCACATTGGGCTCTGCACTCAGCAGGGAGCCTGCTTGACATTCTCCCTCTCCCTCTCCCCTGTTCGCCCACACACATGCCCGCGCAAGTGCTCGCTCTCTTTCTCAAATACATAATACTAGTTCTTTTAAATAAATGAATAAATATTGCTTCTAAGCCTTTTGGCTAAGATCAAGTGTAAAAAAAATAAATAAATAAAATGGAGATAATAATGGTGCCTACCCCGAGGAGACATTATAGATGTTAAATGTAGAAATGTGTGACAAGGGGTGCCTGGATGGCTTAGTCGGTTAAGTGTCTGCCTTTAGCTCAGGTTTTGGTCTTGGGATCGAGCCCCACGTCCAGCTCCCTCCCTGCTCAGTGGGGTGTCTGCTTCTTCTCCATTTCCCTCTGCCCCTCTCGTTGCTTGTGCTCACTCTCTCTCTCTCTTAAATAGATAAATAAAATCTTTTTTTTTTTAAGATTTATTTATTTATTCATGAGAGACACAGAGAGAGAGACAGAGACACAGGCAGAGGGAGAAGCAGGCTCCTCGCAGGGAGCGTGATGTGGGACTCGATCTCAGATCCCCGGATCAGAACCTGAGCCAAAGGCAGACGCCCAACCGCTGAGCCACCCAGGCGTTCCATAGGTAAATAAAATCTTAAAAAAAAGAAATGTATATAACGAGCTCTTATTGGGTTTGTATCATGCCCAGTACACAGTAAGTAGTCCACATGTTTTCTGGTTTTATTGGCTTCAGCTCCATGGTATTTTCTCTTGATGGCTTATCTTGAAGGCTGTATATTAGAATACTTCCAAATATTTAAATAATTTAAAAATGCAGGCCATGAGGTCCTGTGGGTTCATATCCCAGCTTTACAGGATCCTGAGGCTCTCCATGCCTACATTTCCTTATCTGTAAAATGGGGATAAAGATTGTGCCTGTCTCACAGGGTCATTGTAAGGACTGCATAACCAGCCATGTCAAGCACTTGGCATGATGCCTGGAACATACCCAGTAGTCAACTAATGGCTCCTGTTTAAATAAACTTGGGCTCAGATCAGGTCAGCACTCTCAAGGACCTTCTCAGATGGTTGTGATGCGAACTGAGGATTTACACTGCCTTCCTGGGATGTGAAATTAGCAGGGCAGGCATGTTGGAGAGTTCCTGGTTGCCTCAAGATGCTGCTGAGCTGACCTTGCCCTTCCTTCCCCTCCAGAATGACCAGTGCCTGCCACAGGAAGTGCGTGCCTCCCCACTACAAGGAAGCAGAACTGTCCAAGGGCGAGTCCGTGTGCCTGGACCGCTGTGTCTCCAAGTACCTGGACATCCATGAGCGGATGGGCAAAAAGTTGACAGAGTTGTCTATGCAGGATGAAGAGCTGATGAAGAGAGTGCAGCAGAGCTCTGGGCCCGTGTGAGGCCCCAGGCAGTATACACCCCAAGGTGCGCCCTGCCCCTTCCCACTCGCCCAATAAAAGTGCCCCTATTGGGTGTCATCTGTGAAGACTCCCGGGCCTCGGCTCCCTCTGGAGAGCCTCCAGGAACCCAGAGTATGGTAGAGTTACTCTCCCCAGTTGGAGAAGGGGTATTTGTCACACTGTGATGTGACTGTGTATGTACGTGTATGTGTGTGTATATATATTAAAACAGATTTGTTGACACCTACCACACGGAAAGCAGTCTGCCTGGCATTTGGGAGCAGGGGCAGCAGACACAGCCTCCACCAGCAGAGGGAGTCTAACGTGTTTAAAAGCACAGACTAGTGGGAGGTTTTAGGTTGTACTCCAGGTCAGCCACTTGCTGAACATGTCACTTGACTGTGCTTTAGCTTTCTCATCTGTGAAATGGGGATAATCATCTGGTGGTTGTGAAGATTAATGGTTTAATACGTTTTTGGCATTTAGAATGCTAACTGGGACAAAGGAAGTGCTCAGTAAATACTAGCTGTGTACATGTGTTTAACAATTTAAAATTTAAGTGGAGTCAGGTGGGCATTTTTCCAGATAATAAAGGAATATTTAGAGGAGCAAGTAACAGGAGATGGGATTTGAGAAGGAAGTAGCCAAGCCAGTCCCTGGATTCTAAATGGCAACATGAAACATACGAAGGGATCAGCTTTGTGTGTGATGTGAGTGATCAGGAAGTAAGTGAAAACCACTGCCATTCACTGTTCACCTGAATCAGGGACTGCGCTCCTCACTCTGCATGCGGTATCTGATCTAGCTCTTCCCACCATCTTTCTGGGCCGCAGTGTTGGTGCATGTGAATGTCCTGGCAGATGTTCCACAACAGCATTAACAATGCTGAAAAGAGGGCAGCCCAGGTGGCTCAGCGGTTTAGCGCCACCTTCAGCCCAGGGCGGAATCCTGGAGATCCAGGAGATCCAGGGTCGAGTCCCACATCAGGCTCCCTGCATGGAACCTGCTTCTCCCTCTGCCTGAGTCTCTGCCTCTCTCTCTCTCTGTGTCTCTCATGAATAAATAAATAAAATCTTTTTTTTTTTTTAAATTTTAATGATAGTCACAGAGAGAGAGAGAGAGAGAGAGGCAGAGACACAGGCAGAGGGAGAAGCAGGCTCCATGCACTGGGAGCCCGACGTGGGATTCGATCCCGGGTCTCCAGGATCGCGCCCTGGGCCAAAGGCAGGCGCTAAACCGCTGCGCCACCCAGGGATCCCTAAATAAATAAAATCTTTAAAAAAAAAAAACAATGCTGAAAAGAGGCAAATGCCAGGTTCTTATTAGGCCATGCTCCAAAGTCATTGTCTGGTTTCTACTTGTGATGATGAAGCATGGTTACATTGGCAAATTTGAGTTTATGGATAATTGCAGAGCTGGGAAAATTGTGAACCTCACGGGCAGGTTTAACAAGTGCGGAGTGACCAGCCCCAGATTTGATGTCCAGTTCAAAGATCTAGAAAAATGGCAGAATAATCTGCTCCCGTCCTGTCCTGCCAGTTTGGTTTTATTGTCCTGACAACCTCAGTTGGCATCATGGACTGTGAAGAAACAAGATGAAAACACACAGGAAGGAAAATCCTGGGATTCTTTTTCTAGGGATGTAATATGTACAAATTAAATGCCTATTCCATTCAGCTGGGCTAAGGGGACCTAGTAGGCAGGGGGGCTCAGAGCAGTGTTTGCTTGCTTGAAGTGTCACGAGAGGAGCAGGGGCTGACTGCTACACTCGCTGTCTTGCTGAGACCACTGCCTCCAGTTCTGAAGTGTCCTGGAGAGCTGGGCAGCTTTCAGAATGGCTCACTCCCTCTAGGTGGGATTTTGATTGACACTAATGCCACTGTGGCTGCAGTGCCTTCAGAGTAGGGACAAGTGGGTGTCAGGGACGAATCCTCTCAGGTAACTGAGCATGGAGTAAAGGAAGCACTAGAAACAGGGAGTTGGGTGCTTAAAAGTTCAGCGCCATGGGCGTCAGGGTGGCTCAGTCACTTGAGCAACCAAGTCTTGATTTTGACTTGGGTCATGGTTTCAGGGTTGTGAAGTGGAGCCCTGGTTGGGCTCCGTGTTGGGAGGGTGGAATCTGCTTAAGATTCTCTCTCCCTCTGCCCCTCTCTCTGCCTCCCCCCCCCTTTTTTTTTTAAAGATTTTATTTATTCATGAAAGAGAGAGAGAGAGGCAGAAACATAAGCAGAGGGAGAAGCAGGCTCCATGCAGGAAGCCCGATGTGGGACTTGATCCCAGGACTCTGGGATCAAACCCCGAGCCAAGGGATGCCTGAGTGGCTCAGTGGTAGAGCATCTGCCTTCGGCTCAGGGCCTGATCCCGGGATCCGGGATCGAGTCCCACATCAGGGCCCTTTTGGGAGACTGCTTCTCCCTCTGTGTTTCTCTGTCTCTGTCTGTCTTGAATAAATAAATAAAATCTTTAAAAAAAAAAAAACAAAAAACCCTGAGCCAAAGGCAGACACTCAACCACTGAGCCATCCAGGTGACCCTCTCCCTCTCTTTAAAAAAACAAAAAGTGGGGCAACCTGTGGCTCGGCAGTTTAGCGCCTGCCTTCAGCCCAGAGTGTGATCCTGGAGTCCCGGGATCAAGTCCCACGTCAGGCTCCCTGCATGGAGCCTGCTTCTCCCTCTCCCTGTGTCTCTGCCTCTCTCTCTCTCTCTCTCTCATAAATAAAAAAATATTAAAAAAAAAAAGTGCAGGGCCAAGCCAGACCGCCTGGGGTAGAAGTTTCTACCAGAGTGATCATGGGTGAGGTCCTTACCTGCCTTGTGCCTTAGCTACTCCATATGTAAGACGGTAGTTATGGTACTTACCTCATCCAGTGAGTGGTATGAAAATGAAGTGTTAGTCACTAAAACACAAAGGAGAGTGCCTGCTGCTGTCGCCTTAAGTACTTGATGATGTTAGCTTGTTTGTTTATTTATGGCCGAGTTTGGTGTGAGAAGACACTCGATAGACCCTGGGAAAACCTCCCAGCCTCGTCCGTTGACCTTGGCGGGTCCGTTGACCTTGGCGGCGGCCGAAAGTGAGGGCTCCTTCCTAGGTACGGAAGTGCAAGCTTGGGCCAACAGGTGGCGCCGTCTGCTCACAGCATCCCAGGCACAGCCACAGTGCCCCCTCCAAGGACTATTTGCCTCTCAGCCTCTCAGGTGCCCGCGTAGTGCTAGGGAGAGGGGAGGGGTGAGAAAGACAGGTATCGGGCCTGCCCTCGGGTTTAAAAAGGAACATCAAAAATTCTGATAGTGCGTAGCAAGAACATCTAGAAGGGGTGGTAGGAGCGGAGGGAAGAGGTTCCAGCTGGAGGGAATAGTACTTGCAAAGGCATTGAAGTGGCAGAAAATGTGGAGCGTCCAAGAAACAGCTTCAGAGTGCCGAGAGCGGGGAGTGTGAGGGAGGTGGTGGTGAGAGAGGAGACTTGGGGGCTGGGCAGACAGCTCCAGAAGAGCCTGAGAAGCCCTGTTAAGGACTTTGGATTTTCTCCTACTGAGGGCAGCAGCAAACTGTTGGAGGATATAAACCCTGGCAGCGAAAGTGACAGATCTGTGTTTCCGAGGCTCTCCCTAGCTGCCAGCTGGGTGGGTAGTGGAAGAGGATGGTAGGTAACGGATTAAGGGGAGAGGTGCCAGGGAGCCAGTAAGAATAGCTCTGGAGTTGCAGCGGTGTGCTAAGAAGTCTATTATTTCAGTTAATCATTTGCAACAGCTCTGAAGCAGGTATGGTTATTCTCGCCTTACAGATGAAGAAGCTGAACTATGGAAAGTTAGTTACTGGCTGAAGGTCACACAACAAGCAAGTGAGAGCGAGGATTCCAGTTTATTCAGGCAGCAGAGCCCACTTTTAACCACTCCTCCAGAATCGGGGAGGTAGGGGGATGCTCCCGAAAGAGGTACAAGTCAGCAATTTCATTTTTCATTCAACAATATTTATTACTGGCTGCTAGGTGCAAAGAGCTACAGAAAGCATCCAAAGTGGATTTGTTCGTTCCCCGCCCTTGTGAATGTTGAGGGGAGCGGGAGGTGGGTGCTGGGGAGATAGGACACACATACAAAGGGTGGTAGGATAGGTTAGCCTCTTTCTGCCATTGAGTGGCATTCAAAACTCCCAATCCTCATGTATTTTTGCTAGATTATCACAGTTTTAAAGTCAGGAGATGTCTTCCAAAAATCTGGATTTGACTTCTTTTGAAAGTTCAGAGTATCTAACAAGTCAGCCTACGTTCTTGCTTGGCCACAGTCTGCTGGAGGAGGAGCAGCAAAACTCCCACTGCTAATTTCTTCCCTTCTCATCTGCTTGACCTATAGGCATTTAGTCTGTGCCTGCTCTGGGTTTTCAGTTGAGCCAGATGCTAGATGAGAAAACACGTAGATATCCTGGAATAGGCAGGCTCTAAGATGGCCCCCAATGGTCCTGCCCACAGTTAGTCCTTCCTGCTCCAATCTGCTTGAGTGTGCACCAGACCTACAGACTTGCTTCTAACAAACAGCACAGCAGAAGGCAACAGGATGCCATTTCCGAGGTTAGGGTAGAAGAGATTGGAATGGTCCTCTTGTTAGCTGGCTCTCTCCTCTTGCTTATCGTGATGAAGCATACATCTTGTGAGCTGCCCTGTGAAAGAGGCCTATGTGGTAAGGACCTGAGGGCAGCCTCCAGCTGGCAAGGAACTGAGTCCTGCCGACAACCACTCAAGTGAGCTCAAAAGCAGATGCTTCTCTAGATGAGCACAGCCCCAGCTGACACTTCACAGCTTTGGGAGCAACCTCTGAAGCAGAGAGGACCGCCCTAAGCTGCACCCTGACTCCTGACCTAGAGAAATTAAGATAATGAATGTTATTTTAAGCCATAACATTTTGGAATAATTTGTTTTGTAGCAATAGCTAACCAATACACGTACAGTTCTCACAGCTATTACAATTGTTTGAGGGCAGCCCAGGTGGCTCAGTGGTTTAGTGCCGCCTGCAGCCCGGGGTGTGATCCTGGAGACCCGGGATTGAGTCCTACGTCGGGCTCCCTGCATGGAGCTGCATGGAGCCTGTTTCTCCCTCTGTCTGTGTCTCTGCCTCTCTCTCTTTCTCTGTGTCTCGATGAATAAGTAAATAAAATCTTAAAAAAAAAAAAAAAACTAAAACAATTGTTTGAGACTAGGTGTTTCTAGTGTTTCTGGTGTTTCTACCCCTATACCCAGCATGGGCCAGGCACCATTCCAGGCATTTGGGACACATCAGTGAACAAAATAAAGATCCTTGCCCTCTTGGAACATGTACGCTAGTGGAGACAGTTTTGCATAGTAGAAGTCTGGGTTGGCAGTGCTATTTTGAAGGAGAAAGCATCTTCAGCTCCTGGGGGAAGGTTCTTAACTTCAGGTCTTGGACTCCCATGAAACTCCAACAAAAACCACGGATGGTTCTTTTTTTTTTTTTTTTTCAGATTTTATTTATTTATTCATGAGAGACACAGAGAAAGAGAGAGAGGCAGAGACACAGACAGAGGGAGAAGCAGGCTCCATGCAGGGAGCTCAACGTGAGACTCCATCCCAGGTCTCCACAATCATGCCCCGGGCCAAAGGTGGCACTAACCCACTGGGGCACCCAGGCTGCCCCTATGGATGGTTCTTTAGAAAAATAGACATTCACGTGGAATTTTACATAGTTTTAGGGATCGTCATAAAGATGTGTGTAAGCTGACCTGACAGAGGTGTTCTAACAAGCATTGTTAAGAGAAACAAGATACAAAATTGAATGGGGGGGGGACCTACTAAAACCAGTTGCTTTTGCAGTTGTGATAAGTGCCACAGGATATGTTTGGCAGCTGTGGGGCAACGTAAAGGTATGTGCCCCCAAATCTGGGTGCTCAGAGAAGGATGTCCCCCAGAATGTGGTAGGGAAATGAGATTCAAAGGATCAGTAGGAATTTGCCTGGCAGGTGGCAGGTAGGTTGTGGGAGAGTAGTGATGAGGAAGGTGGGCATGGATCCCTGCCCTGGGATGTATACAGTCCATTGGATGAAACAGACACATCTTGATGGGTTTCATTAAAAGGAAACTCAGATGTATAGATCACATAGCAAGGGGATTTATTGCTGGAGTAGGCAAGGAACCTTCCCCAAGGAAGTGACCATTAAGTCATACTCTGAAGAATTAGATAGGCTGGGGCAGGGGAATGTTCCAGGCCCAGGAGGAATGAGGTATGAGAACATGGGGTTTTATTGGGCATGAAGAGGTCACCATGGTGAAAGCATAGAAAAGAAAGTGGCCAGAAGGGAGGCTGAGGCAGCAGGTAGGGCCCAGGTGGACTTGGGGGCATCGTGGGGAGTTTGTATTTTTGTCTGAGGGTCATGGGAAATTTGCAAGGGGAGCAGTCTGATCAAGTCTGTGTTTTCAGGGGCAGCCCTGGTGGCACAGCGGTTTAGTGCCACCTGCAGCCCGGGGCATGATCCTGGAGACCTGGGATCGAGGCCCTCGTTGGGCTCCCTGCATAGAGCCTGCTTCTCCCTCTGCCTGTGTCTCTGCCTCTCTCTCTCTCTCTGTCTCTATGAATGGATAAATAAAATCTTAAAAAAAAAAAGACCTGTATAAAAAAAAGTGTGTTTCCAGAAGATCATTCTGACTGGACGGTGAGGTCACAGGTGGAATCAGAAAGGCCAGGTTGAGAGGGGCACCTGGCTGGCTCAGTCAGTGGAGTGTGTGACTATTGATCTGGGGGCTATGACTTTGAGCCCCATGTTGGGTGCTAAAGATTACTTAAAATCTTTTTCTTTAAAAAGATTTTTTTTAATTTATTCATGAGAGACACAGACACAGGCAAAGGGAGAAGCAGCCTCCCTGAAAAGAAAAGAAAAAGAAAGAAAAGCTAGATTGGAGTAGAGGTGGCAGCTGCTGATGACCTGGGCTTTGGGATGGCAGTGGATGAAAATAAGAGGTCTTTAAAGATAGGGTCCACAGGCCTTGGAGGAGGTTGGATGTGGAAGGTGAGGCAGGAAGCAAGTCGGGTAGCTCCAGTTTTGTGGCTTAAGCAACTAGGCGGAGGCCGATACTTTTACTGACACAGGCAACAACAGAGCAGGAGCAGGTTAGGGAAGAGGATCATGATCATTATTGGGCACTTCTTATTTTATTTTATTTTTTAAAGGTTTTATTTATTTATTCATGATAGACATAGAGAGAGAGAGAGAGAGAGAGAGAGAGAGAGAGGCAGAGACACAGGCAGAGGGAGAAGCAGGCTCCATGTCAGGAGCCTGATGCAGGACTCGATCCCGGGACTCCGGATCATGCTCTGGGCCAAAGGCAGGTGCCAAACCGCTGAGCCACCCAGGGATCTCCCACTTATTTTAAAAAGATTTTTAAAAAATTATTTATTTATTTATTTATTTATTTATTTATTTATTTATTTATTTGAGAGAGAGAGAGGCAGAGACACAAGAGGAGGGAGAAGCAGGCTCCATGCCTGGAGCCTGAGGTAGGACTCAATCCTGTGACTCCAGGATCCCACCCTGGGCCAAAGGCAGGCGCTAAACCACTAAGCCACCCAGGGTTCCCTAAAAAGATTTTTAAAAAATATTTTAAGTAATTTATTTATTTATTTATGATAGTCACACACAGAGAGAGAGAGAGAGAGGCAGAGACATAGGCAGAGGGAGAAGCAGGCTCCATACACCGGGAGCCTGACCTGGGATTTGATCCCGGGTCTCCAGGATCATGCCTTGGGCCAAAGGCAGGCGCTAAACCGCTGTGCCACCCAGGGATCCCGATTTTTTTTTAATTTTTATTTATTTATGATAGTCACAGAGAGAGAGAGAGAGAGAGGCAGAGACACAGGCAGAGGGAGAAGCAGGCTCCATGCACCGGGAGCCCGACGTGGGATTCGATCCCGGGTCTCCAGGATCGCGCCCTGGGCCAAAGGCAGGCGCCAAACCGCTGCACCACCCAGGGATCCCCGGGATCCCGATTTTAAGTAATTTTTACACCCAACACGGGGCTCAAACTTACAACCTCAAGATCGAGTCCCATACTCTACGGAGCAAGCCAGTTGGGTGGCCCCAGTTACTATTTTATTTTATTTTATTATTTTTAAAGATTTTATTTATTCACTCATGATAGACATAGAGAGAGAGAGAGAGGCAGAGACACAGGCAGAGGGAGAAGCAGGCTCCATGTGGGGAGCCTGATGCAGGACTCGATTCCAGGACTCCAGGATCGCCCCCTGGGCCAAAGGCAGGCACCGAACCGCTGAGCCACCCAGGGATCCCCCCCAGTTACTATTTTAGAAGATCCAACATAATTGGATCTTTCCAGCCTCAACCTCACAGGACAGTCCCCTCATTCTGTGTGCTTCATCCATTCTGGCCCTCGTTCAGCAAGCTGAAGGTCTCTGGTATCCTCCTCCCCAGGCACTGTGTCCTCTTGGGGGTCGTGGGAAGCTGTCTTCAGATCAGAGCACAAACATACCTCCAGTCTAGATCAGACCCCTCTCCCCAGTGATGTGTTCACAAAGCACCATACGTCTCTCTCCCTTAGCACCTTCTTTAGATGCAGTTACAACTCCTGTGGTGATTATTTGAGTCATCTATACCTCTTTCCCATTGGGTTTTTCATTCTCTGAGGGTAAGGTCTGTATCTTACTCACCATTGAATCCCTAGTGCCCAAGACATGCAAAGGTGTGTTTTTTAATTGAGATATAATTCACATATCATAAAATTAAATATTTTAAAGATTTATATTTATTTTTTTAATGTCTTCACCCAATGTGGTGGCTTGAACTCATAACCCTGAGATCGAGTTGCATGCTCCACCGACTGAGCCAGCCAGGTGCCCCCTGTTTTTCTTTTGTTTTTAAAGATTTTTTTTTTTTTTTTTTTTTTTGTTTTTAAAGATTTAAAAAATTTTTTTGACTAATCTTAAAAGTAAATATTTTAGGGATCCCTGGGTGGCTCAGCTGTTTAGCACCTGCCTTCAGCCCAGGGTGTGATCCTGGAGTCCCGGGATCGAGTCCCACATTGGGCTCCCTGTATGGAGCCTGCTTCTTCTCTGTCTCTGCCCCCCTCTCTCTCATGAATAAATAAATAAAATCTTTAAAAAAAGTAAGTATTTTAAAGTGTGAAATTCGGGGATCCCTGGGTGGCGCAGCGGTTTGGCGCCTGCCTTTGGCCCAGGGTGCGATCCTGGAGACCCGGGATCGAATCCCACATCGGGCTCCCGGTGCATGGAGCCTGCTTCTCCCTCTGCCTATGTCTCTGCCTCTCTCTCTCTCTCTCTCTCTCTGTGACTATCATAAATAAATAAAAATTAAAAAAAAATAAAGTGTGAAATTCTATGGATCTTAGTGTGAAATTCTATGGATTCTATTCACCTAGTTGTACAACCAAAAAAAAAAAGTTGTACAATCATCACCACTAATTGTATGACATTTTCATTACCCCAAGAAGAAACCTTATAACCCATTAACAATCACTTCCCATTTTTCCCTCCTCTAGTTCCCGGCAACCACTAATCCACTTCTGTCCCAGGGGACTTGCCTATTTTGGGCATTTCATATAAGTGCAGTCATACAGTATGTGGCCCTTTGTGTCTGGCTTCTTTCACTGAGCAGTGTTTACAAGGCTCTTCCATGTGGTAGCAGCATGGATTGCTATGACCAAATATGATTACATTGGAGATTAGTACACATACTATTTTGTTTGTCCATCAGTTGATGAACAGCTGGGTTGTTTGCACTTTTTGGCTATTCTGAATGACACTGCTATGAACGTTTGTGTCCAAATTTCCGTGTCTGTGGCTGTTCTCAGTTCTCTTGGGTATATCCCTAAAGTGGAATTGCTGGTCATGTGGTCACTCTATGCTAACTATGCAGGGAACTGCCAAACTGTTTTTCCAAAGCGCCTGCACCATTTTATTTACATTCTTCATGTAGAAGTTTATAGTAACTACTTATTAGAAGAAATAACTTCTTTTTTTTAAATTTTTATTTATTTATGATAGTCACAGAGAGAGAGAGAGAGAGAGGCAGAGACACAGGCAGAGGGAGAAGCAGGCTCCATGCACCAGGAGCCCGATGTGGGATTCGATCCCGGGTCTCCAGGATCGGGCCCTGGGCCAAAGGCAGGCGCCAAACCGCTGCGCCACCCAGGGATCCCCAAGAAATAACTTCTTACATAGTGAATTGGGTACTATTATTTCCAGCACTTAACTAGAAGAGGGAGACTCAGGAGCATGCATACCTTGGGCAAAATTGCACAGCTCATGGCTGCAGAGCCAGGATCGGGACCCAGCCTGTGTGACTGCAGAGCGGGTACTCCTGTCTGCCCAGCTGTGAAGCAGGCTGCAGCTGGCAGATCCCAGGTGATTCAGGTAGTGTCAGGGAGACAGAGTCTAGGAAGGGATCACTTTTGAGGGCAAGAAGGGGGCTGAGAAATCCTATCAAGTCTGATATAGAAATGTATCTTAGGTCTCTTCCCCTCCCCCCCTTTTTTCCCACCTTAACTATTACAGTGGTTTTAAGGTCTTTAAACTATTGTAAAGTCTCTCTTTCCAATATATCCTCCTTCATTCATTAAGCAAACTCTATCACATCTATCACCATCCTGAAAAAGAAAAGAAAACACCCTCCAGGAGTTCCTGTCAGTATCTCCCAATACTGGAAGTCCTTGGCTTTGCGGAGGTCCTTCGAGACTGACCCCAGTTTACCTTTTCAGCTTCACATCCCACCACTCCCTTTCATTTATTCACCCAGAGTTGACCGGGGAGGGGGGGCTCGTTGCGTGCCAGGTGCTGGGACAGGTGGCAGGCATACATCTACCATGCAGCTGCAGGCTCACAGGAGGTTTACAGCTTGTGGGGAGGAGGCCAACAGTGAAACCAATGAGTCTAGGTCAGCGGGAGGGCTTCAGTGGAGGTTAGGCTAATGTTTTGGGGAGTACATGGACAGGACCCCAAACCCAGCTTAGGAGGCCGGACAGCTTCCAGGAAAATGGTAAAACTTGAAGTGAGTTGTGAAGGATGAGTACATTGGAAATGAAGGAGGGAATGTGCCATGCCCACAAGAAGAAAGAGCAGGTGAAAAGGCAAGGAGGCATGAAACCAGCTGACTTCACGCTTCATTACACAGGTACTTGTTAAGTGCCTCTTAGGTGCCAGGTGCTGTTCTAGGTCCTGGGGAGACAGCAGGGAACGCAGACCAGGCCCTCGCCCTCATGGAGCCGATAGTCCATGAGAGGAAAATGTGGAAATGTGTTGGGGGTGAAGAAGGGCAAGCATTAAAGCCATGGGAGCCCATGAACCTCTAGAGTCCAGGGAGGGGCCCACAAAAGCCCCTGAAATTTGAAAGCGAGTATGTGTGTGTGTGCTCATGTTCACACATGCATTTCACAGGGAGTGGACTCATTGTATACTGTATTCCCAAAGGGATCCAAAAGTGTCTTGGGTTAGAACCCTTATTCTAAGGCCCCTTGTGTTAAGTTAAAGTGTTTGACCTTGATCTGGCAGTTCCGGGAGCCAGTAATGAATTTTAAGAGGTGAAACCATCAGAGCTTGACACCTGCTCCTGCCAGAGAGAACTCCTTGTGCCTTTTTCCCTGCTGAGCCTTTTGCTCTTGCTCTTCCTCCTGGCCTGGAGGAATGGAAAGGGCCACACTTAAAAGCCAGAAGATCTGACTTCCCATTCTGCTCTCCACCCACCATGTTCCAGCTGCCTGCCGCCAGCCTTCTCCCCCTGTGAAAAGTTGTGAGGTTGAGATGAGCCCATAATGTTTTGAGGATTTAATGATTTTTGTCTGGAAAGTGCCCAGCATTTGGTAGCTGCTCAGCAAATGTGAGATCCTCTCTCTTGGCTTGATGGCTTAACTCGGGGATTCCCCTCTCTTCTGAGGTCTTCCCGGGCAGTTGCTCAAATTGCCACAGAGCTTTGTGGGTATCACGGCTCACTCTTAAGACGCCGTGTTAAGCTCACATCTGTAATGACTGGCCTTCGCCTCCCCTCATTAGCCCACGTTAGCCCACACCTCCCCTCTATTTTACAGATGAGGAAACTGAGGCTCAGGGAGGTTGACAGATTTGCCAGGAATCAGTAAGGGTCTGGAAGCATCCTGTCACCAGGTCTTCAGACATAATGATAATAGCCACAGCAGCAGCAACAAGGAGCACTTACCGCGTTCCTGAGCACCGAGCTCAGCATTTGCCCTGCACCACAACCCCCAGTTCATCCTTCACCTCCCAGCCTCCCTAATTAGGTACTGTTATCCGAATTCACGGAGGAGGAAACCGAGGCCCAGAGAGGTTAAGCAGCTTGCCCAAGGTAACCCAGGCCAGCCCCTTTCAAAGTCCAGATGCAGACCTCCAGCTGACTAACCCCAAGGAAACTCGTGTCATTCTGCTTCTCGGAAAACACTACTCCCAGCTGCACAGTTCAAAACCCCACCCAAGGCCGCCCTGCCTCGCGCCCAGCCGGCTCGCAGCTGAGTCGTCCCCTGTTTTGACCACGGATACAGGGGGCGCTGCCCAAGTCGTCGGGGGGGCCCGCGGCGGAGGGCGGGGGCGCGCGTGGGGGTGGAAATACTGGGTGCTGGGCGTGTGCCGGGAGAGGCCATCTGGGGACCAGAGGGCGAGTCACGTGCGCCTGAAACTCGACCTAGGGGGAGGGGAAGAGAAGGGAGCCCCCGCCCCTACCTCGGGGCGCAGCCCGGGACGAGTGTAAATACAAGCCTTCACTCCGCGATCCCCTCGGTGTGTGCCCCGCCTCGCGGGTCCGGGGGCGCCGGCGGGTCCCCAGCTCCCCGCCGTGCTCCGAGGGGCCGGAGGAGGCCAGGGCAGCCGCCGGCGGCGCTGAGTCCGGAGGCGGCCGGGCCCCGGCGCGCGAGGTCGGAGCGCGGGTGCGGCTCAGAGCTGGGCCCGCGGGGCAGCGGACGCCGAGTGTGGACGCGCCGCCTGGGCGCTGCGCTCCCCGGGCCGTCGCGTGTGTGGCCGCGGGAGGCGCCTTTGCCCGCCCCCGCCCCCGACCGGAGGTGAGCAGCGGCCGTGGTTAGGGGTCCGCGGGGAGCGCCCCCCGGGTCGGCTCCCACCGACGCTCGCAGGCTCCGCAGAAAGACCCGCTCCCCGAGCCCGCGGCGCGCTGCGCGCCCCTCCAAGCGCGCTCCTCCCTCCCCCTTCCCCGCGGCCTCCTCGGCCGCACTTCCTCGGTGCGGAGCAGCAGCACCCGCGGGCACGCCGGGACCAGAGCCCCATTTCACAGATGCGGGCGCTGAGGCCCGTCCTCCCCCTGGCCCCGGCGGGTCCCTCCGCTCCCGGCGGCCCTGTCCCCCCCGGCCCGCCCCCGCCCCCGCCCCCGCGCTGCCCGGGCCGCGTCTCCTCCCACGGAGGTGGCGGCGGCCGCGGCGGGGGGTAGCGCGGCGGGGGGAGCTCGGGCTCCTTCCCTCCCTCTGGTAGACACGCCCGCCGCCGCCGGCCGCCGGCCCATCCGCCGCACGGTCCTCACGAAGTCAGCGGCCGCGGGACTTCCTGCCGCCGCGCGAGCCCCCTTCCCCGGCCGGGAGCCCGGCTGGCTCGGCTGCGCGCCGCGCGCTGCCCCGTGAGTGGGGGCGCCCCGCCCCGCCCCGTCCCGCCCCGCCCGGGGCCCCCTTCCACGTGGCAGCCGGCGGCCGGGATGCCCGGGGCGCGGGGCCGCGGGGCGCCCGGGCGGAGAGGGGGAGGGGGCGGGCCCGGCCGGAGCAGTGGTCGGGGCGGGGGTGTCTCGGGCCAGCTGCAGACTTCCCCTTCCTCCTCCCGCTGGCTTCGGGGGGTCCTTCCTGGCGCGGGCGGCCGGATGCCGGCGGCGGGGGCTTCAGACGCGCTCTGCCCCCGCCGACCTTTGGGGACTCGGGGAAGGGCGGGTGTGGGCCCGGGGAGCCGGCTCCGCGCGTCCCGGCCCGGGTGGGGGAGCCCGGCGGGCGCCGGGAATCTGTTGCGCTCGCCCAGGACCTTCCTTGTTTCCGACAGTGGCCCCGGCGGGAGCCCGGCGCCGCGTGAACTCCTGGCACAGCCGGTGCGCCCGCGGCCGGGTTGGCGGCCCCCGCCGGGAAGCCCGGGGCCCCGGGGCCTTCGCGGGCCGGCTGGGGGGGCGGGGGCCCCTCGCTCAGCGCCGTGTTCCTGTGCAGGCTCGCGGCCGGCATGGCCCCCACGCTGCAGCAGGCGTACCGGAGGCGCTGGTGGATGGCCTGCACCGCGGTGCTGGAGAACCTCTTCTTCTCCGCGGTGCTCCTGGGCTGGGGCTCCCTGCTGATCATGCTCAAGGAGGAGGGCTTCTATTCCAGCCTGTGCCCAGGTATGCCCAGGAGGGGCAGGTCCCGCCGGGGAGGGCAGCAGAAGGGCCAGGTGGAAGTTGGAAGAGAACAGGTGGCCCAGGGGACAGACTGCAGGGCTGCTGGGCAGGAGCCCTGGGCAGGAGCTGGACAGCCGCCCTTCTTGAGCCCTTCAGACTTCACCTACAGGTTGGGTGGCATTTTGCCCACTCTACCTCGTTTATCTTTTTTTTTTTTGTTTATTATGATTTTTATTTATTATTTATTTATTTATTTATTTATTCATGAGAGACACACAGAGAGAGAAGCAGGTTCCCTGCAGGGATTCCTGTGTGGGACTTGATCCCAGGATCCCAGGATCGAGTCCTGAGCCTAAGGCTGGTGCTCATCCACTGAACCACCCAGGCGTCCTTATTTATCTAATCCAGTCCACCAAGTGCTGGGGATCCTGCTGGGCTTTCAGACCCCAAGACTCCTGGGCAAAGTCCTAAGTCTTTGTTGGCCTCAGCTCTAGCTAGAGCAAGATGGAGACCTCTAGAAGAACTGCAGCACCTAGCTGGGTGAGGGATTTTTTTTTTTTTTTTTAAAACCAGGACTCCTGTAAGGCTACAAAGTGCACTTGAACATAACAGGTCTTTGTCCTTCCTCTTCTAGGGCTTTGAGCCCCCAGGTGTTCAAATCACTCACCTGCACAAGGTTAATAAACCTCCAGTCCTCCAGGCCAGGCATTGTGGAGGAACCCTTTTTTCCATTTCAATTGCTTTGGCTTCCTGTGAGTGGCCCCTATTGAGGAAGTAGGAATTCTAAGGTTCCTGAGTGGAGGGGAGGAGTCCAGGTCCCCTCTGAGCTGTTTCCCCTGCAGACTGCAGAGGACTGGCCCTTTGTCACCTAGTGGTCTTGATGCTTGCCACTGCCCATCCTGTCATTCTTCCTGCCTTACTCCCCCTCTTTGTTGTTGTAGTTGTTTAAATCAACTTTCTCAAAGATTAATTTGCATCACGCATTCTGGTGAGATGTGATCCCAGGAACCATCACCCACCACAATCAGCATTTAGGATATTTCCATCACCCCCAAACTCTGGCTTCCCTTTTGCTGCCCATCCATCCACCTGTGCTTTGTAAAAACACATGTGAGAGCTTTATTAAGATATAAGTCAAATACCTTACTATTCACCCATTTAAAGCATACGGTTTAAGAAGTGAAGCAACCATCACCATAATCAATTTTAGAACATTTTCTTTACCCCAAAAAGTAACACTGTACCCATTAGCAGTGCTTAGTTTGCCTAGGACAAAAAAATATATATATATATATTTTGACAACCATTTGTTACCATTTAGTAAACCTCCCACTCTGGGGCTTCAAGCTCCCAGGATATAGCCACCCCTCCCCCGTAATCTTCTCATCAGCTCTTCTGTTGAAGAATTTGGCCTTCAGGATGACCTCTGGCTTTGGGGAGCCCTCTCTTGTCTCCACTTGTAGTAGTCTGTGCCACATCAGTGATAGGAGCTGTTCTGAATATTTCATATAAATGACATAATAGGTGGTCTTTTGTGACAGCCTTCTCTCTCTTTTTTTTTTTTTTTTCCATTTAGCATGGTGTTTTGAAGGCTCATCCGCATTGTAGCAGGTGTCAGGACTTGGTTTCTTCCCATTGCTGAAAAATAGTCCACTGTATGGATCTGCCACATTTTTTTTATCCACTCATGAGTTTATAGGCATTTGTTTCCACTTTGGGGCCATTATGCATATTCCTGTGAACACTTGGGTACAAATTTTTGTGTGGACATATGCTTTCCTTTCTCTTAGGTATTTACTGAGGAGCAGAATTATAGTTCATTTAGTAACTCTGTGTTTAACATTTTTTTTAAAGGATTTTATTTATTTATTTGAGAGAGCACAAGCAGGGAGAGAGGGAGAAACAGACTCCTCGCTAAGCACAGAGACCAGTGTGGGGCTCGATCCTGGGACCCTGAGATCATGGCCTGAACCAGGCAGACACTTAACTGACTGAGCCCCCCGGGTGCCTCTGTGTTTTAACATTTTGAGAAACCGCCAGACAGTTTCCCACAGTGGCTGCACCATTTTATGTTCCCCCCAGTGGTCTAGTTCCTCCACATCCTCACCCACACTGATGATTGCTTATCTTTTTTATTATAGCCATTGTAATGGATACAAGTATTATATTCTTATAGTTTTGATTTGCAATTCCATAATGGCTAATGATGGTGAGCATCTTTTCCTGTGTTTCTTGGTCCCCAGTATATCTCCTTTGGAGAAATGTCTGTTTGGATCCCTTGGCCATTTTTAAGTTGGTTTTTTTTGCTCTTTTATCATTGAGTTGGAAGAGTTCTTTATATGCTAGATGCAAGTCCCTTATGAGATCTGTGATTTGCAAAATTTTGTTCTCCCTGTGGACGATCTTCTCACATTCTTCTTTGGAGCACAAAGGTCTTTTTAATATTGGTGAAGTCCAGTTTATCTTTTTCTTTGCCATGTGAGTTCTGGTGTCATGTTTAAGAAATCCTTGCCTAACCTAGGGTCGTAAAGACTTATGTCTGTGTTTTCTTCTAAGAGTTTTTATAGTTCTCTTACATTTATTTGTTTATTTATTAAAGATTTAATTTATTCATTCATGAGAATGAATGACACTCTACCACTGAGCCACCCAGGAACCCCCTACAGCTTTTACATTTAGATATTGGGTCTGTGTGGGGGTAATTTCTGTATGTGGTATGAGGTGTCCACCTGGTGTGTTGAGCTGTCCAGAAGTGAGCATGTAACTGAGCCAGGTTTGTCTGGGGTCACTAGAGGCGACCAAAGCAAACCCTCCTTCTTTCTCAGAACTTATTTATCCACTCTTGGAAAGCAAGGCATAGCTGTCTCTCTTCCCCTGGCTCTCCTTCCCTCAGGTGACTCATCCTAACCATCAGGCTGAGCCATCAGGCTGAGCCATCAGGCTGACTGGGGGTGCTGTACCCTCTTGTGCCTCAGACATGCTGGCCTACCAAAAGCACTATTTTCTGCTTCTTGTTAACATTTTTCTTAAAAAGATTGTATTTATTGGGCATCTGGGTGGCTCAGTGGTTGGGCATCTGCCTTTGGCTAGGGTCGTGATCCTGGGGTCCTGGGATCAAGTCCCACATTGGGCTCCCCGCAGGGAGCCTGCTTCTCCCTCTGCCTGTGTCTCTGCCTCTCTCTGTGTGTCTCAAATGAATAAATAAATAAAATCTTTAGTAAAGAAGAGAGAGGGAAAAAAAGATTTATTCATTTATTTGAGAGAGCCTGAGAGCACGAGTGGGGAGAGGGACAGAGGGAGAGGAAGAAGCAGGCTCCCTGCCTAGCAGGGAGCCCCATCCCAGGACCCGGGATCATGACCTGAGCTAAAGGCAGACGCTCAACTGACCGAGCCACCCAGGCACCCCTATTTTCTGCTTCCTGAAGTCACGTTCACTGTGGTCCCAGCCTCCCTCTACAGGGTCACATGAACGCAGAAGAAGACCAGGAATGGGTATCCCCATGGTGTCTGGAAAGATCCAGACAGTGTGGCTTCCAACTCTGTGTGTCGCTTGGCTTATTTCAGGTGTTTACTTAGCCTTCTGAATATCTCAGTAACCCCATGTGTAAAACAGGACCAATCATCCCTACCCCGCGGGACTGCTGTGAATATGAAATGAGAGCAAGCATGTGGACGACAGGTGGGGGTCATTGTTACATGCTGGACCCAGCTTTGCTGTCTTTGCTGTGTGACCTTAAGCAAGTCACCCATCCTCTCTGGATCTCCATTTCTAAGCCCATGAAACGGAGTGGATGCCCTGCATCCTTCTTGCCACAGAGGAGTGATGTGAGGACCAAATGATGTCATTTGACAAACGTGGAGTTCATCATCGGGGGGCTCACTAGCTCCTACCTCGGGGCTCCCTGGCCACACCCTCTGTCTTCATGATGTTTTTTGTTCTCTCTCAAGGTGTCCCCTGGAGTGGGTGGTCAAACTACTTTTAGGGGTGTCGCGGTTGAAGAGGGGTCTATCACTCAGCATTCAGTCAGGAGCAGTTTAATTTAACACATACTGCTGTATATCCAGCAAAAGTGCCAAAACGATAAAACAATGCCTGAAGTTCATCAGGTCTTCACTGTTTGCTAGTTAGGTCTTCAGTCCTCACAGCAGATCTGTGATCTAGGTATTATTATTAACACATTTTGTAGAAGGGAAAGCTGAAGCTCAGAGAGGCTTAGTAACTTGCCTGGGGTCACACAGTAATAAGGAGCAGAGTGAGATTTCAACTCCAGCTGTGACTCCAGGACCTGTCTCCTGGTCCTCATGGGCATGGTGTAGACATCTCCAACCTCCTTGAGTGTAGAGTTTTCCTGGGGCAGTCCCACTGTAGACAAGACAACTAGCTGGAGCCCAGGCCTATAAGTGTTTGGGTGAATGGGACTGTTGAATGCAGCATGGCGAAGCATCGAGGTGCGACGAGGTGCTCACCAGCTCACCAACCTTGTAGACTAAGGAAATGGGGTCATTGTGTGAGTGTTTGTATGTGGCAAGCCTCAGAGCTAGCCAGCCTCCAAGGGGGTGGCAACCCACCACTATCCCCATTTCACAGATGGGATAACAGAGTCTCAGAGTATCAGCACAGCCAGTGAAGCCAGGATTTGAATGTGCTCATCTGGCTCTAGAGGTGGAATATTTAACCCTGATCCTGCTTTCCAGTGCTTCACACACCGTCACTTGTAGGTCACCCTAATGATTTTGCCTTTTCTTTGTCATAGGTGTTGTTTACTTAATGCTTCCTTTTTTTAAACCAACTCGTTTGAAAAAAATTAGCCTAATTTTAAAGTGTAATATCCTTGGAATCTTGGGTTTGATTGTACTTACACATCATACATATATATGTCTAATACATACCCATGCATGTATCTAGATGGTTAAGAAACATATACACACATGTATGTGAATATATTGGAAAAATGTATGCATGTTTCTAACATACATACATATACATGCATGTGTTTTTCCAACACATTCACATACATATGTATGTATATGTGTGTGTGTATTTAAGAATTTATCATTTGAGAGAGAGAGAGAGCACAAGCCAGGGGGAAAGGCAGAGGGAGAGGGAGAAACAAGCTCCCCGCTGAGCAGAGAGCCCTACATAGGACTGGATCCCAGGACCCCAGGATCATGACCTGAGCCAAAGGCGGATGTTCAACGGACTGAGCCTCGCAGGCAGCCCTATGTGTGTGTTTCTGATACACATTGAAATAACTAATGATTATGAAACATCAAAGCCCATTCCAAAACTTCTTCCTCATGTTCTTCCTTATGTTAACACACAGGTCACTTCATCCCTCTGCTGCCTGCATGCCCTTTGGATATTTGAAGTCAGGAGTCATTGTCCCAACCCAGGGCAGATGCTTCCCTTCCCAGCATTCAGGCATCGTTACGTCCTCCTATTTTGTTCTCTTCATGGCACCTGTCCCTCTTTACCTCTCTTTTTTCCTTTCTTTCTTTTTTTTAAATGTTGGCTCTATGCCCAACATGGGGCTTGAACTCACAACCCTGGAGATCCAGAGCCGCATGCTCTACTGACTGAGCCAGCCAGGCGCCGCAGCACACCTGTCACTCTAAATCAGTGTCCATTTGTTTACTTGTTTAGTATCTGATATAAGCTCTGCGAGAGCTGAGAGCTTCTGTTTTTATTCACTGTGGGATCCCCAGCACCTAGAGAAGAGGCTGAGCACAGTGTGACCCTCCAGGAGGACCACCACTTACCCGTCCGTCAGCTGTTTCAGGAGAACCTGCTCTGGGCTGGGCTCTGGGCAAAGCTCACCATCCCCAGCTAAATCTCCCAAGGAACTGGGGGGTTAGGCCTCCTCTGCTCCCTTTCACGGGCTAGGGGCCTATGGCTCAGAGAGAGAAAGGGACTTGTTCACAGTTGCCCAGCTACTGGGATGGTGGTGAGAATTGGGACCCTGGTCTGGCTGCCTTCCAGGTGTACCCGGAGTGTGCCCTTGGCAGTGATACCCAGGCGACAAACGGGGCAGGGGAACAGCCACCTCGTGAGTCAGTGAGCACTGAGTGAAGTGAACCACCCTCCTTCCCCCACCACCATTAACCTTTTCATTAACTTGTCACGACTCAAATTGGCGGTTTACCTTGAGGAAGAGTCCTCAGACTCCAGAGTAGGAAGGACTCTGGGCCACCCTCAAAGTCTCCAGGTTGACAGTAAGTCATAAGCATGGGATCTGAGCTCAGGAGCCCTGACTCCAGGCCCCGGTCTCCTGCGCCCAGTGCTCCTGCTGCCACGTGTTGAGCCATCCCTTACTTCCTCAGCAAACATCACCAACGCCACCCGGGATGAGCAGCGCAAGTGGCTGAGCTGTGACCGCCAGGAAGAGATGCTCAACCTGGGCTTCACCATCGGCTCCTTCGTGCTCAGCGCCACCACCCTGCCCCTGGGGATCCTCATGGACCGCTTCGGCCCCCGGCCCACGCGGCTGGTGGGCAGGTGAGGTGGTTGGGTGGGGGGGGGCGAAGGCAGGGGCTGGCTCTGCACGGGGAGGAGAGGCTCAGTGTTCACGGGCAACTCCTCCCCTTCCCTGGGTCTCCACAGTGCCAGCTTTGCTGCGTCCTGCACCCTCATGGCCCTGGCCTCTCGGGACACCAGAGGTGAGCTGTTGGGCCCCTTGTGCGCCCACAGGAAAACAATGGGCGGATCATCTGCCCTCCCAGGTCCTCCCTTTGGCCTCCCACAGCTCCCCAAATGCCTTCACCCACCCTCTCCCCTTCCCAGTTCTCTCTCCGTTGATATTCCTGGCGCTGTCCCTGAATGGCTTTGGTGGCATCTGCCTAACGTTCTCTTCACTCACGGTGAGTGTGACAGGCCCCACTTGGCAGCAGGGCATCCAGGAGTGGGGTGGGGGTAGAAGTAGGTGAGGGAGGGGGAGAGTGGGTGAGGGAGGGGCCTCTGGCCGCAGGGCAGATGCACATGTGTGCCTGGAACTGTAGGCTGCAGCCAAGGGTAGGTGTGAGGCTGTGCGTGTGGGGACGCGGCAGTGTGTGAGTGTGGTTGTTGGGGTGTGCGTGTGTCCTGAGCACGTCATGTCTGCTGGCCTGGGTTCTAGGCACTACGGCCACAGCACGAACAGAGCTGCCAACTTTTCAACTTCCCTGAACTTCCTTGTGGGGGCTATGCCTGTAGTTGTAAGTGCTGGAAAGAAAATACAACTGGGTGTCTGGCTAGTGACAGGGAAGGGGCAGCCTGTGTGTGTGTTCGCCACTCTGTGTATTGTGTGATGCCCTACATGGGAAGGGCGTGTGTAGAGGAATGCATTTGTGAGTGTTTTAGGTTAAACCATGCAAAATAGCCAGGGTTTGACCGTGGTGGGTCTACACGTACAGCTTTTCCACGTGGCTCGGCCTCTTACGTATGTGTGTTTGGCGCGCGTGTTGCTCTGAGCGTGTACCTGTACGTATGTGAGTGAGTGTCAGGGCTAAAGGCATGTGCGTGTGTGTGGCAGGAGCGGGCCAGGAGGAGGCCCGGCCGGCCCCGGGCTGTTTATCCCTGCCCCGTCCTGACGGCCAAACTGGGTGTGTTTGGCCGAATTTCACCTCACCCGCAGCCGCCCTTAATTCCAGCCTGGGACATTTCACAACTCCCGGGGCAGCGGGTCCCCTCCTCCCCGCCCCCTGCGCAGCCCCCTCTCCACGCCGCAGCTCGGCCCGGGCCCCTGGGGCCCTCCCCGCCCCTGCCCTGCCCCGCGCCGCGACCCTGCCCGCCGCCCCTCCCCCTGCCCGCCGGCCTGGGGGGGGCCCAGGCCGCCCGCCGCCCCTCCCCCCTGCCCGCCGCCCGTAATCTCCAGCCAATGGCAGGGCCCGGCGCCCGCCCCGCCCCCCGCCCCGCCCCCGCGGCCTCGGCCGCCGCCCCCCCCCCCCGCCCCCCGGGACCGACCGAGCGGGGACGTCCGGTGCTGCCCAGCCCCTCTGCGCCTAGAGCCCGGTCGGCCTCGCGCCCCGCCCCCGGGCGCCCTGCTGGGCGGGGACAGAGCCCGGGATGGGGGGGGGCGCGGGGGGGCGGCGGCGGCGGGGGTAGGGCTCGTTCCCTGGCGCCCTTGGCCGCGCGCCTTACCCGGCCGGCGGGGGCGGCAGGGAAGCCTCTGCCCCCCGGGTGGGGGGTCAGCCTGGTCCCACCCCTCTTTCATGGCCACTTGGAAGCTGGTGGACGACTCCCTCCTCTGCGGTTACCATCTTCCTTCCCCGAGGCACTGAGGCCGCCCCCTTGGCCTGGGCTACCCCCCGCGGAGAGGGTGGGAGTTTGGTAGGGCATCTGAGGCCCTTCCCAGCCACGGGAAGCCACGGGGCCTGCTGGCCTGGGGGCGCCGGACGGGGTGGACGCGGCAGCGTGACTTTGCTTTCTCCTCCCCGGAGGGCCTGGCGCAGGCCAGGGAGCAGAGCATATGATCGGGCCTCTAGGGGTGCGGGTTCTGGGCCTGCTCTGCTCAGAGCCACCAGCGGGGCGGCGGCGGACACCTGGCCTGCTCCTCCCCCTCCTCTAGTTCCACCCTTCCCTCCCTGGCACCTCCCAGGACTTGTCCTGGCTCAGCAGGTGGGGGCCACCGTGGCCAAACTGGGTGTGTTTGGTTTAACTACAGAACCAGCCATGGTCACAGCCTGGCGGCCTGGGAGGGAGCAAGGATCGCCAGAAGGGGGGAGAAAGCCATTCACAAGCTCTGTCAACTTGAGTTCATTGCTCTCCCTCTCTGGGCTTCAGTTTTCTCATCTGTCAAATGGGTTGCACTAATTTCGTTTATTTTTTTAAACCACCATTGCATGGGTTATTAAGAGGTGTCACACAATAGAAAAGTTCCAGAAACAACTAACTTGGGAAACCCCCGGGGGGGGGGGTGGCTAAGTAAAAATGACAATTTTTTTTTTCTTTGAGGGCAATCCTGGAAACCTTTGAGATGCCAGCGTGCACTGGGAAATCTCTAGGATGGTGTTAGCTGGTTTCTGACCATGATCTTTGAGGGCTGTAAAGCCTGGATGCATCCAGCCTTTACCCCACAGGACTGGGCAAGGGCGCCCTGGGCGAGTGTCGGGGTGCTCCTGGCTCACTGGGGCTGCTTCCCTCCCTTAGCTGCCTAACATGTTTGGAAACCTGCGGTCCACATTCATGGCCCTCATGATTGGCTCCTACGCCTCTTCTGCCATCACGTTCCCGGGAATCAAGGTATTAGAACTGTTTGGGGTGGGGGGCGGTGAGGCCACCTGTGTTGTCTTTTTGCCTCCACCCCTAAACTGCGTGGGGCTGGGCGAGTAGTGGCCGGCATGTCTGAGGATCCTGCCCCTGCCGGGCAGAAGTCAATTCCCACCACCATGGGGCAGAGCACTGAAGCATCATGGGATGAGCCCGGGCACTGCTATTGACCGGCAGATCTGACCTCCCTGCTTTGCCTCTTTCCCCTTACTACTGTCCTGGGCCAGGCCTCCATCCTCTCTCCTGGGCTAGCTCAAGCCATCCTTGCTGGTCTCCCTGCCTTTGCCACTTCCTCCTCTCTAGTCTGTCATTCACGTGACTTCCAGAATGATCTTAGTTGGAGGCCTGGCTCATGCACTTGCCCTGCTTCTCTGACAGAATCAAGTCCAACCTTGTCACAAATATGCATTCAATGCCCTTGGATCTCTCTGGCCTCAACCAACCTTTCCAGCCATGTCTCCTCCTGCCCTGGAAAGGCTGGTTGCCTTGGGTCCAGGGTCATGAAAATAGTCTAGAGTGGGCTAGTGCCTGAACAGGTCCACTTGGTGGAACTAGAACCAGAAGGCTTCAGTTCTGACTTGGGGCCTTATTTTTTCCTCTGCTATCAAAAGATTAAAGCACGCTGTCACCTGGGCCATAGGATACCCTTCAGGGTCCACCTTGGGCAGTTGGGTTGGTTAGTTTAGAAGGCGCTTGCTTGGCATCCCCAGAAGAGTTTGAGAGTGCGTTGGTGGGGGTGGTCATCAGTTGTTCAGGTAGCACCAGGCATAGAAGGTGCCTGTCTTCCCTCCTCTTCAACCCGGACAGCGGGTGTGCAGAGCCAGGTCTTACTCCCACTCACTTGGGGCCGTGGTTCTTTGAAGCTCTGTCCGGTCCCCAGGGAAGAAAGAGCCTCAAAGCCCCAGGCTGAGAAAGAGCAGAAATTTTCTCAGGCGGCACTGGAGCTTTGAGCAGGTGCCCGAGGGGAGGGCAGGTGTCCGTCATCCCAGGCAGGGAGGACAAGAGGAGGGACATCATCTTTATGTGCCTGCTCCCCCACTGGCACAGAATCCCAATCAATTCAGAATCTACTTGTCCGGGGATCGCTGGGTGGCTCAGCGGTTTGGCACCTGCCTTTGGCCCAGGGCGTGATCCTGGAGTCCTGGGATCGAGTCCCCTGTCGGGCTCCCGGTACATGGAGCCTGCTTCTCCCTCTGCCTCTCTGTCTCTCTGTCTCTGTCTCTCTCTCTCTCTCTCTGTGTGTGTGTGTGTGTGTGTGTGTCTTTCATGAATAAATAAATAAAACCTTAAAAAAAAAAAGAATCTACTTGTCCTAGGGCCAGGAGGCCTTGGGCACAGCCCTTGCACATGTGCGCACACGCACGCTGTTGTCGTATCTGGGGAACACCTGTGAAAGGTGAGATAAGGCTTCTCAGATTGGGTTTGTCTTTCCCTTGGGGAACGTTCCAGGAAGGGGCAAGATAAACACAGGCCTGGTAAACCTAGAACATTAATTTTTCTCTTTTATACATAAAATGAAATGGCATTTTTGTGTGAAAGCCAACATGCACATGGACTCCTAGGCAGATTTATGTGCCCTTTTTTTTAGATAGTAATTGATATTTCAAAGACCTTTTGTGCTCATGGCCAGCAACTTCAGCTCCCTGTGGGAATTCTTTCTTGCCTCATTAGGGGGCTGGGGTGAAAAAGGAAGAGCATGGTGGGTCTTCTGGGTCTGACTCTTAACTCCTGTCCTCAGCTTCCTCTTCTGCAAATTAGGCACCAGGAATGGGGAAGAAGAAGCCTTGTGTAGGGCCACTGGGGCCTGGGGTCTGCCCTTGGGCTGAAGAGGTGGTGCTAGGCGACCACCCCCATGGGCCTGCTCCCTCCTTCCACAGCTGATCTACGATGCCGGCGTGTCCTTTGTGGTCATCATGTTCACCTGGTCGGGCCTGGCCTGTCTCATCTTTCTCAACTGTGCCCTCAACTGGCCCAGCGAAGCCTTTCCTGCTCCTGAGGAAGTCAACTACACGTGAGTGGCTGTGGAGGGCTGTGTTGGGAGGGCGACCCTCCTCCCTGTGGAGGGAGAGGCGTGGTGGTGTGGTAGGCGGGTGGCAGTGCAATGCACAGAATCAGCTTTGGCGTCAGAGAGACCTGCATTTGCAGATGGCCTCTGATTTCTCATCTGTGCAATGGGCTTGATCCTCCCCACCCACAAGTGTTTGAATAGACGTGGCACATAACAGGCGTGCAGAACACGGTGACTACTGCTCTTAGTATCCTTTCTGAGTGGGGCGGGTGGGATCAGAGTAGGAGGGACCCCAGCAACGGTGCCACATGCCATCTGGTCCCAGGAGGGGGATACAGAGACTCAAATACCCCACGCTTTGCGGGGCCACCTGCATGCCAACTTTTCCCCACCCCCTATCCGGTCAGTGAGGGAGAGGGGGTGCTCCACAACGAGGCACATAGGGTGCCCGTCAGAAAGCTCATGTTTATCGAGTGTCCGCGACAGGCCAGGCGCTGTGCGTAGTTCTCATACCATTCTCAACAGTCCTGTGGTGTGGCTTCTGTTATTAACTCCATTAATAATAAAGGCTCAGGGAACAAGGTGACTTTCCTAAGGTCATACCACTGAAGGGGGAGTGAATTAAAGCTTGGAACCAGTGCTGACTCCAGAATCTGAGTTCTTAATGCTGCCTCCATGGCAACAGCCCAGGTGGAAATGGACTCAGCCACCCCTCAGTTACTGGGTGCTAAGCTGGCCCCGAGCCCGGTAGGGAGCTCGTCAGTGGCCATGTCCGTCAGTGCTAGGTCAGCGGGTGCTCAGCACCCCTGGGACTGACCGGAACAGACCCTGAGAGGCAGGCCATTGAGGGTGGGCCCTGCATAGCTGCTTCCCACATGCCCTGGCCCGGCTGCCGGCAGGAAGAAGATTAAGCTCAGCGGGCTGGCCCTAGATCACAAGGTGACAGGGGATCGCTTCTACACCCACGTGACCATCGTGGGCCAGCGGCTGAGCCAGAAGGCCCCCAGCCTGGAGGAGGGCGCTGACGTCTTCATCTCATCCCAGGATGTGCACGGTGCCTCGGGAAGCCCTCCTGAGAGTGAGTGTCTGGTCCAGGTGCTGGCCTTGGGGCACAGGGAGGGTGGGTCCTCACCTTTACATTCATTTTCTCCCCTTCTCTCAAGGCTCGGTGATGTAGGTGGGGCAGGCATGCTCGCAATTGACAGAGTGGGGGGAAACCAGAGCTCAGAGAGTCCTGGCAGTTCAGGCTCAGGGGTACTCTGCTGGATTTCGGGGCGAGGGAGGGAGGGAGGAGCGTCCAGCATGGGGCAGGCTCTCCAGCTGGTTTCCTTAAGGCTCCCTGCAACCCCCAGCCCCTGGCTTCAGGTACTGCCAGGTGAGCGGCGGCTCGGAGGCCCTGCCGGCTGGCTCCCCCTGCTGGCTGGAAGAGGCGCTGCAGCCACCTGCCTGGGCCGCTTCCCAAGGTGTCCACTCCCAGATTAGGGCAGGTGCACCTGCCTTGGAGTCCAGAGATGGGGGTTTGAGTCTGGCTCCCCAGTTACCGGCCACGTGACTTGGGCAGATCCCATAACCTTGCTGTGGCTTTCCTTATCTCTTAAACTAGCAGCCATAACCGCCACTGAACGGGGAAGTGAGGATTAAATGGTCCACAGACGTGGAAGCTCTGTTACAGGCACAAGGGTGTGCAGGTGTGAGGGTGTTACCCTGCTGCTGGCCTCTCTTGGCACAGTGGGCCTGGCGACCTGCTGCTTCCAGCCCCAGGAGCTTGAGCAAGTCATTGAGCTCTGGGCCTGTCTCCTCAACTGTAGAATGTGCCAAAGGCAGGGTTTTGTACGCTTTGAGTAAGTGGGATGGTACGTGTCGAGTGTGTGGCACATAGTAAGTACTTAACGAATACTAGCTAGAGTTATTATGACCACACCAGAGTGTGCATCCAGAGGTCACCCGGAAATGTTGCAGTCATTATAAAACTGGGCAAGAATCTGGAGGCCAGTGGGTCTGAAACATTCCCTTTTGAAGAAACCAGTCCTTCTCAAGGAACCTAGTGAGTGTTGGAGCCCCCTCTGGAACTGCATCTGCAGGACCCTCTGCGGGAAATGGAAGATGGGGAGCTCAGGGGTGCCCTCTGGTGTCTCCCCAGAGTCAATCCCCTTCCGCCAGAGCCTCTGCTCCCCCATTTTCCTGTGGAGCCTCCTCACCATGGGCATGACCCAGCTGCGGGTCATCTTTTACATGGCCGCCATGAACAAGATGCTGGAGTACCTCGTGACTGGGGGCCAGGAGCATGGTGAGGTGCCGCAGAGCCCGCTGGGGGCTGGGGGCGCGGGCGGGTCACCCGGCTGAGCCCCTCTCACTCTGGCTTCTCTCCTCATCCCCCATCAGAGACAGACATCCTGAGAAAGCAGGCGGCGGAGACAGGTAGGGGGATGAAAGTTGGGGTCCCGGCCTACACGCACCCCACTGCTGCCCACACTATAGGGAGCCTGGGTCTGCCCTTGGAACTCTGGGTGTTCAAAGAACCTGGGGTCAGGGGGAGGCCCTGCTGGCACCCCTTCTCCTACACTGGAAGTTTGTAACCACACCCTTGGGTGGCTGGCATCCCTTGTGCCAGCTCCTGACTCCACTCCTCTTTCCATCCTGCCCAGTTGGGTTCTATTCCTCCATCTTTGGGGCCATGCAGCTGCTGTGCCTCCTCACCTGCCCGCTCATTGGCTACATCATGGACTGGCGGATCAAGGACTGTGTGGACGCCCCCAGTGAGGGCACTGCCCTCGGAGACGCCAGGTGACCTGCACAGGGATGGCAACAGCTTTTCATGTTCTCTGCACTTTCACATCCAGCATCTCATTCATTCTCCCCAAAGCCCTGGGAGAGCAGGAGCCTCTCCCCATTTTACAGATGCGGAAACAGTGTGGTGGTGGGGGGCACGGCTTGCTTGATAAGAGGTATAGCTCACCTCAAGCGCTGACTGTGCATGAGGCACCTTGTATTGTCCTGTCGAGTCCTGCAGCAGCTCTCTGAGGTTGGTGTGTTGTCCTCGTTTCACAGACGAGAACGGTGAGACACAGAAAGGTTAAGTAACTTACCCAAGATGACAGCTTTTTTCTTTTCTTTTCTTTTCTTTTCTTTTCTTTTCTTTTCTTTTCTTTTCTTTTCTTTTCTTTTCTTTTCTTTCTTTTCTTTTTTTCTTTCTTTTCTTTTCCCTTTTCTTTTCTTTTCTTTTCTTTCTTTTCTTTTTAACAGATTTTATTTATTGAGGTGTCTGGGTGGCCCAGTTGCTTAAGTGTCCAACTGTTGATTGAGGCTCAGGGTCCTGTGATCAAGGCCCGCAGCTCCTTGATCAGCAGAGAGTCTGCTTGTCCCTCTACCTCTGCCTCTCACATGTGTATGCATGTGTATGCTTTCTCTCAAATAAATAAAATCCTTAAAAAAAAAGATTTTATTTATTTGAGACAGAGAGAGAGAGAGAGCCCAAGTGGAGGGAGGGACAGAGGGAGAGAATCTCAAGCAGACTCCCCGGTGAATGTGGAACATGACACGGGGCCCAGTCGCATGACCCCAAGATCATGACCTGAGCTGAAACCATAGCCACTTAACCACCCGAACCACCCAGGCGCCCCTATTACGCAACGTTTAGTAGCAGGTTCCAGAACCCGTGTAATAAAAGGAGAAAGTTGGTGTATCAGACATCAGTGGCTATATCACAGATTACCCCCAAACCCGGCATCTTTGAACAGCTAACATTTGTTGTCTTCTATCGTTTCTGAGTCAGGAATCTGGGCATGACTTAGCTGAGTGGTTCTGGCTCAGTGTCTGTCTGAGTCTGTTTTGGGCTGGTTTCACAAAATACCACACACTGGGTAGCTTAAAGACAATAGAGATTTATTTCTCACAGTTCTAGAATCTGGAAGTCTCAGATCAGGGAGCCGGTGGTTGAGTGAGAGGGCCCTCTTCTGGGCAGCAGACTTCTCGCTGTGTCCTCACGTGGCCTAAGGAGTAGGGAGCTGGGGGGGGGCCTCCTTTATAAGGGCACTGATCCCATGATGAAGGCTCTGCCCTTGTGACTCGATCTCCCCCACATAGCCCCACCTCCTAATAGGATCCTGTTGGGCATTAGGATTTCAGCATATGAATTTTTTGGGGGGACATAGCCATTTGGACCATAGCAGGGTGTCATGAGGTTGCAGTCAGCCACGGGTGCAGGTACCTGGGGTGGTGACGGGAATGGGGGAACCCGTTCCTGAGATCACCTGGCTGTTGGCAGAAGATTTGCCTCCTCCCCAAATGGAGACCTCCCCATTTGGGTCTCTCCTTTGGGCTGCTCACCACAGGGTAGATGGCTTCCCCCAGAGCGAGGGGTCTTGGGGAGGGAGACCAAGATAGAAGCTTCTGTGTCTTTCTCGGTGAAATCTCACAAGTGACACAGCATCACTTCTGGAGGATTCTGTGGGTCACACAGAGCAACCTGTGCGGTGTGAGAGGGGACTACACAGTGGGGCTCATTGAGACCTATCTTGTTGGCTGGAGAGCACCCTTGGGTCTTGGACCTGGGGTTTCTGACTGCTTGTGTTCTTTCTGTGTGAATCTGAATGGTTCCTGTTTGTCCTGAGAGGATGGGAGAGAAGGCATCAGAGGAACCATCCAAGGGCTTCCTTCCCCACCACTGGTGCCCCAGCCCTGGCCCCCAGCCTCCTGATGGCAGGGTCCTCCGTCTAGGGTAGATGGGCAGCCTGCCCTCGTGCCAGCCTACTGGCCTCTTGCCTGGGGCAGCCCTCGGAGCCCTTACCTGTGCCAGAGAGGGCCTTGCTGGACAGGCAGGGGCCAAGCTGCTGTCCCCAGAGTAGCACCTACTTTTGTCCAGGCTGATGGGTAGAGACGCTTTTGTAGGGGCTTCCGGTAGAGATGATGTGAGAGCTCTTGGTTCTCCACCTTCCTTCCCATCCTCAATTCTCAAACTACCATGTGCATGGGACCTACCTGGGCTGTGTCAACATGCAGGTTCCTGGGCCCCACGCCTGAGATTCTTGGGGGGTGGGGTGGGGGCAGAGCCTGGAATCTGCATTTTAAAGAAGGGCCCTACGTGATACTGGGGTAATGGGTGGGGGAGCCCCACTTGAAGAAACATGGGGCTGGAGGTGTGGCCTGCTCCCTTTGTTGCCCCCGTGGCAAAGGCCCAGCAGAAGAGCGGGGGAGTCCAGCCTGAGAATAGGGGAGTGCCAGGGAGGTAGAGGCAGCAGCCAGTCACATCCTGTCCTCCTCAGGGAGGGGGCGGCCACCAAGTCTGCCAGACCACGCTATCGCAAGATCCAGAAGCTCACCAATGCCATCAACGCCTTCACCCTGACCAACTTTCTGCTGGTGGGGTTTGGCATCACCTGCCTCATCAACAGCTTACATCTCCAGGTACCCACTTCCAGCCTTTCCCCGCCCCTGCTGCCCCTGCCTCCCAGGACCCCTCCAAAGGGGCCTTTCACCCAGTGCCTGCCTTCCCGGAAACATGGATCCCATCCCCTGGGTCTGTCTCCCCAGGATTGGGTTGTCAGGCGCTGGGTGTCCCTCTTCATCTTACCCATCCTTCCTCCTGCCTCCCCGCCTGCCCTTCACCTCTTCCCTCTCTCTTTTTGGTTTCAGTTTGTGACCTTTGTCCTGCACACCATGGTTCGAGGTTTCTACCACTCAGCCTGTGGCAGCCTCTATGCTGCGGTGTGAGTCAGCCTGCACTCCCCCCCCGCCGCCACTGCCCAACCAGAGAATACAGAGTTGAAAGGACCCCCAGGCACCCCCTCAATCCCCTCTGCCCCGCCCCCCAGAGTTCGGACTGACATCTCAGAGTTGGTGGGGAGCTAGGAGGCCCCCTGGGGGGCAGCCCTCTCCGAGCTCCTGTGTTGGGGGCCCCCATCCCCTGCCTCTATCAAAGGCAGCCTGCCCCACCACAGACTGGCTCCAGCACGGGGAGGTCCTGCCTTAGAGGAAGCCGAAATTCTTGATTTGATGATGCTTTGGTCCTGTGTCTGCTCTCCTCTCTCCGAGTCAGCCCTGTAGAAATTTCTAGACTGCAGTCTTTTCTGCCTTATAAATCTCCTGCTCCATCTGGGCAGCCCCCAGTTCCCTCTCCCCTCTCCCCTCTGGTTTCCACCGCCAGTGCTGCCTAGTGACTTGGGGGTGTGTGGCCACAAGTGCTTCCACAGTGGCAGGCGCGGTGCAGGGCTCCTGACCCCGCCACCTCCTCCTTCTTGAGCCAGAGCCATGGAGTCGCTCTCTCCTTCCCTTCCTCATGCTCCGTGTCCGGCCCCCAGCAGTCCTACCAGTTCCCTGTCCACAGACTTCAAATGCAACTCGCTCCTTGGCTGCACCACCTCCCCGCTGCCCCAGCCCCCCTGCCCCTGCGAGTGCAGCAGCTCCCGGAGGTGGGCTCCCCATGCCAGCGCTCGCCTTCTTCCGTTTATTTTTAACACCGGGGCTGGAGACACCTGTTGGGACATAAGTCTTTTCCTGTCACTCTGTGGCTTCCTGCCTTGTCTCGCCCTGAGAAAAAGCCAGAGGCTTTGTTATGGCTTGACAGGCCCTCCAAGGCCTACCCCGGGGGACCCCTCTGCTCTCTTTCTTCCCTTCCCCCCCCCCCCCACTGGCTCTGCTGCAGCCCCTGTGGCTGCCTCATGCCTCAGAAACCGCCAGTGTATTCCCTACACAGGGCATTTGCACTTGCTCTTCCCTGTTCCCAGAACATTCTCACCTTCTCCAGTCTTTACTCAGGCCTCCGCTGGCCATCGGGTGGCAACCCCCTTGACTCCCCTACCTGCATTCTCTGCCCTACTTCTCTCCTTAGCTCTCATCACAGCCCACGCACTAGGTGCTTGTCCTGCTCAGGGTGCAGAGGCCACCTCTGCAAGGGCAAAGGACAGGGAGCTTTGGCTCACCGTTGAACGCCCCTGCCCCTTAGAACAGTAGCTGGCATGTAAATGCTTGTCAGGAGAATAAATGAAGAGCCCAGTGAGGTCAGTGCTGCCTTAGTTATTAGTGGAGGAAGTGGGTCTTGGAGACGTTGGATTACCTGCTGTTATCACGCAGACAGTAGGTGTTGGGAGGCAGTTCAGTGGCCCTGAAGTCACCGCACACATCGTTGAGGCCAGAGTCCAGACAGCGAATGCACAGAGGCTCCTCTGTTCCCCCCTGCCTGCCTCCCAGCGAGCGGTGGCACCTGCCACCGGGGGTGTGGGTCGGGGTGGGGGATGCTGGGCTGGAGGGGACCACGCGCCCTCCTCATCGGCCCCCCTCTCATCGGCAGTTTCCCGTCCAACCACTTCGGGACGCTGACGGGCCTGCAGTCCCTCATCAGTGCTGTGTTTGCCCTGCTCCAGCAGCCACTTTTCATGGCCATGGTGGGACCCCTGAAAGGAGAGCCCTTCTGGGTGAGAACCGGGGGTCGCACAGGGTGCAGGGGGGGACACAGGAGCCTCTTTCCAGGGTGCTTCTGAGGAGTTGGGGGCTGAGAAGGGGGGCTTGTATGTCACAGAATCCCTCACTTGCATCTCAGACTGAAGGTCTCTAATCTGGGGGTTCCCAAGCTGGCTGCCCATCATCACCCCACCCAGAGTGTGAGGTCCCCCAGCCTGCCGACTCTGCATCTCCCGCCCCGGGCCCAGGAGTCTCTGTGATAAGCTCCAGCTGCCCTGTGAATTGCCCACTTTTGAGGCAGAGTCGGATTCACCGGCCACGGTGCTCTCTTAGCACCTCCAGACCTTCCGCTCAAACACCCTCGGGGATGGGGCAGCAGCCTCGGGCATGCTTAGAAGCCCTTTCCCTTACACAGAACACACATCTGCCTCCCTGAAGCTGATCCTCTGTCTGCAGGGGGCCACCTGTCCCTTGTGACCCTTCTCCCACCAGACTGATGGAAAAAGGACATCACGGTTTACTGGTGCTGAGCTCCCCGTGTACTCTGCTTGCTTCATCTTTGCCATGACAGCCCCAATAAGGCACTAGAGTCGAGGTGATTTGCCCAAATTCACGCAGCCCGTAATGCAGAGCGGGGTGTGAACCGAGGCCACATCCTTGGGAGGGCCCCTGTCCTGGGGCTGCCAGGCCTTCTGTCCTCCGGCCGCGTGCCTCGGCTCCTTTAGCCACCCATGAACCTCTTATCACCAACCTCAGTGGGATCCTGTTGTCAAGCCTCAGAGGTCGAGGTTCCAGGTCCAGAAGGTCCTATTTGGGAAGGTGCCCTGTATCGGGGACCAGCCCAGACTCCCTCAATATCTCCCCAGAGGGCGCCAGCTTGTATGGGCACTGGTGCTAGCCAGGGTTCAAACCTGCCTCTGATACTTGATGAGCTTGTTGAACATTAGACGACATATTGGTGAAACCGTGATTGAGCACAGGAAGTGCTAGAAGCTATAGCTATCATTCTGGCCCAGGACCTGAGCGAGAATGGCTGCCTCCTCCTCTCTGTTGGAAGCTGAGTTGGGTCCCTGAGGGTGATGAGAGGTTACCCACTTGACTCTGTCTCTCTCCTCACCCCAAAGGTGAATCTGGGCCTCCTGCTCTTCTCGCTGCTGGGATTCCTGCTACCTTCCTACCTCTTCTACTACCGTGCCCGGCTCCAGAGGGAATATGTTGCCTACTGGGAGGGCCCGAAGAAGGTGCTTGGCAGCTCTGAGGTGACTGCATAGACCTCTTGAGGCCAAGGGACCTGGAGGACCGGCAGCCAAGGCTTGAGCAACCAAAGGGAATGCCTCATATGGCTTTTCTACCTGTAACATACACACAGAGCTGGGCTGTGGATTTATAAATACCAAAAGAAGTTCTATTTTTGTAGGGACTTGCTAAAAGGAAAAAAAAAAAAACCTAAAAAAAAAATTTCCCCAAAGCAATGCTCCATTGACTGGAGACCGCCCCTGTGCTAGAAGGATTGGGCCTTCTTCCTCCTCAGATTGGGAGAGACCAGGAGGTGAGGCTGCCCTTTCTCTGGGCCTTCCTCCTAGGGGCCTACCTCCTGGTGCCTCCTGGGGGCTTGTGGGATCATCAAACAGGCAAACAGGCTACCCCTAGGGTTCCAGCTATGCAATGCGCAGAGCGTGCCTATGTACATGTGTGTGTATGAAACAACCTTCCCCTCCGTGGAAAGGGACCTGAGGTGCTGGCGGTGTCTTGGATGGGGTGTTGGGGGGTAAGCCCCTTCCAGGAGCTGGAGGGCAGGTTCCCTCCCTGGTACTGCTTTTTGCAGGTCTTAGAGGAGAAATAAAAAGGGAAGTGAGAGACTGGTTGGTGTGTGCTTGCATCTTTGTTGGGGGTGGGGGGTGCTTTCCCACACCCCCATCTCTTTTCCTCACCCGGGTTGGGCTGGGCATTAAGTAGGACACCTGAAGTGCCAGCCTGTCCACCTCTGGCTGTCTGGCTCATCGCCCTGTTCTTAACCATGCCCTGCCCTTAGTGTCGGGAGGGAGTCCACATCCTGCCCGCTACTCCTACTCTCCCCACTTTCTATGGTTTGAGGTACACTCAGGAAGTTGCCTTTCTCAGCACAGGGGATCAGGGCAGGATGCTTTAGAAATAATGCTGAGGGATGATGGAGGCTTGTTGAAATTTACACTTTTTTAGAGTCTCCTGTTTTATCTTAAAACTTCATGTAAACTTTGAGCATTACTTTATAGTATATTTATACTTATTTTTTTATTTTTTATATACTTATTTTTAACATCAAAGTAGGTAAAGACACCGTCTTTGAGAATAAGGGACCCTCCAAGAAGATATACCTTATTTGTCCCAGGCCTATACTTCATGTCCCTGGGACATAAGCCTTAGAGTCTAGAGTAAGTCACAGAATGGAGGGATAGGGCCAGGACAGGCACTGACATTTGTTGAGGATCCTCCTGTGCTTCACAAGGATCTCATTTCATCCTAACCATAGTGCAAGAGGTTGGTATCGTCACTGCATTTTGTAGGTTGAGGAAAGCCCAGACAGGTTAAGGCAAAGACCAAGGGCACACAGTTGGTAGGTGGTGGAGGTAAGCTTGGAACCTGAGGCCCCACCAGAGGCCTGCCAGGGCAGTCGGGCAGAAAGGAGTTCCCAAGCTTTTCAGGCCAGCTCAGCTGTCCTCTCAGGGCTGAGAGTGACTTCAAAGGCCGTATCCACAGGCCCTTTCCTGAAAAAAACAAAAACACCAGGACAACCCTCAAATGTTAGGGCTGAAGACAGTATTACAGATAAAACTGCCCCTTTATCTTAAACTCCCTTTAGAAGTCAACAACACCAACAAAAGTTAATGCAACAGACTGATCCACCCATTTCACAGATGAGAAAACACGTCCAGGGGGTTCTGGAGACTTGACAAAGTCCGATAGACCCCTGGCTGCTTGGAGCCCAGACTCCTGCATTTCAACCCAGTTCCCTTTTTGCAAAATACTAAACCAGACTTGGACGGCACCCACTCAGGAGTTGGGTGGGTTCCCGGAGGGCCTGCCTGGGTCTCTCTGAGCTCGCCAGCCCGGACCTCGACCTTCCGAGTCATGGGGGTGGGGGGTGGAGGCTGCCCCCGGGGTGCGGGCGGGCGGGCGCTCCGAGGGCTGGGTGTGCCCGGCAGGCGGCGCTGCGGAGCCGCGTCTGGAGGCGGGTGGGGCTGGGGGAGGGGCGCAGGACCCACGGGAACCCCTCGCACCCCGCCCCGCGCGCAGCGCCCGGCCAGTCGGTCCTCGCTGGGCCTCCGCGCGCGGCCCCGGCCCCGCCCCCGCTCCCGGCTTGCGCTGCCCTCCTGGGACCTCTCAGCCCTCCCGACCCCCGCCCCTTTCAAGCGCTGTCTGCACCCCCACCGACCCTCAGGCGGAGGGGGGCTCGACGCCGACCCCCGCCCCAGCTGGGGCTTCGGACCCGGAGGGGAGCTGCGGCCAGAATCCCGGCCTCCCCGGGGAGGGGTGGAGAGCGGGGGGCTGGGCCGGCGCGGAAGCGAGCTGGAGCCGGGCTTGTCGGCGCCGCCGAGAGGAGCAGATGGCTGGGGAGGGGAGAGGGTACGGGGGTGCGGGGGCCGGAGGATGAGGAACGAGGAATTTCGACGCCCCGAGTCTCCCAGGAGAAGCCCCCCCTCCCCATCTCCTCCCTGGAAGAGGGGGTGGCGGTCGCCGGCCTGCCCCCTCGGAGCCCGGCCTCTGGCCCGCGGGGTCCCCGGGGCGCGCCCCCCGCCCCCCGGGCCTCCCCCCTGCGCGGGCCGGGCCGACGGGGTCGGGGCCGCCGTGAGCCGCCCGGGGCGCCAGGGTTAAGGGGGCCGCACCCCGAGGGGCGAGGGGGCGGCGGGAAGCCGGCTCCCGAGCTGGGAGCGAGTGCAGGGATCGTAAATAGCTGAGGGAAAACGTGTTAATTGGAACTTTATGCAGATGAGCCGGGACCGGGGGCTGGGGGGTGGAGGGAGGGAGAAGGTCACGCGGGGGCGGGACCCAGCCCAGTTCCGAGGGGAGGGGGAGCAGGGCTCTGGCCCGGGGGATGCGGGGGGTGCGGGGGGGAGCACCGGTGAGTGTCCTGACGTCCCGGCGCGGGCCTCCCGGGAGCCCGCAGGTGCCCGCAGGTCCCCGCAGGCGAGGCCTCCTCCCGAGCCCACCCCCACCCCCACCCCGAAGCGAGCCCCCCTCCTGCGGCCACAAGTCCAGGGTCTCGAGGCCCCGCGAGGGTGGGGGACACCTTGCGAGTGTCTGTCTCCGGGAGGCTGCTCACCTCGGGACCCACTTCTGCTGCGTCCCCACCCCTCGGCCTCCGCGTCCTCCCCCTGCCTCCTCCGTCCTCTTGCCCATCCCCGGCATCACCCTCTCCGCGCTGGAGCGTCGTCTGCTGCTTCCGCCCAGTGTGCCTGGGGCGGGGTTGGGGCCACTCGAACTTTTCTCCCTTTACTTTCTCCCGGCTGCCCCCTTCCCCGACCACCCCACCTTTGGGATGTTTCTTGGCCCACAGAGTGTTTGGTAGGCCCCCTGGGCTGGTCAAAACGCAGTTTCAGGGTCCCTTAGTGATCTGGTTCAGCAGGGCCTGGGGGCTCAGGAATCTGGATGTTTCCACCTAAATCAGATGGAAAAGACCCTCATTCTGAAAAACACTGGCAGAGAATCGGTGGGTGGGAAGGATGGGGCCAGCTTCCTTCCACAGCGCCCACCCCTCCTCCAACCTTGCAGACCTCACCTCTGCTCAGAAGGGCCTTGGAGACCTCTGGCGTGAAAAGGTGCCAGGAAGGAGGAAAAGGAGGAAGGAGAAAGGGACAGAAGGAAGGAACCTAGCTCTTCCCTCCCCAGCAGGATCTCCAGCCTGCTTACCTCCCCTTCCCCTCAGCTGGGCCATCTTTTTCTCTTACTCCACCAGCCCGGCCTCAGCTTCTCGATTCCTTTCCCCCTCTTGAGCTGAAGTTTCTGGACAGGCCAAAGGATCTTGGGGGGGGGGGTAGTGGTGGGGAATGGCAGAGCCACCAAAGCCCCCACTTCCAAAAGAAAGGGGCAAGAGGCACCCCTGGGGTTGGAAGAGGAGGAGGGAAGCTGGACTTGAGGGAAGATAATAATAGCAGCAAATATGTAGGTCACCTTTCCACGGAGTTATTGTACTTACTCCCCACAGCAACTCGACTTAAGCAGGTACTCTTGTCCCCAGGTCACAAATGAAGAAAACACAACAGACGTTCAGAGAGGTTAAGTAACTTGCTGAAGGTCACACAGTACGTGGGAGAATAACCAGGTCATTCACCTTCCCACTTCCCCAAAATCATTTCTCCAGAGGTCACTGGTAGCTGTCCCAGGCCTGTCCTCCCTGCCCCACCCCCAGAGGTAATGAGGATGGGGAAGGGCATGGTGTACAGAAAAGAAAGGAGATGCTCAGGTTTCGGAACATCTGACAGGTCTGGCTGGAAGCATTAAAAATTCATGTAGAAACCTGACCTCAGCCGGACCTTGGGTCTGCCACCTGGACTGTCCCTGGCCTTGTGGCCTCTCGGAGCCTGGTGGGGGACTTTCCCTTCCTCAGGGTCACGCTGAAGCCCCATGTCTTTGTATCTGGGAGGAGAGGGGTTCTCTTAGGGATTAGGGGCCTGAGGTCAGGTGCCAGCGGTTCAGAAAGCAGGGCTGAGAGCCCTCCCTGCTACTCGGAGTGTAAGAACCTTAGAGGCTTAAGGGCTTACAAGCCCCGTCATCTGGCGTCCTTCTCCTGTTCCTCTGCCCGGGCGCGTGGATGGATGCTCACGCTCAGTTCACGTTGGCGGAAGCCCGGCCGCGATTCCCGAGGTGGCCAGTGGGGGGCCTCAGCTGAGCCTCTACTGCAGCTTCCAGGGACAGTCAAAGAACCCCCACTGATGAGGTCAGAGAGGGGCAGCCTGGCCTTGGGGCAGGGCTCTAGTGAGCCCTTCTCTGGGGAGAAGGGGGAGAGGCTTCCTAGCTCGGGGGCCATGGAGGAACTGTAGGGAGAGTTCAAAGCAGGGTGGTGGGTTGCAAGTACCTGCTAACCGGGGCCAGCGTGATACAACCATTCTAGCTGGAGTGAAGATTTGGGGCGAGGCCACGAGAGAAAAGGCTAGATAGATCTTTGATGCTCTGTTGGGCATTTCATTTTTAACCTGTAGGCAGTTAAGGAGGCATTGCAGGTTTCTGAGTTGACAGGAAAACACGATGCACATTTGGGTGGGATGGATCTGGCTACCACGGGCAGGCAGGGTGGGAGGGAGAGAGACTGAAGGTAGGAAAACCAGAGGAAGGTACTGCTCCGTGTTCTTCTCTATTCTAGGCAGGAGGTAATGAGGAGATGGAGTGGGGGGAGCGGGGAGGAGGGAGGGGGCATGGAATGGGAGGGATGATGGGTCAGGGCCCCAGGAGGGGACTGGGGGAGTGGGCAGACACAGGAGATTAGAGGGCTGGGGGCGCGGGCAGGTAGTGCAGAATGTGGATACCCTCGCAGAATGCGCCAGGTCAATGAGCTTTGTTCCCTTCAGGGGTCAGGGGTCTTGGCCAAATCCCTTCCCCTCTCTCGGCCTCAGTTTCTCCCTCAGAGCACTGGTGGTTGGACTGGATGTCCTTGAAAGCCCCTCCTGTCTCAGAGTGTGCAGCTCAGGGCTGTAAATCAGTCTTCTGGAGATGCTGGGTCGGTGGGTGGGGAGTCTGTGCGTGTGAGATCTCTAGAGGTGGTCTCTGTGCGGGGTCCTGCTAAGGCAGCTACGTGTGCATGCATTTGGGGGCATCTGCCTGTTGGTGGGACCCGTGGGTGTCAGCTTGCCTGCACGTGCTCCGGAGCTCCGCGTTGTGTGAGTGTGTGAGAGAGAGCGCGTGAGCGTGGGTGTGCACGTGATGGGCGTCCGTGGGTCTGTCTGGGCTGATGGTGGTGGAGGTGGGGGTGGTGGAAAGAGGCATTGCTGTGGGCTTCTTCCTGAGGCTCGCACACTCCTTTTGCTTTCACTGTTCTGAAATAGCATCTGGACCGAAGGCCCATGAATATTTCACAACGATAATTCTGTGACCTGGACAGCCTGCTTCTGATTTCCCAGCATCCTCCCTCCCCCTGCCCAGTCTGCAGCGGCTCCTCCTCCATCAGAGCCCTAGTCCCACTGGCTAGTCTCCCCAAAGCCAGCCTGCCCCAGGCCTCCGGGAGACCCCAGACCCAGAGGCTCCCCGGCTTCCTCACTAGCTAGCTGCCTTCTCTGCTCCCTCATTCTTACCCAGATCCACCCGCTTCCAGTGCCTCCAAGGCCTTTAGCATCCACACCTTCCCATGTCTGCCTCCTCTTCTTGCCATCCTTCTGACTTGCCCAGCCAGGGTCACGGGATCTCGGCATCCCCACTCTCTGAGCCCTGGCATCCAGGTCCCCTCTCTTTCCATCTGCACCCCCAGTTTACGTTCTTTTTTTTTAAATTTTTATTTATTTATGATACACACACACACACACACACACACACACAGAGGGGGAGAGGCAGAGACACAGGCAGAGGGAGAAGCAGGCTCCATGCACTGGGAGCCCGACGTGGGATTCGATCCTGGGTCTCCAGGATCGCGCCCTGGGCCAAAGGCAGGCGCCAAACTGCTGCGCCACCCAGGGATCCCCCCAGTTTATATTCTTAATCCTAAATGTAAACCATCAAGCTTCTCCCCTCCATTGCTCTGATGAGACTCACCCCCAATCTCTATCCCAAGTCCTTCTTAGTCGGGCTTTTCCTTCCTCAGGCCTAGCTGTAACCAGATTCTCCCTTTCATGCACTGGAGAGATGAAGCTTCAGATGCTCCAAGCCAGCAGGGCACCCCAACTTGAGATTCTTATCCCTCTGGTGCCCCTAGGCCTGTGGTCTCTCTTCTAACCTGCTTGCAGAACTGCTTCTCTGCCCTGGCCCATCCTACCTCACAGGAGTCAAGGGAAAGAGACCATTGATCTATATAGGGTCGTGTACAGCTGCACACTGCACAAAGGCACTCAGCCAAGGGGGCAACTATGAGCTGAAATTCAGCCTTAGGCTCTGCTTGCTGAGGTGTTTGCTGTGGCGTGGGGCTGGGTTCTCCTGAGGATGAGGTGCCTTTTTCAGATTTGCCCAAAGTCATGTTTGGGCTGGCTGTGACCCTGGATGTCTGTTATTTCTCCCTGCAGGGTAAGGTGGGAAATGCTCTTCCTTCCTGAAGGAACAGGGCCTGGGAGGGAGCTGTTGACCAGGCTGCAGGCCTTCCCCACAAGCTCAGCTCCTCATGCGCCAGACAAGTCAGGGTCATAGGTAGCGGCTTCTCCCAGGCCACTGGGAGGTAAGGTGATGTCAGCACCTGCTCTTGGCTGTCAGATTTCACCGGCCTGCTGGGGACTCCAGGGTCACCCCCTCTTCCTCAGTCTTCAGCTCCTCCTCTGCAGGCAGCAGCATACCAGCTCAACCAGGCAAGAAGCACTTGGAAGGCATGTGATGGATCCCCTTTTTCTAACCCTCCTGGCCCTGAATTCCTGATGCTTCTAAGCCCTCTTCCTACTTTTGAGGTCCTGAGTCAACAAATCTTACAGGAAAAGATAAAATAATAGAATTTTTTAATAAATTTTTTTTTTCCAAACAACTTCTGTTGATCTTCACCACACAGGGGCCACGGTGGAGAGGAAAGTCCTCTCCAGGCGCCCTAAAAAGTGTCCCGGGTAGACTTAGGAGAAAAGTATTCCTCCAGTGTTGGGAGGCTGAGGGGGGCTAGGATAAGCAGGGGCCTAGGGTTAGCCTGGCCCCAACTGAGGCATCCCTCCAAAGGGCTCCTGGGGTCGGGGTGGGGGGGGGGGCGCTCCCTTCCAGGGAGCTTCCAAAGGCTCTGCTGGTGGAAGATGCTCTGCAGGCAAAAGCCCCTCTCGAGTCCACGGGGAGTAGGGGTCAGCGGCTGCCTGGGGTGCCCCACCCCAGCGTGGGGGTGGGAGAGTTTTAATGGCCGGAGTTGGGGACACTAGGGCTGGGCCACCAGACACGACCCGCTCCCCCCACCCCCCGGCGAGAGCCCGCAGCCCAGGGGCGGGGAGAGGCGCTGGTCCGTCCCGGGGGAGGGGAGAGGAAGGCTGCAGAGGCGCAGGGGGCCGGGCGGGGCGGCCGGGGGCGGCGGGGGCGTCGCAGCACCGCAGTCAGAGGTGGTGGGGCGCCAGGAGCAGGAGGCAGAGCAGAGGGCTGGGCAGCCCGGCCGAGAGCGCGGGGCCGCGGGAGTCCGGGGGCGCCTGGCAGGCCGCGCCCGGGCACGTCTGCTCGCCGCGCTGGTCCTCGCCGCCGTAGCCCCCCCAGTAGTCGTCCTCCGTGGGCGCGTCCCCCCCGGCCTGGCGGCCCCGCGGGTCCTCGGCGGGCAGGTCTCGGTAGAGGGTGGAGGGGTCGGCGGGCGGCGCCCCGGCCTCGGCCACGCCGTACAGGTGGTTGGACGAGCTGTTGCCGCGGGCGCGGCTCCCGGGCCGGGTGGGCGCGGCGGGCGGGCAGGCCTGGAAGTCGGAGTCGCGGAGGGCGCGCAGGTCGCGGCCCTGGCGCTCCGGGGGGGTGGCGCACGTCACGTCGGAGCTGGACACGCGCGCGCGCTGGAACCAGGCCCAGAGCGGCCGCGCGCGGCAGTCGCACGCCCAGGGGTTGGCGTTGAGCCGCAGGAACTCGAGCGCGGGCAGGTCGGCCAGCGCCTCGCCGGGCAGCGAGGCCAGGCTGTTGTTGAACAGGTAGAGGATGGTGAGGCGGCTGAGGCCGCGGAAGGCCGCGCGGTGCACGCCCTGCAGCCGGTTCCCGTGCAGCAGCAGCCGGTCCAGGCTGCCCAGGCCGCGGAACACGTGCTCCGTGAGCAGCCGCAGGCGGTTCCCGTGGAGGAAGAGGTGGCTCAGGTTGGCCAGGTCCGCGAACAGGTCATCCTGGGGGTGGGGGTGGGGGTGGGGGTGGGGTGGGGTGGGGGGGAGAGGGGGGAGGGTTAGAGAGAGCCGTCCTTAGAGGCGGGTGGGGAGGAGCGGAGGCCTGTGGTGGAACGGAAGGGTTTCAGAGAGTCCCGGGTTCGAATCCTACCTCCCCTAACCTATGGAGCTGTTAAATGTGCGCAAAGCAGTATAGTTGAGGTCACTCGTTCTCGAACGTTAGTGCTCTGCACGCCCTGCAGAGCCCCAGTTGCTGGCCCAGCAGGTCTGGGGTGTGGCGGCAGGAGGGGTGCGCTCCCCGGTGATGCTGATGCTGCTGATGCTGCTGCGGGTCAGGGGACCACACTTGGAGAGTGAGACCCCACCCCCACCCCCACCCCCACCCCCACCGTTCGCTTCAGCATGTAGACTGCGTGGTGGCCGGACTTCCTGACTTCAAATCCTGGGATCTGTCCAGCACTGGCTCCGCCACTGGGGGCAAGCCTCAGTATCTGTGACTCAGTTTCTTCGCCTGTAAGATGCCGAGATTAAATGAAGCCGTATATGTTAAGTTACTCAGAACAAGATTGCCATGAGGTAGGCATTCAGTGGGTTGGCCACCGTGGTTAACTTGGCCAAGCTAGTAATCTCTCTAAGCCCGTTTCCTCATCTATAAAATGGGGATGAGTGTACGTCCTCCTGCGTTTGTGTTGAGGATTAGGAAGACAATCCACACAAAGCAGATGGGTGAAGTGCTGGGCACAGTGCCTGGCACAATGGGATTCGGTCCAGTGAAGCCCACAGGCTCAGGAGGGAGAGCTCAGGGCTTTCGATCCGGCTTGCCCTCTTCCCAGCTGCGTTGTGTTGGGCAGGCTACTCAGCCTCATCCAGTTTCTTCAGGACCCATAGCTCAGAGGATATCCCCCTTCAGCAGGCTGAGGGAGGATTAGGTGAGATCATGCTGGAAGGATACTGCACTCGGTGGGCACATAGACCACCACCAATAAACAGTGGTTATTACGACAGTAGGGCCTCAGTTACAATTAGGTCCATCCCTTCTGCTCTAACAGAGGAGTTTCCTGAGGCTCAAAAGTTCTACTATTCTACTTTGTTAGGATATTAAAAGAACTCAGTGTCTGCTCCACCTGCCCAGAGGTGGCAGGGGAGGGGAAGGAAGCCTGCTGTCTGATGCCCTGATCACTGGCCCCCATCGAGGGGTTGTTCCACCTGCCTTCTTGGGGCTGGGGAGTCCCAGAATCAGGTGCTGTTAGTGCTGCAAGGATTTAGAACTCTGATTCAGAGTTAATGGGGGTGCGGGTATAGGTCTAGGTATGCTTCCTGGTGGGGGCTGGATTGTGAATTCTAACCAGCTCTCCAGCCTGGTGATGGCCAGCCAGACTTCGGAGTTAGTGCTTCCAGGTCCAGCCGCCCAGCCGCTTTTTCTAGAGGAGAGCACTGAGACCCAGAGAGGGGCCCAGAACCCCAGTACTGACCTTCCCCCCCCCACCAACTTGGTGCAGGACATCACTGTGGTCAGCAGGCCCAGAAGCTCTGGCTCTCAGGGCTAAGAGCATCCGCTCTGCTGAAGCCAGCTCCCCCCTGGATCCTGTTTCCGGCTGCGGTTCCCACCATTTCCTGCCCATCCCAGCCAGGAGCCTGTCCTGGCTCTCAGGTTGGGGGGAGGGCACTGACTCCCAGCCCACACCCACAGCCCCCACCTTCCTGTGCTCCGGCGTTCTCTCGCCCCCTCCCATCTGCCTTCCGCCCTCTCCGTTCCAGGAACTGAGCCTGCCAAGAACCCTCCTGTTGGCCACATTGAGATCCGTCCCCTCAACCTTCTTGGGTGTCTGTGACACCAGCGTTCTCTGCGCCCCCTGCTGCCACCACCCCCTGCCTTGCTCAGGTCTCCAGTGGGCTCTCTGCACGCCTGTGGCCTCAGCCCACCCCAGCCTGGCCTGGTGGCCTTGTCCTTCTTTTCCTCACCCCCAGGGAGTGGGCTCCGAAACCCTTCCACTCAGACACCTAGTTTGGGTTTCTTTTTTACGATGCCAGCCATAGTGGGACACACCCAGAGATTCCTGATCAGGATCAACAGGGGATGGGGGTAGAAGTGGAGGTCATCACACTCAGGGGGGCTTCCAGAGGTCAGGTAGGGACAACCCAAGGTTCAGACACCCCAGCAATTCAGGTGCTTTTGACCTACAGCCCCAATGCAGGGAGCTACAGAATCCCTTGATCCCAACTTCCTCCTCTTCTTCCTTTTCCCGCTTGCACATGTCCTGGCCTTCCTCTCACTGAGCCTCCATCTAGGGGTCCATACCTCTCTCCTCATCCAAGCCGTTGCCAAATCCCCCAACCACTTCCTGAGCTGCAGCTCTCAAATCCAGACCTTCCTCTCTCCCTGTTAAAACCCTTCTCTGTGCATTAATAAGCTTTTGACTTTCACAGCCCCCTCCCTCTGGGCTGACAGCGGCTGCTAAAGCCATCGACTTCCATTTCCAAAACCACATTTCCCTCACCTCCACCCAGGTCGCTTCATAGCTCTTTGCATCCATTTGGAATCTCACAAGGCAGCATCCCTGCCCCATCCCCCCCCCAGACCCCCACAGCATCCAGCATCCTGCCTTTCACTTTGCCTCCTTCCACCCTCCCAGCTCCAGTCTCTGGCACTGGCTGCTGGGCTGTGTGACCTTGGGCAGCTCCACAAACCTCTCTGAGCCTCAGGTTTCTTCATTTGTGAAACAAGGGCCTTGAGAGTTGATCATTAAGATCCAACCTCATCTGATATTTATGAGTAAGTGAGTCCTGGAGTGTACCTCATTCATTCAACAAAGCCGTATTGAGTGTCTACTCTGTGCCAGGCACCCCCACTCACAGTGCTCACCAATCTGTGCCAGGTGTCACTGTCATCGTCTGCGTCAGAGTTTGCACTGTGTGCCAAGCTCTGTGCTACCCGGATCCCATGTAGTAACTGAATCATCACAACCCCACGAGGCAGACAATATTATTACGTCCCTTCCGGAAAATAGGAGAGGAAGGCCCCCAGAAGGCAAGTGACTTGCCTAGGGTCCAGCAGCTATATGGGTTGGGCCTGAACTCTGGAGTCAGGCAGACCTGGGCCACTTCTAGGCTGTACTCCTTAATGGACTGGTCAGAGGTCACTGGACTTCACAGAGGCTCAGTATCCTCAGCCCTTAAAGGGGGGAAATGATGCTTACTCTGAACCAGACATCGTGTTGAGCACTTTTCAAGTAGCGTCTTCTTTAATCCTCACAACAAACCTCTGAGGTGCAGGTCATTTTTTCTCCGCTTTATAGATGGGTCCTTTGAGACTCAGAGTGGTTAAGTAACTTGCCCAGAGCCACACAGCAAGCCAGAGATGGGCCTGGGATTCAAACCCCGCTCTGCCTGAGTGTCCTATTAAACCATGTAGGCCGTAGTGATTAAGGGAGAGAACTGGTGTCCCTATCATCTGGTTCTAGTCAAGTAGAAAATAAGCTCCAGGAGAGCGGGGGACACTGTTTTTGCTCACTCTTGAATCCTTGGCACCCAGAACACCGCCTGGCATGTAGTAGGTGCACCATACATACCCACTGATGAATGAACGCCCCCTGGTACAGTGCCTGGCCTACAACGGACAGTCCGTGAGAAACCCCACCGCCCCTTGCCTCCACCTGCACCTCCACCTTCCTGAAGAGCTGTGGCCCCCCTCACCCCCTCCGCAGCTCCCCTCTCCGGGCAGGCTCCATCTTAGGTCACACCTGCATTCTGTGCATCTCACCCCAGCCGCACATTTTCTCACCTGCCTGTCGCATTTCCGGGCCTGGTTCTGCCCGGCAGTCCCCTGGGCAGAAGCTGGCTCTTTCTTTCTGCTCTAGGAAGGGGCCAGGTGTGAGGATGCTTCCTTCCCATGATGCCCTGCACCATGCCATTCATACCACAGGGTGCAGGACAAGCATGTCCCGTTTCAGAAGACCCCCCCCCACCACCACCCTGTTCACTCAAGGACCCCCTTGCCCAGAACTCTCCTGAGCCCACGCACTGGCTGCCGTTGTCGCCTGAGAGTGGAAGAGGGTCGGGTCATCATGACGTGATTTATTCTGCACTGAACTATGTGCTTTATATACACAAACTCATTGGCTTTTTATAGCCATTCTTTGTGGAAGGTCTTACTTTAATTTTTCCCATTTTAAAGATAAGGAAACCAGGGTTCAGAATGGGGAGGCAGCTTGCCTAAAGTTAAATAAGTCAGAAAGCAGCAGAGCAGGGATTCAAACTCAGTCACTCTGGCCCCAGATTCACCCTTCTGAACAACCAATATGTACTGACGAGGGGGTCAGGGAGTCAGGAGTAGTTGTCGAACTACTAGTAGTAACATGATAATGACCCTGCCTGTACTGAGGGTGGCTCTAGACTAAATTTTAAACCTTATAGAGCTTCTTAGATAAACTTCAAGTACTACCATGACTGCCATTTTATAGACAAGGAAATGAAGGTGGAGAGATTGAGTCATTTGTCCGAAGCCACACCGCAGCTAAGATTGGAACCTCCAAAGAGTGAGTTTCAGAGACGAGCACTCTGCTGTCCTTCCTGCCCCCCCCCCCGGCCCCTGGACAGAGCCTGGGGGAGAGGTCTGGAGGACAGAAGTTCCTGAAATGTCATCAGACCTTGCAGTCTCCAGCACTACTCGCCCTTCCTGGTCGTGTGGCACCAGGAACTTCTGTTCTGTGTCCCTACTGCCCCTAACTGTCCCCCAGAACCAGGCTGTTGCGAAGTTGAGACACACAAGCCCCCAGTGACGTGGCCAGTGGTTTAAAAGTCTTGATGTGTAGAGGCCTTCTACCTACAAAGCCTTTGGGGCCCTGGGCCTCCGCTTCCCCATCTGTAAGGAGACAACCCCCGACAGAGCCGTAGAAGTGAGATGAGGTGGCTGGATGTACTTTGCAAATCCTGAGGTGCGAGGCAAATTTAGGAAGCAAAGGAAAGGGAGGGAGTATTCTGGGACCCGCTTGTGGCCTCAGTATCATCCATGAAGTTGACCCAGATCTCCAGGATCGAGTCCAAGATGGGCCATTTCACCAAGGCCAGTGTTTAACGAGGCTTGGTTCTCTTTTTAAAATAGTATTTTAACAAGCATTTATATAGTGCTTACCGTATGCCAAGCACTATTCTCAGTGCTTTACAAATTATTCATGCACTGAACGCATATAACATCCCTAGGAGATGGGGGGCTGTTGCTGCCCCCGTTTTCCAGATGGGAAGACTGTGGCTTGGAAAGGTTAACATTTGCCACACGCCAGTAAAGATTACCAGAGTCCAGGCCTGCAAAGTCCTTAGCACGGTGCCAGACACACAATGCGCCCACTAAGTGGTGGTGGGCGCTACTCTGACGGCCATTTAGGCAGCAGTAATGGCCAGGACAGAATTTTCTGGCACACTGTGTATTTTCCTTCTTGTCCCTTTCCCTGACTAGAATGCCCTGTCTGAAGGCAGGGAGCTTTGTCTCTTCCATTCACTGCTGTCTCCTCAGCATGTAGCACATAGTGGGGTGCTCCATACACGTTTGTCAGGTCGTTACTGCTAGTGTCAACATCAACCCGACCTGATGTGCGGATGGGCGGGCACATTGGTGAGACCAGGGAGGCACTGACCCGACCAGGAGTGAGGAGGAGCATGTGCCTTCCAGGCTTATGTGGGGGGGACACAGGGGAGGGGAGAATTTGGAGGTCCCTACCCCCTTCCAGCTACAGGCTGTGTAGCCCAGGGAGGAATTTCTTCCAGAGTGGTTTGGAGGGTGTGTGATTGCTTCCTGGGGAAATAGAATGGGAGGATCTGGCTGTCAAACAGTCAGCATAACAACAACAATAAATATTTAGATCAATGATAATAACAATAAATAGCAATTACTGTTATTCCTTCCGTTTCCAGGGCATCCATTTTCCAGCTACTTAACCACTCTTTCCCTTTCCCTTTCCTTCTTCCCTTGCACGGGGAGGACAGGTTTGGGGGACAGGAATCTGGAAAGGGCGGGACGTCGTCCCCTTGTCCCAGTCCCTGGTGAGCTGGAGAGAGGCGGAACCTTCATGGGGCATAATTGCAGGGGCTGTGCCCTCTTGCTCCTCCTCCCCGGGACGGAGGGTGTGGGGGTGGGTGAGAAAAGCAGCCACCAAGGCCTTCAGGCTGGGTGCCTGGGGAAAGGGAGAGTCCCCCGAAGGCAAACAAAAGGGGGAAAGGAGGGATCACAGAAAGAGACACGTACATACACCCAGACAGACATGGGGGCGTGCGCGGAGTGGGCGTGCGAAGGGAGGCAGACAGAGAGGCAGAAGAAGACAGATGGGGGAGGCAAGTTTGTGAGAGAGGCGGAGAGGGACAGAAAGGGATAGACAGACAGACGGGCAGAGGGAGACAGACCAGACGGGGGGGGGGGGGGGTTGGAGAGTTAGGGAGAGAGGCCGCAAGGGACCCCAACAGGAGGAGCCAGGAAGATAGAAGACAGAGAACAGAGAAGCCCCTGGCGGGAGTGAGAGGGACAGGAAGTTAGGACAGGGGCTGGGAACTAGGGATGCTTGGCAGGAGCGCGGGGGACCAGGACGGTGCGGACCAGGACGGTGCGCAGGTGCGCCGGGGGCGGGGCAGGCTCACCTGGAGGTGGAGCAGGCTGTTCTCCTGGAGGTAGAGGTACTGCAGGCTGACCAGGCCGCGGAAGATGTTGCCGGGCAGGCTGCTGAGCTGGCAGCGGTACAGATGCAGAGACTGCAGCCGCTCCAGGCCCTGGAAGGTGTCAGGCTCCAGGGAGCGCAGGTGCCGGTTGTCGCCGAGGTCCAGCTCCTCCAGGGCCTGCAGGTGGCGGAAGGTGCCCGGGTAGATGGTGGAGAGGTTGTTGGAGAAGAGCCACAGGGTGAGCAGGTTGGGTCCGAAGGTGCCGGGCCGCAGCGTGCGGATGAGGTTGTTCTGCAGGAAGAGTCGCTGCGTGCTGGGCGGCAGGGCCAGCGGCACGGAGGAGAAGTTGTTGGCCTGGCAGCTCACGGTGGGCGGGGACGAGTAGCAGGTGCAGAGCATGGGGCAGCTGGGGGCCGCGGGGGGCGGGGCCAGGAGCATCAGCAGGAGGCAGGCCGAGGCTGGACCTGTGGGAGAGGGAGGCGGGGAGGTTCCGGGCGGGGCCAAGGGCCAGGCCTGCCAGCCTGGGGGCGCCTACCACCCCCCCCCCAAGGGCAGCGCGCCTCTGGATTGATGGGTAGGGGTTCTGAGTGTAACCTCAGTGTCGCAAGAAGCCCTGGCCTCCTCGGCTTTCTGAGGCTCCTGGTGTACGAAAAAAATAAAGGAATGCTAAGAGGACACTGTAGAAAGCAAGGTTGACAGTTGTTGGATGAGTGGTGGCCTTTTGTCATTGGTTTTCACTGCGGTAGGTTTGCCCATGGTCCAGGGCTTCTCCAGCGGGGATGGTAGGCCTGATGGATCTTTGTTGTATGGGGTTGTCCTATGTGACATCTTATTTAGGATGTTCAGCGGCTCCCTTGTCCTCTGCCCACTAGGTGCCAGTAACACCTGCCCCCTGGTTATGATAACCAAAATGTCTCCAGACTTTGCCAGATGTCCCTTGCTGGGGGGGGGGGGCGAATCGCCCCCATTGGAGAAGGGCTGGAACTAAATTGAGAATCTTCGTGAATCTAAGGTCTGTGCGAAATGGCCCTTGGGCTGCTCCGGGGTCTGGTCTTGCCGAGCCCACCGGGGCATGCAGCTCGCCTCCCTCACCTTCCAGCAGCTTTCACCTTGGAAGAACCAGGGCCTGTCCAAGCCGGAAGGGCCCTGAGGGCCCAGGGGTCAGGGCGTTTCTGAATGGGGCCAGCAGCCACCTGCAACAGAATCAGCCAGGTGGGCCCAGAAAGCAGGCAAAATCAGACTTTCAGGGGGATTGCCTGGGAATCTGCATTTTATACCGCAGGCTCTTCTCATTCAAAGTCACTTGATATATATATATATATATGTATTTTTTTTCAAAGTAACTCTTGAATGTCGGAAATAGTTCAGCCTTCTTAGGACACAGTTGGAGAAGCAGGCCCAGGGAGGCCCAGAGGCCTGGGGCTAAAGAGTAGTGTCCAGGCCCCTGCATCCTGTGCGGGGGCCGGGGGCGTAGGACCCCCTCGCCCATCCCCGTCCCCTGGCCTTCTTGCCCTCACCACAGCTGTGAGCTTCTGGGCTGGATCTAGCTTGCCTTCTGACCTTTCTCATGACTGCCAGATGACTCCTCGGATTTTCTTCTGGCCCGTTTGCCTGGGGAGAAGGGCAGCCTACACCCCACGCGCTGGGCCGTGATTTCTGGGCACACATTGACTGAGAAGCTTCTGCTTCATGGAATGTGTTGGGTCCATGCCGGTGGAGGGAAGGATGACAGGGCCGGGGGCCGAGGACCTGAGATCCTGGGGCTCTGTGGGTTTCAGACACTCCAGGGGAGGGACTGAGGGTCTGTGATTTTCAGTGGTGCCTTGTGCCCCAGACATCGCTGCGCGTGAATGTGTGTGTGTGCATATGCACACGTGTGTGATCTTAGGTACGGGTGTGAGCTGGGTGCTCACTGCGTATGGTGCTGCTGAACCCGGTGTGTGCACAAGGCCATGACAGGGCCGGGTGTGGACGGATATCACGGACGCTCTGCCGTTGGCCCCCCACCCCCACCCCGGGAGAACACACAGGTGCAGGGATGGGGGACCCCACGCCTGGTGTGTGTGGTGTTCCCACTCCTCGACTTCGGGCGCCACCCCAGCTCCAAGAGGCCCCTCCTGGTGCCGAGCCGCGCGAGCGTGTGCCGGCTGTCCTCCGCGTGTGTGAGTGCGCCCCGTGCGTGTGTAGGCTGGGTGTGATGTAATACTCAGTGACACAGCGGCTGCTGTTCCGTTCCTTCACACCACCTCCGCGTTTCTCGGCCCTTCTCACCCCTCCCCCGGGCGGCGTTTCACGATTACTTTCTCCTCCCAAGTTTTTCAGAACCACGTGGGGTGGAGGGGCACGTCTCTCACCCCTCAACTGAACCAGGCAGAGGTGGGGGGCAGGAGCGCGGCGGGGAACCCTGGGGGTGGGTTTCGTGAGGCCTGAGGTTTGGGGCTTAGAACGGGAGGTTTCAGAGCTGGAAAGGTCCTCCAGGTTCAGCTGGTTCAAGTTCTTGCCCTATGCGGGGGACATTGGGGCTCAGAGAGGGCAAGAAACTTGCCCAAGGTCACACAGCAGAGTGATCAACTGGGCAGGCACCAGAAAGGATTCTCGTCATGACTGGCCAGGACACTTCTCCTAGCAGTCACCCTCTAAGCTTGCTTCCCCGAGGACTTGACACCAGAGGAAGTCAAATCCTTTTCTGATCCTTAATCCCACCCCTTATCCACAAAGCTCAGGAGAGTGTGAGCTCTGGAGGCCACCAGCACTCCGGAGGATGACGGAGCTCTTCCCCCCCAGCCTCTGGGGCTGACTGGTATACCCCAGGAGAGACAGGGGGGAGGAAGGATGTGAGTTCCAGAGCCCTCCAGACTCGGCGGGAGGGGGGCCTCTCCCTGGCCCAGGGTCTCCCCTGGCCTGGAGGCCAAGTGTGCAGGGGCTGACCTGTGACTCCTTAGCCCCCTGCTTGGGCTCCTCTCCTCTTTCCCCACACTCCCTCTCACGGGTCCCTCTATGTACCCCCATCTCAGCCCACTAGCCCACTGGCCCACCGCCCCAAGTGGGAGATGGTGTTCCCTGCAGGCTTTTTGAGGAGGGGCCCTGAACAGGGGGCCCCTCCGTGACAGCTGCTGCGTAACAGTGACTCTGTTGCCATTTCTGGCCCTCTCCGCCGTGCAAAGCAGCTGTAACCCAAGGAGCCTCATCCATAATTCAGGCTGCGGCTCTCACTGGAGGCGAGGAGGAGGGGAAGGTGGGGGGCTCTGGGTTTCTCTGCCCCCAGGCCTGGCTGGAGCGCTGCTGGGCAGAGGCAGGGGGGGCGCTGAAGCACCATGCCTCTCTCCCTCCTCCGCGCCCTCTGTCCCTGCCCGGTGTCTGCCCTTTCCTTCCCCACCCCCTGCTTCCCACGGCTCCTCACCATCCCTCCTTCCCTCCAGGCCTTGTCTTCTCTCCCTCCCTGAGGACCACGCGTCCACTCCCAGCCCCCATCTTGTGACTCCCTGGCGAAGACTAGGGCGAGATGCAGAGTGTTGGAGCTGAAAGGGGGGGGGGTACATCAGTGGCCATCAGGAGCAAACCCCTTATGTCACAGGGTCCAAGAGGAAGGGTCAGTTTCTGAGGGAGCGGCTCAGGCCTCCTGACCTGGATCTCTGACAGTCTGCCTTCAATATCTTTCCTGAAGCCTTCATTTCACCCCTCACTACTTAGGCCAAGGAAAGCCCCTGGTGACAACCTCCCCCACCCTCTTGGCTCACCCCATCTTCTCTCTTTCTTCCTCTTCCTTTTTTCTAAAGTCAGCAGGTGATGGCTAGAGCCGCAGGGGAGTGCAGAGCAGGGATGGGGAGCAGCCATCTGTTATTAAGCACCTACTGTGCACCAGACGCTGTATTACTACATGTCTTTACGCAGAGAGTATAACATAGCGTAACCCTGCGAGGCCAATATTATTGCCTCCTGTTTGCCGATGAGGGAAGGGCAACTGGGGGGACAGAGAATTGCCTCAGGTCATGCTGCTAGTGTAAGGTGGAACCCAGACTGGACGAGCCCATGTTGGAAGAGACCCTCTGACCTTTCTTTGGGAGACCTCACATCATACAGGGAAACCACACCTGAGTGTGACAGTCACTACCCTTGAGGTAAAGGGAGACAGAAAGTGCACCCAGGTGCACGGGGCTGGGCCAGCCATGATACTGTGCAAGGTGAGAGCAGAGAAGGGACCCAGGCTCTCTGCAACTTTCCTCTTCTGGGCTCCAGCTTGCGGCTGCTCTAAGGGACGGCCCATTTGGGAGTCAAAAAGGAATGAGCAGTGTCCAAGAGATGTGGCTAGGATTGACCTGCGGAGGGAGCAGAGAGAGGCCAGAACATGATATCGATCCCGGAAGGCCGAGGTGCCCAGAGCCAAAAACTATCCATTCACCGAGGGACCATTGTCAAGGACTCTCGGCGATCACCCTGGAGTACCCCAGGCTCAGAAATAAGGTTCTCACCCCAGGATCCACCTTTTAGTCCAGAGGCTCTGGTGAAAGAAGGAGCTCTAGGAGGAGGCAGATGGAGGGCAGGTGCCAGGATGCTAAACCATGGGGCAGAGTGGCCTCTGGAAAAGGTGCTCCCTGGAAGGGGAGTCGAGGGCTCTGGCTCTGAAGGAAGGACACAGGGTCCCAGATGAGCAGCGACAGCTCCACACTCAAAAGGCTGGGGAAGGGCTAAGGCCCGGCAGGCAGATGCTGAGGGGGCAGGGGCTGAGGAGGTGGGAGCGCGGAGCAGAATGGAGGTGGTGGCGATGCCAGTGACGCAGGGGTCTGGGGAAGCACTGATGCGGGTGACGGAGGTTTAGTGCTGCTGCAAACAGCTTCTCACTCTGCCAGAATGTAACACCCCAAAATAAGCAGCCACCTTGGTGGCGGTGGCAGGATCCGACGCCGGGGCCCAGAGATATAAATGGCAGCACACAGCCAGCTAGGGTACCCACCCTTGGAGGCTGCCACCCCACTCGAATATCCTCACCCTTTCCCCCCTCACAGCCACCCCCAAGGCCCAGAGCTCAGAACCCACAGACCACTCCCTGAGAGAATGGATGTGACAGGCAGGCGCTTTGGGAATGGAGGGCTTCCCACGTGGAAGTGGTTACCAGAAGCCTCTTTGTCTCATCCCTGGGGATCCCCCCCACCCCATCCCTCTCTCCCATCTTGTCCTCTTCCTCCTCTTCCTTCCTTCCCAGATTACTTCCCCATCCCCATCAACCCCCAGGCCCTCTCCCATCTATGGTTCCCTGTCCTCAACCCTAGCGCTCATCCTTGACCCTCTTCTGGGCTCCTGACGCCCCATCTCTACTCACCATCCCAGTCCCTCTCTGGTTTCTAGGCTTCCGATCTTTCCACTCCCCTTTCCTTCCTGGTCCCCAGGGTCCCAGCCCTCCTCTTTGCCATTGCCCACCCTTGCTTCCGGATTCTGGGCTCCTCTCCCTCGCCTTCTCTCCACCCCTCTGTGCATCTGGTCTCCCCTCTCCCTTCTCTTCCTCCATCCTCACCTGGGTCCCATTTCCCTGCTTGCTCTTCCCGTCTAACCTCGGTCCCGCACCCCCCTCCCCTGACCACTTTCTCCATCACCGACCGCTTCTGGCTCTCCCCCTTTCTCCGACCCCTTCCCCGCCCCACCCCCAATCTCTGGTCCACACCCTAGGCTGTCATTCAGTCCGGGGAACTCTCCCCCTTCGAGCGCCCTCCATCCGTCCTACTTGGCAGGGCCGTTCGGATCTCCCTCCGAGCCTCCGATCCGCCCAGACAGCCCCCCTACCCACACTCCCTGTCTCCCCAGGTGACTGAAAGTGCTGAGGCACGGGGCACGAGGACTTGCTGAGTCGGCGCTTCCCCAGCCGGCCAGAGCCCTCAGCGGCCCCCGGAGCAGGTGCAGCCCGGGCCGGGGCCGCCTGCCCCCGCGTCCCCCCGCGGTCACGAGCTCCCCGCGCCTCCCCGCGGCCTCCGAGCCGGGTGCGCTCCCCCAGCCGGCGAGCCGGGGCGCGGGGGCGGGGCCGGGGCCCGGGGCCGAGCCCGCTGCCCCCTCCCCTCCCCGGCTCCCCGCCCCCACAGCGGCCCCACCCTCGCGCCCCGCGGGGGGCGCCCGCCTCCCTCCCCCGGTGGCCTCCGCCCGCCGGGCGGGCCGGGGTCCCTACCTTGCAGCAGGCGCCCGAGCCCGGGCAGCATCTTGTCTCGGCGCTCGGGGGAGGGGGCGGCGGGGGGAGGGCGCTCCCACTCGCTCCCTGGGCCCGCCGGACGGACGGCGGGGACCCCGCGGGGCTCCGGGGGGGCCCGGGAGTCCCCGGGCTGGGTGGCCCGGCCGCGGCGCTCTACCCTGCGCCCCCCGGGCTGCGGGCCTCGGGAGGAGCCATCGGCCCCGACGGGACGGGGCGGGGCGCGACGGGGCTCGGAGGACTGGAGCCGGCCGTCGACGCCGGGTGCCGGCACCCCCCGGCCGCGCAGGCGGCGCGCGAGTCCGTCAGTCCGTCGGTCCGTGCGTCCCGGCTGCTCGCCGAGGGAGAGTGGGGACAGCGAGGATGCTCTTCCCAACCACCCCCACTCCTTCCCGCACTCGCTGGCTCCTCCCTCGCTTCCTAGCTCGCCGACTTAACCCTCTCCTGGCCACCGGGAGGCGGGAGCGGCTCGCCGGCCCCCTCCGCCCCGGCCTCCTCCCCTCCTTGGGGAGCCCGGAGGACGGAGTTCGATCGCCTCCGCGGAGCCGCGCTTCGAGAGAAATCCTCTCCGGGGGAGGGGGGCGGTGCAGTGCAGCGAGAGGGCGCCGTGGACCTGGCCAGTTCTCCCTCCCAACTTCCCCGGAGGAGATGGGCTCCTGGGTCACCTCCCCCTCCTGCTGTGTCCCCGGCGCCAATGCCCAGGCCTCCGCCGCTTCCCTCCCCCGGGAGAGCTCCTAGATTGCACCTTCCCGTCCCTTCCCAGATCCCAAGCCCCCAGTGCGTGTGATTGTAAGAAGAGCACGTGCAAGAGTTTGCGTGTGCAAGATTGAGTGCATATGAGCGTGCACGTGTGCGCAAGGACACTTGTGCAGGTGCGGCTGGAGAGGGCTGGCACTCGACCTTTTGAACGGGCCTAGGAAGGGGGGGGGACACGTGAGTGTGCGCAGGGGTAAGCCGCTGAGTGCCCACCAGCGTGCGTGTTCGCGCTCGTGGGAAACGTGAGGTGTTCGAGAGTTTGGCGCGAGTGAGCTTGGGATGGGCGGCAAGGGGACAAGTGCCTCTGTGTGTGTGTGTGTGTGTGTGTGTGTGTGTGTGCCCCTTAATGCGTTGGTGAGCGGGTGCAAGTTTGGGTGCGCGTGCGAGTGTGCGCATTTTTATGTGCATGTGTGGTGCGCCCTAAAGGGAATCGCTCATCTCCCGCGTGGGGAGGAGACCACTGATTTCACTGGAGCTGCTGCTTCCTCTAAAAGAGGGGTGCGTTCTGAGCTCGTGGGGGTCCCTCGCGCCTCTCGTGGCCGCGCTCGATGCCATCCGATCCGTGACCTGGGCGCCTCCTTACAAAGGCGGCGGGGACGATGACCCGGGCCGCGCCATCCCCCCCCCCCAGCCGGGGCGCCACGCGTCGGCTCCCGACAGGTGCGGGGACCCGGGGAAGGCGCTTCGGGGCCGGGGACACCTCAGGGGTGGCGCTGCGGGAGCGGCGCGTGCAGCCCGGGCCGGGCCATCTGTGCGCAGCGTCACCGGAGCAGGTGGAGAGCCCTGGGCCGCCGCTACGGGGAGCGCTGGAAAGGACCCCTCCCCCGCGCCCGCCCTCGGGCTCCTCCTCTCCTGTGGGTGCCCGAGTAGCGCGCAGCAGCAGGCATACAGTCGGCGCAGTATAAATGCCGGATTCTTTTTTCCCATTCATTCTCTGCTCCACCCATAGCTTCTCATTCTCCCCTGGCTCCCGTCCGATTTCTCTCACTTTCTTCCCCCACCCTTATTCATATTTTGTAGTCTCTCCCTGTTCCATCCCCCTCTTCCTTCTGCCCTCCCTCCCCTCCTCCCTCTCTCCCTGTCATTTCCCATCTTGAGGCGTCTCTCTCTCTCTCTCTCTCTCTCTCTCTCTCTCTCTCTCTCACTGTCTCTCCTTGTCCCTGTCGCCTCCGCTCTGTCCTGCGGCTCCCTGCCTGTCGGACTCTACATCGCGGTGCTTCTGGTCTCTTGCGAGGTGTCTATCCCCGCCCTCCCCCCCCAATCTCCGCGGCAGGCGCTCGGCCTTCTTGCACCTGGACGCTCGGGCGCCCCCTGCTGGCCTGCGGTCTGCCCTTCCTGCACCGCAACCCCCCCACCCCCGCGCCCCGCACCCAGTGCCCCGGCCCGCGCCTCTCCCGTCCGGGGGAGGTGGGAGCGCAAAGGGCCCCCCTGGGCTCCAGCCCCCCTCCAGCCCCCCTCCAGCCCCCCTCCCATCTCTAGGAGGCAGGAATAGGCCGCAGCGTTTCCCGGGACCCACCCTGCCGCGGCCCCGCGCCGGGGAGGAGGGCCTGGAGGGGGCGGCGGGGAGGGAGTGTTGGGGGTAGCAGGGTGGGATTTGGCGTCCTTCCCCGGAATGAGCCGCGGCACAATCTGTCGCTGGGTTTGTTTGCCGAGCTGCCTCCGGAGCGCAGTGGGGCTGGCTCCCGGGGAGCGAAATATCACAAGATGCGGAGACAGACGCTGAGGGGCGGGTGGGCGGCGGGCTGACTCAGGTGTGCTGTCATCGGCTCCCCGGCCCCGCGATCTTCCGAGAGGGGTGGGGGAGACCCCGGGTCCCCAGCACAGGCCAGCACCCGAAGCTGGGAGGGGATCCCCCGTCCCGGGGTGAGATGCAGGGAAGGGGGTGCCCCTGCCTGTAATCCTGGGCCTTGGGAGCCCCGGGGGGCCACTTCCAACTTGAGTGTACACCAGAGGGTCACAAACCCCTCTGCCCCTATCCCGCTGTACGGGTGCACGGTTTCCTATAATTATCTGCTGACTCACCACTTTCCCCCTCGCTAGACTGCCAGCTTTTTGAGGGCAGGAAGCTCCTCTCATCCCTCTTTGTGTCCCCTGCAAATGCTCAATGAACCCTTTTGGATAGATCGATGGGTGGATGGATGGATGGATGGATAGATGGATGGATGGTGGGTGAGTGGGTGGATGGTTGCTTTACAGGAAATACTGCAATGCATCGAGTCTTCCCTCTAGAACCTTCTGACCCCTTGTTTCTCTTCCTATCTACACCTGCATTCCCCCATCCCCAGTCCCACCTCGAGCCAGACCGGGAATTGGAAACAGTTCTCCCTGGGTCTGAAGACCAGCGTTCTCTAAGTGACCCAAAAAAGTTTGTCCCTGTTCTGATGTTTCAGTGTCTTCATCTGTACAGTGGGGATGCTTCAGTAAATTACCTCCAGCTGCTCCAGGGATGAGAAAATGCTTAGTAACATGAAATTCTGACCCGTATCTGTGGTGGTCGCATTTATCCTTACTGTTTTGGTGTTAATTGTTAAGATCTTGACCCCAGTGGAATCAGACACCATGTGTGAGCATGAGTCTTGCTTCTGCAGTTAGATATTTTGACATCTGAGGGAGTAAGCTGATGGAAAGATGTAATGGGTGGCTGTGTTATAGGGCACCTGGGTCCCTCCCAGCCCTGGCTGGAGACTTGGCCAGTCTCTGTGGCTACTGGGTCCTCAGGACTTGCCACAGAGCTGGCCTGCCCTCTCGTGGCGATAGGCGGATCTGCAGCCCCAAGGAAAGCCAAGGGTCTTCGGAAATGGGCTGATGGGATGGATGGATTTTCCCTGAGAAGGGGGAGGATCCGTTGTGTGGCAAACAGTGGGCTTTGGGAAGGAGGTCATGTAGAAGAAACAGGGTATTGGCACAAGTTAGGCGAGGCTTGACTTCCTCCATGCGTTCCCACTTGCTACCAGCACTCCTACTCCCTCTGTGACACCTGGGGCTCCTCTTTCCTCAGGGAGGCTCCATCCAGTGAGGCCATGGGACTTCCCTGGCTCTCTTTGACACCTGTTTGGAAACTTCATTGTATAGGGCACTTGGTGGCAGATGAGGTGGAGGAGGGGGGCGTGGGCTCAGTGGTCAAGAGCGCAGGCTTCGGCAAGTTCCTGCCCTGGCTCTGCTGATCACTTAGCTCGATGACCCCGGGCAAGGTGTTCACCTGTTCTGAGCTCCAGGTTTCTCACCCAGAAAATGGGAGGAGGGCAATCTAGATCCCAATTCACGGGGTTGTCTGAGGATTAAATGAAATAAAACGAGATAAAACCTACCAGAGTCCCCGGCCTTGTGCTCAACAAACTGGAATAATATTACTAATTAATTTTCCCTTTCAGTTTAACAGTAGTCTGCTCTGTTTCTATAGATGTCGCAATCTAGTGGCAGAGACTAAAGTGGGAACCTGAGGGCTCATAGGTACTGAGAAACAAGGCTGGGTCTGGGAGTCAGTTTTTACTTGTAACCTCCTATCCCGTGTGTGTGTGTGTGTGTGTGTGTGTGTGTGTGTGTGTGGCCTCCACATCTCCACCTTCCCCTGGCACAGACCAGTGCTGCCCAATGTGATGAGTGCAATCTAGGCCTGAACCAGAAGTCCACTGCTGCCCTGAGCCTGCCTCCAAATGGCTGTGTAAGCTGGGACAGACCTCTCTCCTCTCCGGGCGTCACTGAAACAAGGAACTCAGACTAGGTGCTCTTTCTTGAAGGCCCCACAGAACCGTGCCTTTGTGGCTCCTTCATTTTTCTGTGCCTCCAGAGTCAGAAGCTACTTCAGCCAGATTCCTTTCCATGCTGCCTCCTGCTGCCCAGCTCTGGGGGTGTGAGGAGGACCCCTGGGCAGGTCAGAACTCCTAGGAACCTCAGGAGGCCCCTAAACCTTTCAGTGCATGTTGGCAGGGGGCAGGGGTGGGGGAGCAAAGGGGAGGGAGGGAGCAAGGGAGGAGAGGCTGCACTTTTCACCCAGAACCCTCCCACAGTGAATTCCAAGTCCTGCTTGCCTGCCTAATGGGGACAGGGGACAGAACTGCTTTCCAAGATAGGGAAGAAAACAGAAACCAAAGTAGTTTAAAGGGCAAGACTGTTAGAACTTGTTGTCTCCTTCCCTGCTTGGTTTCTAGGGTCTCTATCCATTTGTATTATTTATAACAGTTACTGGCATTTGTGAACTACTTTGTGTCATGAACCTATGTGTATTGGCTCATTGAACATTCCAAGCAGCTCTATGGGGGAGGGTCTATTAATATCCCCTTTTTACAGATGGAGATTACTCAGAGTGGTAGTATTACTCTTAGATCCTTCTTGCCCTGGATCCCATGCTTTAGAGGGTTTTGAAAAAAATAAACTAGAGTGTTTTTCTTTCAGGTCTTCCTCCTCCAACCAGCATCCCTCCATAGGGTGTGAAGTCCCTGCAACCAAGGGGATGTGCCCTCTGGGAGCCTGCATTCCCCTTCTTGATGATCACACTATGGGTATCCAGAATTCTGGAATCTTTTGCTCAAATTGCCCAAGTCCACTGCCTCTGGGGGCTTCTTTTCTACCTTTCTACCAGTGTGGGCATCTCTAACCAAAGGGTAGCTGAGGGGCTGGTATTTGTGAGGGGTGGTTGGAGCTTGAACATGTGGATAGGATATTCCCACTTAGGATGGACGTGAGGCCCCTTTTCTGGGATGGAGCTATGTTTGGGAAGACAAGAGGAGGTGGCTGTGTTTCTGTGTAGAAAGAACTCCATGGAGTTAAATCATTCTAAATTTGAACCTAGTCTTTCCAATGTCAGATTCCTTTGAAGAATGCAAAGGAACAATGCTGGTGTGGTAAGAGGGGAGGGGTACATTGTGGGCAGGGGTTGCCTGGCATGGACTGGCAGGGTGAGGAGAAAAATCCCAGCTCGTGGTACCCGCGTGTCTGTCTGCAATGTTAGGCCTGCAGATGTTAGGGGCAGCCACGTGGACTGGTCATGTGACTGCGGCGAAGCTGACATGACTAGGAAGTTGTGCAACCAAGCTCTGAATCCAGGTCTGTGTGACTCTTCCCTTGTTTCATGAAGCTCCATGCCAGTCTTGATCCAAAGTCAGCATTTTGGCTCCTTGAAGGCCTATTGATCGGAACTTGGGTCCTGTTGTGTTTGCTGGAGTTTTCTTCCTGGTGAAGAGAGCCCCCCCTTCCTCACTAGACTGTGAAATAGCCGCGCACGGGCTCTGTTTTCTTTGGCTTTATTTCATGACCCTGGCACAGCCTTGGCTCACAGCAGGCACTCTGCAAAGTGGTGGACCCGTGGTCTGATAGTCATGGTTCAAGGTGCTGCTGGTTGGGTTGGCGTCCAGCAGAGGGGGCACATCTGGGATGCAAAGTGGGCTTTGGGGAGTATTGGGAAGCTCTGCCCCAGGGAAGGGGGGTTGTTAGATCATTTGCCTTAGATTCTATTAGTCTAGGAATCCGTCCTTTGGGTTGAAGGGCTCTGATGATGCCCCCTTCCTGTTATACCAATTCTCCAACCCCTCCCCTCTTTCTGGGAGGCACCAGAAGAGGAAGGGCGGTATTACTTCCCCATGCAGTTCTCTACAGGCAGCACTTTTCTCATTTCTGTCGTGAATGGACAGGGCCGAACAATTCCTTTCCCCTTAAATTCTGTGGGCTGAAACCACTGATTTTGCAAGGGAGAGTGTATATGTGTGAAGAGCATTATGGGAGGCAGGGCAGAGAGCTGCAAGCTCTAGTACAGGAGACATGGACCCTCTTGCCCATTCCCAGTACCCTCCACTGTACTGTTCTGGCTCCTGTTTTGGGGTTGAGCACAGTCGCCTACTGACACATTTCTCTGTCTCTTAGCCCCCCACTTTAGTTAATCCCAATGTTAGTTCCCCAAGGTGTGGTTTTGATCCTATTACCTCCTGCTCAGAAGCCTCCCTTGGCCAAATCTGGCCAGCAAATGATTAATGTCCACGAGCTCTGAAGCACTCAGATTGGTAAGAAAAACCCTAAGACTTCAATAGATAAACAGGTGAAGGATGTGGACAACTCCTTCACCCAAGAGGATAAGAAGAGTAAACAAATACTTGGAAAAAATAGTTCAACCTGTTCGTGATCAAAGAGATGGAAATGAAGGCAGTCTCAGGATAGCGTTTCATACTTATTAAATTAGCAGAATTCATAAACACCATCACCCAGTGCTGGCAAGGTTGGATGAAGTCTGTGTTCCTACGTCTCTGGAAGCAATATGCAAAACTCTGCAAAACAATCTAGTAAAATGTAACAAGAGCCTCAAAAATATTATTACCTTTTGACCCATTAATCTCACTTCTGGGAATTGATCTTAAGAGCATAATTCAATAGATGAAGAAAGCTCTTGGCATGCCACGGGCCTTATCCTCCTACATTTTTCTAGGCAGGGAGATGGTTAAGAAAACCATGGCTCATTCAGTCAATGCAATATTATGCAGCCACAAAAATGATAATTATAGAGAATATGCAGAAGCATGGAAAATGTTTATAACATCATGTTTGTTGAGAAAAAAACAGGATACGAAATTTGCATGAACACTGTGATTGCAACCATGAACAGTCAGTATTCATGTTGACAAAGTCTGGTAGAGAATATGCAAAAACGAAAATTATTTAAGGGTGGGAGAATGAGTGGTTTTCCTTTCTGCTTAAGAATCTTCTTTGTTAATGTTGTTGAGATGTTATTTTCACAACAGGATGCATTCTATAAAAACAAAACCGCTATTATTGCTTATAAAGAAAGTCAAAACTCTTCAGCCTACATCCATTACAGTAATTAGAACTGATCTCTCTTGTTAGGTGTTTAATAATTACAGTGACCCCCATTTGTTAGGTGTTTACTACACACCAGGCCGCGAGGTGTGTTACGCGTGCAATTGCATTGAATCCTCACGATGATCCTGTGGGTAAAAACTAATATTATCCCCACTCTACAGATTAGGAATCTGCCATCTAGTGGGGTTAGCCCACGTGCCTCCAGGGTAAGAAAGCGGAGCTGGGTTTGGATTGCTGGCTGTCTGCTTCCAGAACTTGTGCTAAATTCCCTAACTGGCGTTGTGTGCCAGTGTTTCAAGAACTTCAGTCATTCATGGATCACCATGATGATTCGGGGCTAACTGTGGCTCACACATCATGTACTGTGATTTACTTAATCTTTAAATGTAAATCAACTCACTTCTTAAACATTTGAACGCCTACTCCAGCATTATCCTAAGCGAGAGTCCCCTTGGAATCATCTGTTAATGTGTTGGTTATATTTTTCAATGTACAATAAGATAAAAAGGAATTAATAGTATAAAAAAAATCCCTCAAGATCATCTTGCACCACCCCCCTTCCTTTTAGGAAAAACTGAATTATCTTATGCCACAGTCTAACTTGACCTCCTATTCCATTGTTCTTCCTCCACACCACCTGCCCTTTCAGCTACCACCTTTCCTTTTTTTTTTTTTATAAATTAATTTTTATTGGTGTTCAATTTACCAACATACAGAATAACACCCAGTGCTCATCCCGTCAAGTGTCCCCCTCCGTGCCCGTCACCCATTCACCCCCACCCCCCGCCCTCCTCCCCTTCCACCACCCCTAGTTCATTTCCCAGAGTTAGGAGTCTTTATGTTCTGTGTCCCTTTCTGATATCTCCCACACATTTCTTCTCCCTTCCCTTATATTCCCCTTCACTATTATTCATATTCCCCAAATGAGTGAGAACATACACTGTTTGTCCTTCTCCGATTGACTTACTTCACTCAGCATAATACCCTCCAGTTCCATCCACGTTGAAGCAAATGCTACCACCTTTCCTGAGGCCTGAACCAGTCCCAGCCAGGTGGCTTCTCTGGACTCCGCCAGCCCCTCCCCCACCCCCTCAGCCTTGAGACCAACCCTGCGTCCCCTCCCTGTCCCCTGCGCCTGTGCTTGGTGCTTCTTCGGGGGCTTGCCTGAGCCAAATCCAGATCAAAGCCCTTCATGGACAAAGAGGGCACTCAGATTCCAAGAGCTGCCTACTACAAAAATTAATTCTCATTATTAAGCTCCCACTGCGTGCCAGGCACTGCATAAGCAGCTTTGTATATATATGATCTCTATTGGCTCTTTTTTCTTTTTCCATTTTGGGGTCAAAGTATATACATGAACCAGTTCTTTTTATTCTATTGTGGTAAGGACATTTACCATGAGATTTACCTTCTTAGATTTCTAATGGTATACTGCGGTGTTATTATCTATAGACACTGTTGTACAGTGGATCTCCAGAACTGACCCTTTATTATTGACTCTTTATAATGACCCTGTGAAATGCATATGATTTTTAATTTCTTTAAACATTTTTTTAAGAGAGAGCATGTGAGCAGAAGGCAGGGCAGAAGGAGAGCCTTAAGCAGGCTCCATGTCCAGTGCAGAGCCCAATGTGGGGCTCGACCTCACAACCCTGAGATCGTGACCTGAGTTGAGATCAAGAGTTGGACACTTAACCACCTGAGCCATCTGATTTTTAATTTCTACTTTATATGTTGGGAAACTGTGGTCCGTGGGGTAAGGCATTTGGTTGAAGCACATAGCAGGTAAGTAAGAGAGCCTCGACTCAAGTCTTGTTCTGTTTGACCCCAAAGTCCTTCCTCTTACCACTTTGGTCCTCGGTCTTGTTAATGACGATGGTGCTATGACAGGCTAGTGCTCCCTACTCCACGCCCTCCAAAGTGGGCCTGTGACTTTCTTGCCTCTCCAGGGTGGGGACAGTAGGCATTCATTCATTATGGAAGAGAGTGTTCATTGGTCTGACCATTTTGGAGGACAATTTGATAGAAGCTATTAAATTGAAAATGAATATGCTTGTTGACCCCCAAATTTACTTTTTTTGGAGAGAGAGAGAGAGAGAGAGAGAGAGAGAAGTAGGGAGGGGTCAAGGGAGAAGGAGAGAGAGAATCTCAAGCAGGCGCCATACTCAGCATGGAGCTGGACTAGGGATTTGATCCCAGGACCCCCAAGATCATGATCTGGGCTGAAATCAAGATGCTGAATGGGCTAAGCCAACTAGGTGCTCCCCACCAAATTTACTTTTTAGGAAATTATCCTTCGGGAACTCCTAAAATGTGCACAAAGACATCTGTAGATTGATAGTCAATGCAGCCTTGTAGTTTGTAGTATATATTGTCAATAGGAGATTAGCTACATACATTTACAGTTTTTTAATTTTATTAGAGAGAGAGAACATGAGTGGTGGTAGGAGCAGTGGGGGGAGAAGGAGGAGGGGGAATCTCAAACGGACTCCACACTGAGTGCTGAGCCTGATGCAGAACTCAATCTCACAACTCTGGATCATGACCTGAGCTGAAACCAAGAGTTGGACACTTAACCAACTGAGCCCCCCCAGGCACCCGGAGCTACATACATTTTGGTACATACATATGCAGTCATCAAAAAGAATGAAGGGGTGGCTGGCTGGCTCAGTCAGTAGAGCTTGGGACTCTCGATCTCAGGGTACGAGTTCAAGCCCTATGTTGGGTGTGGAGCCTACTTTTTTTTTTCTTTTTTAGATTTTATTTATTCAAGACAGAGCATGGAGGGGAAAGGGGCAGAGGGAGGAGAAGCAGACTCCCAGCTGAGCAGGGAGCCCGACACACAGGGCTTGATCCCAGCGCCCAAGATCATGACCTGAGCCAAACGCAGCCATTCAGCCTACTGAGCCACCCAGGTGGGGGGGCCTACTTGAAAGAAAAAAAGAATGAAAGAAGTTTATGTGTTTTTTTTTTAAATTTTTAAAATGTATTTATTCATGAGAGACACACAGAGAGAGAGAGGCAGAGACACAGGCAGAGGGAGAAGCAGGCTCCATGCAGGGAGCCTGATGTGGGACTCGATCCCAGGACCCTGAGATCACACCCGGAGCCAAAAGCAGATGCTCAACCGCTGAGCCACCACTCAGGTGCCCAGATTTACATGTTCTTATAAGGAACAATAACTTAGCAAAGATACTAAGTCTCAGCAAGGTAAGGGGCAGAAAGATGCACTGGTGTATTAGCACTGCGTCCAACCCTGTGGGGTGGAATGTATGTAACTGTCTGCGCACCGAGGCAGGCAGAGGCCACCTCTGGAAGGATATAACACAGGCAACGGAAGCTGCCAGAATTTTGTACTGGAATGACTGTGCTGGGGGTGAGAGGGCAGGGCTGGTGCTGCGGCAGGGTCCAGCCGCAGGACCGTCCTCGCATCTCAGAGTCATTAGAGGGGCCTGTGGCCGTGAGTAATACCGCCCGCCCCGCCTCTGGGCCCACGGCAGCCAGCCTGCCCCAGGTCACGGCAGACTTAACTTTTTACTACATAACCTTTTGTGCTATTTTGTTTCTTAAAACCCAAGGCATATATGACCTCTTTAATAATTTAGAATTTAAAATTAAAAAAAGAGGAATTTTCTGCCTGAGGCAGGACCCACCTAAGAAATGAGAAGTAGCCAGGGGGCAGGTGGAGCGAGTGCCAGTATTCTTGGGCCCCAGGTGGGAGGGGCTGAGCCGGAGGGACCTGTGGCCTCTCCCCCAGCCCAGGTGGGACCTTGGCGACCCTCCCTCCATCTCCCTTCGGTGGAAATCAAGATTTTATCCTCTCCCTCCTGTGGGCGGCAGCTGGTCGTGGCTGCAGAGGCAGGGTTTTGGACAAGATGTATCTCAGTAGCTACCCTGAGCTCAAGGACACGGAAGACAGGATACCAGGGAGACTCCTCCATGACCTTGGCAAAAAGGGACCAGGTGCCTGGTGAGGGGTCCAGGCAGCACAGTGGGGGTGGAAGCAACCCCCAGCAGTATTGAGTATTTGGAAAACTCAACCCCAAATGACTTGAGCATAACTGCTTCTCCATCTCCCGGAGAAAGTGAACTTTCCCCCGTTGTGGGGGAAAAGTCCTTCCCTTCTCTCTGGGGTGCCTTAGGTCAACCCCCTCTTGAGCTCGGTGATTGGCACCCCAAGGATGATAGACTGAAGTCGAGATCCCGAGTTGTCTCTGATGAGGAGCATGACCCCACATCCCTGGTCCTGGACTCATCAGGGTGGCCCTGCAGGTGAGAGCCGACCCTGAGTCACATGACTGCTGAGCAGTGGCAGGGGGAAGAGATGTGGGTGGAGGGGTCCCCCACAATGGCCTCCACGGTCCCCTAGGTCCCAATGACAGTGTCTTGGCTGGGCATGGAACAGAGCTAAACAGGGACGCCTGGGTGGCTCAGTTGGTTAAGCATCTGCCTTCAGCTCAGGTCACTATCCCAGGGTCTTGGGTTCAAGCCCCTCATTGGACCCCCTGCTCAGGGGGACATCTGCTTCTCCCTCTGCCCCTCCCCCTGCTTGTGCTGTCTTTCTCTCTCTCAAATAAATAAATGGAAGTCTTAAGAAAAAATCCAGCTAAACAAGGACTGTCCATCCACTTACCCATCTATTCTGTTCAGTAATTTCCTGGATGACTACTGGGTGCTAAGCAGGGGGCCAGAGGCTGGAGATGTGGCAGCGACTGGCCACCCTCTGCCAAGTCGTTGCTTCCCCCAAGGCCTCTCAGGTGCCCTCCTTTGTGGTGAGGCCTCCTGCTTAATCCTGCACTTCGTGCTCCCACCTGGCACCCCCACATCCGCTCTACTTCCTCCATCTTCCGCAGCACTCCTAACTTGCCAACATGCTATGTAAGTTATCTATTAATTAGCTTTATTGTTTATTGGCTTTTTTTTATAAGTTCTTTTTTTTAAATTTATTTATGATAGTCACAGAGAGAGAGAGAGAGAGAGAGAGAGGCAGAGACACAGGCAGAGGGAGAAGCAGGCTCCATGCACTGGGAGCCCGACATGGGATTCGATCCCGGGTCTCCAGGATCGCGCCCTGGGCCAAAGGCAGGCGCTAAACCGCTGCGCCACCCAGGGATCCCTGGTTATTGGCTTTTTAAGAAAGATTTTATACATGCAGCCCGGGTGGTTTGGCGGTTAGCGCCGCCTTCAGCCCAGGGCCTGATCTTGGAGTCCCGGGATCAAGTCCCGTGTTGGGCTCCCTGTGTGGAGCCTACTTCTCCTTCTGCCCATGTCTCTGCCTCTCTCTCTCTCTCTCTGTGTCTCACGAATAAATAAATAAATAAAATCTTTTAAAAAAAATCTTTAAAATATTTATTTATTTATTTATTTATTTATTTATTTATTTATCCCAGAGAGAGAGAGAGAGAGAGCACAAGCAGCGGGAGCAGCAGGCAGAGGGAGAGGGAGAAGCAGACTTCCTGCTGAGCAAGGCGGGGGCTCGATCCCAGGACCCTGGATCATGACCTGAGCTGAAAGCAGCCGCTTCACCAGCTGAGCCCCCCAGATGCCCACAGCTGTCTCTTTTTACTACAATTTCAACTCCACAAGACCCAGAGAATTTTGTCTTTGTGGTCACTGTTATATCTGTGGCCCCTGGCACCCAGCGATCACTCCATAAATGGTTGTCGGGTGACTATAAGTCGGCCACCCCCATTATGTGCTGTGAATGTTTACCTGCTGGAGTGGTAGGGGGCAAACTCAGAAATCAAGTCACCCTCAACACAAATGTGTAGTTAGAGGCAAGGATAAATTCTTTGGAAGAGTACCGGCCACAGTGTGTCCGTCCTGGGGCTCAGCGACAGTGTCGCTGTATATCCAAATAAGGGATATTTGAGCCATGCTCTGAAGGATGAGTAGGAGCTGGCCAGGGGTGAGGCAGAGGGCTCTGTGAGGAGGAGCCAGGCCCAGGTGCTGTGTGGCCTGTTCAAAGTTTCAGATCACTTTAATACATGAAGGGTGACAGGTACTCCCAGTGATGTACAGACAGCCACGAGGTGCTGGGGCCCAGGGCTAACAAGGGGCTCTCCCCCCTGCCTGGGCCGCTGTTTGGTCCTGCACACATGCCAGCATCTCAGCACTGCAGCCATTCCCACCCAGAGGCCCTTGCTTCGTGCCAGCGCTCTTGGGCCTGCAGCCGTGCTGATGGCAGAGGGCACAGGGACGCGCTACGCAGATTCAGAGCACGGGGTTTCTGAATCTCCTGCTGTTGTGGGAGAAAGCTCAGAGCAATTTCATTCCTCTTTTCTGGTTGAGGAGGGGGATCAGAGGAGGAGGCACGTGTTCACAGTCACACAGGGAGAGTGTGTCACAGCTGGAGGGAGGCTTGTGGACGAGGAGTGGCTGTCACAGGCCTGGGCAGACATCACAATGACCTTTACCCCCGGGCCTCAATCCTGCAGACCTGGTGGGGGCCAGTGCCTCCCAAATGCACCCCCGAGAGGGTGTCCTCCTGTCTCTCAGCTGTTGTTGCTTGCTCTCCTGCTGATGCTCCCTGCCCCTTCCCACCAGGGCGGATCTGATCTCCTGTCAGGGCTGAGAGAGGAGCAGCTCTCTTCTTACTGACACTGAAGCTTTTAAGCAGAAGTCCCAAGGCAGTTTTGTTCTTTCCCTTTTCCTGGAGTCTCCTCTCTTGAGGAATCAGGACAAGTGACTCAGGGCTGCATCCTCAAATAGCCCAGACTGTGTGTCTTTCTGGAAAGTATTTTTAAGCCAGTGTTCCCAGGGGTGGTCCCCGGCACCCCCAGTCCAGCCTCAGGGGCAGCGTCCAACTTCCCTGGACACTGTCTGCAGGCATGAGGCCGCCCCAGTCCCAGCTCCTTTTTGATGGGTTTAACCCCAGCCCTGGGCCCTTCACCCATCAGGTCCCCCATCCCAGGGAATTGCAGGTGCATCGGCCCTGAGCCCTGAGATATCCATACCCTCCATAGACCCTGTCCATCAGCAGGACCGGGTGTAGACTGAGCCATGTGCAAAGCTCAGTGGGTACCACTTAGCTCCTGCTATCCTTTCTGGATCAATCTGCCCGCCCTGCTTCTCAGAGCCCCCTTTGTCGGCATTCCTCGATTCTCTTTGCTTGCTTTGGATCTCTTTGTTTCCAGATTTGACTTCAGGCCTCTCCTGTGCATGCTAATATGGCTCACAGGCTGGGCCTGTCAGCAAGGGGTGGAGTGAGGCAGGTCAGCTATGAGTTGCCCAAGTCGCAGTGTGGGAAGGCAGCTCTCCCGCTGCCCTGGCTGCCTGGCTTTGGTAGATGGAAGGGAGGGCTGACTTGTCCCCTGGGGGCAGGGGGACACTGCACAGAAATGACACTTAATCTGTGTCTGCTCTTCCAGAAGCTTCAGGCCTCTGACTGTGAGGTGGAGTCTGGGCATCCCTGTGCCACCACTGCCTCTCTCGCTTGCTTGGGTGCTGAGCTGGAGCCTAATCACTTAATTTGTCAATTTGGCGTCATTTCCCCTGAGCCCAGGTACCTGTCAGGTGCATGCTGATGAGCAGCTGGTAACCTCCCTGTGTTTGCTTCTGGGAGGTATCAGGTCTCACTGGGGACCCTGAAACCAAACCTTTCCCAAAGGACTCTGCCTGCATCCCTTCCAGCTGGGGGAGGGGGACAGGAAGAGCTTCCTTTGGCCAGTTGTAGAGAACTGTGTAAATTCACGGGATTATTCTATCTCTTGCCTTCCCTCCATCAGGATGTGGCATCGCATGGCCCACGGGCGCTGCTGCGGGATGGAAACTGAGGCTCGGAGGGGATACAGGCATGAAGGTGCACATTTGCTCCCTGGGTACAGCTGGGTTTCAAATGGGAAGAAAGGGAATTATTCTCGTTTGGGATTTTGTGCAGAAGCTCGGGCCATTTGTGTCCAGGAATCTTGTGAACTTCAAGAGCTTCTGCAGGGAGGACACCTCCCCATCTCGGGGTGAGGACCTCCTGTCCCTAAGGGACTCAGCCTCTCCAGCTGACGGCAGCTGTGCTGGCGGGTTCCTGCCAGGGGAGGGCTGAGCAGTGTTCCGGATGTGGGAGAGTGTTGTGAAAACAGGAAAGCTCCCATTCCTGGAATGGTCTGTGAATGTGGGAAACCATTAACCTACCCGACATCTGAAGACCAAGAGCAGCTCAACTTTCAGAGATTGTTAACACACCTTCTGTTGCCCCTTTCTAGGCAGGACAGTTGTTTGATTAAGTCCCACTACCTGGGGTGACTTTTTTTGAACAGGAATTGCTTTTTCAAATCCAGAGAAGTAGGATTAAAGTTGGATGTTCTCTGTCCTTGAAAGAGCTGGTATTAGGATAAATTCAAAGATGACTAGCTATACAGAATGGGGAGCAAACTGAAGAATGAGGCTCAGAGCTGTGCTCCCCGGAGTGGTCCTTGAGCGGCATCAGAACCGGCAAGTACCTACCTCTGGGGGTGGCCAGGAATCTGCATTCCATTTTATTTTATTTTTTAAAGATTTTATTTATTTATTCGAGATAGAGAGAGTGAATGAGACAGAGAGCATGAGCAGGGTGAGGGGGAGAGGAAGAAGCAGGCTCCCGGCTGAGCGGGGGGTCGATGCGGGGCTCAATCCCAGGACCCCGGGGTCATGACCTGAGCTGAAGGCAGATGCTTAACCCAGGTGCCCCCTGCATTCCATTTCTTAAAAAGATTTTTTTAATTTATTCATGAGAGACACAGGGAGAGAGAGAAGCAGAGGGGGAAGCAAGCTCCATGCAAGGAGCCCTATGCAGGACTCGATCCCGGGACCCCAGGATCACGCCCTGGCCTGAAGGCAGGCACTTAACTGCTGAGCCGCCCAGGGATCCCCTGCATTCCATTTTATTTTATTTTATTTTATTTTTTAATTTTTTCCCCCCTGCATTCCATTTTAAATGAAGGTATAGCTTCATTCGACCTTCAGTCGAGGGCACAAACCTTAAGTGCTTAGCCCAATGAATTTTCACATATGAAGAGAACTGAATAACTACCGCCAAGATCAAGACACAGAACACTTCCAGGGACCCCGAAGGCTCCATCAGATGCTCCTGGTGACTCACCCACCTCGCCTGTCCTGGTGGTAATCAACCATCACTCTGATTTTCATCACTACCAATCGGTCTCTCGTGTCCTTGAGCTTCACACAAGTAGAATTGTACACCATATGTTCTTTTGTGACCGGTCTCTTCTGTCCAACATCATGTCTGTGAAATTAATCTGTGTTGTGTGTCCCAATAGTTTGTTCTTTTTATTGCAAAGCAGTATTCCGTTGTGTGAATGTGGGACAATTTATTTATCCATATTCCTATCCATGGGCATTTTTTCAAAAATTTTTTTATTTTTAAAGATTTAATTTATTTACTTGACAGAGAGAGAGAGAGAGAGAGAGAGAGAGTAAGAGAGAGAAAGCACAAGCAGGGGGAAGGGCCAGCAGAGAGAGAGGGAGAAGCAGGTTCCCTGTAGAGTTTGGAGCCCGATGCGGGACTTGATCCCAGGAACTGATCCAAAGGCGGACGTTTTACCCAATGGAGCCACCCAGGTGCCTGTTAAGGGGCATTTTTGAGCTGAATTGTTTCCAGTTTGGGGCTTTATGAATAAAGCTGCTATGACCACTCTTGCCCATGTCTTTCGGTGAACACATGCATTCATTTCTCTTGGGTAAATGTCTAGGGCGGGATTGCCTGATCCTGGTGTAGGTGTGGTATCTACACTGAATTCCCTTCCTTATGTGTTTCTGGTTAGGGTGGGCCACGAGGGGGATTCTTGAGGGGATTCGGAGGGCAGAAGGGAAGCAGCAGCCATTGTGTCGCTCGCACCTGTCGTGGCTGCTCTGCTGACCCACCTCATCGACGGGAAGGAGCAGCTGGTTCCTCCCGCTGAGCCAGGTGTGTATGTGTTTAGCTGGTGGTGAAAGATCCAGGCTCCTGCAAAACACCCACCATATCCTTCGTGACAGAGGCAACAAAAGCTGCCATGAGCTTCTGGGATCCAGCCTTTCCTTGTGGGGCTCCAGTTAGAGCTCATGGGGTGTCCAGCCTGTTCCTTGATCTCCCCGACTCTTAGTCCACCTTCTGTTCTCTGCTGTCTGACCTGCGGCCTTCAAGCTCCACCTTGAGAAGCAAAGACAACAGTTTTGCAAGAGTGCCGAGCCAGCTGCCCCACCGAGTAGGGACAAACCCACACACAGAGTGGTGCTCCTCCCCGGCAGATCCTGGCGGACTCCATCGCTGTGCCCCCGCACCCTGGGAACCTGCCGCACACATTTCCAAAGTGACTGGTCCTACCTACTCCCTCGGCTTGCTCTGTGTCCTCGCCAGACCTTGTTATTTTCATCCTTCTAAAGGTTACCCATTCTTGGGGATGGGGTGGGCGGGTAGGTGTCTGCATTTCTTTCTTTTTTTTTTAAGATTTTATTTATTCATGAGAGACCCAGAGACAGAGAGAGGCAGAGACACAGGCAGAGGGAGAAGCAGGCTCCATGCAGGGAGCCTGACATGGGACTTGATCCAGGGTCTCCAGGATCACACCCTGGGCCGAAGGTGGCGCTAAACTGCTGAGCCACCTGGGCGTCGTGGGTGTTTGCATTTCTGATCCTTTTGGGATTCTTGTGCAGGAGGAAGAATAAGGAGCTGCCTGGGGGGGTGGGGGGGCAGAAAGCCTGGACGCTCAAAGAAAGGCAGTTTGCTTTTGAATGATCGCTTTGCCACTTCCTGGCTGTGTGCATGATCTTAGTTGACTTTTTTTCTCTCTGGGCTTCAGTGTTTTCATCTATAAAATGAATTATTAAGCATCACTAACAAGTATCAAGGTCTTACCAGATGCCAGACACTGTTTTAAGCACTTCATGTGTACTAACTCACTGCGCTTTCTCGACAACCGATGACGCGGATGCTATTATTATTTCCAGCTTTGAGATGGGGAAACTGACTCGTCGCCGGGATTCAGACCCAGGCTGTCTGCCTTCCATGGTTTTTGCCATCACCGTCCCTCCCGTGGCGAGGCAGCGTGGAGATGAGCTGACATCGTGGACGTCAAGGCTCTGCAAAGGGCGGTGTAGTGTTGATTCTTCTTCAGTGGGTCTCAAATGGGAAGTTCCCCTTCAGTTCCCTCAAATATGCAGAAATAACCTAAACAAGCGAGCTAGCAAGAAAGCTAGTCACTGTCACAACAGCCAGAAAGCTAGGCTCTTCCGAGGACCCAGAAAAATCCAGCACTCTCCAGAGAAGAGGACCCCCCCGCCAGGGATCCCTGCCTTGGATATTCTAGCCCCTTGGCAAGTGGGAGGCTTAGAGGGGTGTGTCAGGCTCTACCTAAGTGTCAATCCATCAATTCCCTTCACTCTGACTTTATACTGAACAAACAACCTTCTCGTATTGATTACCTTTCCCAAAAGTCTATCCCTTCCTGAAAGAGGTTGTGCTGACCAGTCAACCTCAGGATTCCCGTCTGCTGGGTGGTTTCATTTCTCAGTGTAAATTAATAAATTGCACTCCAGGTTTATCAATCAGTCTCGTGTGAGTTTGTCTAGTGTAGATTGTTCCCCCCACATCTGATCACAAGTATTATACTCCCAGGGAGAGGCTGGGAAAGAAATAACATCAAAGTGGCATAAGAGAGATGTCCAAAGAATGGTACAAAAAAAGGTTATGCTGTGAGACTGCAGGGGACGGAGAGAGGATGTTTGTGTGGAGGAAGGGGGAGCATCAGAGAGGGCTTCCTGGAGGAGGGTCACATTGGCACAGGAAGAGGGACACCATAGCATGAAAGTGTAGTTAAAACGCAGACTCTGAAAACAAAACAAACAAACAAAAAAAAACAAAACACAGGCTCTGGGGCCTGCCAACCTGAGTGGCAAGTCTGGCCATGTGATGTGGTCAAGCTACTTCATCTCTCTAGACCTCAGACTCCTTATTTCTAAAGTGGGCGAAACGATAGCAGCCACTGTATGGGGTGGCTGTGAGGATGAAACGATGATATAGAACATGTTGAGCTCTTAACCAGACACCTGGCCCCTAAGCAACATTCGGGAAATGACTGTCATTACCGTTGCCAGTATTCATACCCGATATGATGTGCTCATTGAGAATTCCAGAAGGAGGGTCACCGCAAAGGCCTGTTGTATCCCCAGACGCAGCTTTGTCTTGAGGGAGTGGCGTCTGTGTTTGCTTTAAGACGCAGAGGGCAGAAAGCCCTTCGCAGTATGTGGCTCTTGCCTCGAGAGTGGTCACAGCTCATCCTGTGGTTTCGCAGCCCACGAGGAGAGCTGCCTCCACAATCTATACGAACCCATCAGCCTCGAGAACATCCGTGGTTTCTGAGTCACTCTCAGGCCATTTCAGCTTCCAAGCAGAAACTCCCAGGGCATGCGCTGCATCTAGGCCTTTCCTGCCCGCCGCTGTGTGGGGAGAGGGGAGGTGGGCAGAAGGCAGGTTCCCGCACCTGCGGTGGGTCCTGGATCACCATCAGACCCGGCCAGGGGCCCAGCGTCGCGGCCAGTGAGGGATGAGAGACATTAGCACTTGCTCCAGATGGCCTGGCTGGGGGGCTCCGGACCCCAGGTCTCCTGCTTCTCTGTCCAGTGTTCTGTCTATAGCTTCTGATGGGCCTACCTCATCTCCCCACGTGTTTGATTCTGGCTGATGCAGAGAGGAAGGGTAGAGGGGCACAGGGAGGCAGCCTGGAGGAGCAGGGGAGGCTTCCATCATGTGTATGCTCCCCTGGCACATGGGGATCGCACTTGGGGCCAAGTTTCCCCACTTCTCCCAGTGGATTTCCAAGTCCCTGCATCCGACCCCCTTAGCACCAACAAAAGTGTTCCAGTCTCTGCTTCTCTTTGCCTTTCCCCACAACTAAAGTACAGTGTTCATTGGTCTCAGTTATTTCTTGTTCTTTATACCCTGAGGGAGCTGGACATCTGAAAAATCCTGTTGCCTTCCCACAGAACTCTTGTGGTCTCCTCCTGGAGACCGCCTGTGTCTGGGGTGGGGAGGTGGTTGGGTGAATGGGGCTGGGAGACAGAGACCCACTGCAGACTGGAAAGCAAAGCTTCTCTCTTGTTTTACTCAATGATGCCTTTTGAATGAGGCACCTGCCCCCATTCCTATTACTGATAATTGATACTCATAGCAACCCCATTCCAGAGCTCATGCTTGGCCTACCACTTGGTGGGGGCGGGTAATGCTGGGTGGGGCACTAGTTAAGGGCACGGGCTGTAGAGCATCTAGGTTTTATATCCTGACCCTGCCATTTACTTACTAGTGGTGTGAGGTTGGGCGAGTTGCTTAACCCCTCTGAGCCTCAGTTGGCCTGGATAGTCGATGCTAATAACACCTAGTCCCATAGGCTTGTTAAATTCAGCAAGAGAATAAGTACAAGGCACTTCAAATAGTGCTCATAGATTGTCTGTGCTCAGTGAACATCGGGTGCTACCTCTTTGTGGGGCTGAGACAGCCCTTGCGTCCTCCAGCTGGGTCCTCAGCTCTGCAGATTCAGAGGTGGTCAGTGCCCCCTGGGGGCTCCCATTTCTATCTCAGGACCTGGCCTGGAAGCTCCCTGTTCTCTGCATGGTGGAAGGGAGGCAGATCCAGCAGGAACATCTGGTGACTCCACCCAGTATCCACCAGGGTTGAGCTGGCTGACCCGACAGGCCGGAGTAGCCCCCTCTCTCTGGCACCTCTTGGGCAGCCTTTTGGATCTGGTTACAGAACGGTCCTCCCAGAACAAGGAGGCCTCCACCCCATCAGGACTGTGTAGTGGTTCCCCACCCTTGTCAGACTGTTTGGAAGGCATGAGGAGATACTCTGGAGACTTCTTCCCCTTTCCTGTTGACTCTGATTCATGAACAGACTTCCTTCCTGCAGCTCAGAGTATAATAAACCAGATCCCTGCTTTGGACAGGCCGGGCCACGTCGGGGAGGACACCCAGATGACAACGGTGTGCATGTGGGTGCTCCCTAGACATCAGTTCTCTGGGGTAGGGGATCAAGATCACCCATTATACAGCAGTTTTCCCCCCTCATTTCTCTTTGAGGTTAGGAGCACTTTGCAATCCTCCTCACATGTGACCTCATGATTTCCTCTTGGCTTTTCAGTAATTAAAGCATTTTTGGTAAAAACAGTAGCTGCTATTTATTAAAGACTTTTAAAAAATATTTTATTTATTTATTCATGAGAGACACACAAAGAGAGGCAGAGACATAGGCAGAGGGAGAAGCTCCATGCAGGGAGGCTTCATGCAGGGAGTCCCATGTGGAACTTGATCCTGGGACTCCAGGATCACACCCTGGGCTGAAGGCAGACACTTAACTGCTGAGCCACCCAGGCATCCCATTTATTAAAGATTAAAAAATGTTTATTACTTATTTATTATAAATTTTATTATAATTTTTATTTATTAAAGCTTATTTTAAATTTTTTTTATTTTTCATTTGTTTTTTAAAGATTTTATTTATTCATGAGAGATACACAAAGAGGCAGAGACATAGGCAGAGGGAGAAGCTCCATGCAGGGAGGCTCCATGCAGGGAGTCCCATGTGGGACTTGATCCTGGGACTCCAGGATCACACCCTGGGCTGAAAGCAGACACTTAACTGCTGAGCCACCCAGGCATCCCATTTATTAAAGATTAAAAAAATGTTTAATTTATTAAAGATTAAAAAATGTTTATTACTTATTTATTATAAATTTTATTATAATTTTTATTTATTAAGGCTTATTTTAAAATTTTTTATTTTTCATTTGTTTTTTTTAAAGATTTTATTTATTCATGAGAGACACACACAGAGAGAGAGAGAGAGAGAGAGAGAGGCAGAGACACAGGCAGAGGGATAAGCAGGCTCCATGCAGGGAGCCTGATGTGGGACTCGATTCTGGGACTCCAGGATCATTTCCTGGGCCGAAGGCAGGTGCCAAACCGCTGAGCCAGGGATCCCTTATTTTAAAAAATTGTACTTATTTACTCATGAGAGACACAGAGGCACAGGCAGAGGGAGAAGCAGGCTCCATGCAGGGAGCCCTATGAGGGACTTGATCCCAGGACCCCAGGATCATGCCCTGAGCCAAAGGCAGACGCTCAACCACTGAGCCACCTAGGTGTCCCTATTTCTTTAAGTAAGCTCTACAACCAACGTGGGGCTTGGGCTTGAACTCATGACCTGGAGATCAAGAGCTGCAGGCCCCTCCCATCGAGCCAGCCAGGCAGGCACTAGCTGCTATTTATTAAGTAGCGGATGTACTGATTGGATGATGTCCTTACCCGATCTTTATTATTTTATTATTTTTATTTTTTTCTGATATTTAATCTGTACACCAATCTGATTCCAATTTCATAGATGAGGACACCTGAAACCAGAGGAATCAGGAAGATTAGTAAGTGGCCCAGGATCAGTGTGAGTGTTTTGTTCTGTTTTGGCATTGCCTCAAGATGATTAGTATTTTTTGGGGCACCTGGGCAGCTCAGTGGGTCTAGGGCGTCTGATTCTTGGTTTCAGCTCAGGTCATGATCTCATGGGTCATGGAATGGAGCCTGGAGTCAGGCTCTGTGCTGAGATGCTTCCCCCCACCCCCACTCCCGCCACTCTCTAAAATAAATACATAAATCTCAAAAAAAAAAAAAAGATGATTAGGATCTTTTTCCTTGCTTAAAATGAAAGAGAAAATGTTTGCTTACTTTTGTCTTCGGAAATAAGCTCTTGAAACCTCATTCAAGACCCTAGCTGGGAAAGCCAAACATTTGGATTTGCATGAGCCCAGATCTTGAAAGGACACAAAGTTTATGTTTTGTTTTGTTTATTTATTCATTTGGCATATCAGTCATCAAAAACCCTTTTTATTAATAGGTGGCAGTGTATCCACATATAAAAACTTGGGAAGGGATGAAGAGCAAGAAAGAGTATATGGACCCTGCCAGAAAGTGATGATTAGGGGTCGGGGGTGAGTCCTAGCTGAGGTTATTTTGAGGAGGCTTGAGGCAAGAGCTCAATGGTGGGGGGTACGGGGTTGGGGGGTCAGTGGGGAGAATCTGCATTGGAAGGGGCCCTCCATGCTGAAGACCAACCACTGCTTGTGCCAGGGGACAGCTCGATGCAGCTCATTCATACTGCCTTGTTTGGCAAACCGTTCTCCCCTGACCTAAGTAGATATACCCCCCCATTGCCATAAAAACACCCACAGGGTGGGGGATCCCTGGGTGGCACAGCGGTTTAGCGCCTGCCTTTGGCCCAGGGCACGATCCTGGAGACCCGGGTTCGAATCCCACGTCGGGCTCCCGGTGCATGGAGCCTGCTTCTCCCTCTGCCTGTGTCTCTGCCTCTCTCTCTCTGTGTGTGTGTGACTATTATAAATAAATAGATTAAAAAAAAAACACCCACAGGGTGGAGCCTGGATATCCAGACATGGTCATGGGAAGGAAAAGCCCCTCAGCACCAGTACTCGGGTGGGAGGCAAGAGATCCTGTTAGGTGCTCCCTCGTCCTTCCAATGCAATAACACAAGTAGTGTCACCTGCTGAAACCATGGAATTCAACTGCTGCAGCAGATCGGTGAGGGTCTGGAAGGAGGTAACATCCAGGTGAGAGATGATGAGTGTCTGAGCAGGGCAGCGGTCAAGGGTGGATAGGAGGCATATTACGGTGCAGGATCAATAGGACAGGACTGATATGGGCCCAAGTCCAGATGCCTTCCCTTAGCTTGGCTGCTCCAGCCTCGAGCGCTGCCACTCTCCGCTCTAGCTGGTTCCTGAATGTTCTCCGCCCATCAAGGCTCCATGCCTTTGGATGTGCCGGGTTGGCTTCTGCCTGGGGTTTGTTGTCTGTCTCCCCAGCTGAAGCATGAGATGCTTGAGGGGAGCCGCTGCATCTCTTCTGTCCCCACCCCACCCCACCCCAGGGGCACACAGCCTAGTGCACCATGTCTATTTGTTGAGTGAAATCAATCAATAAAAAAAGGCGCAGGGTGAAGGGGAAGGAAGGAAGTGAAGAGTAAAAGGAATGAAGACGTCGGGTGCCCCGTCAGACCTTGTTATACTCACTCCTCTCTCTGATGTTACACATTAATCCTCATCGGAGCGAGGCAGGAGAGTGATGAGAGTAGCATCTGTCTCCGCTAGCTGCTGGAACTCGAATGGAGTAAAGCGGGAACGGTTCAGAGAACATTCTAATATTCTGTCCCAATAGTTTCAGTCTGTCGCATGGCTGGAGAGAGGCAGTGGCTCCTGCAGACATTGAGGCCGGTGTAATGGGGGGGGGGGCGGGGGCGGCCAGGGGGATGCTGAGAGTCACGTCAACGCGATAAGGTGGACAAAGGCCCTGGTGACCTGTGCCGAGTCCTGAGCTCCAGTCCTGGATATACAGACAGCCCGTGAGCTGGGCCTTTCGGCCTGCTCTTGCAGATTTACATTCTAAAATCTCTCTTTGCTTTGCCTGTTTTTCTGTTCCTCCCTTGCTACTTCCCCACTCACTGATCCCCCAGGTCCTCGGGAGACCAAAATGTAAGCCAGATCAGGAGAGAGGGCTTGCATTAATTTCAGCGTCTTAGTGTCTCCCAGTAAGATGGAAAATCTCACATTTTAAGGCCTGTTTGTCCTGGGCTGCTGTATCTTCTCATGGTTGTTTCCATCAATTAATTTTTAAGACAAGAAGATTTGTTTTCTTTTGTGTCCGAGGACCCCACGTTAGGACTGGGAGGCGAAAGAGCACAGGTTTGGGAGTTGGGCAGACACTGTGACTTTGCAGAGTGACCTTGGTGACCTTGGTCAAATTCCTTGGAAGTTCCCACTCAAAGCTGCTTCTCTGGCTGTTTTCATACCTGGAAATGGGAGAACCCAGTACCACCCGCAGTCTGGAGACTATCTACCGTACCTGCAAGGACTTTATAAACTCACCTCATATTTCTTTTGTGACAAATATTGTAATTAGAGTAGTGCAGTCCTCATCTTACAGGTAGAGCTTGCCCGGGGCTGTGTAAGTGTGTAAGCGCTTGTACCTGGGTACAAGCTCAGAGTGCCCCTACCCCATGCACTCAGTCCCTTTAGTGACCACAGTTTCTTTACCCTGGGTGCTGTGCTAGAGATCTGGAAAATTCTCTCCGGTTCTGGCCATCCACTGTTCTAACCTCATTTCTTTCTCATCAAAAAGAAGTGTGGGCTTGGAATAGCATGAGTCCCTGGCTCCAGGGGGCATCCAGAAGCCTGGGTGTGGAGGTCTGCAGACTGCATGCGATATGCAAGAACCTCTCCCCCAAAGTCAGCTTTTAATGGGGGAAATGGCCTCACAGGCCAAGGAAGCAGTCAGCTCCCTTGCTCTGGGCTGGAATGATAACAACACAGCTGGTTCAGCTGCCTTTCTCACGCTGATCACAAGCTCCAATGGGCAATTATATATGTCTTTGATTAATAAGAAATGGAGCAATGAATGAATACTTAATCAACACAGTCTGTTCTTTCAGAACCTGGGCTGGGGGTGAGGCAGGGAGTAATCAAAGGGAGGCTTGTGGGTGAAAAGGCAGGGGCACCCCACCAGGGCGGGGTGTGTGTGTGTGTGTGGGGGGGGTCGGTTCTGGAAAGCTGTTGAGTCCTGCCCGGGGCTCTCCGATTCTGTGCTGGGGGTTTGCTGGCAGCCCTGGGAGCCTGAGATCAGGACGGAGGTCGGAGGTCGGAGCTGGCGGGCACAGGTGCACCCCGGGGCCTCCCAAGCGGGCGAGGCGAGGCACCTGCGGGAGGACGCGCGGGCGTGGGCAGGTGGCCGCGTCTCCCCGCGTCTCCCCGCGTCTCCCCGCGCGCGCCGGGCCTTCGTGCTCTTCTCCTGCTCTTCTCCGTGGGTCTCCCCTTGCGAGCCACGGTTTTGAAGCGAGTTTGGTTGGGGGGTGGGGGAGGGTAGAGGCGAAGGGGCCGGGAGGCTCCCGAGGGCCGAGAGCGGGCGCGGCTGGGGTGGCGGGGAGATAACGGGACGATCCCAGCGCCGGCCGGGGCGCGCGCCAGGCGGGGAGGCGGGGAGAGAGGAAGCGCGGGCGGCGGGCGGCGGGCGGCGGGCGGCGGGCGGACGGGCTGGCGGGCGGACCTCCCCCGACGCCGCCCCGGGTCGGGGCCCTTCCGGACGCGCGGGGCTGAGGGCGGGGCTGGGAGGGGCGCGGAGGCGCGAATCCCCGAGGCGCGCGGGAGGCCGGCGGCGGCGAGGAGGCCTGCGGGTAGGGCGCTGGGGCAGGGGCGCAGGGGGGCGCAGGGGGGCACAGGGGGGCGCGGGGCCCCTCCGGCAGCGGGTGACACGCGGGAGGTCACGGAGGGCCCTGTTGGACTTGGATATTTTGGGCTGCAGACTGGCCTGTGTTGTGACTACCCAGCCCATGTGACCTCGGGCAAGTTGACAACACCCTCTCTGGACCTTTATATTCCTTGTGGGGTAAACTGGACAAAACGAGGCAGCCAACTTCGCCAGGTTGCTTTGACACCCTGAGGACCGCCCCCCCCCCCAATTCAGCGCTGTTTCTATTTTTGTGGTCAGTCTCTAGGACTGGGCTCAGTGTGTGTGCCCCCCACATGCTGCCGTTGTGGGGTGGGGAGGCTTTGTGCAGCTGTTGGAACAGCTGGCCCCTTTCTGCACCTCCCAGGACTCTTTGTCCACTTTTACCTTTCCCACAAGCTCCCTGGACCAAGCGGCCTCTGCTTTGGTTTTACAGGATCCAGAGAACTGCCCACGGCTGCTTTTTGCCCAGGCCGGAGAAAAGCCAGAGCCAGAGCCTCCTTGAACAGAAGGGCTTGCCAGAGGAATTTTCCAAGTGCCCAAAGGCCAGCGCTTGAAGCTCCTGTGGTCAGCCGGGGAGGCCCCCAGTGAGATTTGGGGATCAGCTCCACCTCGGGCCATGCCAGGCCAGGGTCTGCCCCTTCGAGTGGCCACCCTGCTGACAGGGCTACTGGAATGCCTTGGCTTTTCTGGAATCCTCTTCGGCTGGGCATCACTGGTGTTTGTCTTCAAAACAGAGCATTACTTTGAGGAGCTATGCAAACCGGAGGCCCCGCTGATGGGCAATGTCTCTGGGCCGGCTGGTAAGAGGCTTCTCTAGGGAAGCAGAGTGTGGTTCCCAGGCAGTAGGAAGGGGTGGGAGGGCTCCACCCTGCTGCTAGCCTCTCTGCCTGCGAGCCGGTGGGAGGAAAGGAGTGTCAGCCTCTCCTCACTGACTCCCTAGCCTTGGTCCCCGAGGTGCCTAGGGAGGGAAGTACCAGCCCCTGAGGGGTCATTGGGAGCTGTCACATTTCGACTCCCTGAGATCTCCCTTTCTTTCCTCCAGACTGCAAAGCCCAGGATGAGAGGTTCTCACTCATCTTCACCCTGGGGTCCTTCATGAACAACTTTATGACGTTCCCCGCTGGCTTCATCTTTGACAGATTCAAGACCACCGTGGCCCGTCTCCTAGCCATGTAAGTCTTCCAAAGGCCCCACCTGGGTAGGGATAGGCAAGAGGAATTCCCCTGGCAGTGGCGGTGCATGGAGGGAGGGGCAGCTGTCAGAAGCAGCCAAGATGTGGACTCTGTCTAGACCCACCCTCTTCTCTGCACTCCCGCTCCCCTTTCCTTTTCCTCTGTTCCATGTGGATGCGTATTCAAACTGAGCTGGAGCCCAGGCCTACTTCCCGTGAGGGCTGGCTGGATGCTTGGGTTGAAATAGTGGAAGTGAAAATTGTCACTCTGCTTTTACACCAGGGATCCTACCAGGCCTTACATCAGGCTTAATTGTCATCCCCCCCACCCCCATGTCATTCCCCAGAGACAGACTAAGGCCTCCTGGGTATCCCTGATGGTGGGCTTTCCTGACCCCCTGACTAGAGCGGAGATGGTGGGGACTTCACCGAGGGTCAAGGACCTCATCTCATTTATAAAGGGTACCGCTGCAGCTGGCAGCTTCCGCAATAAGCAGCGACCTGCCAAGGCCTTAATAGGACCCAGAGCAGGTGCCTCCTGGCAGATGTATGGGAAATGAGTCCTCAGAGGGAGGGCTGGCTGATAAAGCAAGTTTCTGCTCTCGAAGCCATTGGGTGTTTATGACTTTCAGTCTCTCCTGGTCTTTGAACTCCCTGTCCCCTCTTCTTCTCACCCCTTCTTTTGTCTCCTTCCTCCTCTTCAGCCTTAGTATGTTAAGAAAAACGTGGTCTTTCCTGGGTTTCTCTTTAACTTTCACATAGAACACTTCACTTCTGACACATCTGGTCACCCAATATGTGGGTTTTTCCCCTGCACCAAGTAGTTCCATGACATCTGCTGGGTGTCTTACAGTTTAACTCCATTCTGGCACCGTCTCCCTGGAGAGAGTGAGTCAGATCCTGCAGGTTAAGGGCTGGGTCCTACAAGGCTGCCCCCCACTTCAGATGCAGATTGCGAGCTGGTAGGTCCCCAGACAACTTCTGTCTGACTTGGCTATAGATCAGAGGTTCCCATGAGCTTGTCCCTCTTGGACTGGGTTATTGGTAGAACAGCTCACGTAACTCAGGGAAACACTTGTGTTTACCGGTTTATTAGAGGATATGATGAAGGATAGAGATGAAAGCATATAGATTTGGAAGCTCTCTGAGCCCCATCCTATGGGGATTTTATGGAGGCTTCTTCATGTAGGCTCTATCAATTATTAACCATTTCCAGCCCTTCTCCCCTCTCTAGAGGAGTGGGAAAAGTCCCAGACTTCCAATTATGACTTGGTCTTTCTGGTGACCAATCCCCATCAGGGAGCCATCTGGGAACCTACTAGAATCACCCCACTGGAACAAAAAATGCACCTAGTGCTCTTATCATGGAGTTTACAAGGGTTTTAGGAGCCCTGTATCAGGGACCCAGGATAAAGACCAAATATGTATTTTTTAGTATGAAGATTTTTAAAAAAATTATTTACGAGAGAGAGAGAGAGAGAGAGAGAGGCAGAGACATAGGCAGAGGGAGAAACAGGTTCCTTACAGGGAGCCGGATGTGGGAGTCAATCCTGGACTCTGGGATCATGACCTGAGCCCAAGCAGACGCCCAACCACTGGGCCACCCAGGTGTCCTGTATTTTTTAGTATAAACCACAATATCACATCGCAGCCTCTGGTCTTTGAACATAGATTCCTTCCCTAGAAGAAGCAGTTAAAGGTCAAATGTACCGGTGCCTTAACAGAAACACATTGAGTCATTAATAACTATCCAGTCCATCAACATACCATCTGAAAGTGTCTCCCAGGGCCATTTATGCTTAGAGGCTTCTGTTCAACCTTGTCAGGTTCCAAAAGCAGGAGTGATCTCAGCGATATATATCCCTGTACCCTTCAGACATCTGGTATAATCGAGCAAAGAGACAATATCTTTCTTTTGCTGAGCCTTTCGAAGTGCTCATGTGATACTGAATTTCCCTCATTATAGAAAGCGCTTATTCATTCACTTATTCTCGAATTTTCTTTCTCTCCGTCCATACTGTAACTCTTCCACCTTTGGAGGGGACTTTAGGTTCGGGTACTGTGCTGGTCTGGAATACACGTCCTGCAGGTTCCCCTTCAATCCACTCCCTTTCAGGTGGGACAAGCCCTAGCAGAGCTAGCAGCTGTCTTTCCCACCAGGCAAGATAGCTGCATTCCCTGCTTGTCCCAATTTTGGCAGATAGAGGGAAGGTGCATCCTGCCCCACCAGGCACTTAGGAACCTTAACATAATGGTTCAAAACATAGTTAGTTTCTTGCTTATGAATCACCCCTGCTTCCAGCCGTTATAGTGGCTGCTGTGGTCCTGTGACCCCTGCACAAAGTCCCCTAACCACAGTTCTAAGAGGGGAAACATTACTCACTCAGACAGAAGGTTAATCCCCCATAACACAGTCAGATAAAAGAGAGGCAACCACTTCACATAAAGCCTATTTGAATGTACTAGTTCTCCCATTTGAGTGGACCCCTCAAATGTCACAGTGATTTCCATAGGCTATGCCTCGTATGGCCAGGTTTCTATTGCCCTCCTGTGTGATCCAATGGCCAGACCACTGTGGCCATTGGCCACTGCGTGGGGTCCGTAAGAACCTGAATGTAGGGGCCTTTTCCATGGTAGATTTCTTTCCGCTCTCCTAGGACGGCGGCATTCAGTCCATTCAGCCCACTGAGCTGATCTGTTTTTAACTTTTTGGATCAGCGTGGTGGCCTTCCAAACAGGGTGGTGGTGTGCTTGCTTCGGCAGCACATATACAAACAGGGTGGTGGTGTCCACTCGCCTTGGAGGATGGCCAAGGAGCTCTGTATTGGTCAATCGAGGATTCCTTATAGGGACGCTGTCCAAGTGACAGTAGAATTCCAGAGTCAGTCCTAGGGGACAAAAGCCTCCCCATTCATGGTGTCTCCTCCTTGCAACCCCCACCCCTCCCCGCAACATGATCCTGTCTAACCATTGCTATTTTTAGCATGGAATTCTTCTGGGGATTGCCATCGCCGTTAGAGCATTTCTCCGATATCATCCTAGACATTGTGAGTCTTTCATGTTTGAAGATCATTTTATGTACTTCAGTTATCTGTGTGGATTCAATTAATGTCCAATAGCAAGACAGTAAATGCCCTGGAAATGGGAATGGTGTTGTCCAGGCTACCTGCAGTTGCTGGGAGGTGACTGCAGACTTTTGCCATAAGGCCCAGTTTGGGCTCCCCAGAGGGTTACTGCGCCGAGAGTTCGTCCCTTACCAGCATTCTGGCTTCTTTTCCACTCTGTCTGGGCTCACTGGTCTCCCTGGTCTCACTGGCTCCCATTTCACAAGTCCAGTTGACACGCAGGGCAGATTTACCTGCCTCCTGTCCCACAGTGCTAGCTGGGAGGTGTCCATCCCCATATAGAGTTGTGCAGCCAAGAGGCAGCCCCCTCCCACAGCCTCTTCAATTGTACCAGTTCTCCTATAAACGTTTCCCTTTCTTCCAGTAACCCTGACCTTCCTTTTTTTTTTATGATTTTATTTATTAGAGAGAGAGAGCAAGGGGCAGGGGGATGGGCAGAGGGAGAGGGACGAGCAGACTCCCCGCTGAGCAGGGAGCCAGAGGACATGGGGCTTGATCCTGGGACCCTGAGATCATGATCTGAGCTGAAGGCAGAGGCCTAACTGGCTGAGCCCCCTGGGCGCCCCCACCCTGACCCTTGTACCAGCAGCCTCCTCAGGAGTGGGCAGCAAGGGGTTTCTACCGTCAGGTAGGGGAAGTGTTCTGGGCCAGACGGGGTGTCTAGTTTCGTGAAACATCAGGGGAAGGAGACAACTTCTTTCTGGGGAGCTTGTCTCAACCTTCCGGCTTCCAAAAACCAGGAAGATTCATCCTGCCTGAAGCCAGCGTCTGGGCTATTCCAGGGAGTTTGGTCCCCTGGTCAAGGAGCCCTGGAAACTTCGCCACCCCCTGCCCGTTTTGCCCACTCCAGTGCAGAAGGCTCTGGGCCAAGGTGAGGGGTAGTGTCAAGGGAGCCCAGCCTCCTGGCAGCCTCAAAGCTGATGAATCTGCCCAACCGCTGGCCCCAGCAATTGCTGGTTGGGTTTCTCATTGTGATCTCTCTGTCTTCTGGCTTTTAACTTTCTTTTTCTTTCTTTTTCTTTTTTTTGAAATGGGGACAAACAGACTGGGCTGGGCTGGGTTTGGTTGCTAGCACTTTAATGCTTTGGGCGGGCAGGCATCCCCTTGGCCCACCCAGCCTTCGGCAGTGCTGTAGTTATTAACACTTTTTTTTTTAATAAACCCGATAGCTGTCCATTTCATTTATCCCACATCTCTATAACCATCTGGAGATTTCCACCCAGTGGGGGTGAACCCTCCACTCTCCTCTGTTTCCTCTCTGTTCCGCTCCCATCAATAGTTACTTTATTCACCTTGTTCTTTAATAACTGTTGAAAAGTTTCTACCCTCCTGAGACCAATCTCTTGCCTGTCCCCATTCTTTTGTTAATTAACATAATATAATTATTAGCATCTCTAAGACCCAGGAGGGGAAACTGAGCCGGCAAATTCAGTAAGCCTTCCCAAACTGTTTTTTTTCCTTTTTGCGGCAGTGGGTTTTAATGGGGTGCCTGCATGTAAGGGCCCCCCTTCGCCACAGCATCTCCTGTGACCTGGGCGCAGGTCGCCGTCAAGCCATGCGCACAGGGCTGGCGTGCAAAGCGTCTAGGCTGCTCCATCTGGTATGTTCCCTTTGGAGGGGGACGTGGACCTTACAGTGGCTGCAGTCCAGGCCAAGCGTAACCTCCTGTGTGTGTGTGTGGATCACGCGCGGCCATGTGTGACTGTTGCATAGTGAGCTCCAGGTCTTGCATCAACCCAGATGAGCTTGACACTCTGCAGCGTTCAGAACCCGAGACACAGCCCACAAAGTGGCCACTGTCCCCCTCTGTCGCAGGAAGGGTTCTCTGGGAAGCTGAGGATATCCATTCACAAAACCAAAATGTAGCAACACCTCACCATCCACCCCCGCCCGCCCCGGGTTCAGTTTCGTCCTCCTCCCACACTGACTACCTCCTTGGGGACCAGAGGTCTTAGAGACACTTTCTGTTGCTCCTGCCTATTTTCCCCTTGGGGGTGACTTCGAGGGTAATGGCCAAAGCCCAGACTAACCCAGGTCTGACCTTGGTCTAGCCTGCATGTCTGACCTGGCGCTCTCTTTTAATTTTGTTTTAGCTATTATGGATCGCGGTGACCTTGAACTTGTATCTTTTGGCATTTGCTTATTAGTTTGCACTTCTGTGGATCCCCTGGACCCGCTTCCCGGGAGGTGGATCCATTTCTGATTTCCAAACTGGTGACTTTTCCCTCTAGTGGATGGTGGCCGTGCACCTGCTGCCCCACCCGATGGGTCACCACATGGCCACCCAGGAGCCAGGGGCTCTTCATCCCCTTTCTCTTCTCGAAGCACATGCCTCTTTGAGCCTGAGCCATTCTAGCAAATCCCACTCTACTGACCCCAACAATATTGGGAAATCCTACATATCTCCTCTTGCAGTTCTCCTTGACTTTCTTTTAAAAATTTTTTTATTCCTTTTTTAAAAAAGGTTTTTAATTTATTTATTCATTTATTCATGAGAGATAGAGAGAGACAGAGACCGAGACACAGGCAGAAGGAGAAGCAGGCTCCATGCAGGGAGCCCAACATGGGACTCAATCCCAGGTCTCCAGGATCAGGCCCTGGGTTGAAGGTGGAGCTAAACCACTGAGCCACCTGGGCTGCCCTCTCCTTGACTTTCAATAGAAGACTCTACTTCTGACATATCCACTCACCACTTGTGCGTGGAGTCTCCCCACCCCATGCAGTTCTGTGACACCAGCTGGGTGTCCTGCAGTGCAACTCAGTTCTGATGCCTTCTACCAGGAGAGAGCCTTAGATCCTACAGGTTGAGGGCTGGGTCCCATGAGACGGCCCCCACTTCAGATGCCAGTCACAGGTGGTAGGTCCTCAGGTTACCCACAACTTTGGTCTGGCTTGGCTACAAACCTGAAGTCCCCATGACCTCCTTTCCCTTAGATTGGATTATTTTCTAGAACAACTCACGGAACTCAAGGAAACATTTGCTTGTGTTTACCAGTCTGTTAAAGGATATGATAAAGGATACAGATAAATAGCCAGATGAGGAGATATGTAGAGTGAAGTCTGGGAAGGTTCAGTGCATAGGACTAAACCTTTTGTTCTGGTGGTGTCTGGGGTATATCATCCTCCGGGCATGTGGTTGTATACACCAGCCTGGAAGCTGTCCTCAGGTAGGCTTGATCAGTTATTAACCATTTCCAGCCTCTTTCCCTTTTGCAAAAGTGGGGGTGGGTGGGCTGGAAATTCCAAGTTTCTAGTTGTGGCTAGGTCTTTCTGGTGATGGGCCTAATCAGGAGCCATCCAGGAACCCAGAGTCACCTGATCAGAACAAAGATGCTCTTAGTGCTCTTATCACTGAAGACTTTACAGGGATTTCAGGAGCCTTCTGTCAGGCACTGGGGACAAGGGGCAAACAGATATTTCCTATTATAAATCAGAATATCACACTTGGGCACTGCTTCTATTACCCCATGCCTTGTGAGATTCCCAAACTGTTAAGAGGTCCCCATAACCTTGGGATTGCAGTCCTGACATCACAGCACCCTGGGATTTCTACATCTGTCCAATCATTTCCTTTTCTAGAAAAGGCTGCTGAGGCCCAGAGAAGGGCAGTGCCTTACCCGAGGCCACACAGCAAGGAGGAATTAGAACTCAAAGCTTTGCTTTGTAGACCAGGCACTAATCCCTTTCTCCAAGGAATTGGCTGTTGGGACCCCAAGTGGGAGCGCCTTGGCTCTATCTGCTCTGCCCTTTTGACAACATTTTCCATCTCTCGTTGTATGTTTCAGATTTCTGTACACCACCGCCACACTCACCATAGCCTTCACCTCTGCAGGTAAGTGCTGTCAGAGGGGTGGGAGGGACACAAGGCAGGGGCCCCTGGTAGTGAGGCAGGTGCAGAGGTGATGGGCAGGACACCCTGACCCCCACCATTGTTCAGAGATCCCCCAGGCTTTGAGCTTGAGAGAATCTTTGGGGGAGTTGTTGCTAGTCAGTGAAACCAGTGTAGTTACTGAGAAATGCAAAAAATGACAGTGAAGGGGTTGCTTCAGAGAGAATTTATTCGAAAGCTTACATCCTTCCTTTTGTATGTGTTAATGTGTTCTCTTTTTTAAAAATTGTTTTATGTGTTCTCTTTTTAAAAGCAGAATGATAGTATGAAGGATGGTTGTTTTTGAAAGTATCCTCAATTAGTGGGGCAAAAGTTGGCAGTCCTATTGCAGTCAAAAGTTTTCGTTTCAAATATTACTGGTTCATGAACGTGGAAATCTCTCAAAGTCTGGGAATTTCAGCCCGGTTCATTCTCCTCCTTCCATTGTGTAGAGAAGACGGGCGGGAGAGAGATGCCTTGCCAAGACCCACAGTGGGGAGCGTTCTTTCCTGGTGTCTTGGTTCCGCTGGCCAAGCATGGTGCCTGGCACAGAGGAGGTGCTCTGAGTTTAATGGACCAGGGAAACACAATCCATGGCTGTTTCTTGCTCGGATCTCACAGCACCCCATGAGATAGGAAGAGCAAGGACTGTTATTTCCATTTAACAGACGAGGTAACCGAGTCACAGACTCAGAATCCAGCTCAAAGTCCTGCAGTGAATTAGAGGCTGCGCTTGGGGCCAAAGCCAGGCTTCCCTCCCAAACAGTGTCCAGCGTGAACGGAGGGGCTGCTTGTGGTTTAGTGAGGAGAGGCAGCAGTGGCTTCACTTTGAGTCTTGCCTCTCCCTGTGGACATGCAGGCCTGCTGCGGACTGAGGAGCGCCTTTGGTGGGGAGGAAGGTGGTTCAGGAGACTTCTGTAGGGTCCCCCTGCAGGGACATTTGGCGTAGCCCTGACTACTCTCTTGAGGTCCTCAAAGGATGCTAGAAGGCTGGCGAGAACTGGGGCCAGATAGAAGCTCAGGATTGTTGGAATTTGGGAGCCGGTGGGAGCCAGAGTGTGGGGCTCCATGTTTGGGTTCCACTAGGACTCCACCCCTCCTCTGTCTCTGATTGTCCTAGACTCGGCCCTGCTGCTCTTCCTGGCCATGCCCATGCTCACCGTCGGAGGCATCCTGTTTCTCATCACCAATCTGCAGGTAGGAGCCCACCCTGACCCCAGGCACCAGGCCGGAGGTAGGGGCGGGTGGAGGGAGGGAGAAGCACTGCTCTGCATCGGCTACTCCAGTGGGGCTGGCTTGAGCCAGGGCCGCAGCTCCTCGGATGAGGTGGGTCTGCGTACAATGAGGGCCTGGCCCGTGCCCCGTGGACAGGAAGTACCGTCTCAGGAAGAATGAGTGACTCCTGTGTTCTCCAGGTTGGGAACCTCTTTGGCAAACACCGCTCGACTATCATCACCCTCTACAACGGGGCATTTGACTCCTCCTCGGCGGTCTTCCTTGTCATCAAGGTAAGAAACACCAGCGAGCAGCATTTATCACCCGCTTCTGTGTGGCAGGCACTTGTCTTGTGAACTTCGCCTGATTTCTTTCCTTTAGCCCTCCTGCAGCTAGTAAACATGACACTTGAACTTGAGCCCAGGCCTGTCTGGCTCTGGAGCTTCACCTGGTAGTGATGAAGCTCTTTACATCTACATAGGAGTTTTGGGGAGAGGTTGTGATGCCCTCAGGCCAGTGTTGGGCGGAGGCTGGGAGCCCCGTGGGGTGGAGTGTTTGTGCCTGTGAGCTTCTGGTCTGGACAGGAAGGTGAGAGGTGGCCAGTGGGAGCAACAGAAGCAGACACAGAGGCCTCTCCTCAAGGCTGATGTGGGGGGTGAGGGGGAGACGCTGTCCCAGTGCTATTAGTGGCCACCTGACAGCCATTCCACCTTCTTCATTGCTCATCATTCCATCTGGAGGTGCTCAGCCCAGAGGATGAATCTTGAATGATCTAAGCCAACTGGGGCAATCCTTCCCCCCTTTGTTAGTGATGGGTAAAGGTGGTCATATTATCCAGTCCTTGTTAATGAGATGAAAGGTGTGTATCCTAGAAGAGTTCAGGGAACATTTTCCCCTCCCTGATAGAAGGTGAGAACAGAGCAGAAAAAAGCCTTTCTCCTTGGTCCCCCTTCCCACTTTTTTCTTTTTCAATGTTGTGGTGGGAAGATGTGATAGTTGGAGTCATGGTAGCCATGCTGTGATTATGAGGCCACCAGCTGCAGGACACTAAGGATGACTGTGGAATAAATGAAGAGAGTGTGGGTCCTTGACACCTGAAGGTGCCCAACTTGGGACTTCCCTCCAGGCTTTGTGTTAGGTCAGAGGCGGCTGGCACAGCCCATGGGCTATGGGGGGGGGGAGAAGAGGATCTCTGGGAGTCACTACCAGACCTGAGACTAACTAGCTTAGTCCCATAAACACCTTGGCTTAAAGGGCCATCCCAAGACTGAGCCCCAGGGGCACTTACTAAGCCTCTCTACCACTGATACCAGAGCCCCTTTCCTGGTTCCCTCTCCTTCCCCTGGATATGCCTCCCTTTCTCTCTTGTCTCCTTAGTGTTGGAAAGAGTGACAGTGTCAGAGCAGGATCTTAGTTCTTAGTTTATTCCGACCTTTCTGCTGCTGACCCTGACCTTGAGCAGTTGGTCGCACGTCTCTGGACCTCACTTTGATCCTCTGTAAAAGGAAGAGGTAGGCTAGATCAATGGTTTTCAAACTGGGTGTCAAGGAACCTTGAGGGGTTCTCTGGGGTATTATGTTGGACCCCAAAGAGAATGAGAGGGAAGATGACTGGGTCGCTCCCTGCTGATGTGTTTCATAGGCTGAATTTCTGTGTGAAGTTTTGTTTGAGAAGAAGGCCTTGGCTGCTGTTAAAAAAATAAGATGAAAAAGCAGTGGGCTGGCAGGTCTCCGAGAAGCCACATGAGGAGAGTCTATAAGGCTGGGGGGATGGGTGACATGATGCTCACCGCCCCCCCCCCCGCACCCCCCTGCCCATTGCTGCTGACTGAGCTGTGGGGTGAGGGTGAGCGTGTGTGTCAGGAATCCTTGATCAGCATTCAGGATGGAGGGCAGGAGCCTATTACAGACTGGGGATTCCAGTCCCTGCTTCTTACACAGACTTTTCTGTTGGGTAAAATACAGAGAACATAAAATTTACCATTTTACCATGGGAACTACTTTTAAGGGTACAGTTTAGTGGATTAAGGTCCTTCACATTGTTGTGCAACCATGACCACTATCCATCTCCAGGACTGTTTATAACCTCGCAAAACAGAAACTCAGTGCCCATTAAACAGTGACTTCCTGTCCCCCCACCCCAGCCCCCCACAAGCACCGTTCTGTTTTCTGTTTCTATGACTTGGACTGCTCTGCGGAAGCATGCAGTGTTGATCCCTTCGTGCCTGGCTGATGTCCTCTAATTTATCCCTGTCATAACCTGTGCAGGACTCCCCTCCTCTCTCAGGAATGGCATCCCGTTGCCCCAGTTCGTTTCCCCATTTATCTGCAAATGGACCTTTGGTTTGCTTCTACCTTTTGGATGTTGGGAATCATGTTGCCACAAACAGGGCTGTTGTGCTGAGGTTTTTGTTTTTGTTTTGTTTTTCCCTCCTCCCCCCACAGCTACTTTATGAACAGGGTGTCAGCCTCCGGGCTTCTTTCATCTTCATTTCGGTCTGCAGTGCCTGGCATGTTGGGCGCACTTTCCTCCTGATGCCCCGAGGCCACATCCCCTATCCGTTGCCCCCCAACTACAGTTATGGGTAAGGACTGGGATCTGGTGACGGTGAACCAGAGCCCTCCACCTGACCTGTGGTGGGAAGCCAGGGGTGGGACATATGCAGTGCTAGCAGAGCAGAAGAAACCCATCACAGGGCGGGAGGACCAGGCTGTGGGTGTATCGGCTAGCTGTTGCTGCGTAACAAACAACTCCAAAAGTCAGTGGTCAGAAACATGGACCATTTATTGTTTTTCATGAGTCTGTGGGTAGCTGGCTAGTTCTGCTGATCAGAGATGGATTTGGAGGGCGTGGCCAGGACTCTCTTGCCTCTGGTCGTCTGCTGAGCTGGTGTGGGCTGGCTACGGCAGGGGCTGGCAGGTGAGGATGGCATCCCTCACATGGGGTGTGTCTGGCAGTCACTCAGGGTGACAAAGATATCTGGGTCACAGGGCTCTTGTCCTCCATTAGGCTAGCACTGGGGCTCTAAGAAACGGTGCAGATGTGCACAGAGTTTCTCAGAATTGGCCCAGTTCTGCTGCGTTGTCTTGGCGGAAACAGCTCATAAGCTAGCCCAAATGCAGGGGTGGGAGGACCGGTCAGAGCTGCAGGATCCCATTGCAGAGGTCGGAGAACAGGGGAGGTGAAGCAATGTTTTGCAGTCAGCACCATGGGGGGTGGGGAGGCATTGATGTGTTGCTCGCTTACTGTTTGGCCGTGTGCCCTCTGATTTCATTGCACAATTATCCTTTCAGATGAATATCCTTGTCTCTGTTTTCCAAATGAGAAAAAGAGGCTCAGCAGGGCTCAGTCTGAGCCATGTCTCCATAGCTAGGGGGAGGCAGAGCTGGGATGCGAACCTGGGCCTGGCCAACTCTTCCCACGCTTCTGGTGGTTCCCAAACTTTGCTGCATAAAAGAATCACTAGAGAGCTTTAAAGAATATGGAAGCTTGGTCAGGCGGAGGCACCTGGGTGTCTCAGATGGTTGGGCGTCTGACTCTTGATTTCGGCTCAGGTCATGAGATGAAGCTCTGTGTCGGGCTCCCTGCTCAGAGAGGAGTCTCCTTCTCCCTCTGCCCCTGCCCCTGCTCGTGTTCTCTTTCTAAAATAAATAAATCTTTAAAATATATATATAGAAGCCTGGCTCCTGTGCCCAGACATTCTGATTTCACTGGTCTGGGCTGTGGCCTGGGCATGAGGGCTGTTGAAAGGTGTCTCCAGGTGAACTCTGGGAGCCCCTGTGCTGTCCCCTGTGGCCTGCATCTCGGGCTCAGCTCACAGTGCTCGGCTTAGGCTTAGTGCTTCTGTGTCCATAGCCTGTGCTCTGGGAAGGACACCACGGCGAGAGGGAACAGCACAGCCGAGTCTGAGAAGCTGGAGATGGGGTCCAAGGAGGTGCCTCCAGCAAAGGAAGGTGAGCCCCACTAGCTTCCCCATCCGCCCTTCAGCGCCTGACTTCTCCCCAAACCCCCCTAGAGTCCAGGTTCTCTGCCACTGCAGCTGCCCTGGGGACGCAGAGTCAGGCAAAGGCCATTTGAGGACCCACAGGGTCTTCTCGACCCCCTACCCGCCCTTTTCTGGAGGGTTCACAGAGGGTCGGGACTTCTGTATCTTCACTCTCCGTCCCTCCTTTTTCTCTCCTCAGCTTGTCATACCCGCTCCCCATGCCCTGCCTCCTTTCCCTCCTCTGTCTGTTCTGGGTCTGTGGTTACACATATCACAAACCCACTGCTGGCAAGGTCCAAGCAAGAACAGGGTTCTGGGAAGCTCACAAAAATCAAAAAAAAACATGCACTTGCCAGGCTCCGGGGAAGAGAAAGACCTGCATGCCGCAGGGGGCCCCAGACTAGACATCACAGCCGGTCCATGTCCCAGGGAATGTGATCAAACCGGTCAGCCCTGGATGAGGAACAGGACACATCATTCACGTCCCACCTGGACTCTGAGCAAGGAGTCAGGCTGCGGTTTCTAGAGCCGACTCAGGATAGGTATGGACGGCAAGGGACGGGGCGTGGAGCAGCTGAGACAGTGAGCGGGCTGCACTAACACTCCCCTCACCTCCAAGTCCGCATTCTCTTCTCCTTGTCCTTCTCTCCACCGTCCTGGTTGAGAAAGTGCTGCTACAAGCAGTGTCACTGAGTCCAAGCTGTGAAAGACAGATGGGGTGTCAGCAGACAGGAGGACCTGGGTCCTTCAGGCTGGTGGGGCCGTGTAACCAAGCTGTAGAGGTGGGACAAGCTGGGTACAGGCAGCTCTGAGAACACACCATATGCGGTCTGGGAGGCAAGAGGAGGAGAGCTCGCTCCATAGGACGAGCTCCACAGGACGGTCCTGTGAGCCTTCTACACTCCCCTACTTCTTGGAACTCACGCCCAGATCCTTCCTCCCCATCAGAGACCCCAGGACCAGAGCAGCAGCAGGAGCCCCGCTCTTTCTGGAGCTATGCGCTTTCACAGCGCTTTGCCTGGCACCTGGTGTGGCTGTCCGTGATACAGTTGTGGCACTACCTCTTCATCGGCACCCTCAACTCTCTGCTCACCAACCTGGCCGGGGGTGACAGAGCACTAGGTATGTGGTGTGGCGGCCTACCTTTGCATCCCAGCTGGGCACTTGGAACCATGAGGCCAGGGTTCTGAGCGCAGCAGGGCTGTGTGGTCCCGAGGAAGGTCTGAGCAGAGGTGCGGGGAGGAGAGACAGGCAGGGCAAGGGCGGGCTGGGAGAGTCCTCCCCTGGAAGGCAGTGCTGGAAATTTCTCACCACCTAGCCCCCCTTTGCCCTCTGCAGTCAGCACCTACACAAATGCCTTCGCCATCACTCAGTTCTTTGGGGTGCTGTGTGCGCCCTGGAACGGCCTGCTCATGGACCGGCTCAAGCAGAAGTACCAGAAGGAAGCAAAAAGCACAGGTGAGGCCTGGGGCACAGAGGGTTGGGGGACCAGGAGGGGAGGAACCTTCATTCACAGCCAGAGCCACTTTCTCTTTTGTTCTTGATCCTTTCTATGTGCATCCACCCATCCACCCACCCATCCACCCACCCAACCATCCACCCACCTGTCTACCCATTCACCCACCTGTCTACCCACCCGGCCACCCATCTGTCCACCCGTCTACCCATCTGTCCACCCATCCACCCATCTATTCACCCACCCATCCATCCACTCACCCGTCCACCGTCCACCCACCCATCCACCCACCCGTCCACCCATTCACCCATCTACCCGTCCACCTAGCCGTCCATCCATTCATCCTTCCACCTATCCACCAATCCATCCACCCATCCATCCACCCATTCACCCATCGATCCACCCATCCACCCACCCACCCGTCCACTCACCTGTCCATCCACAATCCACCTACCCGTCCACGCACCTGTCCCTGTCTACCTGTCCATCCGTCCATCCACCATCCACCCACCCATCCCTTCATCCATCCACCCATCCATCCATCCATCCGTTCATCCACCCACCCTTCTACCCGTCCATCCACTGTCCACCCACCCATCCACCCATCCGTCCACATGTTCATCCATCCATCTGTCCATCCATCTGTCCGTCCATCCATCCATCCATCCATCCATCTACCCACCACCATCTATCCATCCATCCATCCACTAGTCACTGAGTGTCAGTTACGTGCCAGCCATAGTTCCAGACTCCACCATGGGCCAGACGGCTAGGTCCTTGCTCTCACACCTTTCTCAGTCTAGAGAACAGAGAAGGGCAAGTCATCAGGCATCACCATCTGCGAATTCAGCTCACAGGGGGTGATGGGAACACAAAAAAAGGGGCATTTCACCTTTTTTGGGTGAGGATGGCCTTGATGTTCTGGAAGGCTTCCTGGAGGAAGTGGCTTCAAAGTGGAGGCCTGAAGGATGAGCAAGAAGTGGGGAGATGAAGAGGAGGGCCCAAGAATATAGTGGGGTCAGGGTGGTGAGGAGCGAGCTAGAGTGAGGAATCTGAGGAATCCCAGACAGGAATTTGGGCTGGGCTGGGGTGCAGAGGAGACAGTGCTGAAGTGGGGAGAGGAGGGAAGGGGCAGAGGCAGCCGTGCCTGTGCCTCGGAGAGTGGACGTGACCCTCGGACCTGCCTGGTTGAACAGAGGGGCGCTGAGGTCGCCCCTTCCCCGGCACTGCTGCTCCTACCCCTACTGAGGTATTTTAAGACAGATTGCAGGCATCAGACAATTTCATCTGTAAATACTTCAGTCTGTTTCTCTCACAAATAAGGCCCTTCTTATTTAAACATCACCATCATATCATTATCACCCCAAAAACCAGTAATTTCTTTTTTTAAAAGAGATTTTATTTATTTATTCATGAGAGACACACAGAGAGAGGCAGAAACACAGGCAGAAGGAGGAGCAGGCTCCCTGTGGGGAGCCCGATGGGGGACTCCATCCCAGCACCCCAAGATCATGCTCTGAGCCAAAGGCAGAAGCTCAAACACTAAGCTACCCAGGTGTCCTCAAAACCAGTAATTTCCTAATACCATCTAACCTGCCATTCAGATTTCCCCAGTTGTCTCAGAAACTCCTTTTCACGGTGAGTCTGTTCCCACGAGGATGCACACAGGGTCTACACTGTGGATTTGACTGCGGGCCTTCCTAGATCTTCAATCTCTGCGTCCCTTCGCCTCCCCCCTACCTTTTGTTTTTCTGGTGGTTTATTTGTTGAAGAAACTGGGTCATTTGTTCTGTCAGATTTCTCCCAGATTGGGTTTGACATCCTTTGGTGTCACTTAAAAATGTTTCTGATTGGGTATTTCCCGTAAACAGGCAGATTGGAGGCTTGAGGAGAGGCAGTTGAGTATTTTTTGGCGAGCGCGCCTCGGAGGTGGAGCGGCGGGCGTCCTCTGGCTCTGGGCGGCGGGGCCCCCGGCACCAGCTGTCCCTGTGCTTACGATGTTAGGATTGATTAGTGGGTCCAGACGCTGTCAGTCTGATCCACCCGGTACAGAGTTTCCCATCAGCTGCACGGGTAATGATTTTAGTAGCTCTGGGTGATCACTGCTGGGATCCATTATTTCATTAGGGTTGCAAAATGGACATTTGTCTCTTTCTGTCTTTCCTTCTGCTTTTAATTGCTAGAGTTCCTCTAGAAAGAAAAGCTTTCTCTCATTGACTACCTTATGCCCTGAAATAAGTGCTTGGTTTTTTTCTTCCATGTGCCAGTTTCAGAATGACTTGGTGCCTTAGCAACCTCCGGGGGGGATGACTTGTCGTTTCTCTTTTACTTAATTTAATTGATTTACTTTTTCATGTCGTTTCTCTTTATTGTTATTCTTTTTGCTGTTTTAAGATTTATTTATTTTAGAGAGGGAGGCAGCATGGGAGTGTGGGGAGGGGAGGGTGGAGAGAGAGGGGGAGAGAGAGAGAATCTCAAGCAGACTCCATGCTGAGTGTGGAGTCCCTCGGCCTGGATCTCATGACCCCAAGATCATCATCATGATGATCTGAGCAGAAACCCAAGAGTTAGACGATTAACAGACTGAACCACCCCGGTGTCCCCTCATGTTTCTCTTTTAAAGTCATATACATATATATATATATATATATTTGATGGGTTCCAATCCATTTCCATCTCGAATCTTCTATGTGCTCAAATCAATCCATCTTTGGTTATTGGGAACTTTACTGATGGAGAATCAGTGTGCTTTAACACAACACCATCAAGTTTAGAGAATGTCTTATTTGTCTCATTTTCCAGCACAGTGAGATGTTCGGGGCTGTTTCAAGGGGTATATTTCCTGCCCTGGAACAGCTGTTTCTCCAAGTAATCCTGGGTCCCTTTAAGTCAGAAATGGTATTTAAAGACTGCAATCTTGGGACGCCTGGGTGGCTCAGTGGTTGAGCGTCTGCCTTTCGCTCAAGGCATGATCCCGTGGTCCCAGGATCGAGTCCTGCATCAGGCTCCCTGCATGAAGCCTGCTTCTCCCTCTGCCTGTGTCTCTGTGTCTCTCATGAATAAATAAATAAAATCTTAAAAAAAAATAAAGACTGCAATCTGGATGCCAGGGTGTCTAATTCTCTTGGGTCATCTCTGCTTTTAGGCCTTGGATAGAGGTAAGATTACTGATATTTTATTTTATTAAGATTTTTATGTATTAGAGAGAGAACAAGCCAGGGGAGTAGCATAGGGAGAGGGAGAAGCAGACCCCAAGGAGCAGGGAGCCTGATGTGGGGCTTCATCCCAAGACCTGGGATCATGACCTGAGCTGAAGGCAGACCTAAGCAACTGAGCCCAAGATGGACTGATTTTTCTTTTCTTTTATTTATTTTATTTTTAAAATATTTAATTTATTTATTCATGAGAGATGCACACACACACACACACACACAGAGGGAGAGAGAGAGAGAGAGAGAGGCAGAGACATAGGCAAAGGGAGAAGCAGGCTCCATGCCGGGAGTCCAACATGGGACTCGATCCCGGGTCTCCAGGATCACGCCCTCAGCTGAAGCGATGCTAAGCCCGGGCTACCCTGTACTGGTATTTTATTTTATTTTATATTTTATTTTTTTTGAATGTACTGGTATTTTAAATCCAAGTTTATTTCCTTGGCTTTATATCTGTGTCTCCTTTCCTCTGAAGATAGTATTCCCTAACAGTGCTGTATACACACGCTGTGTGTAGGTATGCTATATGCCACACACGATGTACACATACATGTATCTAGTATTTTAAAAATGTATTTACTGCACGATGTCTGGCTTCCAGTATTGGTACTATTAGTAACAATGTTATTGCTGCAGGCTGGCTGTCCTTCCCTCCCTTCCTCTTTGGTGTGGCTGCAGATCGATGTTGGTGCAGCCTGGCCTGAGTGGCGGCTGGTGGGGGCTGTTTGTGGTCTCCTGCCCCCCCCACCTCCAGCGCTCCGCAGCATACCTGGCTGTGAGCTGGAGGGGCCGGAGCATGTGGCTGGTGGTAGGAGGCCATTGTCACACATTGTCACAACCCAGGCGTGCACTGGTGGAGGCCTGCAGCTGGCTGAATGGGGAGTGTGGAGAGCGGTGGATGCATTTGAATAGCATTTAGGGGGTGGATGATCCACCGTTTGGCACGGATAGGAGATGAGCATGTGGGAGGCTGGGATTCGGCTGGGAGGGTCGGTGGACAGTGGCTCAGCCCCTTCTCTCTGCCCTCCACCGTGCTCGCCTCCACGCAGCCCCTTCTTCCCTTTGGACCAGGGTCCTCGGCCATGACGGTGGCCCTCCGCTCGGCGGTGCCTTCTCTGGCCCTGACGTCCCTGCTATGCCTGGGCTTCGCCCTCTGTGCCTCGGTGCCCGTGCTGCCCCTCCAGTATGTCACGTTCATCCTGCAAGTGATCAGTCGCTCCTTCCTGTATGGGGGCAATGCCGCCTTCCTCACCCTGGCGTAAGTGGGCCTGGGCTGCCTGACCCCACCGGGGACACGCTGGCGCAAAGGGACGTGCATGGGAGGTAAAGAAGTCAGGAGGTGAGGATGGACCTGTGGTGCTCCAGTGAGGGAGGCAGGGTCCTGGAGCAGGTGTAGACAGTGAGGTAGAGGCAGAGGCTGGCGGGACGGATAGAACATTCACTAACTTGAGGCTTCGTAGGGGCCCTCCTCTCGGCCTCTCCTATCTCCCTGGTGAACTCCTATTCAGCCTCCAAGGCCCACTTCTGGTTCAGCTATCCCGGGGAGAGCCAGAAAGAGTCTTCCTTCTTTGTGCTCTCGGCACTCTGTTCTTGCTTCCGTTTGCTGTGGCCTCATGGTCCAGCACAGTGATTGGCTCATTGTCCGTCTTTTCTTTGAGACCTCTCCAGGCCCACCTGTGTCGGGGTCCCCGCACAGTGCCTTCTCTGTGCTTTGTGGCTCAAGCAAAGGTGGAGGGGGAAGGGCTGTGTGGGAGGGTGAAGCCAGGCCTAGGATGGGGGACCTGGGAGCAAGGGGCTGACACAGGCCCACCATGGCTGGGCCCCTCCTGGAGGGAGCTCACTGGAACCCGGTTTGCCTCTCTCCCCAGTTTCCCTTCGGAGCACTTTGGGAAGCTCTTTGGGCTGGTGATGGCCTTATCAGCTATTGTCTCTCTGCTCCAGTTCCCTATCTTCACCTTCATCAAGGGTCCCCTGCAGAATGACCCGCTCTATGTGAGTACTTGGGTGCTGGGGGTGTGGCCCTGCCTGGCCTTGGACCAGAGAGGACATCTGGATTGGGGTGGCTCAGTGGGGCCCCAGCAGGGGGCGCCCCAAATCTGGCTGAGATGGTTCCTGCAGGACTATTTCTGCACTTGGGTACATCCTTGGTCTGATTTCTCAAACTGGGGTAAGCAGAGTACCCTGCGTAATGGCCAGGGTACTCGAAACTGCAGGACTAGCATGGCATGGCTTCCAAGAGAGTCCACAGCATTAGAGGTTCAGGGAGAAAATATTTATATATAAATATATATATTTTTGTTGTTGTTGTTAAGGATTTTATTTATTCACGAGAGACAGAGAGAGAGAGATAGAGACATAGGCAGAAGGAGAAGCAGGTGTTCAATCCCAAGACCCCAGGGTCACACCCTGAGCCAAAGGCAGACGCTCAACCACTGAGCCACCCAGGTGCCCCGGGGAGAATTTATTTGTTATGTGTGTGGAAACAAATGGACATATTCTGGAGGAGGATGTAAAATTCTCACAAATTCCAAAGGAGAATCTAAGACTTTAAAGACGTTTCCTGCCTGTAGTGAGTGCTCTCAAGACCTCTGTTTCTTCATCTAGGAAATGGGCACAGTATTCCTCTGCTGCCCTGCTCTGCAGGGCAGAGTGAACAATAACTGAGGTCTTGCCCCTGGGGCACTCTGAGTGTCTGAGGAGAAAGTAGAGGCCACTCCTGGTGGAATTCTGGCTGCTTTGTGGGTGGTGGCTGCGGTTCAGAGTTCTGGACCTCACCTGCCCCCTCCCACCCTCAGGTGAACGTGACGCTGGTGCTTGCCACCGTCTTGACCTTCGTCCATCCCTTTATGGTGTACTGGGAGTGCCGGCGGGAAAGGAGCCCTCATGCAACTGCATAGCTCAGAAGCTCTGCTTTCCAGCCGAGAGGACGCTGTCTTTGCTCATCTTTCCCCACTCGTGAGGACCCCACATCCAGGAGCACTTGGCCTGCCTGGGCTTCTTGTATTAATTAGCCATTACTTTTTCTTTTCTTTGAAAAAAAAAAAAAGACCTAGTTAACAGCTAGGTGACACTTGGGTTAGCAAGAAAAGATGCTCAGGTGCCACGCTGATTGCTGTCATATAGACCCGGAGCAAAGGCCCATGGAGGGTCTTAGTTTCGGAGCAGGAAACACGTGACATTGGTAGATACTTGGTTCAGGGGAGGTGATGTGATGAGGGGGGAAGTATGTCACCTACTTCTTTGGACCTCTTTGGCTGTGATGCCTGTGTGTGCCGAGCCCCTCGTGCCAGGTAAGCTTCCAGGTGAAGGGTGGGGTTGTCATGACCTTGGCTATAACGCCCAGCATTTCGAGGTGGCTCCCTCTATTCTTTACTTTGGGCATCATAGAAAACGTGTCTCTGGGGGATTAATCTTAGAGAAAAATAAAGCCTTTCTGCTGAAGGTGTGGCTCTCTAGGCTTTGGGCTGTGTGTATGCGTGTGCCTGTGTGCGTGCCTGAGTGTGTGCGCGCACACGCCTGAGTGTGTGTGCGCGCGCGCAAGTCGTGTGTGCCTGTGCTCGCGCCTAAGTGTGTGTGTGCATGCACACGCACCTGAACGTGTGTGTGCATGCTTTGAGTGTGCGCGCGTGCATGTGCCTGAGTGTGTACGTGCACACGCCTGAGTGTGTCTGTGCACGTAGGTATGTGTGTGCCTGTACATGCATCTGAGTGTGTGTGTGTGTATGCATGCTTGTACATCCCTGAGGGTGCTCCAGCCTGGGAGTGGATATGGGAGCGGAGCGGAGAAATCTGGCTGCAGCACCCTGGGTGTGGCTGCTGGACCCAGAGAAGGAGCAGGAGCCCTCAGACCTGTATCTGCTCACCTGGTCCCAGGCCAGGGGCTCGAGACCACCCTCCTCCTTCCATTCCTGTGCCACCTCTTCCTCCCTGCACCCCCCCACTGCAACCCCCATCAGAGCCCTGCACAGAATCAGAAGGCCCCTGTTTGTCTCAGGTCTGCCTCTCAGCAGCTGGGCAGGTCCCGTAACCCCCATGAATCACAATTTCCTCACCTGCAAAGTGCAGTTCATCATTTCTATCCCTGAGAGTGGTTGTGAGAATTTAAAGTAATTGCTGCTAAAAATAAAAAAATAAAGTAATTGCTGCTGCCTAGCACCTGGTGGGAATGCATGAGCATTTGTTCCGTTATTTACTCATGACCAGAAAGGAGAGGGGTAGCAAGGGTGGAGAAGGTGATGGGCTGGGAGAGTGACAGGGTAGGTGGGTGAGACGGGAGAGTTTGGAACACACTAGCTGTATTGTTCCACTGAGCCAGGAGAGGCCAGGGAGGGGGAGGGCTGGCCGGCAGATGGATTGCTTGGTTCATTCATTCATTCATTCACTCATTCAACAAATGTTTCTTGAACGGCTGCGGTACATCAGGCTGTGTCCTAGGTGCTGGGGATACAAAGATGCACAAGAGTCTAAAGCCAGCTCTGCTGTAAACAGCAGAAGGATAATTTCCAGGGGCCTGGGAACCTGGGTCTGAAGACAGACACCACAGTGCTACTGGATGGCTTTTACCTTGTTATCTTGCTCAGAACTTTCCATGGCTTCTGCTGCCCACAGGACACAACTCAGACTCCAGCCTGGTGTGTAGGCTCTTGCCGTGTGATTCTACTGTGTCCCCCTGTTCTTCCCCTGCCTTGTTTAGGAGGACAGAACTCATCTCCGTGACCCAGGTGCCTGGTCTCTGGGTCTGTGAGCACACCAGTTCCTCTGCATAGGCTTGCCTCATCTCTGCCAGGGCCATCTGCCTGGTCCCCTGGAGTCCTGCTCAAAATATCATCTCTTTTGAAAATCTTGTCTTGGGACACCTGGGTGACTCAGTAGTTGAGCGCCTGCCTTTGGGCCAGGGCATGATTCTGGGGACCCAGGATAGAGTCCCACATTGGGCTCCTTGCATGGAGCCTGCTTCTCCCTCTGCCTCTCTCTCTCTCTCTCTCTCTCTCTCTCTCTCTCTCTCTCTCATGAATAAATAAATGAAATCTTATAAAAAATTAAAAAAATAAAAATCTTTCCTTGGGCTCTCCGGCAGCCCTGTGTTCCCAGCACTGGATTGTACCCTTCCTGGTGACCAGCACTTGTCTCCTTGCATGATGACCTCTCATCACCTGGGCAACGAGCCCCACACGGTGGCCACCCAGCTCGTTGACTAATGCGTGGCCCAAGCCAGCTATGGCTTGTTCAGTGAACTGTCACTGAAGGAGAGGATTCTTTCTTTTCCTGGCCTCAGAGCCAACTGGAAGGAGAGAGCAGAGCACATGGGTTTAGGGAGAAGCTGTGGTGTGGTGGGAAGATCGTGGATGGGTGGGTGGGGGGCTAGGCCAACCCATTTTTGATTCCTGCTCTGTCACCAGTGGGACTTTGGATGAGCCACTTCACCTCTACATCTTGGTGTGTTTATCAGTGTGATGGGAGAAACAACTCTGCCTCCCTGCGCTGTCGTAAGGGTTAGAAATTAGGTCAAGTGCCTAGCATGTGGGAGGCACTCAACGATCGCTGCTATTGTTACAGGACTATATTAAATTCAGGAAGGATGCCTGGTGTCCATCACCAGTGAATGGAAAAATAAAATGTGGTATATGCATATGATGGAATATTGCTCATCATTAAAGAGGAATGAAACAGATACACACTTCAACCATGAAAACAAAACCGGTCTCAGGAGACCCGCAGAGCATGACCCCCATTCGTATGTGAAATGTCCCAATAGGCGATTCTATAGAGGCAGAAAGTGGATTGGTGAGTGCCTAGGGCTGGGCGAAGAGTAGTGACTGCCGGTGACTGAGGGGGTTCTTCTAAGGGAGGTGACAGTTTTCTAAAATTGATAGTGGTGATGGTTGTACAGCTCTGAATATACTGAAAACAGTTGAGTTGTACACTTTAAATAGGTGATTTATGCGGTATGTGCGTTTTATCTCAAGCTGTTATTAAAAAAAAAAAAAAAGGTGTCTGGATTCCCAGGACATGCAGAGAACATTTCTATCCAGAGAGAGTCAGAGACGATTTCTGGGGAAAATGAGTAAGTGGGAGAAGCGGCCTAAGGGCACAGCCTCATAGTTCTGTCGCTGGTGCCCCCTTCCCACAACTTCTTCCTCAAATGGGACCAACCGCTCTTTCAAAGGAAGAAGTGAGCAACCCAGGGGTTTCACAAGTTTTGATTTCACTCAGCCACAGGCTCTTGGGGCTGCCCGGCTTCAGGGGGGAGGGGCTGAGGCACACGTGCCCTCACCTCGGGCTGTGGCACCGAGCCTGGGGCAGGGGGCACCTCCGTTAGGAGAGCACCTGCCGTGTACAGAACAGCCGACGGCGTGGGTTAGGAACCTTCTCCTTTCACTGGCCCCGTTTGACAAACGAGGAACGTCAGGCTCCACCGAGTGGCCAGTCGTGTCCAAGGTCATTCAAACGAGCACATCGTGGAGCGGGTATTTAAATCCAGATCTGACCCCTAAGGACACGTTCACTTTAGATGTTGCCTTTTCTTTACATCCCTTCTTACGTAGGAAACGTCCAGCGGGTGTAAGACAGATCAGGACAGGGGATCCCCGGGTGGCTCAGCGGTTTAGTGCCTGCCTTTGGCCCAGGGCGTGATCCTGGAGTCCCAGGACCGAGTCCCGCATCAGGCTCCCTCCAAGGAGCCTGCTTCTCCCCGTACCTGTGTCTCTGCCCCCCACCCCCTCTCTGTGTGTGTCTCTCACTGATAAATAAAATCTTTAAAAAAAAAAAAAGATAGATCGGAATATAAAGCGCCTGAGAAAGGTATTGTGAACTGCACGACTCAAGAATGGCACGGCTAGCGTCCCCAGCACGTGACTGTGTACGTGCGTGCCCCTTTTGTGGCTGTGTCGCATCTTAGTTATCGCCCGCCCACCCGGTCCTGGACGGTTGTGCCTCACTCTGTCCCCCTCTGCTGCCTGAGCCGGCGTCTCAATGGCAGTGAACCACGACAGCAGCCCAGGTCAGCAGACAGAGGTTGGAAGTAATAGTAGAGCGCAGGGCCAGATGTCACCTTGGGAGTTTCTAAAGAGTGACACCACCTCTGTTACTCGTTGTCCATCAACCTGGTGCCAACTGTTCTTTAGCTAAAGGCGTTGGCTGCCAGCTTCTCTGGATGTGAAGCTCGGAGCCATGACCCCTCTTCCTGCCAGCCCCCAGGGGGAGGATGCTTCCCAAACGCATTGGGCGAGACTCCAGGAGACAGTGTCTTTCCTCTAACGTCTCTGAGATGAAACTTCCATCTGGGTTTCAAGGCACACAGTCCTTGTTTGACGACGACAAGGAGTCCGGAGGTGGGATGCGCCTGATGGCTCACGCACCCGCCATAGGCTACGTCCTACTGGCCACCATGAGTCACCGCAGGGCCAGCTGCCGCCTGGCTAAACCCAGGACCACAGCTTTTGGTCATGCTGGCTGCTCTCCATAGCTTTGATTTTTTTTTTCTAACCCCAAGCATATGCTCATGGGTCCCTCATCATTCTGTTTCCTGGGCCCAGTGTTCCCTCCCAGGACCCAGGTGGACTTGTGTGGTGGGCACATGGGAAAGGCTCTGGGCCTCCCAGGCACTGGCTAGCCGTGAGACCTTGAAGATCCTAAACCCTGCAGACCCTCAGTTCCTCACCTGCAGTGGAGACGGGAAGCATCGGGGCGCCTGTGGGAGGCCTGGAGGGAACATGGGGGATAATAGAAGGCATAGGCTTGGCCTCTGCTGTTTGGACTGTCCACGACCAGCTTCCAGCCCCTCCTCACACGAGCTCTGGGACTTAGATTCATGATGCCTCAATTTCTTCATCTGTAAAATGAGGTAACAATGGGACTATATCACCGAGTTGTAAGGAATATATATATGGGTTCATGAATGCAAACCGTCTAGCATGCAGCAGGGCTGCCTGGCTGGCTGCAGGTGCCGCTGGTAACGCCCGTGAGCGCCGGTGGGGGACGGGGAGGGGGGGATGGGGAGGGCAGAGCAAGGAGGATCCGGGGTTCATTCCTGCTGGGGTCAGCCTGTCACCAGCCGTGGTTCAGGACAGGAAACACCCTGCGAGCCTTTGCCCAGGCTGGTGTCTGCTTCACAAAACAATACAGATTTCCTTGTATTGTGTAGAAAAGAAAAAAAAAGACTATCCCATTATCCAAAATCTTAAGCCAAAGTCAATGAAAAATATTAATCTTTATGTTCAATGTTTGCAATAGACGTTATTTCTCCAAGCAGTGAGGGCAAAAATCCTAGCTGCCAGGGGCAGAGCTGTGTATTTCTTCCTGAGCCCGGGGACTCGGGGCCAGAGACGGTGGGGGCCAGGGGAGAGTGTGGACAGACAGCGTGCACCCTTCCCGCAGTGCCAGGCAGGGTGCCTGAGCCGGGCCCAGCCTCTCGTGCCTGTTTCCTCACTGCAGCAGGGCTCTAGTGCCCACCCCAGGGAGTGGTGAGGACCCACGAGGTTCCATGAGAGAAGTCCTTGGCCCCGGCACACAGTAGGTCTTCATAAACAGCTGCTGTTAATTCTTATTGTAAGTGCCAAGTCATGCTAAAAGCTGAGGGTACTGTTTATTTAGTTATTTACTTATTTTTTAGAGAGGGAGAGAGCAGGGGAGGGGGGGGCAGAGGGAGAGGGAGAGACAGAGTCTGAAGCAGGCTCCACCCCCAGGGCAGAGCCTGATGCAGGGCTCCATTCCATGGCCCTGAGATCATGACCTGAGCCGAAATCAAGCCTGGGATGCTTAACCGATGGAGCCCCCAGGTGCCCCCCGCGACATGCACTATTTTAAAACTGAAATGGTGGGGTGTCTGGGGGCTCCATCAGTTAAGCATCTGCCCTCGGCTTAGGTCAGGATCCCAGAATCCTGGTATCGAGCCCCACATTGGGCTCTCTGTTCAGCACCGAGTCTCTTTCTCCCTCTGCTGCTCCCCCTGCTTATGCTCTCTCTCTCTCTCTGTTGAATAAATAAATCAAATATTAAAAAACAAAACAAAAGATTTAATTCTCCTTGCTTGGAGCGAGTGCCACCCAACCACAGTTAGCTCCACAGTTTACTGCTCTGCTGGCTCAGCTCCACCTGCCTTCCTCTCTAGCCGGTGACCTCGACAGGGCTGCACGGTACCAGGCGCCTGGCCCACCCAGAGCTCCCCACGGCTGCAATGCAACACGTGGACTAAAAAGAGAATTAACTGGGAACTCCGTGCGGGCAGAAAGTGTACCTTGTAATGTCCACTGTAACCCCGGGGCTTTGCACCCTACCCTGCTGTAGGATGGGAACTCAAGAAATACCAGATATATATGAAAGAGTGAGAGAGACACGCAGACAGGGGAGAGACACACCGACAGGGACAGAGAAAGACACACGTGCACATATGCACGCATAGACCGGGAGGGAGAGCAAGAAGGAAGGACGGAAGGAGCTGCCTCTACCTCCCAGACTCAGACTCTGTCCCCACTCATGGAGACTTGCTTGCAGAAGCTCTAGGATAACTTGAACCAGGAGGCCTCGGAGAGGTGTGGGGTGATTTCTGAGGCTATTGTATTGGGGGGAGGGAAGGAGAGGCAGACAGGTGGAGTCAGAATGTGGTCCCCTTTCTGCTGGCCGGGAGAGGATGGCCTATCTTGGAGGAAAGCCTGAGGCCCGCTGCTCCCTTCCCCTGCTGTTGCCTCGTTTGTCTCCAGGAGTTGATGGCAGGAGCTGCTGCTGAGATACTGGGTGTGTGGCCAGCCTGGTGCAAGACCAGTAAACCTGAAAGCTGCGGGCAGCCGGCCTCTCCCATTCGTGGCCTCCTGCCGGGTGAGCACTCTGGACAGACCCGCCTCCCTCTTTGTGTCTGGGAAGGCACCCCGTCTTCCACCCCCAGGCCCTTCCCACCCAATGAACTTCAATCACAATCACTATCTCTATCTTAGGTCTGAGCCCCCAGCTGGAGAGAGCGAAGCTGCTGTTTGGGGTTCCAGGTGCTCTTGGCTTGGGTCCTCTTGGTGGGCTGTGTGTCTGTCCCACACAGTGAGGAGCACACGAAAGATGCTCAGAAAGCTCTCCTTGAGGATGGCGGGAGACTTAGACTTCCTTTTCAAGCTGCCATCATTTGCTACCACGTGAAAGGCCATCCTTTCACCTTTCCAAGACTGTCTTTCTCGGTCCCTAAAATGAGAATACTGTTTAGGGTTGCTGTTCATTGAGGACCTAGCAGGTGCCAGGCACCTCCTGGACTCTTGCATGACCACCTTCCTGGTTAGGCTTCTCCAGACCCCGTAAGGTTGTCATCCCTAACTTAGCTCACGGATGAGCAAATGGAGACGGGGGAGATGAGGAGTCTGCTTGTCCAGGGAGCACACCCCCATCCTTCCCGTCTCCTCACCTGCCCCACGCACAACCTTACAGTGCTGCCTTGAGCACCGTGCACACTGGGGAATGAGCGGGCGTGCTTTGAGGTAGTTGCTCACTGCCACGGAGGCTGAGTATGGATGGGAGGAGTGCAGGCTCTCTGCTCAAATCCTGTTTTTTTCTTTTTTTTTTTTAAGATTTTATTTATTTATTCATGAGAGACACACAGAGAGAGAGGCAGAGACACAGGCAGAGGGAGAAGCAGGCTCCATGCAGGGAGCCCCATGTGGGACTGGATCCTGGGTCTCCAGGATCAGGCCCTGGGCCGAAGGCGGCACCAAATCGCTGAGCCACCCAGGCGTCCCTCAAATCCTGGTTTTGATGCTTACCTGACAAGTACCCATTCTGAGCCTCAGTCTTTTTGTCTGTGATTTACGGATGACGGTGGTGTCTGCCTCACAGGATTGTAGATGAGATTAAATGACCATTTGCTTCAACGTGGATGGAACTGGAGGATATTATGCTGAGTGAAGTAAGTCAATCGGAGAAGGACAAACAGTGTATGTTCTCATTCATTTGGGGAATATGAATAGTAGTGAAAGGGAATATAAGGGAAGGGAGAAGAAATGTGTGGGAAATATCAGAAAGGGAGACAGAACATAAAGACTTCTAACTCTGGGAAATGAACTAGGGGTGGTGGAGGGGGAGGAGGGCGGGGGGTGGGGGTGAATGGGTGACGGGCACTGAGGGGGACACTTGACGGGATGAGCACTGGGTGTTATTCTGTATGGTGGTAAATTGAACACCAATAAAAATTAATTTATTAAAAAACAATGACAGCGAGCGCATAGCACCTGTAGCCCATGGGAAGTGCCTCCTGCCTTAGCTGGTGCCGTTGTAATGGTTATTAGAATTCCTGCCTAGGGTCTCGTTTCAGGGAGTCTGTGCCCTGCTCAGTCTGTGGAGATCTTCAACAAGAATTGCTTTCCTTCACTCATTCACCTCACTGGCAAATACGAATTGAGCCCCCAGCGTGTGTCCATATAACTGCACAGGTACCAGAGATATGCAGGTGAGCGTGCCTTGGTCTGCTGAGGAAACAAAGCAAGATGAGAGCTGCAGTGAGATGGGATGGGGCTGGGATAGAAAGAGATTGAGCCCCATTAGACTCCCTTCTACCTCTTCCTGGGAGAATCAGGGCAGGCTTCATAGGGGAGGCAATTCTTGGTCTAAAGGTAGACAACAAGTAGGGGTGGTACAGTGGTTAGGGAGGAACGGGCATTCTTGGATGCAAAAGTCTGACGCCAGAGAGATCACATGTGACAGGGAAACACCAGGGAGCCTCCGGACAGTGTATCAGGGGCAGGGAGAGGTGGTAAGGCTGGGGGCGGGGAAAGTAATTTGGAGCCATTGAAACGATCCAGGTGAAAAATGGTTAGTAGGTGATTGGGAGAGTGGCAGATGGGGCAGACGGGTGGTGCTGGGGTTTGATGAGACGCTGAAGAAAGAGATGGCCCCAGGGTTCTAGCGTGGGGATCTGGATGCAAGGGGGTGGTTTCTCCCGAGAAAGTGACCACGGGGGAGGGGCAGGGTTGTGTGTGTGTGTGTGTGTGTGTGTGTGTGTGTGTAGGGGTGAATTCATTCTGGCATGTGTTGAATTTGTGATTCTTATGAGACATTCAGGTCAGGAACTCGTTGGGTGGCCATATATGTGAATCTGTGGCAGTGGCCAGACCTGGTGAGGAGCAGGACTGGAGCTGGAGTGCTCAGTGCATATTTGATAGCTTGAGACAGGGACATAGATGAGATAGCCCATGGAAAGTGTAGAGTTAGAAAAGAAGGCAAACATTGCCAATATTTAACTTTCTGGGAGAGGGAGAGGAGCCCACCAGCAGAAACTGGGAAGGAAAGTTGCTAAGACAGTTTTTGAGAAGGAGGAAGTGGAGCGGTGCCATGTACCATAGAGGCCAAGTGGGATAAGAACCTCTTCCAGGATGCCCTCTCTGCCCACCCTCCGGTAGCACTAAACATGTGTAACTCCCAGTTTGTGTAAGTTCTGTGCTTCTAAGTGTCTTGTTTTATTGACTAATAGGCTCATTCTGTTTGTCTTGCTGTCTTAGCTACATTAAGTCAGAGATGATCTCTGAGTATTTGGTGAATAAAATGAGTGTGAGTGAACGAATGAATACATACACGAATGTCACAGAACACAGAGCCTGGCTCAGGGTTGTGCCCATGGCAGGTAGAGGTCAGAATGTTAGGTATACAAGGAGCAGAACCCAACTGGACTTTCTCCATGTGTAAAGTTCAAGTTGATGGATTAATGCGATGTGTAATTGGAAAACTCCTTCCATGATCTGAGTAGAGTTCTAGGCAGTAAATGAGAAAGACAAAGTCCCTGTTCTTGTGGAACTTACTTCCTACTGGAGGAGACAGACTATAGACAAGAAACCAAGAGAGAAGCAAGATCGTGTGATTTTGGTAAATGCTTAGATGGCAATAATGAAACAATGTGGAACGAAATAACTTGAGGTGAAAGTAGGATGGAGGAGAGTGTTTCTTTAGAAAGCATTCTCGAGGAGGCTTCTCTGGGGAGGTGGCCCTTGAGCTGAGACCTAATAGACAGAAGGAGCCAGTGTGAGGCCTCAAACTTGGCCGATGGAGCAGAAACCAGCATGACAAGGGTCTCTCACACCAGTGAGGTCGGGCAGGTAGACAAGAGCCAGACCACCACTTGCAGGCAGTGGGAATGAGTTTGGATTCATTGTTAGTGCAGAAGGAGGACACTGAACGGGGAACATGGGAATGCCGGGCTCTCGTGTATGTCATCCAACATGGTGGCATGGGCTAGGGTGGTGGCAGCAGACATGGAGGGATGTAGGTGGACTAGTGAGATCCTGAAGGGTGGCGAGTGGAGTGGAGGAGCCATGCAGCCTACCCTGCAGCAAGTGTCTAGAAGGGGAGGTGCCTGGAGGGGATGGAGGGGAGTCTCTTGAGGGAGCAGGAAGAGCAATGAATCTGGGAATGGGGACATCTGAGCCCAACCTGGGGCACTCCCCGTGGCTGAGACGTGGACACTGGACTGGGTCATTGCCAAGGGCCCTTTCGGCTCTAGCATTCTTGGTCCATGTCAATCACTGGGACATCCAAACAGGGAAGTGTCAGAGCAGCTGCTGTTGAGGCTGATTTCACAGAGCAACGGCCTGGGTCCCTATCTCCCGGGTGCTCAGCCCTGGGATGATGTTATAGACCTTTCTCTATCTCTTATCTGCCCCACAGGGATGTTGGCCAAGCCCAGTTATCAGGCAGTTGGTTAGCCCAAGAGGTCTAGCTCCTGGAGGTCATCACTCCTGTGGGGGTAGAGCTTCAGACTAACTAGAAGGGACTTCCCAGCCTGTTATGGTCTAAGGGGAGAAGTGGGGGGGACCTCCGGCCTGGACTGAACCTCTCTTTCTGTGTCCATATTTCCTGACCTGCTGACCCTGGATTCTTTTCCAGGAGGTCCTCAAGCCCATTCCTTTAGGACACCCCCCTTGTGCCAACCCCCGACCACCAATGGCACTAACTGTAAATTTCATCTTGGGAAGGAATGGGTCTTGATGCTCCACAACATCCTCTTATTACTCTTCTATGCTGTATGACAAATTGACACAAATTTAGCAACATTTGTAGCTTGGGAGGCAGGGGGAGAATGCACCAGTCAGAAGGCCCTAAGTGGGCCTCATGTGGGTTCAGGTCAACTAAATTATGTCATTGGCACCAAATACAGACATTGGTCTCTTGAGAGTTTGATTAATGTGGGTCAGTCCCAAAGACCTCCATCACTTCTAGACCTAGTAACGCGAGTAGCTGTCATTTATTGAGCAGTGACTAAATGTCAGTTCCTGTGCTAAATGCTTCATGGCAGGCAGACATACCTCTCCCTGGCTGATCTGAGCAGAAAAATGAGTTTATTAAAAGGGAATGAGTTAGCTCATACGATTAAAGGAAAGGCTAGAGAACCAGAGCCAAAACCAGGCCACAAGATGGGTGTGGAGAGGCCCCGGCTGCTGCTGCTGCTGCTGCTGCTGCTACTGCTGCTGTGATTCAGGCTCTGTGGCTGGCAGTGTAGTGCCTGGACCCTGGATCCCTCTTCCAGTGCTGCCACCCCAGGAACTGGGTCTCACCATTGCACCACCAGGGAGAGGCCTTCTTGGTCATGAGCTCCAGATTCGAAGTCGTGGCTGGGTGGTCCCATTTGATAGAGCCTAGTCATATGCCTGAGCTGCAAAGTACTCTGGGAATCTATCTGGCACTTTCTTTTCAAGAATGAGAGGCTTGCCCCCTCCCCCAAGATTCACAGGAAGTGGAATTCTAGAAACCAGGAGGCAGTGAGGGGGCTGGGTAGCTTGCAGCATGTCTGCGACACATACACACTATCTCATTTGTTCCTTCTGACTACCCTGTAAGGTAGATATAGTTACTCCCACTTTATAAACAATGATCATGAGGTATACAGAGAAGTTAAGGAATGTGTCCAGGGTCACACAGCTATGGAACGGCAGACCCTAGATTCGTACTTGGACTGACTCCAGCACCCACAACCTCATCCACTGCTCTAACCCCTCACTGGATGTTGATTAAATGGAATTTCTAGGGTCACTAAGCTGTGAATTTCAGGCCCCGGATTGTGTGACCCAAAGGAGAGACTTCCCTCGCAGTTGAGGTACCTGAGCAGCAACTGGCCTCCAAGAATCGGCTTGATCCTGTCATCGTCTCACTCTAATAGCCTTGTCCAACATGTGAAGTGGCCCTGCAGGGAGGGCCTGGGGCTGGGGGTGAGCAGAATGCAGCTCAAAGCTCCTTGATAGGCTGTTTTTGAGTTATTTCCTGACTCCTGCATTCTATTCCCTTAAGTCAGTGGACATGGTGGGAAGGATATCTCCATTCTTTGGCTCAAGGTGGGATGTACTCAGGGCACCTGGGTGGCCCAGTCGGTCAAATGACTTGATTTGGGCTCTAGTTGTGATCTTGGGGTCCTGGGATCAAGCCTCGTGTTGGGCTCTGTGCTCAGTGGGAAGTCTGCTTCTCTCCCTCTGCCTGTTCCTCTGCTCTTACGTACACACACATTCTCTCTAAAATAAATAAAATAAATCTTAAAAAAAAAGATAGGTTGTGCTCCTCCATGTTTTCCTCACCCCTTTCCAATGTGTATTCTGTTAAATTTAGTTGTGCAAGAGAGGACACTGTCCCCAGCTTAGGCCAAGGTCATTCTATCGCCACACCTTTGCTCATGCCCAGAACACTCTGTGTCCTTCCCTTTTGTTCACCATCCATCTATCCGGAGGAGAGTCAGCTCCTTGTTTTCATGGAGATTTTTGTTTCTAAAAATGGCAAGTGGGACACCTGGGTGGCTTAGCGGTTGAACATCTGCCTTCGGCCCAGGGCATGATCCTGGAGACCCCGGGATTGAGTCCCACATCGGGCTCCCTGCATGGAGCCTGCTTCTCCCTCTGCCTGTGTCTCTGCCTGCCTCTCTCTGTGTCTCTCATGAATAAATAAATAAAATCTTAAAAAAATGGCAAAGTGATACACAATCTTGTAAAAATATTCTTACTTATAGGTGCTTTTATTTCCAAAGGAGAGTCTCCAAAGAGTGAAATTGAGCAAGTGATATATGCACCTTTAATCTTAATAGAGATTGACAGATTTATTTCCCAAATGTCTGCAGCAGTTCACATTCCCATGGGTGAAGCAGGAGAGCTGTGCATTTTGGAAAAGCTCCCTGGGAGATTCTGAAGTACAGCCCAGATAAGAACCCCCCACTTCAGAGCAGTCCCACAGTGGCCCCCAGGCTCCTGAAAGGGGTGTCAGAAGAGAATCTGGAAGTGAATGAGTGGGCTCTCTAGGGAAGTGAGGAAACACTTCTTATCAGCCCTCTCATATCCCTCAGGCTGGGGCAAACCCTCCTGTCTCTGGGGAACTTCCTCCAAGACTCTTCTATAAAATGTAACTATGATATGGAGCAAAGGAGAGTCTGAGCTCTGTGAATTTCTCAGGACCCAGGAGGACCTCTGAGCGGGTAAGTGCTTTCCCTGTTGCAGTGGAGCTGACTTTGGGTAAGTGTTCACTCTCTGGGGAGGCAACTGGTCCAGGCTGAGAAGTTAGGGAGGGCTAGCTGGGACTGTGTGTGGCTTCCAGGGGTCAGCAGGGATGAGACTTCCCATCCCTGCCTTTCATACTCCTTCTGAGGCATGTGAAAGCTCTCCCTGGCTGGGGAAGGCATGGCAGTGTGTGTGGCTTTCAGCGCTTTGAGCAAGGGACATGCTCCCTAAGCACTATGTGCTCCTGGAAAGGTCAACCAACACTGATTCTCGGTTCTCTCGTTTCACAGACTCTGAAGGGCCTGTTAAGTACAAACATATAAAGGTAGTACTCCCTTCTTCATGTGAGGCCCATAGGAAAGCCAGCCTTGGCTATGTGTCCATTCAGAAAGGGTCCCAGCATCCTGGGGCTTCAGGGGCTTCTTGTCATGCCTTCTCTTTCTCTACCCCACTCCCAAGGTGTGTGACTATGTGTGTGACACACTGTATTCTTCATTGCAGGACAAAGCCAAGATGAAAGTCCCCCTACTTCTGGCTCTTCTATTTGGGGCAGTTTCAACTCTTCATCTGAGTAAGTCTCTTTGGCCTTCAGTCTTTGTCTGCTTTGCTCTTTCCTAGGGTAGATGGGACTAGAGACTAGAGCCACTTCCTTCTGTGGCCTTCCCCTACATCAAGATCTTTGCACACCTAGAGAAGAGAAGCAGAGGCTCTGGAGCCAGGAGCTGAAGGGACTCTTCAGGACATCTGTGTCTATGGTCTCGATTCCATCATGACATTCTCATTGTTGTCCTTTCTGTGTAATACCAATGATGAATATAATCATAGCTTCCTTCTACTTTGAGCTCACTGAGTGTGTCATGCTGAGTATTTTCTATACATTATCGCCTTTAAACATCGTAGCATCCCCATGAGGTATATGGTATCATGTACCCATATCAGACACGAAAATATAAAGCTCGTAGGTGATGGGCCCAGTACCCAAACCCACAGCTGCCTGAATCCTTGCTCTTAACACCGTGACCTCTTGTGGGTGTTCTGGGTGGGGGGAGGTGTCTCCTGTTGGATGGGTTCCAGGTTCCTCTCTTTCCAGGAGTGAATGCTCTGCCGCCTGGGGCCAGGCGGACGCTGTCCGTGGTGCTGGGGAGGAACAGGGGTAGATGTGAAGAGGGCACTTTAGGCCTTTCTCCCTGCTAGGGACTGTGAAATCTAACTCTGAGAGCTTCTTGGGAGATGAGATCATGCCTCAGGATGGGGAGATGCCAGAAAATGAGCCAAAGGAGGCTCCTACGGGGGAGCTGACACCGCTGGAGAAAGAAGAGGAGGGGTACTCTGGAACGGAAGATGACCCTGAGGAGGAGGGAGCTGTAGAGTGTGACTCAGCCCTGGATAAGGAGGAGGAGGACTTTCAGTGCCCTAAAGAAGAGGACATAGTGAGACTGGAGGGCAGCCCTGGGTGCAAAAACTGTCCACGTTTCCTCCTGGTGGGGCATTTCAGGACATTTAATGAAGCTCAGGTGAGTGGTCTGAGGCTGAAGCTGGGGGTGGGGGTGGGGATGATGTCTCCAGCCTCTGCAGCACTATTTGCCTCACTGAAGAGCCCTGGCAGCAGGGGGGGGGTATTGGGGAGGTGGGCTGGGGCCCACACAGGTGTCAAGGTAAGAGGGGAGAGGCATGTAGAAACAGAAGTGGCATTTTGACCTCCAGCCTTGAAATGGCCATGGAGGTGGGCATGGGGGTGGAGAAGATGAATTTTGGAGGTTTAGAGACCGGAGACTAAGGTCACATGAATTCCTTTGAGGGAGCATTCCATTCTTTCTCTTTTATCCTGCCCTGCAGTGTGTTTGCCAGAGGTGCTACAGAGGCAACCTCGCCTCCATCCACAGTGCCAGCTCAAATTGCCAGATTCAGAACACAGTCCGATATCTCAACCAGGGCCAAGTCTGGATTGGAGGCAGGGTCACAGGCTGGGTAAGAGGTGTTCTAGCTCTAAGTGGGGAGCACTCTTAACCCCAGCCAGTGCTCACCTTGCTGCAGATCTGTCTGTGCTTCCCCTCCGATCCTCCAAAGAACTGGGGACAGACAGACAGCTCGGGCAAGACACCCAGGAGGCTGCCTAGGCCCTGGAAGGAGCCAAGGATTTGGGGCCAAGTTCTGCTCAGCCTCTGACTCACACCCTACATGACTTGGGTGAGACCATGAGCCTGGCTCTGCATCTCTAGGCTGGGGCTGGAGGTCCTGCTTGATTCTTGTTAAAGCCAGAAGGATGCGCGTGTCCCTGCCATGCATAGAATGTGATGATGAAGATCCCTGTGGATCAGCATGGCAGTTGACCAGGACAGTGTCCATCATGGCCCAATAGTCAAGGGCATATGCCTGGTGGGATAGTTTTAGCTCCGCCTATCTACTTTCCCTTTGCCACCAGCACCCCTCTCCTGCCCCCACCACCTCTTCTGCTCCTGCTTCCTCTAGGGTCCCTGCAGACAATTCTCCTGGGTTGATGGCAGTTGCTGGAACTATGCAACCTGGGCTGCTGGCCAGCCTTCATTCTGTGGTGGCGGATGTGTGTCCTTCTGTACCCAAGGTGAGGTGGGAGTGGGGATGAGGGATGGGAAGGCTGGGTGGGAGGGGGCCCTAGGAGGGCCTCATGGAAGGGGTGCTGTGAGGGGCCTGCACCCCCATGGGAAGGGCCTGCTGAGTCTTGAGACTCCTCGCTGGAGGCAGGAGTGGGTTGGGGTGGGGTAGGGGTTGGGGGAGGCCTTTCTGTGGCTGAGTCAAGGGGAACCAGAGGCTTAAGTCCCCTTCTTGTTGTCTTCACAGGAGGCCAGTGGCGTCTAGATAGTTGTGAAAGGCAGCTCCCCTTCATCTGTGCCTACTAAACTGGACCCAGCCAGGAGTCCAGAGCACCAGCTCCTGGGTAGCTGCCTCCTCTCCCCACGTGCTGTCCCTGCTTCTAGCCCCCAGCAATAAAACTGCTTTCCTGAAACTGACTTCTTTTTTCCTCTGGTCATCATTTTCTCTGCTTAGCCCCACCCATGAACTTTCTGCCTTACGATGACCGCCCCTCCCCACTCCACTGTCTCTCAGAACAAGGAGGCTGGAACATGGGGTGGGATCCATGGGGCCTTCCTGAGGATGGAAGAATGGGCTCACTTAGCTCTTTTTAGACAACATCCAATTACTGGCGCCTGCATAGCAGGTGCTATCAGGACCCCACCAGTTCCTTCATTGCAGGTGGACTCTCTATGTCCTCTATGCTTGCACTGCCACACCTAAGGGCCTTTTTTCCTTCCCACAGACTGTGGCTGCCTGAATGAGCCAGAGAAGTAACATGTCCCTGGAACAGCCCACAACTCACAGGAGTGGGAGTAAGAGTGCCTCAGTCCCCTGCCCTCACAATGAACTAATCCTAAGGCATGTATTGGGCACTGTTTCCAAGTGGGATTAACTTCTAGTTGTCCGCTGAGGCAGCTGGCTTTGTAGCACCCATGTTTTTGGCTGTTTTTCTCATCCATCTGAATTCTCCTCTTCCTTTTTTTTAAATTTTTATTTATTATTATTTATGATAGTCACAGATAGAGAAAGAGAGAGAGGCAGAGACACAGGCAGAGGGAGAAGCAGGCTCCATGCACTGGGAGCCCGATGTGGGATTCGATCCCGGGTCTCCAGGATCGCGCCCTGGGCCAAAGGCAGGCGCCAAACCGCTGCGCCACCCAGGGATCCCCTGAATTCTCCTCTTCCTTACAAATGTCCTTGCACCTCCCAAATAAGTTACTTGCACTCAAATCTTTGTCTCAGGGCCTATATCTGGGGAAACTCAGTATAAGACAACATGCTATTTGTCCAACTCTATATAAAGACATGGACACATAAGACACAGGTTCCTGCCATTCAGGAACATATGGTTGTTGTTTTTTTTTTAATTTTTATTTATTTATGATAGTCACAGAGAGAGAGAGAGAGAGAGAGGGAGAGAGAGAGAGGCAGAGACACAGGCAGAGGGAGAAGCAGGCTCCATGTACTGGGAACCTGATGTGGGATTCGATCCCGGGTCTCCAGGATCGCGCCCTGGGCCAAAGGCAGGCGCCAAACTGCTGCGCCACCCAGGGATCCCTATGGTTGTTTATAATTGAAGCACAACGGCAACTACTAATTTTTACTGCTTATTGCACACTCACCAAGTACCAAGTACCCCCTGCTGTGGCAGGCACTTTAGAAAGATGACCTTGTATGATCAAGAATTATTACCCCAGGGCAGCCCGGGTGGCTCAGTGGTTTAGTGCCGCCGTCAGTCCAGGGCCTGATCCTGGAGACCCAGTGTCGAGTCCCATGTTGGGCTCCCTACATGGAGCCTGCTTCTCCCTCTGCCTGTGTTTCTGCCTCTCTCTCTCTCTCTCTCTCTCTCTCTGTGTGTGTGTGTGTCTCTCATGAATAAATAAATAAAATCTTTTAAAAAAAAGAATTATTGCACCATTTTACAAAACCAGGCTCAGAGACATTGTGGCTGATGCAAAGATTTGCCCAAACATCCAAATGTGGCTGATGTTGTGACTTGGCTATCTGTTCCAGAGCGTGCTCTTTCAATCATTAGGATCCTGTGGCTGGTAGCACTGGCTGCTTCCAGGACATGGTGGTCTAGGGATGGAGCATAGTGGAGAGGCAAGACACACTCCCTTACCCCTGGGTTCATCTTGAAGCATAGGACTCCAACCCAGCTGGACATGAGGGAGTCCCAATCAGAAGTGGGGAGGGAAAGCATTCCAAATCCTTGCTCCACCAAGGAGGTGAGCAGAAAGTAAGGCGTCAATGCCCTAAAGCCCCCATTCCTCCTGGATTCCTCATATACAGAGAATTACAGGTGGTTCTAGAGTCCTAGAGGAAAATCAAGAGCCTTAAAATGTTTTGAGAGTGGCCCAGATTGGAGAAGCCATTTGCTCAAGGTTACACAGCTAATGGAGAAAGACAAATCCAGCTGAAGCCCACTGTAACTGCTGTTCTATGACAGTCTGCTGACTTCAAAGATGGTGGAATTCTGGAAACAGTCTTCCCGGTTCAGCCTTGGGCCGGGTGCTCCGGACGATGCCACTGAAGTAGAACTTTCACTTCTTGTCCTCATCAACTATATTCTGCTGTGGGAAGGCATGGCTTCCCCTTATTCCAAAATGTGTAATAAAGAGTAACAGTCTTTCCCATTTCTTAAGCATTTACTAAGTGCCAGGCTTTATGCTAAGTGGTAAGTGGACTTTGTCTTGTTCCTCGTAAGTCTCTTCTGTTGGGGCTGTGTGTTGTGACACAAGCGGGTCTTCTAGTCCATGGAGATCCTCTGTGGGGGGATTAATGTCAAGAAGGAGCCATGAAAGAGTCTCTGGGTGCCTGGAAACATTCTGTGTCTTGACCTGGGCATGATCCCACGGGTATATTCACTCTGTAAAAGTCCCCTGAGCAGTCCACTCTCTAGTACACTTTATTGGATGCATGTTATATGTCCACAAGGAGAGTTTTTTAAAAGTAAAAATAAAATAAGAGGACTGCCTGATTGGATCTAAATTCTGCAGTCATGAAGTCTCGTGAGGCCTTAATGCTTTTTTCTAGAGCCACCAGTAGCTGTAGAATAGTGCTTCTGAATTGGCTTTCTGACATTGAAGTGTAATCCAGATTTTGTAACTCTGTGGGAGAGAGGGCTGTTTCTGATTCTTTCTTTTGAAGTGAGGTTTTCCTTCTAGTCATTTTGCTCAGTGCAGAGTGGCCAAAAACAAGTTGTATTGGAACACGGGGGAGTATCACTGGTCCCTCCAGACCAGCTCTGCAAGAAATTTTAAGGGGGACTCTTAAAACTCCCCTTTAAGAAGAAGTTCAAGTAACTCTGAACATGAATGGGCTTAATGACCCCATCAAAAGGCGCAGAGTTTCAGACTGGATAAAAAAACAGGACCCATCTATTTGCTGTCTACAAGAGACTCATTTTAGACAGAAGGACACCTACAACCTGAAAATAAAAGGTTGGAGAACCATTTACCATTCAAATGGTTCTCAAAATATACCCTAAAAACTACAGAACACTTCTGAAAGAAATTGAGGAAGACACAAAGAGTTGGAAAAATATTCCATGCTCATGGATTGGCAGAATTAATATTGTGAAAATGTCAATGTTACCCAGGGCAATTTACACGTATAATGCAATCCCTATCAAAATACCATGGACTTTCTTCAGAGACTTAGAACAAATTATTTTAAGATTTGTGTGGAATCAGAAAAGACCCCAAACAGCCAGGGGAATTTTAAAAAAAGAAAACCATATCTGGGGGCATCACAATGCCAGATTTCAGGTTGTACTACAAAGCTGTGTTCATCAAGACAGTGTGGTACTGGCACAAAAACAGACATATAGATCAATGGAACAGAACAGAGAACCCAGAAGTGGACCCTGAACTTTATGCTCAACTAATATACGATAAAGGAGGAAAGACGATCCACTAGAAGAAAGACAGTCTCTTCAATAAATGGTGCTGGGAAAATTGGACATCCACATGCAGAAGAATGAAACTGGACCACTCTCTTGCACCATACACAAAGATAAACTCAAAATAGATGAAAGATCTAAATGTGAGACAAGATTCCATCAAAATCCCAGAGAAGAACTCAGGCAACACCCTTTTTTAACTTGGCCACAGTAACCGGAGAAGGACAAACAGTGTATGTTCTCATTCATTTGGGGAATATGAATAATAGCGAAAGGGAATATAAGGGAAGGGAGAAGAAATGTGTGAGAAATATCAGAAAGGGAGACAGAACATAGAGACTCCTAACTCTGGGAAATGAACTGGGGGTGGTGGAGGGGGAGGAGGGTGGGGGGTGGGGGTGAATGGGTGACGGGCACTGAGGGGTACACTTGACGGGATGAGCACTGGGTGTTATTCTGTATGTTGGTAAATTGAACACCAATAAAAATTAATTTATAAAAAAAAAAAGAAAGAAAAAAAAATAAGAGGACTGGCCTTACATCCCCAAGTATGGGTTTGTGTGTCATTTTCCATCTTCAACAAGATGCTAACTCAGCTCTGGAAAGCTAACTTGCATCATTTAAGAATCCCTGGAGTTCCTTACACTGTGCAAAGCACAGAGCAGGAGCTCAATCAACATTCAGTGCTTATTTGTTGGTTGGGGTCACATTTCCAGTCCTGGTTTCCTGATAAGCGCCACCTCCCAACTCCATATGCCAGGCCCTGTTCTGGGAGTTTTATTCATTAGATATAGGTGCTGTCATGAGCCTTCGCTTTCAGATGAGAAAACAGAGCCACAGAAGGGCTGGCTTTGGGCTCATGATTCCATGACACACCACACTAAACTGCCCTTCGAGAGAGAGACCCACCCTCTGCACAATGTGGAACTGGGCTGAATCTTGAGATGAGAGGCAGTGTCTGAAACCCCTGTGAATATAAATGCAAACAGTAAGGCAGAGGATTAGAGTCTCATGGATGGTGAACACGTTGGCACCACTGGCTAGAATGTCTGAGGCTAATCCAGTTGGGCATATCAAAGAAAGCAAGGATGTGGGAGTCAGACAAGGGTCACACATGCCAATCCTTACCAGTTGCGTCTACTTGGGCAAGTCATTCAACCTCTCTGAGCTCATGCAGTAGATATATAGACTAGAGATGACAATACCTAATTTGCAGGATGATTTTAAGACTTAAGTAAGTAGAATCGCGGATATAAAAGCCTTGAGGAAACAGTGTTTTGTTCATGGTGTACTTTCAAAAATATTATTTTTTAACAAGGCAAACCTCACTGTGGTCACTGAAGAGGTAGTTGAAGCCAATGGACTGTCTGCCCAGGGTTTGTATGTAAAGTAAATGGGGGAGAACACAGAGAGGGGCGAGTTGTAGAGAAGGGAGGTCCAAGAGAGGAAGCAGAGGGAAGACAGCTATGGGACACAGCTAAGAAGCTGGAAGACCTTGGGTTTAGGCTTGTCTCTGACTTGCTATATCTCAAGCCCTCTGAGCTGTCATTCCTTCAGCTATGTTGGTTAAAGGTGCTAGCTGACTTTACTGGTCACCCCAAAGGGCGCAATGATATCTCTGGCTGGGCCCTGGGATGGGCAAGAAAAATGGGGAGGTGGTCCAGCCCTCCCACTGAGGAGATCACAAGTTCAAAATCTGGAGATGGGGTTTTGGGAACTTGGAACTGGCCCAGCCCCCAGGCCCTGAATTAGGAAGAGAAGCTAAGAGTCAAGTCTGTTGGGCCAGGGAGATAATGGGCAAGGCTGTTACTCTGCAATTGGATGCAGAAATGAACCCTCAGACACTTCTCCATTTGCAGGTACTCTTGAGACAGCAGAGGAGGGGAGGGCCCAGGCCTTTTCACCTTCTGGGCTACCTGTTCCTGGTGCTCTGTGTACTGGAGGGCTGGACTGGAATCTGAGAATCAAATATGCACACCCATGAGGATGTGGCTAGGATGGCAGAGTTGAGACACCCACCCCGACAAGTTCTCTAGCCCTTGGTGGTGATATCCAGCAAAATCAGGGCTCAGCACTTGCTGGTCTCTCCTTGGATTGCAGTGAATTTGGCCAGAGCTTGATTGATTAAAATTTTGCTATTTTGTTCATCATGGGGTTTTTGCATTTATTTTGATTTTTATGAAAGATTACATTAAAATACTGTTTCTCTTGACTATTGTTTCTCTTGACTACTCTTGCCCTCTTAAATTTTACAACTGAGACAAATGCCTTGCTCATATCCCCCCAGTCCCGACCCTGGTGGTGGTAGAGAGCTGGTGGGAGATGGGGAGTAGGGATGGGTTGAAGGATGGCCCAGAGTGTCTGAATGACTCTGCATGAAGTTTCCCATTCCAGCTGCTGCCTCCTGGCCAGAAGATATGCCTTGAGACTGGAAACAAATGGCATGTTCTAGATCAGTGATCCTCAGCTGGGGCAATTTAGTTCCCCAGAAGACATGTGGGAATGTGGGAAGACGTTTTTGATCATCATGACTGGGGGAGGTGCTACTGACATCTGGTGGGTAGAGGCCAGGGAGGCTGCTAAACTTATTACAATGCACAGGACAGCCTCCCCCACAGCAAAGATTATTTCACTCCAAATAGCAACAGCGCAAAAGTTGAGAACCTTGATCTAGATCCACAGCCTAAAAGAATGAGCATAATTTTTTACATATTAGAGATGAGAAAGAGAGGGAGAGAAAGGAAGAAAGTGAAGGAGAGGGACAGAGATGGAGAGTCAGAGAGAGAGAAGAGTTTTGAGCCAAAAAGACTTAGAAATACCCGTTCTCCTAATTCCTGTGCAACTTTGGCAAGCTGTTTTCCCTCTCTAAATCTCATTTTTTCCCATCTGTGAAGTAAGGATAACCATACCTTCTCATGGTATGAAGGCGAGGAATGGAATCAGGGATGTGATGCATGTAAGTACCTGGTCTAGATAAGCACTCAGGAGGGCTGAGGCTCCCCTGGCCTCCTATCTACTCCCCACATGGTCTCCCAACGATCTGGGATTCCCCCTCCCTCATTAGCTGGGGTATTGACCAGAAGGCTGCTCCTGGCATTAAGGAGTATTGTTCAGACCGGGGCATTTTAGAGACAGTAATAATGCCTGTACTGGGGTCTTTCTGAGCACACCAGCATGTCTGGGTGCCCACATATGAAGTGGGCCCCAGGAGGCAAGTCTCTGCAATCCCAGCAGACAGCAGAGCTCAAGGGTGGGGGACTGAGCAAGACTTTTATTGGCTCCTCTGCTCCTCACCCCAGCCTGGGGCAATCATCCTGGTCACTTCCCACTTCCCCAGAAGCCCAGTATAAGAGCTGCCTCTGGGGCGCAGTAGTCAGACACACTGACAGAGGAGGCCTCAGACTCCTGAAGGTGAGTTCTTGGCCCAATATGGCATGGACCTTGGAAGCCTGTCCTCAGGACTATATTGACCACCATCCTTTCCCCTCATCCCCCACTGTGAATGAAAGTGCTCTGACCCTGAGCAGGCCTGTTCCTGCAGGGGCAAGGGTCTGAGCTAAGGGCTATCCCAGGGAACTGTGATGGGGCTTTCAGGAAAAAGGGACTTTTGTAACTGAGCTGCTATCCCATGTCCTTTTCCTAATTCTCTAGCTTGGGGTCTGTTCACTGGGGAGGAAGGAGTGCTCTAATCAATACTTTGCCCCTTAATCAAGCAGTTAAACAGCATTTCATACACTGTGTGCCAGGGGCTGCGCAGACACACAGGACATCCACGAGGAGGGAAGGTGGAGCTGTGTCCCTGTCTGAAGCCTGAGTGGAAATGAAAGGTCCCCTCCTCCTGCCCCTTCTCCTGCTGGGGACAGTTGCTGCTTTCCATCCGGGTAAGCCTCCTCTTCCCATCTCCCCTACCTTTCTATTTTCTCCTCTTTCCTGCACCTTTTTTTTGCCTCATGGGGCCAGAGCCACAGTTGCTCCCCTTCAGTTGACCCAGCTCATCTCTGATTAGATTTCTCAAGGACTTGGAACTGTGACCCAAACTTTGTCAGGGCTAGTCCACAGGAAAACCCACCCACCTGTGAAGATGAAACGCTTTTCTCACAGGTGCCTCCTCCTATCCCCACAGTACACATCCACGGGGTCAGCCAGAAGTCAGGATCTCATCCATTTGTGCCTATAATCCAAGTGTTATCACCTCACCCAATGCCAAGGAGATCCTTCCAGAATTGGCTCCAGATGGCAGCTCTAGGAAGGCCGTGAGAGCTGTCCATGGTCCTGGAAGAAGGGAGGCCCCTGACCTGATGATAGCAGGTTATCTCTTCTTTCCAGGGAATGATGCCCCCAGTCTGGAAAGCCAAGAGACACAGGCAGAGCTGAGTCAGAATCTGGAATGTTCAGGGGAGCAGGAGGGAGACTCGGCCCTGACCCCGGAGGTGATTCAGTCAGAGGAAGAGGAGGCCAAGCCTTCCAGCTATTGGGACACATTTGAGGATGAGGAGGCCATGGATTCTGACCCAGCTGCTCTAGACAAGGACTTGCAGTGCCCCAAAGAAGAGGACACAGTTCAAATTCCAGGCAGTCCTGGGTGCAAGACTTGCCGCTTCCTATTGGTGCGGAACCCCGAGAGATTTAAGAACGCTCAGGTAAGTGGCAGGGGGCTACCGTGGAGGACTGGGGGTGGGGAGGAGAAGACACTGGATTCAACCTTCTCCTCCCTTTTAGATTAGTGGTTCTCAAAGCCTAGTGTGCATCGGGATCTCCCGTAGGTCTTGTTAAAATACATTTCTGGCTTTACAAATCTGGGGTGGGACCTGAGAGTTGGCATTTTTTATTTTATTTTATTTTATTTTTGAGAGTTGGCATTTATAATGATTCCCAGCTAACGTTGGTATTGTTGGTCGGGGGACTGCACTATGAGATGCTGGATGAAAGGCTTTGGTATTGGATATACCTGTGTTCAATCCTGGATCTGCCTTTCACTGGCTGTGTTATTGGGAAAGTCACTTCACTGTTGGGGGCTTCTGAGTCTTCGTTTGTAAATGGAGATATACAGTACCAACCTGTTAGGGTTGTTAGGGTTGAGGATTAAATGAGATAATACACAGAAGTATTTGGAATAGTCCCTGGGTCACTAAAACTCTCAGCAAATGGTTGCTATGATTATTCCAAGTATTATTGGCTTTTGCAGAAAGTTCCTGACCACAGAGAAGGGAGTGCAAGATGGGATTGAGAGGGTCTCTGATTTCTGAGCAAAGGGATAAGAGGCTCTCTCTTGGAGACTCAAAGACTTGAGAGAAACCAGCAAATTCTTTACCATACTTTTTCTTCTTTCTGCAGAATGTCTGCAGAAGTTGCTACAGAGGCAGCCTCATCTCCATACACAACTACAATTTAGATTATCGCATCCTATGCACGGCCAGAGGAGTCAACCAAGGGCAGGTCTGGATCGGAGGCAGACTCTAGGGCTCAGTAAGTGAGGCAGCAACCACCCTGGAGACAGGAAGCTCTCTTTGCCTCCAGGGAGCCCCTGCTGGCAGCTCAGCAGCCCAAGCCAGCTTCAAGCAGCGAGCAGTGCTGTGCTGGAGCTGGCTTGGACCTGGTTGGGAGGACTGTCGATTGTAGGCATCTCATCCTAGCCTCATGTTCAGTGACTTAATGCCTGTGACTTGAAATCTGCCCCTGTGGATGTACGCACACCAAGGAGATGGGCGACTGTTGTAAACCAGCGTTCCTCCCTCCCTCTGTATTCTCATCTTCTCCCAGAGCTGGCTGTCGAACATTTCCCAGCACATCACTGGAGTCAGGAGATAGGCTCCATGCCCAGCTTAGTTACCTACTAGCGGAATGATTTCTTTGGGGTCTCAGTTTCTTCATCTCTAAAATGGAGCCCTTCCCTCAAGGTAGCTCTGGGATTATGATGAATAAGTGCCATTACATTTGCTGCTCGAGGGTGGTTCATGGGCCAGTAGTATCAGCACACCGGCACACCGGGTGGCTTGTTAGAAAGGCCCAATCTTGGGCCCCACCCCAGAGCTCCTGAATTAGAATCTGCATTTTTAAAAAGTCCCCCAGGAGATCCGTGTGCACAGTAATGTTTGGGAAGCCCGCTGTGTGTGATGGCTGGGAGTGTTGGCTGCTCTCGCATTGTCATTGTGTACAAACTTTCAGGGATGGGTCTCAGGCATATGTGGCTCCTAGCTGGGTGGGCAGTGAGAATTTTTTAACATTATTTTGTTAAAAAATCACATATTCAGTAAACATTTTCTGGGGCCCCTGGAGCTGTCTCCCTGGACCTCTGCCCTCTGACCCAGCCTGTCACTTCTTCAGTTCCTGCACCGGAGATTTCGGTGGGTTGATGGGAGCAGATGGAATTTTGGATTCTGGGCCCCAGGGCAGCGTGTGAATGGGCGAGGCAACTGTGTGGCCCTGCGCACCAGAGGTGAGAGGGACTGGGACCGGGGCAGGGGGCAGGGGTGGCAGGGAGACTCTTACATACTGTCCCCTTGAGTTACTTGAACACACCTCCCCAAACTCACACCTTCCCACTACTGGAGAAGCCATGTCCTCTATGAGGAGGGCTGAAATGTAGAGATTCCTCCAAGAAATCCAGGTGCTTGGGCGCCTGTATAGGAGCTAGGCCGGGGGCCTGGGGGCCTGGGGGCTGCTTTCCTTCCTATGATATGAGGAGTGACTGATGTGATAGGTGAGAGTAGCAGATGTGAATGTAAGGTATGGGTGAGGGATGAAGGAAAGACGTGGGAATTAAGCGGGATGATAGGTAATTCACCAGCTTTGAACAGCATGGATGCCAGATGTGAGGGAGCTAGCACCATGGCTAAGACCATCTGTGCTGGGGTAAGACTGCTGCCAACCACACCCAGCTCTGCGTCTTGCAGGCTGAGACCCAGGCAACTTATTACCCCCACTATGCCTCAGTTTCCCCATCTGTGAAATGGGGATGATGATAACACCTACTTGTTGGGGTCATTGTGAAAATCAAGTGCAATAGCCCACGTGAAACTTAGCAAGCACACTGCCTCCTTGGGGAAGAGCCGGATGCCCCTTAGCTGCCCAGGGAACACATGGGAAGCACGGCTGGCAGTCCCGACCACTGCCAGCCGGAGGAGGACAGGAGGGCCACACGCCACACAGGCTGCAGCTGACAACACTGTGCTCTCCACTACTAGGGGGACACTGGAAGCGGACCCAATGCAAAAGGCATCTGCCCTTCATCTGCTCCTTCTAAGCCCATGGCGCAGAGTCCCTGCCTCGGAGCCCCCTCCCTTTGCACACCCCTTGGCTGCCCCCAGACTCCAGGTTTGGTCCCCCTGCTTCATCTGGCCATAAACCCAGACTTCCCATAGCATTTCCTGACTCGGTCTCCTTATTGCGCCCTTCACAGTCTTGGGAGGCCTGCCAGTGGGGGGTGGGGAGCTGCAGGGCAGGCCCAGGAACTGCAGCTGGAGCAGCAGGGTGCAGATGGGCTCCCCCTCACCCTCCTCTGCCCCGGGCAGAGGCACCTGGGGAACGCCTCATTGGTGGGTGGTGTCCTCCTGCTTTGGCTCCTGTATAGGGGGCAGGGTGGGGTGGGAGTGGGGCGGCTTTCCAACGTGGAGGCGACATTGCCTGTTCAAGACTTGCAGTGTGTATGGGGGTGTAGTGAGATCCCGCGTGGGCGGGGCAAGTCTAGGGCACATGCGCCTCCAGCCCTGGGTTTTCCTGGCCTCTCAGATACTGGTCCCCGTTTTCTATTCTCCCAGCCACCAGTGGGTGAGTTCAAAACTTCTGAACTGAAGTCCCCAGCTTCTGAACTGTATTCCTCACTCCATTCTGAGGTGTGGTCCCCACCCTAATTCCTTCTCTCCCCCCCCCATCCCCAGGTTATCTCCCCAGAGGGATCACATTCCCAGGCTGGAGCTACCTCTCACCAGGATGGCCTTGGGGCAAAAGTTACCACATCTGGTAGCAGTGTGGCTCCAGTCCTGATCCTACAGCCCCAGGCCCCAGGCCCCAGGCCCTGGGCCCCTGCTGTGTTCCCTCACCCCACTTTGCCAGGCCCTGGGGCCACTGACAGAGAACTCTACTGTGGCCCTCTGTTCCAGGCAGGATGCTGGTGCTGGGCTCCAGGAAGGATCTGGGGTTGATGAATAGGAAGCTTGGACCTAAGACTGGATATTAAGAGGGCAGAGAGCCCTGGGTTGTTGGGAGTGGGGTGGGGATGCAGAGAGAGAGAGAGAGAGAGAGAGAGAGAGAGAGAGAGATGGAGGCACAGAGATAGATGATATATACTTCTTGAGAGTGGGTCTTACATGGGGTACAGGGAGAAGGTGCAAGTATTTTTGCGAGTGCACACATACACGTGTGTATATGGATCTTGGTGTGTGCCGGAGTGAATCTTTGTATACCTGTGCATATCTGTGTATCTGTGAATCCATATTTGTGAATATGCATAAATCTGTATGAGTTAGTATGTATCTGTATGTTGCGTGTGTGCACATCTTAAACATCTCTGTATTTACGGATATGCCTGGATGTCGGTGTATGTCTGTATAGCGCTGCCCCCTCACGTGCCTGAATCTGTGGGCACGTGAATATGTGTGTACTTGTGTGTCTTTGGCCAGCACGTTTGTGAGTGTGCATATACGTGTGTGTCTGGCATACATGTGTACAGATCTACGTCTAGTGTTTGTACATGCGTGTATCTGTTCAGGCATGTGGTGAGATGCAGGGTTTCAGGAACAAAAAGAACAGTATTCTCAGAGGGGCCTTGCTGCTAAAGATGCTGGAGTTAATGAAACAGGATGGGAATGGAGACCCCGGGGTGGGGCAAGTAGGTGGTAAAAAAGCAGGAGACAAATCCCTTGACCGTGAGCAGACCCCTGGCAACAGGATGAGGGGCCTCGGTGTAGCAATGAACGTGACCAACGCTGGGCCCAGGGACTGCCTCTAGGCATCTGTCCATCTGTCTTGGATGGACACTGGGCTGGGAAGCTAATCACAGCATGTTGGTCTTCCCAGGAGCAAAAAAAGGGGACTGTCTGGGGGGTCAGACTCCCCAACATCCCTCCCCCCCTGCCTGTTCCTTCCCTGCAGACTTTAATGAGCTAATTCTTAATGCTCTGCTTCTAAAAGAACAGTGGAATCCGGCTGTGGTGGTGGGAGGATGGTCCGTGAGGGAAGATCTGCATAGGGAGCTCTGGGGCTGGAATTTGGGCTGAATGGCAAGCTCCTTTTTATCAGCCTCCACTTATCTCCTGGATGGGGAATGAGCTGTGGCCAACACCAGTGGCCTGCTATCTGGCCACCCAATGCAAGAGCTAGAGGGAGGAGAATGGAGCGGGGCTCAGACCCCTCCAGGCTGCCACTTGCTTGAGGCAGAACAGGGTAGATAAGATATCCCTTAAATGTTCAGCACTGTCAGTTATTGGGCCTCCACTTCAGTCATTAATTATACTTTCACATCTTTGGCTGTTTAATTAAGGCCTTTCAGTCTTGAATAGCCCTTGATTAGAAAGCTAATACTCTTGGGAGAAGGAACTCCTGTGGATGTTATCTATTAAAACCCCTGGGAGGTTGATGGGTAACTTGTCAAGAACAAGGTTTTTTGAGAAGGAACACAGATGGGAAGGGTGTGTGTACCTGTGCGTGGCCGTGGGCTGGGGGGATTGTGGAGAAGAGGGGACTAACACAGCAGAGAGTGTTGTGCGCACCTCTTCCCGAGGACCCAGGATGACTGTCCCCTTCACTGTTGCCATGAAGTCCGCTCTGCAGTGCGCTGTGGTTGCAAGTGCTGTAAGCCTCTTGGGGGGGGGGGGCGCACGCTCCACCCATTGCTCAGCAGGGCTAAGTCATCACTGAACGTTAGCTTTTATGCTGAGTGATTAAAGACACAACAGCCCACTTAGCGAGTATGGGCTCCAGCTCAAACTGCCCCGGATTCCAGATCTCTTTTTCCATCCAATAGGATTAGTGACAAGCCTCGGCAACCGCACCAGGGTTGGCACGTGGTGGCATTGGTGACTGCCGATCCGCCACCAGGCAGCAGGGCCCGGCCAGCTGCTGTTACTACTGCAGACGACAGCCGTCAATCTAGCACACAGAAGCCGTGGCTGGGTTCCTGGTGGCTCGCATGTTGGGCTCACTGTCCCCAGTTTGCACACTTGCTGTCAGGCCCAAGAGGAGAGGCTGCTGCACCTGCGGGAGGACCACCCCAGTCCGCAGGAATGGTGGGGGGAGGAGGGGCAGGCGGCAGTGTCCTGTGCAGGGGGCATCCCTGTGATTCCTGCCGGGGATGCCTGTGGGTCTCCTCCGGGTGCAGAACGCGGCCTCCAGTCATGTCTCTGCTACTCAGATCTCCGGACACTGCCCGATGCCCAAGGCCACCCCTGGGGAGCTGTGATCCCACCAGCCTGAGGATGGGGGTGGGTGGAAGCCGAGTGGGGGAAAGGGTGACAGGCCACGTGTGAGGGAATCCGATGCCTTCTCCCCTGGAGGGGGGATCACTGGGGTCAGGCCTTTGCAAGTGCCCACTGTTCCCAAACTAGTCCCTTCCAAGTGGCTCCCAAAGCTGCCCCCGCCCCCTGCCATCTCCCTGCCCCTTTATGGGCCCCTCCTAATACCTAATTTTATATCATTTTAAAAAGAAGCCCCAAATTGTGTAACCTTCAGGCTTCCAGAGACCTGGATCCACTCCTGAGCTCTGCCCTGGGGAGGTTCTGGGGCCTCTCACCAGAGGAGAGCCCAGAAAGGGGAGGGGACGCCAGGCTGACAGAGGTGTGGGGGGACTTGATGCTCCCCTGCCTCCTCCTCTCAGTGCCAGGACACCCGGGTCCTCTTGGCCACTAACTGTGGGACACCAGACATTTCCCTTCCCTTGCCTCAGACTGATCATCTGTAAACAGGAGAGTGCAATGAAAGGGTTTCTAGCATTGGAAGACACCCATGAGGACCCCGTGGGGGTGGCCTGGCTGGCCAGCTGCTCAAGAGGCAATGGGCCTCATTAGAGCCTGTTCACCAGTGTCGCAAGGGGTCACTGCCCACTGAGAAAAGGGTCCTGGGCCTGGGAATCACACTGCATCCTAGGGGGCCTAATTCCACTCCTGGGGTAGGGATGCCCAGACATGTGTGAGTATGTGGGGGTCCCAGAGAGAGAACAGAATGGCCCTCCCCTGGTTGAGGACTGAACTAAGTCATGTCTCCTGGGTCCTTCTGAACTGGGGATCCACCCAAGTCAGAGAAAGGAACCCTGCACCACTGTCTAGCTGGTCTCCCCCAGACTGGGGCCTGGGTTCCTGTGGAAAGCATGGGGCTTACTCTTTATTAGCTGCACCTAATCCTGGTCACTGTGGGGAAGGCTGAAGCAGCAGGGGCAGATGCCCCCTGGGAATTCACTCTTCTTTTGTGGGGTGTGGGTGACATCGTCAGATCTGAGTTCAAATCCCAGCTCTCTTGCGGCCTGGCTGTGTGGCCTTGGGCAAATGACTCAACCTCTCTGGAACTCAGTTTATCTTCAAAACAGGGAAACTAATATCTACCTCATTATTCTAAGGGTTAAATGAGCTAAGGTGTGTGACACTGCCTGGCACGGGGTAGTGCCTGGCAGCCACTCGTCATGACTATTATGCTCTCTACTCTTTAGCAGGGGGACAGTACATGTGCTGCTGCCCTGGGGGTTCCAGGAAGCAGATGGGGGCAAGGTAAAGGGCGAGGGAGAGATGGGGGTCTTAGCAGGTACCCCTGTCGGCTAGACACTGGGAGGCCCAGACACCTGGGTCTAGTGTGGCTTCATGGGGTGAGCAGCAGAAATGAAAGCCCCTTCCCTTGCTCAGATGGGGTGCCCTACGGGGAGGCCCGGAGCCCAAGGGTGAGAATGGGGCCCCGGAAGAGGCCTTAGTGGCCGATGGAGTAGGCCCCCGAGTCCGTGGACTGCTTCTCCTCGGTGGTCTGGTCACTGGGGTACACGGGGTTGGCCGAGGCAGTGACCTTCAGTGTTGTCTCGTCCACCTGCAGGTGGAAGGGGTGGCATGATCGTGCTCTAACTGCAGGCACGACCCCCACCCCGTCCCAAAAGGGCTCTCTGCTTGGGCTCAGGAACTCCTTGTCAGGGAGCCACAGCCAGTCTGTGAGATCCCAGCAGTCTTTCCATGCACCTCAAGGGCAAACAGAAATCTGAGCTAACCCAATAGCAGGACTTGTCCCACCTCAGAAATGGAGAGGGGACATGAGTGGGTGGGGGTGTCGACAGTGATGACCCACAGAGTCCCCACAGAGCCCATTCTTGGCCAACTACCTCTCTCTGGGCTCCCACTTTGCATGGAGGCCCTATGAACTCTCCTTATGAAGCCCCCAAAGGGGGAGCCTCTGGGAGTCCCCAGGGTCTAGCGCCCCTCCCTGCCCTGTCGGCTACCTCTCATGCTCCTCTGCCTGCCGCCCACTCCCCTCCAGCTTACCTCCTCAAACTTCTTGGCTTTGTACTGGTCAGCCCCCTTGAGGAAGTTGAGTAGGATGATGTCGCAGAGGACAGTCCCCTGGAGGAGGAGAGGCAGGGCAGGCTCAGTGTGGTAGGAAGTGAGGGGCTCAGGTGACTGCTGAGCCACCCGGGCAGTGGGCAGGACTGTCCTCAGGCAGACAGCAGGCCAGGGCTTGGGGTGAGTCCTCCAAAGACACCTGATGTTTCCACTTGGAAAAATGTCCAAGGACTTTGGAGAATGTCTTCGTCACCCACCTCTCTGGCTCTTGGCAGTGACCGCAGACCAAAGTGCAGAGAGAGGACTTGGTGGGAGAAGAGGTGGGTGAGAGGGTAGATGTCCCTGGGAGCAGGGCTCTGGTCTTTAGGTTGTTGGAACCCTGGAGTCTCCTCCCTCCCCTTCATGCTGGGGAGCAGGAATTTGTACAAACTCAGGTGGAGCCTCCTGCAAATGGGGAGTCTGCTTCGGGAGGTAATGAGCTCTCCGCGACTGGAGATGCTCACTCAAGGACCGACCTGGCAGGGAGCTGGTGAGGGAGACTGAGGCACCTGGCAAGAGGTCAGGCTTTACATTCTAGGCAGAAACAGGACTTCCCTGGGCCACTTCCCAGCCACCCACCCCCAGCTGGGGCCCCACCTTGACTGGCCTCCTGTCTGAGCCTGGGGAGGGGGGCTGAACTCACCACTCCCACGGAGGTGAAGGCCGCCACGGAGCTGATGATGGTGGGGATGATGTTGAACTTGCCAGCCTGGAAGCACAAAGACCAATGCTGAACGTGGACTCCCAGCCAGAGATGGTGGAGCAGGAGGCCCCAGCCCTTCACTGTACCAGTGAAGAGACGAGGCATGTGACCAGCTGAGACCCTCAGAGCTGCTCAGTGGCAGGACCTCACCCCCTGACTGGAGGCTTTTGAGGACCCAAAACTGGCCTGGGTTCCGCACTTCCCCCCCACCGCCCCGTCCCCCCATCCACCCCACCCAAGGACTCACGTTCCCATACACCAGCACATCAAAGCGGATGCCAAAAGCCTTCAGGAGGGTGCGGTACTCACTGCCATTCTCCATCTTATAGTACTTGGCAAACCTGGAAGCCAGAAGCAGAAGGTGGGTCCCACTGAGGGCTCCTACCTGAAGTTTCAGGGTCCTTCAGAGCCCATAGCCCCTACTTACTAAACGACTCTGACCAATGGTTTGCTGGACACCTGCCACAGGCCTCCCCATGTGGTTAGCTGACGCTCTGCGCAGACATCACCTTGAGGGCTCCTTACACAGGCAGATCCCCAGGCCCAGCTTGAACCTGTACAGTCCGCATCTCTGTGGGTGGGGCTCAGAACTCTGCCTTTTAAATAATTTCCCTAGATGATTCTGATGCATGCAAAATCTGAGTCCCGCTGGACTCCAAGTCTCTTCGGTGTTATTTGTTCAGGTACCCCAGGCCCCAGCTCGCTGTAGATGCACCCCTCCCCAAAGGCTTCTCAGCCTACTTGGGTTCAAAGCCTGGATCGCCACTTACCAGTTGTGCAGACTTGGGCCAGTTAGCCTCCCTGAGATAAATAACATTTTTTCTTTTATTATTGAGAATGATATGGAAGTCCTGCTTCACAGGGCTGCTGAGAATTGAAGGAAAGCTCACACACCAAGGATCCAGAACAGTGCCTGGAACACGGTAAGCACCCAGGGAGTGCTCGCTGGTGTTGGCTGTTATTATTGCTGAAGAAAGACATTTGCATTTGTAGAGCAGTTTCAAAAAGCCCTTCCAGACACCACATGTCATTTCACCCTCATCACAGACCTGCGGGATAGGGATGCGACAGCCCTATTTTTCAAGCGAGGGTCTGGGGGGTTAAGTAACTTGTCCAGGGTCACCCAGCTGGCTAAGACTGAATGCTAGATTTCCCTAAAACTATATTCTCTCTCCCTTCTCCTCCGGGGCTGCTGGGGACAGATTAGAACAATCACCTTCAAAATGGGGCCACGAGTGCCTCACTGTGGAGATACCCAGGGAGGGGAAGGGACCGCCAGTGGCTTCGTGGTCATTAAGCATGCAAATTGCATGTGTCTACAGCCAGTACGTGCCCCCTCCAGCTCGGCCCAGTGTAGGCAAAACCCTAGTATCAGCAAAGTGTAATTTCTCAGGGCTACCATGGACCCACGGCGGTAAAACGGGCTCCTGGGTCCCAGAAGCACAGGGAAGGTTAAGTGAGATGATGGGGTGATGGGGCTCGGAAAACCCCCTAACAGTGTAGGGTTGATGTGGGTCTTATTTGGTGCCGGCCGGCTCCCCACCAGTGTTTCTGACCCCCAGATTCCCAGGCCTCTCCCAGAGAGAGGAGTCTGAGAAACTCCTTCCCCCATTCCATGGCTGCATGACGCAGCTCCCAGGGAAAGTGCATATGGGAAAAGGGGCCCAGAGACGGAAATGCTCGACCCAAGTACACAGATAGCAGAGGGAGCACAGGCATGGGAGCAAGATCATTTTGGGGAAGAGTCATCTAAATGCATAAAATGTCAGCCAGTGTCCGCTCTGGCTGTGTGGAGCTCTGGAGTTGGGCAGAAACGAGTCCAGATTCTTGCTCCAACCCTTGCTGGTAGTGCGGCCTCTCTTTGTGACTCAGCCCTCAGGGTTTCTCTGTCCATGTCTATGAAACGGGGGTGCTCATGCCTCCCCCCACCCCCTGCCACGCACAGATCTGTTAGCGAGACAGGTAAGCACCGAGACCCATCCTTCGAGATGGGCACTGTCACCAGCCCCGTGCTGGACATTTTGCCTGTTGCTCCACACCTGTTCTCTGCCCAGCTCCTCTGCAGGGCCTGGGAGCCAGGTCTGCAGGCACTGCCTCCGCCAAGCTCCCTGCCTCTGGCTCCTGGGGGTTATGCAGTGGGAGGCATCCACGGGCGATCAGAGGGCAGCGTCAGGAAGGTGTCCAGGCTGCATGTTTTTGGGTGCGCCTCCGCCTGGGCAGGGCCGAGTGTGTATGCCCCGGTGGTGCACCTGTTGCCTCAGGCCTGAAAGTAAGGCTGAAAACTGCTCAGTGAGGGAGAGCTTCCTGGGGATCCCGACCTGGGAAGGTGTGTCCCGTGGACTTGGCAGCCGAGGGCAGAGGGAGGGGGTGCAGAGGAGACAGGATGATCTTCTCAAGACTGAGACCCACAGGAAAAATAGGAGTGGCCCCAGGAAGGAGGCTGAGAGAAGCCCAGCTACCTAAGCCTGAGAAGCAAAGACTCAGAGGACCCACTGCAACGAGGTGGTGAGTTATGGTCTGGGCGGTGGCGGCAGAGGGCTTTCCAGACCAAGGCACGACGGAGTGGGTCGGGCTGTACCAGCAGGAGATTGAAAAGCTCGACACCAGAAAGGAAGTCACTCATATGATGACGAGGACACCCAAGAACACGGCTCTCTAAGGAGGCCTCTCAGGAGACTAAAGAAGTTTCGAAAAGGAGCATCCGGACTGGACAGAAGGAAGTCCTCAGGGTGGCGTGTTCAGGTTGGCCTGAGGCTACATACAGACTGCCACGGTTTCCACACCCACGATTACAGAGCACCGGGAAAAGAAGCAAATCTCTCAATACGAGCATCTCACGCCGTTAATCTCACAAAGGTGGCACGTGGACCCATTTTATAGATGGGGAGACGGAGGAGAAGGTGACTTGCCTGAGCCGGGATCCCAGTCTCTGCCCTTAACCCTGAACGTGCTGCTGCCTCTGGGCTCCGGGTGGCCGGTAAGGACACTGGCAGCCCTGGAGCCAGACCTCAGAGCCCTTCCTTGTTCTGTTCACATCACTGAGAACTCAGCTTCCCTGTCTGCGAGATGTGGCAGCTGATGTCTACGGGGGGAGGGGTGGGAGGGTGGGTCACAGATGCTTGGGGCCAGGCAGAGGCTGGGACCCTGCTCCCGAAGTCTGAGTTCCAGCCTGAGGCTGCAGCCAAGAAAAATGCTCTCGCCTCGACTTGGAGAACAAAAAGTCAGCATCCTGGGCACTGTGTTCAAAGCGAAGCCTGGCTAAATTTATCTTGGGAAGGAATGTGAAGGAACAGGGAGAAAAACCAAAGCGGACTTGGTTTTTCTCCAGCACCTGCCTTCCAAGAGGCAATAAGTATGATAAAATCATTATCTCACCAACCACCCACCCTCGGAGGAGGGTTGGCAGGGACTGGTTCTCTTCCTGGGTGGGAGGGAGGAGGAGGAGGAGGGCTCAGGGAGGGGGGGCCCGGAGTCCTGACTGCTGCACTCGTGTGCGGCTGGTGAGGGCCACGGAATCTGGCCCAACCCCACGGCGACAGGGCCTGGGTTGTCTCTTCTGTGGGCCCATACAGACTGTCGCTAGACTATACTGCTCACCCCCTTGCAGTGAGCGAGGTGGGCCCTTGACTAGTTCTGGCCAGTGCGATGTGAAGGGAAGTGAGGTCTGCCTGTCGCCTGTGGGCCGAGGTGTCAGAGCTAGGTGTCTTGTACAACCTCCCTGTCCTCATGGCCACTTCCTCAGGAGCTCTGGGTGAACTCGGGCCCTAGAGGAGACTGATTCAATAGGCAACGGGAACCCAGCACCTCAGTGCCCCACCTCCAGCAACTACACGAACATTTGTGTGAAGCCTCTGAGCTGAAGGGGTTGTTTGTTACAGCAGCTAGCAATGCTTACCCTGACTGTTACAAACAGTCCTAATTGTCTAGCCGAGAAGCCTGAGATTCAGGGAGGAGACATTCTCAATCAAAGGACAAAGAATGAGCTAAAATTGGGGAGTTTTTCAAGATGAGCCAGAGAGAGGGCAAGTTCCCATGAGTCCACAATTCTAGGATGATTCTCTAGAAGAGTTGTGGGGGTCTGGGTGTGATTCTGTTATCTTCAATTAGTTTTTCCACCCTGGACAAGTAACGCCTCTCTGAGTTTTCTACCTCAACTGGGTGGTGAGATTAGAAAGAGCCGCAGGGAGGATGGATGAGATAATGTTGATATATAGAAAGTCCCTAAAACTTGTCTCTTTCTTTTCCCAGGATCGCAATAAAAGAAATTCTGCCTATAGTCCCCTCAGCTGCTGCAGTGTCCTGCCTCCTGGAGAGAATCACATCCACCATGAGAACAGCCAGCGGATACTGAGCACTCACTACATGGCGGCTCTGTGCCAAGGGCTTTATTTATACCTACTACCTCTTTGCAGACCCAGCCCCATGGAATCTTTTGTTGCTCTTCCCATTTTACAGATGAGGAACCAGGATCATACAGATTAAGCAATTTGTCTGAGATCCCCAAACCAACAGTCAGTGACCAAACCTGGGATTTGAACTCAGGCAGTCCAGGGCCAGAGCTTACCCTCTGAGCCAGCATTCTAGATTGTTCTTTTTGATGCCCAATTTCTGGGAGGTCCTGGCTAATTTCTTTCAGTTCTCCAACTGGGGGCCCTTTTGCCTTGACCAGATGAGTCCCGACACCCAGCGTCGCTGGCTAGGAGTAGAATGGGAAGGGCCGTGGAGTGTGGGAAGAAGGATCCCCAGCCTCCTCATCTGAAAAGGGGATGATGAGCTGAGCTACACCGTGGTCAGCCCTGGTTTCTCCCAAGTCCTCCAATTCCTACCTTTTTAGATTTGGTTTCCTTGGCTGGGAATGCAGTCGATGAGAACAATGCCACCAGCACCCAGCCCGGCCCAGTCCACCTTCCTCACCTCAAGTGCCAGCCACTCCCCACGGCCCACTTTCTTGTGTTTCCTGAACACATGTCACAGACACCGATCTCTTGCCTTTGTCTGTGCTCGTCCCCCCTCCTCCCTTGCCCCCCTTGCAGGCTCCTATGCACCTACCTGGCCCAGCAGATGTCTAGAGCACAACAGCCTTAGCTATGCCAGGCACTGTGCTTGGCACTGCTGACTCCTTGGCAAGCTCTGCTCTCATCAGAGGGGGAGAAATACTAATAACCACCCACTCTCATCAATAGCTAAGATCTGACCTAAGGACTGAAGAGAAGAAAGCAGCATTCGACGAGCACACTTAGTGAAGACAATCTGACCTGCTGGTGGGTCAAGGAAGGCCTCATGTAAAGTGTGGTTACAGTCGTGGCCCAAGGATGGAGAGTTGAAAGGTGAGACGGCTAGAGGTGGGGGCGGCCGTCCAGGCTGAGGGAGCTGCAAGCCCTCTCACGGGCAAGGAGCTGGGTGGGCTGCAGGACAGGGGCGGGTAAAAATGGATCCATGGCATCCCGGCTGACAGAGCCAGTGCCCGCATCTCTTTTCCATGTCCACCTCGGGGCATGTCATGCCTGTAGCTTGACCAGGGAGGTGTGTTTCCACCACAGAAATTGACAAACACCATGACCCGGGTGTCTTCTTTGTCTGATTTCTTTTTCTCCAGAGCTGGTTTCTCAGTGTGGGGCAGAGGCCACCTGTCCTGCCTCCACCTCAGCACCTGTGCACCAGACAGCACTTAACAGTTTGGACAGTGCGCCGGTTCTCGCTGTTGGCCTTTGCCTGCCTCCCTAGGGAAGGAATGAGGCCTGCTTGCTGAAAGCATCAATGAGATCCTGAGATTCCTGACGTCTCCCAGGTTGAGTTTAGCACTGTTGGCCTCCGGGTTTCCTCCTCCTGACTTGGCTTCTCTAAATCCTCACATTCTTCGGATGGAGCCAGTATAAGGCAGTCGCATCAGGCAGTTTCTCTCCCAAACAGAAAGCATTTAGATCTGGCAGGTGGGAGAGTAGGTGCTATTGGTGGGAACTGGCCCCTGTGGAGGGGAAACAGGGTACGGGGGGCGTGGGGACAGTCGAGACATGATATGTGTGCAGCACTTACTCCTGCTGAGCGCTGGGCTGGAGGCTTGCACCTGTTACCTCATTCAGGCCTCACAGTGACGGCCGGGTGGTACAGCTGTTGGCCGAAGGGCTTTGAAATGAGATAGTCCTGGGTTCGAACGGTGGCTCCAAATTAGCTGACATCAGCTGAGGTAAAGCCCTGAGCCTCAGTGTCCCCAGATGTGAAATGGGGTTACTAGTGATGGCCACGGGTTGTGACAGAGGATTCTGTGAGCTGCAGAGCTTTCAGTGCACGGCACCTGGTGCTGCCCTGGCAGGTGGCTGTTGAAGCTCCTGGGCCTGTCAGGGGCACAGCTAGGAACTGTACTCTCATGCCAACCCCTGCTGCTCCCCTGACAGAAGAGCCAGAAAGGACACTTCACGGCAGCCACAGTGGGCAGGGACGTGTGGCACTGGGACCATGGGTACGCACAGTGGGCGAGAGAACTGTGCCTGCCACCTGCAGCCACTGGGCCCAGGAGGGGTGGGCACAGGGCAGGGCTGCAGCTTCTCCGGTGGGCCCAGCTGTGAGGAGCATTGGAAGGGGGTGGATAGGTCCTGGTGTGCTCACCATCCTCCACTCTGACCCCCACAGGCCCCTTCCAGCTCTTCTTTCTGCTTGACGCAGGGTTTTGGTAAATGGGGACACTGGGGGGTGCAGAGAGGGTGAGAAGGTGGCGGGTATTTGCCCACTACTTCCCTGTGTGGCTGTGCTTCTGTCCGTGGCTGTGCTGCTCCCATCAGGGACCCCAGCTCTCAGCCGGGCTCCTACTCCTCCCACTGGGGCTGTGGGGCTTGCGGTGGGAATGGCTTCCCACTCTGTTAGGCCCTGAGTGTCTCAGGGCAGGTCTCAGCTCCCTTGTTGTGTGTGTTTCTTCACAGTCCCCCACCGGGGATGCATTCCCACCCGGACCCTCCTGGAGACACCCGTCCTGTGACCAGACAGGACGACCCCAGCAGAGCACCGAATCCAACAAGCTGAGGCCTGACGGGGCTGAGACACGTGTGCGTGTGTGTGTACACGTGATCCCTCATGCCACGAGCAGCGATAGATAAAGGATGCGTAAGTACAAACACCAATTACCATAATAAATCATTTGTCAGATGCGTGTCTGCCGGGCAGTGTGGAAGCTACGCTCCAATATGACAGGCCTATAAATAATAGTGCACGCGTCAGCGGCCCGTTTCCCAAGCCTTCCCCCAGACACCCACATGCACTCATTCAGACTGTTAGAGCTTGAAGGGACCTCATCACCTTGAAGCAGCCCATTTCACGGAAGAGGAAACTGAGGCCCACGGAGGGGCCAGGACTTGCTGAAAACCACACTGAGCATTTATCCGCAGTGAGGCCTGAACCACAGCCTCCTGACCCAAAGCCAGGGCCCTGTCTGCTTCAGCTTTGCTTCATCTTCATTCTGGTTGGCTTGCTCCAGCACAAATTATTTTCCGCATAAATATTTTGTTGCTTGGGTTCAGGGCTATCCGTCCCACATGGTCACAGGAACCGGCCTCGTTCACGTTTGTATCAGCCACAAAGCCTGATGTAATCTGGAACTGGAAGAGATCTCCGGGGCCCTCCCTTCGTTAGCCCTGAGAGGTTTGCTGCCAGGGCCTGGATCTCCCCAGAGACGGGCAAGGCGCCGCCCCTGCCTGGGGGAGCAGCTGGATGTGAGCCTCGGGAGGGAGGCCCAGGGCCTCAGGAGCATCCCCGGTGCCGGGCTGACATTTGCAGGCGGTCCACACGCATCTGCTGAATGGAGAAGGCTTTTCTCACAAAGTACGAATCCCTTGGAAGCTCTCAGACATCTGTTTAGAAACGATCCCGTAGAGTGACGGAAATCCCTTCGTACAGCAGGGACACTAACTGTTAGAGCCGCAGGGAAAACAGCAACAAAGTTTGCCGGGATCCCGGTTGGACTCGCTGAGGGAAAACTTGGGCCGGGGATCTGAGTGTCTGAGTGAAGGAACTGGTGTTCTCGGCGAAGCTTTTGCCTGGTGAGAAGTGATTTTGCCAGCTGAGAAATACTTTTACAGTTGACTTTCTACTGATAGGAAAATATCTGCTGGCAGGCTCATTGCGTGGGGATGGGGCGACATCCTTGGAGCAGGCTGGGGCGCCTTCCCTTAGAGGGGACCCCGAGCCATAGCGACTTACTCAGATGCCGGGGACCTAATCAGCCTCAGGGGCGGATGTTTTAAATGGTGGTTGGTTGTTGACCTTTTTAAACATATTACTTTTAATACATCTTGTAAGAGGCGGGGAAAGATCAATGGACGTGGAGCTGGAAGGTGTACCTGACAGCCAGGTGGCTATCGCAGCTTGTTCCTGGGAGTGACGTTTTTGGCCTCAGTTTCCTTGGCTGTGATGGGGTGTCACCGGGCTTACAGGGGCCTTGTGGTTACCAGCATAGGCTCTGGAAGCTGTTGGAATTTGAAATCCCAGCCAGCACCGTTTGCTGTGTGGCTTCAGCAGGTCACCAAACCTCTGAGTGTCAGTTGCCGCAGCAGCAGCTGGAAGATTCTTTCACTTCCTTTCCCTTCCGAGGTGATGAGATAATCTGCAAAGAGCACATGCTGAGTCCCTGGCTCCCCAGTAAGCACTCGATGAGGGTTAGCTGCTGTTTTCCACCAAAAACGTTGGTTTGTCGTGAGGACAGGCTAGACATGAAAATTATAAAAGGCTGAATAAATTCAGGATCGCTCTGATGGCCTCTCCTCCCACCTCAACCTCAAGAAAGAGGAAGACGGATCTTAACGACTGCAAAGCAACATACACCCCTGTCGGAGGGGCCTTCAAGCCTCTCTGTGGAGATGAGGGAGGATGGCTGCTTTTTAACACATATTCTATGGCTTTTGGAAGGAGAGAGATCCAGATTGCAGAAAGAATGATCAAAGCCAAGGGCGCGCTTTCGATTCCGTCTCTGTCAATTGGCCTAAGATCTTGCTGAACTGCACGTTTCTGCGTGGAAGCGGAGCGGGCGCCAAATTTCAGAGCTCCAGGAAAGCTGCTGTGGGTACATTTCCAACACGAAACCATCACTAGAAACACCTACAGCACGAGGAACATCTAACAGCTGAACAAGTGTTTTTCGTCCCAGACACCAAGATAGGAAATCCAAAACTGCCTGGCCTTTTAGTAGCAAAGCTGCCTTAGCAGGGCTCAGGGTGGGAAATAAGAATCAGACGTCGCTGGACCCACTGTTTTGCTCCTGTGCCATCACCCCAGCCATCACTGCTGGGTCTGTCTCTTCCCCTTGCTCCTTTGTTGCAAACGATGTGGCGGTGGAAGGTGTGCTAGAAGCAGCGGCTATGCAGCGGGTCCCTGGGTTTGAGTCCGGATGTCCCTCTGAATTAAGCCGCATAATCTTGGGCAAGGCTCCATCTTTAGGAGCCTACTATGGGGGTGTGGGCGTGGGAGCTGTGAACCTGTCCAAATAGGCGTGAAAAGGCTTTGCAAACTGACCTCGAGGGGCTCTCCATCTGAGATCTGGGGGTGGGCTTTTAGAGATCTTCAAAGTCTTCAAATTCTATGCTTCCTAAATGCAGAGAAAAAACACTGGAGGGAAAGCCCACTAAACGGTCCAAGATGCTAACTTCCATGGAGGGGAGGAAGACTGAAGGAGGGAAAGGGAGTCTCCACATCATTACTCGTATGCATCCGTATCGCTGGGATTTATTACTCTGACAATGTATTTATATCTTATTTGTAGAAATAAGTTTTTTTTTGAATGAAGATGCCTGCCAAAGTGCTCATGTCTATGATTATGTGCATCTTACTGGGCATTTATTTGGTCCATGAGTTCATCGGGGGCATAGAAAGTGTTAGAGACCTCCAAGTGCTCACGAAGGACACCCTCCTCCCCGCCGGTCCATGCTCCTGCCTTCCCCACCCTGCCCGGGGCTGCCTCCATTGGCGGTCTGTCCAGGTCACAGTGCCTGTCACCACAGCGGTGTCTCCAGGTTCCAGTAACTGCTTCCTGCCCTCGCCCCTTCAGACCTGGGCCGTCACCAATGTCCTGTTACTGGTCCCAGGCCCTGCGCTACCCTTCGCGGCTTTCCTGCCCACACCTTTGAAACAGTCCCTTTATTAAACTCTCCTCAAATTACCCAGTCTGTGTGCGCCATCTGTTTCCTGCTGGGACCCTGACTGCTACAGTATTTTTAATCTGTCTTTGTACCATCTCTGCCCGTACACTCACACGTCCTCGCATACATTCCCTGACACCCTCACGCACGCTCCACACTCAGGCACACACCACACTTACACACTCACCCACAGACTTGCACTCATCCCCTCACAAACACACTCACTCGCTCAAAGACTTGCACAACATTCACATTCACATGCACCACCGGCCGCTCCCAGCACCCCAGGGAGATGTAGCCCTCTGGTTAAAATCCTGCTCCCGTGAATGGAAGGTCCACCTGTGATGGGAGAACTGGCCCTTGTCTGCACACCACCCCCTGCCTCCGGGGTGCCCATCACTGATGCGCCACTGAATTGTGACTCTCGCCAGTTCTTCTTTTTTTTCTTTAGAAATGCTGTACTTGGCCTACTACTAATCCGGATGGACCCACCAATGCCACACTCTCAATGTACTTGGAAAGAGGCTTCGTAAAAGTACCAACTGAAAGTGGTTCCTGGAGAGGTTAGCCGTACAGAATAGATACAGGATTAATAACAAAATCTCTCCACCAAGTTTCAGGTAGGGACAGAGGGCAACTTGAGGCGATCATACCCAAAAAAGATTAATTTCGATGGACGGCACCAGGTAATATGGGTGGAAGTTGAAGGGAGACACATTCTGGCTCAATACAAGGTCATCTTTCAAATAATGGGAGCTGTCAAGGAGAGACGGGCCATCCTGTGAAGAAGGGCCATGTCACAGCGAGACTGATGCAGAAAGAGCTGGCACGAAGGACCTCAAAGTCTCCTTAGATGCCCTTGTAACCTTGGGCAAGTCACTTCCCCTCTGAAATTTCCACTTCCTCACTTGTAAAATGGCCACCTCAGTCTAGGGGTACCCAAGGGGTCCTCGACGACTACGAATCCTCTACATCTCTGATCCTACAGGCAAAGAGCTGCAAGAAGTGGGAAGGGGAGCGCATTTGGAAAGGAGCTGCAGAAGTAATTAGTGATGGAAATGCGAATCTCTAGCTGCCTTCCGTCTGAGTGTGCAGATTAAAAAACAAGGCTGACTCTTGGCTGAATGACTGCGTTCCCTCCAGAGCAAATGGCAGCAGTAGGATGTTGAAAAAAATCTGGCCTCTGTTAGAGAGGGAGCAGCAGACCAATTTGGGAGACAAAGGGCCAGACCCTGAATTGTGCCTCGGGCAGCCAGCTTGTCCTTTAGGGTCTATGGGCCTCAGCTTGTTGGTTTTTTAAGTAAGGATGAAAGTTATCAGCCACATGGGCATGTGGGCATGCCTTTTTTTTTTTCCTTTGGATTAAGACATACTAAAGTCCCAAGCCTTCCTGGCTGCATGGAAATCATCCAAGAAAATGTGTTTGGGTCCCAGTTCCCATATCTACTGGCCATGTGACCTTGGGAAGCTGGTTTCACCCCGTCAAGTCTTTTTGTTTTCTCATCTGCGGAGGGGATCGCGGCATGTACTCCACAGAATGGGTAAGGGACAAGGCGCCGAAGCACACGAAACACCTGGCACACAGAGTGGCAAGATTGTGCCCACAAATAAGGAGATTTGTGGGATATTAAGTCTGACTATCATCAGAAACTGCAGTGTGGCCTGTGCTGAACCTGGCTGTGACCTTTATTCTCTGCAGCCTCTGCCACATGAGGGTGGTGGGTGGGCACCCAAGGGAGGGATCTGAGGGAGCTTGGGCAGAGTCCTCAACTTTGTCAGGGCTCCCAGATATTCCCCCATCCCAGGGCTATTCTTTGGGCCCTCTGGAAATTCTTTTAAACTACGGGGTGATGGGGGGCGGTGTCAAAATAAGCCACTTTTCCCATTCTTACTCTGGCCTAGTGGTCTTGGTGAGGGGGTTAGTTATCTGGGGTCCACACCTCTCAGCTCCCCATAGGCCCCTGGTGGTTAGGCTCACAGGGTTCTTAGACATCCTTGGAACTGTCTGCCCAAATACAATCTAAGCTGATTTAGGACCGGGTCCCCCTCAGGTCCTGCTGTGTAGGGGTGGCAGTGGGGGGGGGCCAGTAAGGCGAATTGGGGTGGAGAGGCAGCCAAAGCACAGGACCCCACACCATTCCTTCTGTAAATGAAAGAGCTTGTTCTAGGGGCACCTGGGTGGCTCAGTGGTTGGAGTCTTCATAATAGTTACATCCTTCATAAGCTCTCCTGCCAAGTAAGTTATTTGGGAAACTCAAGAATTCCCACTGGCCACAGGGAAGTTATGAAGATGAAAACTTTGCATTTTAGATCCTGAGAATTTTATTAATATGTTGCTATTTTAAGCCACCATACAAATATCCTTTGTATTGATTTCTGTGCGATGCACCCAGTGAATAAATATGCCAATTTCTGCCAGGGAGCCGAACAGTATTTTTAACCTACTTTAAAATATGTGTTGTTTCCTATGGTTTTTTAAAGTTTGGAGTTGATTATGAAAGCACTTTCAATTTTAAAAAATTCTTCTTTCCAGAGAATATACATATATATTTTAAACTATTAAATATAAAGTGCAATGGGATGTAGTTTCAGATGCAGTTTTGAAATCACAATAAAGGTAAAGAAAAAAAAAAAGAAAGGTAAAATGAGTTTTTTTTTTTTGCTGTTGTGTGCCATTATATTGGAAAACACTACCACCACCACCACAAAGAAAGTTCAAGTAATAATTCTTTGAATCTAAAACTGAAATATATTCTTACATGTACTTCCCCCCTCATCACTGCCTATTTAGCCAGTGTAGACTGTTTAGTGTATGACACTGTTAATGTAATCAGGGCCCTACTAGAAGTTTTAGTGTCTTCACAAATCAAGGGAAAAAACCAAGCAGAGGGCTGAAGCTTTTCACACCTTGGCTATGGATCCTCATGATAATGACACGACTGCCATTTCGTAGACTGGGGTAGATCAAGGGCTCGTTCAGGGGCTTTTGTTTGGTTCCAAATAGTTAGCCCTGGGTTATTCTCTTTCCCTTTTTTTCAAAACGGGTGATTGGTGGGGGCTTCGGGGAGAGATTCCTTATGTCTCAGGGCCATTGGGAATATAAACTGGATGATATTTAAAGACTGTTTGGAAGTTTGGGTTGGAAGCACTGAAGGCCATGGTGGTTGTTATTTGTGACTCAGAAGAAACTTCCTGGTGATGAACAGAAACACAGAGTTTCCATCTTGTAAACTGATACCACTATTGTCTTTGCTTTGTGGATGGAGAAGCCTTAGAAAATCCAGGCACAGGAGAAGGGCTGCCCTGGGAGCTCCTGGGGCACCTTACAGCTTCAGAGCCAGAGCTAAGAAGGGCTCAGCATCATAGGATGCACGTTCTGGGAGACCTTGGTCACGAGGTCTGACTGCTGATTAGAAAGTCCTTCCCAATTTTGAGCCTAAACCGGCCAGGGGGATGCATGAGGCCTTTTCTTCCTGGCAGGCTTTGCGGCTGCTGGAGGTGTGACTCTTTGGAGCAGCCTGTGCTCCTCCTCCCCACGTCCAGGAAACCCGTCCCAGGAAACCCGGGATTACCTGAAGTTGTAGCCTGGGGACACGCTGCTCTTCTCTGAAACGCCATCCAGCCGGGTGAAGGAGTACTTGGGGATGCACTGATCCCAGGCCCTGTCCAGGTCACACACCCAGCCGATCTTAATACCGAGGACTCCACCCTGTGGAAAGGCGCCAGCTGTGAGGAGGATGCGCTGTCTCCACGGCCCGCCAGGGTGGGGACCGGGGGTGGTGACACACAGACACCAAATTCTTCCCATCCTCTAGGTGGAGGGGAAGTGATTTGCTCCCCCCCGGGGTTGCTTAGGAAACAAAGTGCTGCAGTCTGGGGTGTGGACCTTTGAGTCTCTAAGTCCTGCTTTTGTCTCGCATCCCTTAGCAGTGATCCAGGATCCCTTAGCCATTGGGGGTGATGCTTTTTCAGGGCGCTAAGGTGAAGCGTAAAGGCCCAGAGGGGAGACAGAGGCTCGGCGCCCCGCAGCCCCGGGGCGGGAGACTGCGCTGAGGCTGCAAGCCCGGTGCAGGCCCGTGTGCGGCTCCACTCCGAGGTGGCGCTGCCTGGCCGTGGCGCCCTCCCCGGCCCTTCCACCCTCCACCGGCTAAGCGGCCCCCAGCGCTTCCTTAGGTCCTCACCGTCCTGGCCAGTTTGGCGAAATCCTGCCCCGCAAACTTGACCACGTCCCCCACCCGCAAGATGGGGCAGAAGGGGGCCTTGTCAGGGTGGAAGCGGCACGTCTTCATGTCGGCGGCGGTCAGGTTGGGAAGGAGGTTGCCCCTGCGGAGGAGGAGAGGACAGAAGCAGGGTAAGGGGATGGAGGAGCAAAGGGAGGTGCGCATGAGTGTCCCTAGCCTTCCGGGTCCAGGTGGGAGGACCCGGGAGCTGTGTCTTGGACACTCCAGGTGGGAGGACCCGGGAGCTGTGTCTTGGACACTCCAGGTGGGAGGACCCGGAGCTGATGTCTCAGACACTCGCGGGCTCCGGCACCTCATCTCTGCATCTCCTTGCAACCCTGTCCCCTTCCCTCCGTATTAGGGTTGAGTGTGCTTGTGTCTGCTAGCCCCTGGCTCCCAGGCTGGGGAGGGGAGCGCCCAGGGGGCAGGAGTCACGCCTGATTTCTCTGGCACCTCTGTGGTGCCTGGTGTCACCCTCTCTCTGCATATGCTCGATGTCCACCAAGGACTTGCCAGATGAAAGAGTCATAGAAGTCCTGACTGGCCAGTGGAGAAGGGACACCGCCCTTGGGCTTGAGGTGGGAGGGAAGAAGTGGGATGGGTGCCTTGGGCCCCAACCTTCAGAGACATGGGGGCTCCAGGCCCAGGCTGAGCCTGTCCCTCACCCGCCTCAAGCCTCAAGCAGAACTCCCATCTGGGTTCTGAGCCCCAGAGAGGTGGACCTCAGAGCCCACCTAACACTCGGTGCTCAAGACCAGCTTGGAGATTGGGAACAGGAGCCCCAGGGAGATGGTGAGAGGGCAGGAAAGCACAGAGAATTGTGTGGATGGGCTTCTCCACCCCTCTGAAAACAGGCTGGCAGGGTGGGGTGGGTGCTCTGCTTTCTGCTTTAGGGAGGGAGCTGGGACTCACTTCTCAAAGTTGAAGAGGGGGAACCGGATGCTGTTCTTGATGAAAATGGTGAAGTTCTCGGCTTCCATCATGACAGGCCTGTGGGTGAGAGCAAGGCGGCCTTCGCTTCTTGGGAAGAGGAAGGGGAAGCAAGGGGTTTTCCCCAGAGGGACCACCTGGTCACAGCCTCTCCGGAGCCCAGGGCTGGAGGGTGGGGGGAGGTAGGAGAGGCGGGGGCAAGGTGCCATCCTGAGGCCACTTCCCCAGGGGCCTAGGAGCGGACGCTGCTGGGGGTGCCCACGAGACCCTGTGCAGGCTCAGAGATGCAGAGCTGCGCCTATGGGCAAAGCAGAGCTGGGGTGGGGGCCTCACATTTCCACCGTGTCCACCTCGGTGGGGCACCAGCCCTGGATCTCACAGGTCCGGAGCGTAGAGCTGTAGTTCACGCAGCGGCCCGTGAGGATCCCTGTGAGGGGGAGCCACCGGGCTGGGTGCCTGCCTGGCCCTTTGCTACCCTCTTAGCCCACCCCACCTCTCATTGGAGACCACCTCCATTCCGGGACCCCACAGGTGGAGGGGAAGTACAGGGAGGTCAAGGGAGGTGGACCTGTGGTACAGGAGCCCTGCCCAACTCTCTCCCTCCTCTCCTCCTGAGCTCTAGACCAGGCCAAGGGGAGGAGACAGGCTTCCTCTGACACGTCCCACCAGGCCCAGCCACCCCAGCCACCCCGAGGGCCCTGTTTCCTTGCTCCCCAGGCAAAGGGTGCCCTTCCTTACCTCTGAGTCTTTGCAGCAACTGTTCCTTCTGCCTAGAATGTTCTTTTCAAAGCCCTCCTAGTTGGCAGCTGCCAACTCTTTCCCATCCTTCAGGGCCCATCTAAAATGTCACTGCCTCTAGGAAGCCATTTGGAGCCACCTACCTGGAAGCATTGTCTCTCCCTTCCCCAGCTAGCTCCCTGCTGTTCCTCCCCGACAGCACTTGCTCCCTCCCAGGGCACCTGTCTGTCACCAGCATCCCCGGGGTGTGGGCTCCCCTGGGAGCAGCCCCCATTGGGTCTGGCACACAGTGAGCACCAGTACATGCCAGTTCCCACTCTTTCTCCCCCATGGGGGATGTGCTGTCCTCCAGGGTCCCACGAACACTCTGGGGGCGCGAGGGGGTGGGAAGGGCTGCACTCACCCCCACCCGGGAAGCGCCGAGGCCCACACTGGCTGTCCGACACACAGCGATACTTCTCCTCGCTCTGTGGGGAGACAGGTCTGCAGGTGGGTGTAGGGCCCTGAGCTGGCCCCGGATGAGCCCCTTGGCTCCCAGTGCTCCCCCATAACCAGGGGCCTTTGGGAGGTGGCAGAGGCTGGACCACGGACCTCTGCCTACACTCCTGCCCCTCCCTGCCACCCCTCTGCACCCCCACCGTTTCCTTCCCTGACCTGCTTCATCCACCCTCCCTCCTCCCCTCACCTCTGGGCAGAATCCTTGCATCTGGTTTTCAGTGACTATCATCTTGGTGATGATGACAAAGACAGAGGTGCCCTTGGTGGGAGAAGGGAGAGGAAAAAATGCACCAGTGGCAGCCCATGAGGCGAGTAGTACTGTTATCCCCACTCTACGGATGGGGACACTGAGACATAGGGTCAGAGATGAGGCCAAGGTCACAGGGCTAACCAAGGGCAGAGGGGGGTTCAAGTCAGGTCCTACCACCCACCTTGCCTCTCTTGCTCCCTCTGTGTGTGTCCTGCTGATCTGCAGGCTGAGTGTGGCAGGGCCGGAGGGGACCCTGCTGTCCTGCTGCCTAGTGATGCTCTCTGGAAGGCAGCCGCCCTTCCCCCCACCCTGCACCTCCCAGCCGCTGGGGAAGGGGTTTGCTGGTCCCTGATGCCACACAACCTGGCTCAGGGATCTCACTGGCACTCTCCTTGCCTTGGCCCAGCATCTGGGCAACCACGTAGCACCCTGGGGTAGGGGGGCCGTACCTGGGGTGGGGTCACATAATCAGACACGTCCATGACTCTGTTGGCATAGCGTCCAAAGCCTTTCACCTTGGTGACAACCGAGGACTCGATGGCTGTGTCCCGCACCTGGTAAGCCTTCTCGTGCAAGAAAACCCACCTGGGCAGGAGAGCAGGGATGGAGAACGAGAGAGAGAGAGAGAGAGAGAGAGAGAGAGAGAGAGAGAGAGAGAGAGAGAAGGGTCTAGGCCCGTGGTGCAGAGGCTGGAGGGCTTTCCTGCCCCCACGGTAGACCAGCCACACTCGGTGTCTGGCCAGGGGAAGGCCTTTGCTGGAGGGGAGGGACCTCCCCTGGGTTAGCTTACACTGGTGTTTGTCCATCTTTCCCATGTCCTGCTTTCCGAACATGTTTAGACTTTTTTCCCCTAACCCCCCCAACATGAAATTTTAATACCACAGATATCAGCTTATGTGCTGTATGTACATTTGTGTTTTACATGAGAAGAGTGAGATTTTTTTGTAATCCCTCAAGCAGATTTTCACCCCCTTGGGTCCTAGGCCTCTGGCCCTGAGCATCCCAGGCTTTGCTCGAGGCGGGGGGGGGGGGGAGGGTGTCCCAAGTGCAGGCACATAGTAGTAGTTCAGTAAACAAATCAGTGAAGGCATCTGGGAGCTGAGCCGGGTGCTTGGCAGGGGCTGCATCTGTGCGGCGCCAGGTGAGAGGCGGGAGGAGGCAGGAGCGGCGGCTGCCCAACCCTCCCGGCAGGTGGACCTGAGTCGGGGCGCTGGCCCGGCGGCAGGGCTATTCCTTGGGCTGTGCTGCCACCCCGTGGACGTTTACCTCTGCCTCCCTCCTGCCGCAGGCCCGCCCTCCCTCGGGACCAGGAGGGAGGGCCTCCTTGCTTCTTTCCACTCGCACCCCCTCCCGGCTCGGCAGCCCTTCCCCAGCAGCGAGAAGAGCCTCTCCGGGCCTGCGGGCCTGCGAGGGGCCGCCTTTCCCATCACAGCCCTCCAGGCTACAGCCACCCGCCGCCTCAATAGCACATTTCCACCCTGTGGCCCGTCCCGTTAGCTCCAGGCAGCAGATGCTGCTGCGGTCCCCGGTCCCCACGGTGCCGCTGAGAGGAGGCCATCAGGTGGGTTTGGGAGATGCCGCGCCCTCATGATTTTGGAGAGACACCGGTGACGTTTTGTGGAATCCAGGAGCGCACTTTGGGAAATGCTGGGCCAGGGTCATTTTCTGCCTGCCAACCAGGGAGGCACAAGGTTGAGGATGAGCCGCAGGAAGGTGCTGGAGACCAAGTAGTGGAGAGAACACAAAGGTGGGGGAGTGCGGGGCTGGGAAGCTGACCTGAGGACTTCTAAGGAGGGAGTTAGGACTTCAAGCCCGGGAGCTGTCCAACCCCAGAAAGTTGCCCAAGAGCAGGCTGCCTGCAGGAGGTGGTGAGCTCCACGTGCCAGGGGAAGACTCAAGGACACGCGTTCAGGTGGGGAGCGGTTGAACTGGGTGACCTCTGGAGTCCCCGTAGAGGGGAACAGCTCCCAGGTCATGCGGGGGGGGGTCACAGCCAGTTGTGGGACGGGCACCCCTCTGTCATGTTCATGTGCACACAGGCTGACACTTGCAGGAGATTCTGTTGAGTGTTCCGCGAGAGGGCTGGGAGTGTCCCATCGTGAGGCTCTTGAATTCCCAATGTTCTCTCCAGTGGGACAGGAGTGGAGGTGTCACAGCCGGTGGCAAGTGGCTCCTAACCTGTCCCCCATTTTATTCAGAGCAGGCCGAGTCCTGAGGCACGCACCATTAGGAACAGTTCACAGGCTTCTGTGAGGCTCTTATGAACACCTCACTGGTGTGGACGCGCCTGTGGTGCCGAGTGCTTTATTTTCCTAGCACTTTTCTCCTTTTTTTTTTTTTTGGAAGGGGAGGGGTTTTGTCAAGGTCTCCTAAGGATGCATGGCTCACATAGAAATCTCATCCACCTTCCTACATCCAAATGAGTATTACCAGCTCCTGGGGGGGGGGTCACCCTGTGCAGTGGAGGGCATGAGGCCAAGGGCCCAAACTCCCTGCTCCCAGCTGAGCGCCCCTCTGTCCCCAGGACAAGCCACAGTTGCAATCTGCCCTCTGGAGCCTCAGTGTGCCTGGCCACAGAACGCACACATCTCTTAAGGGGGGCATGGAATGCGGTGGTTTCCTAAGGTCCCTTACCCAGGAACTCTTGCAGATGAGAAGCAGGGTGCAGATTATTATCACCAGACCAACATAGCCCGCTAAGTGCTCTCTGTGGTAAGGGTTCCTAGAGTCCTTAGCACAACCCGGTGAGACACCTCTGTTGTCATCCTTATGTTGCAGATAAGGAAACAGAGGCACAGAGTGCTGTGCTGACTTGCCAAGCTGGTACGTGGGTTCCAACCGTGGACATCCTGCTCAGAACCACCTCGCGCCTTGACCTGGATCCTGGTCCTGGTGGTGTTGGCCCTGCCTGTCACTAGGGAGCACATCTCCAGCCCTGGGAAAGTCTCAGGAGGAAGGGCCATAGGGTTCGGGAAGACCAAGGAACCTCTCCTTCCTCCTCCTTCAACGCTCCTCCTTGTGCCCAGTGGGTAGGAGAGGCCACATCAGAATCTCTCTCTGAGTTAAATAATAAGCGGAAGAATTTCAGTGGCCCCTTGGGGCCCAAGGACGTCACTGGGGCAGCTCAAAATAAGGGAATGCTTCATTTCCAGAATAGAAGGGCTGAGTCTGTCTCCAGAGGCCAGGGCTGAGGAGATGGGGCAGGACCCATCTCTTCAATTCTTGGCATTTACTCTGCTGCTCTGACTTATTTTTTTCTCGTGTTCCTGGTTTATTATTTATAGAGCGGAAGGCGGGTGGCAGCTCCTTGGCAGGTGGGATATGCAGGAAGGAGGCCAGCACCCTTCTGTCCACCCCCAAGGAGTCAGGGAGGAGGCTGGGGAGGGGGCGTGCGGAGTGTGTGCTGTGTGTGCCAGGAGGAGAGGGGCCTCTGAGGAAGGTGTGAGCCCGATGGCGGGGAAGCAGGAGGTGTGTTGGGGAATCTGGGGAAATGATAGTTGCCGCCTGTTAGTTGGTCTCCCGTTGCAGGCAAGGCACTCGGCATGTTAGTCCTCCTTGCTGCACTCTGAAACCCACTTTCCAGATACAAGGACTGAGACTTAGAGACATGAGGTGACCCGTCAATGCCCTGCTCCTAGCCGATATCACAGTGAGGCTTCCAAGTAGGGGGTCCTCCTCCTTCCGTGGTCTCTCCATCATGGGGCTGCAGATGGGGGCAGGTAGGGGAAATAAGAGTGAATGCCGCTCCTCTCTGCATCTGTAATATGGGGGGGTTCCAATAGGTCTTCCCACCACCCTTGTTGCCGAGTGTCCCATGGGGCACCTCAGGGTGCTATCCTGGGCTGAGGCGATGGGGCGGTGGGCCAAGAAGGTGGGATTCCAGGCCCCTCCCCTGAAACCAGAGCAGCTCCCCTGTGTAACTGCCTTATGTATTGAGCTTCTTTATAGGATTCAAAACGAGGCTTGGGGCCCCCGGGTGGCTCAGTAGGTTGGGCGTCTGACTCTTGATTTCGGCTCAGGTTCTGATCTCAGGGCCGTGGGATCGAGCCCCACATCTGGCTCATGCTCAGCATGGAGATTGCTTGTCCCTCTCCCTCTGCTCCTCCCCTTGCTCTTCCAACCAACTAACTAACTAACTAAATAAATAAATAAATAAATAAATAAATAAAAATTTTAAAAAGATTCAAAATGAGGCTGAGTATTATGAACCAAGTGGGACAACTGTGCAAATAGTGAGTCTGTGGATTGGGCCTTGCAGGGGGAGGATGGGACAGGGAGGGCAGGGCTGTGAGGAGGCCGAGGCACCATCAGGCACCGCAGGTTCTTCTGATGACAGAGCATCAGACGGCCAGGAATGTCCCTTTGTCAGGAGGTGGCTTCCTTCAAGGACCCTGCAAACCAGCTCAGGCCATCAAACAGCCAGCAGTTCAGGAAACTCGGTAAACTCAGTTCCCAGGGGTCTCCTATTTCGTCCTCAGCTTCCATAGGATCCCCCAAAGAGACTGGCTCTTTGGGAGTCCCACCGCACTGAGGAGACTGGGGTCACCACCTAGATCCAGGGAAAGCCATGAGAGAAACATCACTGGCCTCTCTGTGTACCTGGACGGGTAAAGGACACCAGGGATGAAGTGGGATCAACTCCAGAAGGCAGCTGAGGCTGGAGCAGGGGTGAGAGCATGTGTGGACATGACTAGCTGGTGTGCTGCTGTAAATGCATGAGAGAAACAGTTGGCTCATGGGACATGTGTCCTAGTAGGGCTGTGCATCGGGTCTACCTCACGGGGATCATACAGAAGACATTCAAGTGCTACTTAATATCACAGCGTCACAAATCCTTCTCAATTCTACTGAGTCAGGCCCTCATCATCTCTCTCAACAAGCCTGCACCACCCTTCACAGGGTATCCTGCCTCCACTCCTACCCACTCCCATCCCTTGGTGAGTTAGCCAGAGCAATCTTCCCAACTCAGATCTCATCATCTGTCTTTCTCTGGCTCTTCCTCTCTCCTTACCTGCCTCCCCGCTCACACACGCACACACACACACACACACACACACACACACACACACACACACACGGTTCCCAACCCATCCTTTGCTCCTGGTAAAAGTGAAAGCTCTGAGGGCTTCTGAGGTCTGGCTGGGTCTGTGATCCTACCCTCATCTTACACCACCCTTGGCTTTACTCCCTCTGCTCTGCTGTGGCCATACAGACCTTCTTTTCCTCTCCCCATTTGCCTGGCTCTTTCCCTTCGCAGAGCTGGTGTCTCTGCCTTGAACCCTCTTCCTTCCCTTTCTTTCCTGGGTTGCTCATACTCATCCTTCAAATCTCGGCTTGGGCAGCATGTCTCCAGGAAACCTTCTCTTAGGTCCCCGACTGGGTCAAACACCTCCATACCAGCAGCTCTCCTGGCACTCCCTGTGCACGTCTCCTTCAAATTTTGAGCCACTGTTAAACTGTACATTTGTTTGTGGACATGGTTTGATTTATGCCCATCGCTTGCATTGCAAGCTCCACGAGGGTGAGGGTGCTGTCTGCTTTTGCCCGTGTTCTATGCTTGGTGCACAGTGCCTGGCATGAAGAAATGCTCGAGGAATTTCTGCTAAATCAAAGACAATGGATTCGTGAAGTCCTAATGGTGCACAGGCTCATGTGCACAGAGATGGGGCTCAGGCCAGGGGGCCAGGATACACGCTGTGAGGATGTAACTGGAAGGAGCCTCTCCGTGGGGAGCTGTCAGGCTGGGAGATGGATGGGGTTGGATATGGAGACGCCAAAGAGCCTCTCATGCTTGTTCCTGCAGGCCAGGCTCCAGCCCCAAGGATCAGGGCATCAGATCATATCACGGCGAGGGAGGGACAGGGGCAGTGGGAGAGCAGAGCAGGCGGGTCCAGGAGCCACTGTCTACCTTCCATCAACCTTCTGCCCGAAGCCAACAGAGCCAGAAATGTGCTGAGGCAGCCTTTGGACTCACCCGGACCACCACACCGTCTTGCGGCTCTAAACAGTTACAGCCTCGCATATATGCGTGAACGCAGAACATTTAGGAGTCAGCTCCTAGCCAGGCTCTGGAGATGAGGACACGGCACGTTTGCAAACATTCCAGCTCACACAACCTCGAAGCTGGAAGTAAACTTCAAGGCCAAAGCTCGAATCTCTTCTCTCACCTCCCTGAGAGGAGCACCGGCTGGGTGGCCTTGCCTCCAGCAGCCACATAAACGAGTCGTACCGGCTCCCGCAAATCACGCAGGGAAAAAAAAATCTCTTAATCCATACGTGCCCACTTTTCCACGCACACACCACTCCGACCCTTCAGGCAAGGGGGCCCATGCACACGCAGCTCCGGCCCACACGCACGCACACCGGATGTCTTCTTGGACTGGTTTGAATTAACTCATGACAGCCGTCAGTGGTTTGCTCTCTCACACACAGAGCCATTGTCTCAAGGGATGGCTTGAGACTAGAGGCAGGCGCACTGGGAAAGAAAGATCTAGAGGCTTCTGCCTGTCGTTTCTGGCGTCCAGCAGTGTGTGCAAATGACCACAAGAAGGAAAGAAATTGTGTGTTCCCTCCCCCTGCCATTGTCTCCTCCATGGCCCTTGGCACACACACACACGCGTGTGTGTATGTGTGGGGGTGGACGCCTCTGAAGGTAGGTGCTGAGAGGGGGTGTTCAGACCACTGGCTCTCAAGCAACTCCCGGGATGGGTTATATGGCGCAAAGTTAGGTAGCAGCAAATTCACGCTTTCTGACAAAGAGGAGTGTTTCTGGATTCGTGAGGAGGGACCCGGTATCGTGTTCAGAAAAGCCACCTTTCCCCGGAGCAGCTCTTCCCTTGAGCGTTATCCGTGCCCTCGTCTCTCCCCCTGCCCAGGGCGCAGACATCCTGCTTTGTCCTCCCCTCCAAGCTCAAGGGCTTCTCCCCTTGCCCCCTTCTTTCACCAACTCCTCACGCCAGGAGGGGACTCCCTCATTCCAAAGTGTTCTAGTTCTGTCCTTCCCACCTCACCGTTGACCTGGTCACCCCATCCCCATCTCCCTTGTGTCGGTGTCTTCTCTTCGCCTTTTCTGTGCTCCCTCTTCTTTTTTGAGACCCCAAAGCATTGGTTAGGGAGAATGGGAAGGCATGAGGGCAGTCTGTTCTCTGGTGGGAGTAGGAAAGGAAGGAGAGAGGGTCACCTGGGACATCTCCTGGCTGAGGGTGGCACTGGGGCAAGAACTCCACTTCTTGGGGTGTGTGCCTGGAAACCACTCTCTGACTCCAGAGGATTTACCGGGGAAGAGGACTAATCTGGGGACCAGATCCCTGACTCCGTAGAAGAGACTGTTTCTTCCAAGAGAGGAAAGGCTCAGGCAGCTGGACAGCAACAGTGAGCGGACCCCAGGCAGCAGCACCCCCCACCCCGCTAGGACCCAAAGGGACTCACCCCACAAAGTAGGAGATGATCAAAAGCTGGACTGCCCGGTTGATGACCCCAATGGTCCAGCTCTTCACAACCACCGACTTGGTGGTCTCGTAGGTGAAGAAATCTGACACGCAGTTCATGCTGAGAGAGCGCTCGGGGGCCACTCAGGAGGGACCCAGTGGTGGCCTCGGGAGGGACAGGTCCTCGGGACAGGGAGACAGAGCTCAAAGCCTGGAGGGAACCGCTTGGAGGGGAGCCTGGTTCGTTAAGTCAGGAGACCCTAGCGCAGCACCCAGGCTCTCTCTGCTCTTGACACCCTGGGCTGCCAAGAGTCCAAGGCCAGGGCGGGGGGGACCCCCTTTTTGTTCATCTCCACCCCACCCCCCTGTGATGTCACGGCAGGGGTGGGGTCTCCAATCCCCGCTCCTGATTGCCTGGGATGCAGCTGGCTAGGGCCCTCTGGGAGTCATGTTTTATCTGCACTCTGTCTACCCTTTCTTTTCCGTGCTGCATCTTCCTCCCTGCTCACCAGCCGCCTCACGCTCTCCTTAAAGCTCCCTGCAGTGTCCCAGCCCCCCCCCCCCACCGAACCGCCTTCCCCAGGCTGAGTGCCTGCCTCATTGGTGACTCTTCCCAAAGCCACGCAATTCAGTGGCCATCCGCTCCCTTTCTGAGTCGCCTCCAATACCGTGGGTCAGGGGGAAGGGTCTCTTGAATATTTCTCTGGATCTCCTGGGAGGGAGTCGTAGAGTTCATGTCCCTAACTCAGGTTGGCAGTGGCTGAAGCTTGACCCGCAGCATAGCGTTAACCACATTGGAGTGTTTGCTTTTACTTTGCTTTGTTTTCCTGTGAGTTTCCTTAACTGAATCGTTTGTTAGATAACATGCTCCTGGGAGGCTGGGGCTGTTTCTGTCTTGTTCACTAGTTTTCTAAAATCCTAGAACCGGGTGGGGGTTCGGGCCATATTGAATGTATGCTGCTGGACAGGGCTGCGTGACCGTTTCCCGGAGGTTAGGGTCGAGTTCAGGGAGCAGCAGTGCATGCCCGCTGCCTCTCAGGCCAGCGTCGGGTTAGCAAGCTGGCGGAACCAAGTCAGATTGTCAGGAAGTCTTGAACTTAAATATTCTGTCCTAATGTCTTCACGTAGGACAGGTGCCACCAGTCGTTCTGGATGTAGACTCATCGTGATTAGGGCAGAGGAGAGCTGGACCGGGTGGGGTAATAAAGAGATTTGGGGGCCCTGGGCAAATCCTCTTTGGGCCTCAGTATTCTGATCTGCAAAGGAGGTAGCAGTGGACATACTCAACATTTCTCCCAGGCCTGACCTCCTCTGATTTGATAAGATGTGCCATCACGCTGATGCCGAGATCCTCCCTCTGCCATCCACGCTGGTGCGGGGACCCCCCTGCCATCTACACTGGCGTGGGGACCCCTTTCTTCCATCCACGCTGCTGTGGGGACGCCCCTCTGCCATCCACGCTGGTGCAGGCACCGGGGACCCCCCCCCCGGCCATCCACGCCAGTGCGAGTACCCCCTCTGCCATCCACGCTGATGAGGGGACCCCCCCCGCCATCCACTTCGGTGCGGGGACCCCCCTCTGCCATCCACGCTGGTGCGGGGACCCCCCTGCCGTCTACACTGGCGTGGGGACCCCTTTCTTCCATCCACGCTGCTGTGGGGACCCCCCTCTGCCATCCACCCTGATGCGGGGACCCCCCCCTGCCATCCACTTCGGTGCGGGGACCCCCCTGCCATCCACGCCGGTGCGGGCACCGGGTCCCCCCCTGCCATCCGGCCGGCGTTTGGAATCAGGGCTCTGCGGTGACTGTGACCCCCCGCCCCGGCCCCGCGGACCCCGCAGGCCACCCCTACATGGACTGCGGGCTTCGGGAGGGAAGTTTTGGGTGCGGACAGAGAAGCCCTTTCAAAGAGCATCCGGTGCCGTGTGGCGGGAGGACGGGACAGTCACTGCGACACGACACCCCGGCCCCCTGCTCCCCAGGACCGTCCCGGGCGGGACGCGGGAAAGGCGCAGGCACGCGTCCGCGGGAGGTCGGACAGGAGACAAGTGCACGGCTTCTCCCCAGGACCCCGTCCTCCCCTCAACAGGTGTGACTTTTAAAGAAGGAGCCCTACGCGCCGGCATCTCCGCCTCGGGCTCCCCGCAGGGTCCTGACCCGCACGCGGCCCTCCCCTCAGGTCCTCCAGGCCGGCTGGCGCTCTAGGCGGCCGCCTCGCAGGCGGGCCGGGCTCGCGTCTCTCTAGCTCGCTCGCTCTCTCTATGGTCCGTGCACCGCTTCCGGTGGCGGGCCGCGGGGCCGCGCACGCGGGAAAACCTTCCCCAGCGTCCCCCCCGTCCCCCTGTCCCCGCCCCCCCTCCCGCGTCCCCCAGCGCGCCCACCGCCCGCACCTGGGCCGTCGCGAGGCTGCAGCTCGAGGAGGTGGGTGGTCGCCGTCGCGTGCCCCGGGAGGCTGCGGGCCTCGCTCCCCCCTGCGGGCCGCCCGTGATGGGCCGTTCCGCGTTCGAATCCACGGGCGGCGGGCGAATCCATTTTAGGGGGCGGGGGGGGGCTTGGGCCCGGGCCGCGGCGCGGCGGGAGCGCCAGGAGGGAAGCCTTGCCCTCGGAGCCGGGTCGCGAGCGGCAGAGGTGCAGCCCCCGGGGTTCCGCTGCTCGTTGCCATGGCGCCCGCTGGAGCGCCCCGAGCGGGCGTCTGGTCCCGCTGTAAGCGCGACTCCAGGCCGGGTTCCCCAGCCGCGGCTGGGCCTGGCTCCTGGAGGTTTGCAGGGCCTGCCGTGGGGTCCCTGGCAGACGAGATCCTGACACATCCCAGGTGCAGCCGGGGCTTGCCACCTGGCTCCATCCACGGGCCCAGGGAGGTGCTGCCTTGGATGTTTGTCTACCCACCCCCCCTTCTTGAATTCAGATTCCCAACCTGCGGAGTATCTGCACACCCACCCAGGAGTTGGGGCCCAGCTCCCAGTTGAGGCCAACAGGGGCTGATCAGAATGGCGGAAACACTGGAGTTCAACGACGTCTATCAGGAGGTGAAAGGCTCCATGGTAAGAAGGGCGTGGGCTTTTCGATAGGCTGAGAGATGGAAGGAGAGAGTAGGCTTTTTATCCATTATCCATGATGTTGCTATTTTGGAAAAAGAGTCCGAGTCGAATGTGTAGTTGGGTGTTTTCCCCAACAAAAGGCAATGCCTGCAAATCTCCCTACCGGGTCCAGTGGGGTCACGTGGCCAAAAACCCGTTGTAAGTCGAAAATACCGTTTGAGTAAAAAAAAAAAAAGAAAAGAAAAGAAAAGAAAAGAAAAGCACAATAATGTTTCTAACCTGATGAACAGGGCAGGTTAGTCTTACCCACTTTAAACAGGCCCAGAGTGTTTACGTTGGCGTACGCTTCGGCGCAACCATCACAAGGTTTATTTTATGATCGAGTTTGGACACCTTATGTGGTTTATGAAATACCGTCCTGAGAGTGAAACAGAATGAGTAGGGAATGGTTGGGTATCGGTTGTGGCCTGGTGGTGATCAACCCGGGTGACTGTGTGGCTGGCTGGGAGCTATGGTTCACTGCCACTGCCCCAGCGTCCTAAGGGGATTATATACCACCTGCTGCTAGCTCAGGAAAAGATACAAATTATGGTTTCTGTTCCTTGCATATTGTTTTCACACACCGTCGTAAAGTTGAAAGATTGTAAGTTGAGCCACCGTTACTCAAAAAGCATCTGTGTAGGAGTTAGAGGATTGCAGACTTTGAAAGGGACCGTCGTCGTGCGCTCCATTCCCCACTGCAGACTAAGGATCTGGTTACCAGGGTTTGGTTTTAGGATCCAGATTTCCAGGTTACTTTTTTTCTTCTTTCTGACCCTCACCTTTGCCAGCTGTTGGTCCTCTATCTGTATCTGGCCAGCCCGGTGTAGGTAGGTGTTGGGTGGGACTGTTTGTGCCCCGGACACAGTGTGTATTGTACCCTTGCATTTGGACCTGTTTTTCTAACAGAACGATGGTCGGCTAAGGTTGAGCCGCCAGGGTATCATCTTCAAGAACAGTAAGACAGGCAAAGTGGATAACATCCAGGCTGGGGAGCTGACGGAAGGCATCTGGCGCCGAGTCGCCCTGGGCCATGGACTTAAACTGCTTACAAAGAATGGCCACGTCTACAAGTATGACGGCTTCCGAGAATCGGTGAGGTGTCCTGTGGCCATAAACCCCCGTTTAGGGATCCCTGGGTGGCGCAGCGGTTTGGCGCCTGCCTTTGGCCCAAGGCGCGATCCTGGAGACCCGGGATCGAATCCCACGTCGGGCTCCCGGTGCATGGAGCCTGCTTCTCCCTCTGCCTATGTCTCTGCGCCTCTCTCTCTCTCTCTCTCTCTCTCTCTCTCTCTCTCTCTGTGACTATCATAAATAAATTAAAAAAAAAATTAAAAAGAAAACCGTTTACTGTGCCACGTTGTTTATTTTTAATCTAGAAAGAGTTGGGGCTCCTTTGATGGCTGTGTAATTGCTAATTTTGGCTCCTTAGAGCAGGGCCATTGCGGCCATGAAGCACGGTTCAGCTTTGGATGTCTTGTGCTTTGACTCCAGAAGATTTTCTGTTATTGTGATATTTTGGTGGTTTCTGCTCATTGCCTTTATCCAAATTCAGAGTCTTGGTACTTTAGTTTGAGTTTTTTTGTTTTAATGTTTCGACATGTTTGAGTTAAAGACTGTACTGCATTTGAATTTCACTTTCATCAAAGCACTGCCCACACAAAGTCAGAGAGCACGGTGAGGCACATAACCAGGAATGTCATTTCCATACTTTCCTCCTCCCCTGCTCTGACATCCAGTCCCCAGCAACAGCTTCTTTCAACAGTGGGTTTGCTGATAGAAGGTATATCGGGGCAGTTTGTCAGAGAGAATCCCAGAATGTGTTAAGGCCACTGGGGCTTACAGGGATTGCTCTCTCCCCCTCTGCCCACAGGAGTTTGAGAAACTCTCTGATTTCTTCAAAACTCACTATCGCCTGGAGCTGATGGAGAAGGACCTCTGTGTGAAAGGCTGGAACTGGGGAACTGTGAAGTTTGGTGGTGAGTCCTGGGTAGACTGAAGTTTGCAGGAGAAGGTTGGATGAAGAGTTTCAGCCTTTACCTTATTATGCTCTTTTTGTGCTACTGTTTCTGATTTCCTGTCAGTTTGTAACTCATCGCCTAGTTACTGAGGACTGGCAGCAGATGAGGCCTGGTCTTGAGGGTGCAGTATGACCAAATAGCTCAGTGTCTGGCGGGAGCATTGTTTTTGCAGACTTGAGGGAAGAAACTTGTGGTCGCTAAGCCCTTTCCCCGCAGGGCAGCTGCTCTCCTTTGACATCGGTGACCAGCCGGTCTTCGAGATACCGCTCAGCAATGTGTCCCAGTGCACCACTGGCAAGAATGAGGTGACGCTGGAATTCCACCAGAATGATGACGCTGAGGTGTCTCTCATGGAAGTGCGCTTCTATGTGCCTCCCACCCAGGAGGATGGCGTGGACCCAGTTGAGGTGAGGCCTCCCCTGCTCGCCTTGAGAGCAGATGGTGCTGAGCAGGCCCCGGCTGGCCCAGGGGTGCAGCAGGATCCCCACTGCCTGACTACCAGTGTGTACACTTTTGCAGGCCTTTGCCCAGAATGTGCTGTCTAAGGCGGATGTGATCCAGGCCACTGGAGACGCCATTTGCATCTTCCGGGAGCTTCAGTGTCTGACTCCCCGAGGCCGTTACGACATTCGGATCTACCCCACCTTTCTGCACTTGCATGGCAAGACCTTTGACTACAAGATCCCCTATACCACGGTGCTGCGTCTCTTTTTGCTGCCCCACAAAGACCAGCGCCAGATGTTCTTTGTGGTAAGCAGAAAGCCCCGGGGGTGGATCGTCCTGGTTTTTGCATAGTAGATAGGTCTTGCTGGTGTTTGGTTAATCAGCAGTTCTTGTGGAACACTGACTGGTGTGAAACCTGATGTCGCCTCTTCCTTACCAGATCAGCCTAGATCCTCCCATCAAGCAGGGCCAAACCCGTTACCACTTCTTGATTCTTCTCTTCTCCAAGGATGAGGACATTTCCTTGACTCTCAACATGAACGAGTGAGTGTATCCCTGAACTCATGTCCTTCCACTGTCCAGGCAGGAGAGCAGTGTGCTCTTAGAAGGCAGCAGCGCTGGTGAGCTCGTCCTCCTCTCTTTGTAGGGAAGAAGTGGAGAAACGCTTTGAGGGGCGGCTCACTAAGAACATGTCGGGATCGCTGTACGAGATGGTCAGCCGGGTCATGAAGGCGCTGGTCAATCGCAAGATCACAGTGCCAGGCAACTTCCAAGGGTGAGAGTGCCGGCCTGGGGTCCTGGCCTGCCTGGGGGGGCGCTTTGCTGTGTCTCCCTGGTAAACCCCTCCTGGGCTGGGAATGCAATCTCCTAGAGGTCTAGTTGGGACAGAGCATGATTGGTGTCACCTGTCTCCATTAGAGCAACTTAGTGAAGTTTACTCACATGAGGACCTGAGCACACATGTGTCGCCGCTGAGGGCGGGGCCTTTGGCTCTATGCCACCTGCTCCTGAGGTGGGCGCTGACTAGGCTCCCCGCATCTTCCATAGGCACTCGGGGGCCCAGTGTATCACCTGTTCCTACAAGGCGAGCTCGGGACTGCTCTACCCCCTGGAGCGGGGCTTCATCTACGTTCACAAGCCACCTGTGCACATCCGCTTCGATGAGATCTCCTTTGTCAACTTTGCCCGTGGTACCACCACCACACGTTCCTTTGACTTTGAAATCGAGACCAAGCAGGGCACCCAGTATACCTTCAGTAGCATTGAGAGGTGAGAGCTGCCAGTTACTTTCTGTGCATCCTGGGCCTGTCTCCATCTCTCCCGGGAAGCTGGCATGGCCTGGGGTAATCTCTGTGCTGTGACTTTTCCCTAACATTTCAAGCCTTGAGCAGAATTTTTCTTCTGCTTCCTTGGGATCTGGTTCTTCTTGGAGTGCTCAGCCTTTGAAAGCCTCTCCCTTTTTTTCTGTACTTAAATTGTTTCCCATAGTATGTGCTCAGTACCAGCCCTTCTCCTCCACTCCTCCCATGGTGGAAATGCTATCTCTCCTTTTCCTGGAATGAGCTCTGTGCCCGAGCAAACAGCAGCTAATGTTTATTGAGTGCTCACTATGGGCTAAATGTCTTCCAAACATCTTCCCACCTCATCCTTCTGACAGCCCTTGTGAAGTACGAAATTCAGAGTAGCACAAAGGTGAAAATATCCCTTTCCCTGATATTCTCCCCCTACTTTGGGCATATCCAGTGAATAGAAACACACCCCACCTTCTCTTTCTCAGACCCTTGAGACTGCAGGTTCCTTTCAAGACTGGTGTCTGACTCTTCCTTACCGCCGTCCTCTGGGGCTCTCTGAGCTGTTAGCTTGGATAATGTGGTCAGCAGCTGCAGGCCCCACAGCCTTTCCCTGCCTGTGGGTGTCAGAATAGCGTGCGGCCCACCCTGGCATGGGCCCTGCATGTCTAGTAATGTGGTGCATCTCACCTCACAGGGAGGAGTATGGGAAGCTGTTTGATTTTGTCAACGCCAAAAAACTCAACATCAAAAACCGAGGACTAAAAGAGGTACCCGTGCAAGTGGGAAGAATGAGCCTCTTCTGTTCTTTCAGGGGTGGAGGGAGCAGGGATTCTTCTGCCTTCTTTTTCACTCTCTGTTTTCTTCTTACCCTTATAGAAAAAAGAGGTGCGTGTGACCCTCCCCCCTTCCCGGTGCAGGTTTCCTCAGCATGACCTTAGCTCAGTCTCGGCAGCCCCTCAGGAGCCCCCAGTGGGGCTGGGAGAGGGAGGGGCTTGGACTAACTCCGCTGGCAGGACGTCCTTGGGCACAGGCCCTGCACGCCGCTGTGTGTGGACAATCCAGCCCCAGGGTCTTCTGGGAGCTGATCTTACTCACAGGCATGGGGGCGTGCTTTTGAGTGTGCAGGGCTTCTGGCACCAGGGTGAATTGGCCCTAACTCACATCTTTTCCCTGGCTAGGGCATGAACCCAAGCTACGATGAATACGCTGACTCTGATGAGGACCAGCACGATGCCTACTTGGAGCGGATGAAGGAGGAGGGCAAGATCCGGGAAGAGAATGCCAACGACAGCAGTGATGACTCAGGAGAAGAAACCGGTAGGTTAGCCTTGGCAGTGCCGGGGCACGAGGGCGGTCAGGCTGTTGCCTGAGGCCAGAGCTGGGTGTCTGGGTAAAGGGGCAGGATCTCCATTTGGGGCAAAACTGATGCATCCTATGTTCTTTTTCAGATGAGTCATTCAATCCAGGTGAAGAGGAGGAAGACGTGGCGGAGGAGTGAGTTTTGGTTCTACTCATAGGGGTGAGGTAGAGGCCTGTGATCTTAAGGGACTAGAAGATCTCTAGACATTTCTCATGTCCCAACATTAGCTACTGACCCACAGTGGAAAAGTGACCTCCACTGAGGTGATACATGGACATGCTTTGGAAATTGTCAAGGGTTTTGCAGGTACAAGGCACATGGTAAGCCAAAAAAGCAGTGGGGAGAAAACGGGAATGAGAACCAGTGCCTGCACATTTACTAGCTAGGAGTTTCGGGGTGAGTCATTGAATCTCTGTGTCCTCACGTAGAACCTCATGTGGTCCCCTGTGCTGTACTGATCAAGACTCTTGATTGCCAACCTCAGAAATGTGGCTCAAACGGACTTTAGCTTAAAGGGGAGTTTTAGAAATTCATGGAACTGGAGAGTCCAGGGATATAAGTGGCTTCAGGTACTTAGATCCAGATACTCAGAAGTTGTGGGGAATCTTTTATTTCTTCTGTTTTTTATTTATTTTTTTTTTATTTTTTATTTTTAGATAAGTTTGGCCTCCGCAGTGTCACATGACCCTCAGAAAGCTCTGGGCAGGCTTAATCCTATTGGTTTAACACCCAGAACTGCCTCTTCTCTCAGGGCAGTGAACAGCATGGTTCCTGCCACCTTCTGAGTTATTAGGGGGTGAGCTGTGTTAAAACTAGGCATGTTTTATGCTTAAAGCCTGCTTAAGCCATGCTTAAAGCCTGTTGGAGTGAGCCCCTCCTGAATGGGGGCAAGGTGGTTCGCACAGAAAATTGGGATTTTCTTTACCCAGAAAAATTGGGAATGAATGTTGGGTAGCCAAAAACCCAATAGATTTATAGTACGTATATGTATTTATATATATAGTATACATATATAGGAGTAGGTGGGTCTGCTTGCCACATACTTATAAAGGTCAGCGAGCAGACACTTGCAAAAATCCCTTGAAAATTGGCACCATACAGGTATAAGGTAGGTCTATCTTCTGAGGAGTTCCATGCGTATTGGATAGAACTTAATTATATGTGTATGGATGGATGGACTTGGGTTGAGGTCAGTTTTCCCTTTCCCTTTTCCTTTTTTTTTTAAAGTATTCTCTACACCCAATGTGGGGCTTGAACCACAACCCTGAGGTCAAGAGCTGCATGGTCTTCCGAATGAGCTAGCCAGGTTCCCCTAAATTTTATTTAAGTTATCTTTAAAAAAAGCTTTCCTTTTTCTGTAGTAATTATCTCTTTATCAGAAAAAGACTCTAGAATGGATTAAAACAACTAACTCAGAGGAAGTGGTGAAGAGTGCTTAGGGCGTGTTCTGGGCAAGATAAGACTGGGTGCCTGTCTCCCAAGAGTTTGGCGATGGAGTGAGACATTGGGTCAGGCCATGAGCAAAGAGCGCAGCTGAAGCCTGTTCGTTATTTTATGTCCCCTTGGTTGACTGATGCCAGGGATAGGTGTGCAGAAGAGAAGAGGCCAAGTGTGGGGAGAGGACAGCTGGAACCACTCCAGCTGAGAGGAGGAAGCAGGGTGGGGACCATTGCGGGGCAGGCTATCCTGCAGCCCTGCCTTCCCCTTTCTGCATGAGTAGCTTCATACTCCCTTCCCTCCTGTCCTGAGGCCTTGGGGTGCTGTCCTTCCTCCCAGGTTTAAGCGTCCCTCTCCTTGGCAGGTTTGACAGCAACGCCTCAGCCAGCTCCTCTAGTAATGAGGGTGACAGTGACCGGGACGAGAAGAAACGGAAGCAGCTTAAAAAGGCCAAGATGGCCAAGGACCGCAAGAGCCGCAAGAAGCCTGTGGAGGTGCACACTCAGATTGGGAGGCTGTGGGGGAAGCCATTCCCTTTACCTTCTTTTGTCTACCACCTGTAGGGTGTGTCACAGTGGTCCTGGGGCTGCTTGTTGTAGCCAGTAAAGATGGCCTGGGGAAGTATGTCCCTGGAAAGTTTGCTCTCTGGCCTTTGGGCTGATTAGCTTCTGAGAGATCAGAATTAGGAGCCTGGCTTCTGTCCTAGGAGCCCAAGACAGGGGGCCCCTAGGGAGTGAGGCAGTGGGTGTAGGGCGAGTCTAGCGTTATGCTTACTTATTAGTTCTCTCATTTTTCTCCTCAAGCAGGTGATCTAAATAATTTGTTTTGGGGGCCTGTGAGAAATAGATGGCTGAAGGCATTTGGGTTTTCATGTAGGTGAAGAAGGGCAAAGACCCCAATGCCCCCAAGAGGCCGATGTCTGCCTACATGCTATGGCTCAATGCCAGCCGAGAGAAGATCAAGGCCGACCATCCCGGCATCAGCATCACCGATCTTTCCAAGAAGGCAGGCGAGATCTGGAAGGGAATGTCCAAAGAGAAGAAGGAGGTGAATGGCTGCAGAGATGAGGGGTGGCGTCCTTGTAACTGATACAGGGGGCAGGGACGAGCTGTCAGTGGACCTTTTCTATATAGATTTTGCCACCATCAGGAAGAGGGCTCATTCTTCTCTTTCCTTTGTGTGTGTGTGTGTGTGTGTATGTGTATGTGTGTGTGAGAGACAGGAGTGGGATCGCAAAGCTGAGGACGCCAGGAGGGAATATGAAAAAGCCATGAAAGAATATGAAGGGGGCCGGGGTGAGTCTTCCAAGAGGTAAGTGTTGGGAACAAAATGGCCCAGTAAGTGTTTTTTTTGGCATCTATTTTTGCGGGTCCATGTTGAGAATTGGGGTGTTAAAGATAATAGATAGGCTCTGATTGCAGTAGGCAGTGCTTCTCAGATCTGGGTAGGCAACTGCCCAATATGGTAATGTGCTGGGGAATTCCAGAGCTCACTGGATAAATGGGGCCCTTTTCCTAGAGGGTTAGTTTTACTTGAAGGTGTGGGGGAATAAATAAATATGATGGAGCAGAATTCACACGAAGTTTTAGAGATAAGCGGGATATGTACAAGGTCTGCAATGTGCTCCAGGCTGTGGCCTGTGATTCTTGTGGTTATTTACTTACGGGGCTCTTCCTTGGGCACTTGGGGCTCACCTGGCTGGCTGTTTGCACTTCTAGTGAGATGGACGGTGTGGCTGGGAGTGAGAAAAGCCCTGTTAAAGTTAAGGGTGGATTGGCTTTGATGGGTGAACCTGAAGGCCCAGGCCCTTTTCCCTCTTGCTGCTATAGGGACAAGTCAAAGAAGAAGAAGAAAGTAAAGGTGAAGATGGAAAAGAAATCAACGCCCTCGAGGGGCTCATCATCCAAGTCCTCATCAAGGCAGCTAAGTGAGAGCTTCAAGAGCAAAGAGTTTGTGTCCAGTGATGAGAGTTCTTCCGGAGAGAACAAGAGCAAAAAGAAGAGAAGGCGGAGTGAGGTGCGGCAAGAGTTTAGGGGTGAGGGGCCTTGAGGCAGAGGGGTGGATGTCTGAGGGCCGGGGGTTGTGGTAGGTCTGTAAGAGTAGTGAGTTGGAGTGGAAAGGTGCAGTTCTCAGGTTCTGAAGGCGAGTGCTGCAGTGGGGGGTTGGGGGTGGGTAGGGAATTAGGGATCCTTCACGGCTGAAAAGTGGCTCCCTGGGAGGGCAACCAGGACTCTAAACCTTTCCCTTAAGAGACCTTTGATTTTCAGGACTCTGAAGAAGAGGAGCTGGCCAGCACCCCCCCCAGCTCAGAAGACTCCGCATCAGGATCTGATGAGTAGAGGAAGAAAATTCTCTCTCCTTGGGCTTTCCCTGTCACAACCTGCAGTCTCTCCACCCATGTTTTGGTACCAGTTTCTCATGAAATGCAGTCCTTGGATTTTGTGCCATCTTGACAAGCTCTCCTGGTGACATGCACTTCACCGTGGCAGCAGGGGAGGTGTCCCTTCTCTCTACTGCTTCTCAAGGATGGCTCTTGATAACTTGGGGAGAGATTGGGTGGGGCAGTGCAGTGCAGGGTGGAATCCTGAGCCTGCTCCTGCGACCTTAGGGATATGGCTGCTGCTTCTCCTGTTCAGGTTGCTGCAGCAGGGGTCAGGTGAGGGCAGGCCATAGCTCCTAACGGGGGCCTATTTCTACTTTTATTTTGTATTTCTGGTCTGAAAAATCAACATTTAATAAAGGGAACTGACTTTGGAAACCATGTCCTAATGCCTTCTCTGTAGCCCTGCTGCTGAATACAGGCGCCCGTGTTCCGGGGGTGGTGGGTACCGTACTGTTGTGATTGGGCCGGGCCCTGCTGGCCAGCCGGGAAGCAAGCCTCCAGGTACACCCTGTCCTGTTCCCGGTTGGACAGGCATTGGTTTTCACTCTCTCCTGCCGGGATGGGCCACCTGAGAGTCTAGAAACCAGAGCTGATCTGATTAGGAAGTCACTCTCACAGTTTCACTCCATTAGCCCCGCTGAGGGGAGGCAGCTTCTGGCTCAGTCCTTCATCACCCGAGTCAAGGGTCTTCCATGGCTTTAGATAATGGAATAAGGATTGACCGGGCTGCGCGCAGCGGGGGCGACGGAAACCCGAGCCCGGAGAGCGGTGGAGAGCGGTGGACGGCGAGTGGGGTGGGGGTGGGGGAGGGGGAGGGGGGTCAGGGTGCAGCCGAGGTGTGCAGCGCGGGTGAAGCTTTTGTTCTGGTGGGGCGGTCGGGGAGCTTCCGTCTGGGAAGGGGGGATAAGAGCACTTAAGCGAGGGCCGGCTGGAGAGCCGGGGCCCGCGGCCGCCCTCACGGCGGCTCCACGCCTCGACCGACACACGTGGAGCGGCCACGTTGCGCGCGTTCTCAGGTGTTCGCCGCAGGAAGCCTCTCCGGTCCGCCAGCGGTGACCTTCTGTCTCGCCGGGACTCTATGGTGCTGCAATCAGTGCCCGCCGCCCGCCGAGCCCGAGCCCGAGCCGGCCGCCCTCAGGCCGCCTCTCTAGGCAGCCGTCTCGGTGGCCATCTCGCCCAAGCGCTCCCAGCCGCCGAGTTGCGTCAGTTTCGCCGGGGTCCGAGCCCGGGGCAGGCCCCTTATTTGCAAGACTCATAAATAATTGAGCACCGGGGCTGCCGCTCATTTGCATACGGCTCGGCGTGCCCGGCCTGGGCTTCCCGCTCCCGGGTCCCACCGGCTCATGACTATTCATGAGGCGCGCTGGGGGCGGGGCCCTGGGCGGAGCCAGGGGCGGGGCCCCGCCGCGGCTCGCTCAGGCTTGGTCCCGCGGTGACGGCGGCGGCGGCGGCGGCGACGAGGACTGGCGTCGGGGCGCCGAGCCCGAGCCGCGCGGAGCCGGATCCCCGGAGAGCGCGTGAGTGCGCGGGGGCGGGCAGGAGGGCGAGGGAGGGGGCGGGGTCCGGGAGGGGGCGGGGAGAGGCATGGAAGGAGTGGGCGCTTTCCTGCCGGGACCTCGGGTCGTGGAGGTGGTGGCGGGGGGCGGGGGGGTCAGCGGGAAAGTTTGCAGGGGCCGGGGGCGCGGGGGGCGCGGGGGGCGCGGGGGAGCGGGCGCGTGCGCCCGGGGGCGGTGGGTGCAGGGTCTGGAGCTCGTGCTGGCCGAGCTAGAAGAAAGGGGGGAGGGGGCGAGGGCTTGAGGCGGGGCCGGGGGCGGGCGGAGCTGCTGGAGGGACCCCCGCCCCCTCCCGGGCTCCCTCGGCACGCCCCCAGCCACCCCAGTCCGCCCCCACCCGGCCCGCGTCTCCAGTCCCTCGTCTGTTCGCCGGCTGCTTCTCAGCCAGCGCACCGGTCCTCCGCTTCTGCCGCCGCCCCCTCCTCCTCCTCTCCCCCCCCTCCTCCTCCTCCTCCTCCTCCTCCTCCTCCTCCTCCTCCTCGGCGGCCGGCGTCCCCTCTGTGTCCAGGGCTCCCCACTGGGCCCCTCCTGACGGCCCCTCGCCCCGGGCTGTTCCGTCTTCCCGTTGCCCTCCCTCCTCCCGTGGTTTCCGTGCTGTCCCTGCCGACCTCTCTGGCCCCGGATCCGGCCGGAGATCCCAGGGTCCGTAGGGGCGACCCCGCTGGCGCTGATGGCGCGCTGGGCCGCTGCCTCCCCGGGCTGGAGCTGCCCAGCCTCTCCCCAGCCCCTCTGGTGGCCTTTGCGCCCTGGGGTCGGCTGGTCCCCCCCTGACTGTTGGGGCTCAGGAGTGCTCAGTGCTGCTGCCGTTCTACAGCTTTTGGCTACGGCCTTGGTCACCTGGGTTTCCTGGCTGGGCCCTCTGAGCTTCTGTGGCCCTCTCAGGTGGGGAAGCCGAGCCCCCCCCTTCATTGCTGCAGCCCCTCCTACTGCAGAGGTGCCCATCAGGCCCCCCAAGTGAAAGGGTTTTATGGTTCTGGGCCAATCTGTCCCCATTTCTAACCACCCACACCATGTCCCTTGTAATAATGTTCAAGGACAAGGAAACAATCTTGTGTTTTTTTAATTTTTTTCCCCCCTGTCGTGCGCCCCTCCCCCATGCACACTCGGACTGGCTCTGCACAGCTATCACCCACCCACCGCGTGCGGTCCTCCCTTGTAGTTGGCTGACCAAGGGATTGACGGTCCTGGGTTGGTCTTTACCCTTGTCGTGTTTTCTCCCATCTTAGGAGCCGGCTGGGGCAGGGGCAAAAGTGAGGGGTGGTTGGGTTCTGCCAAGGCTGGGCCCCAGGGGTCTCCTCTCAGAATTTGGCGCTGTCTCCCCCAGGCCAGCTGGAGTGGGTGGTGAGGAAAGCAGTGCCCCTTGCAGGCGGGAGAGGGTTGGGCTGTCCTCAGGGCTGTGTGCATGCCCAGTGATGGGAATCCTCCTCCTGCCTTAGGATTGAGAGGGGTAGGGCTCTGGAGCCTGGGGGGTCTTGTGGGTGGGATGGAGCTAGAATGGGAATTGAGGAGGTGGTGGGGTGTCTGAGGAGCAGGTGACAAGATGGGCCCGCGGGAGTGGAGGAGTGGTTTGGAGTGCTGGCAGCCTGTGGCCTGCGGAGAGGAAGAGGCAGTTACCAAGGATCTTAGCTCATTGGTGACCCTGCATGGAATCCTACTAATGCTGGCCAACATTTGCTGGATACTTTTTATGGGTTAGGCGTGCACTCTCACATAGGCCTCCCGCCAGTCTCAGGTAAAGCTGTGTTTCACATAGGGAAACTGAGCCATAGAGAAGTAAGCAGTGTGCCTAAGGTCACACAGCTAAAGAAGTGGTAGAGCCACTCAGCATTTGAATCCTGATGTGTCAGACCCCAAAGCTCTTGCTTGAGGCTTAGAGGAGGGGCATCATTCGGTCTCTGCCATAGGGCTGTGTTGCTTGGTTTAAAATTTCTTCAGCTCCCCCTCCTCAAATTCCCTCGGGCCGACCCTGGGGCTGCTGAGTGATGCCCAATATCCCCATTTCATAGGCTCTCCCACCCTGACTGCCTAGAAGGGGGAACCCCGGGGAGTTATTTCCCCCAAGCCACCCCACCCCCCGGATGTTCTCAAGTCCTGTCCCATTCTCCCAGCCCAGGCCTGGGCCGGCTCCTCCTTCCTCTTGGCGAGGCTCTGGAAATCCAGTGGGAGGCCATTGCTATGGCAACAGGACTAGGCCCTGGCTTTACCTCATCAAATTCCAAGCTGAAGCCAAAGCGATTGAGAAATTAAAGAAAAAAAAATGTATTCCAGATGTTTACTTTTTATTCCTTATTTTTCCGTGTTTGGATGAGACGGCTCGGAGGGAGGCGGGAGTGGGGCTGGGATGTGGAAGGAGAAAGGGGGGGGCTGAGCGGGGAGAGGGAACCACTCCCAGCTGCAGGGGGAGGGGGGAAGGAGGGAGAGCGGGAAGGGGGAGGCAGGCGGCGGGGCGGAGCCCCAGGTTGGGGAGGAGCGGGTTTTTCCCGTCTCCCATGAGGTGATTCACGGAGGGACCTCAGAGCTCGCGGCCCTCTTGCTCTGCCCCTGAGTAGACGTCTCAGGCTGGGCCGCCGGCCCCAAGGGGTGCCCTGGGAAACGGTAAGTAGGGTGTCTTGGAGAGCTTGCCCCGGGGAGCAGCGGGTCCCTGCCGCTCCGGGACTTTAGGGTGAGGAGCCCGGAGTTTAGAGAGTGGTCTGGGAAGAGTGGAGGTTACAGCTGTAGGGGACCGCTCTTGACCTCCCCCAACCCCCCTCCGAAGTTCCTGCTTCCTGTCCCACACTCTGCCTCTGCTGGAAGTAGGAGACTTGGGTCAGCTACGCCTACTGCCAGTGTCCAGCCCCTCTGCCTTCTCAGTCTCCCCCCCTCTTTTCCTGGGTCTCCAGCCCGCGGCTCACAGCCCTCTGCTCTCCAACTCTTCAGGCAGGGTCTGCCGCCTGTGATGAAAGTGTCCGCTCTCAGGGAAGGCACTGCCATGGCTTCCCCACCGCCCCGGGAGACGGAGGAGGAGCTGGGATCTGCTGGCTCCGAGCCAGGTACCTATGGGTGCAGGGTGGAGCAGGGTGGCTGGGAGGAGAGTGGGAGGGGCAGCAGCCGAACCCCCTGCTCTGTCTTGGAGGGGGTGGGGGAGTGAGGGCAGGAGGTACGCCGCTGCCAGGGATGTGCAGGATGAGTTCTGAAGGTTTTCTCTCGTGGAGAGCATTCAGAAGTGTTCGAGAACCTCCGTCCCCAGCACATGAGGGTGGATTGACCTTCCAGGTGAAGCGGGTTAACCTTAATTAACCCTGGGGTTAACCGTGTGGCGTGCAGGGGAGGACTCTGAGGTCTAGGGGAGAAATGGCATACACCTGGTGGGGGGAGTTTGAACCCAGGCCTCCTGGCTCTGTCTAGACTCCTTTCTTGGGCTGAGCCCAATGAGTGGGTGATACAGGATTCAGTGAGAAGGGCCGTGGCCATGAGTAATTCTAAGTCTTTTATCTGGCATTAGAATGCCTTACTACAAGGTAGGTTTCTGGTCTTGTTTTCTTCCTGTAGCAGATTTACTTCTCTTTGGTTTAGGTCGATAGTATATTTGCATTCCTGATCACACACCTGATCACACACCAGATGACAGCGGGAGGGGCCTGGGTGTGTGTGGGCTGGGGGAAGGCAGTGGGGAGGCCGAGCGGGGAAGCTGAGCTGTGTTCACTCTGGGTGGTGGTGTAGCAGAGTGTCATGTCAGAGGAAAGGACAGTGGGAACATGGTGGCCTGGCTGCTTGATGTGGGCAGGCAAGCATCTGTTTATTGGTTCTTGTTCATTCATTTGTTTGTTCATTTGAGAAGAACATGTGCTGGGGTGCAAAGTGGGGTACAAGGAGAAATAAGGTGCCAGCCGGGCCCTGAAGTAGCTTTGGCTTGTAAGGGGAATTGACTAACGTTTTTGAAACTTGGAGATGGGGGAACATGCTCCTGAGATGTGTCTGGAAAATCAGGACAGGCTTCCTGGAAGAGCTGACATTTGACTTGCACCTAGACAGATGTGAACATTCTGAGTTTTTAGGGTGGGAGATGAAGTTCTGCTTCCTGGTTCTTCTGACAGCTCCCCAACTAACCTTTTCCTTTTGGTAGGTGACCCTCGGGCCAAACCCCCCGTGAAGCCCAAACCCCGGGCCCTGCCTGCCAAGCCAGCCCTGCCTGCCAAGCCCAGCCTGCTGGTGCCTGTCGGGCCTCGGCCCCCCCGGGGTCCCCTGGCTGAGCTGCCTTCTGCCCGGAAGATGAACATGCTGGCCGGACCCCAACCCTATGGTGGCAGCAAGCGTCCTCTTCCCTTTGCACCAAGGCCTGTGGCTGAGGCCTCTACTGGAGGAGAAGCCACTCGAGAGATTGGGAAAGAGGAGGCTGGGAAAGAAGAGATGCCCCCTTTGACACCCCCAGCTCGATGTGCTGCCCCAGGAGGTGTGCGGAAGGCCCCCGCCCCCTTCCGTCCAACCTCAGAGCGCTTTGCAGCCGCCACGGTGGAAGAGATCCTGGCCAAGATGGAACAGCCTCGGAAGGAGGTCCCTGCCAGCCCTGATCGCCTCTGGGGCTCCCGCCTCACCTTCAACCACGATGGCAGCTCAAGATATGGCCCCAGGACCTATGGTGTGGCCACTACTGGTCCCAGGGATGAGGACAGTGGGACCCTCTGCAGGGGATGGTCCCAGGAGGGGCCAGCCAAGTCTCCCAGCGAGTGCCAGGAAGAGCCCAGCAAGACCCCTGAGGAGAGGTGAGGCGGGGAGGCAGTCAGGAGGGCCTGTGGGTGGCTTTGCCTGGGACTGTGACCTTCACGTTTAGCTTAGTGTGCCGTGAGTGCAGGCGGACCCTGGACTAAGTCACAGAACGTTCCTTATCATCATTGGTACTCCGTTCTTTGTATGATTGTAGTGCTGTTTGCAGAGTGGACGGACGTTCACGGCAGAGTTCAAATGTTCCATAGGGAGGTTTATTTTTAGGTCTTTTTATACCGAGGGTTGAATTTTTCCTCATTTAAGTGACAGCCACGTTGAGAGTATTAGACCTGTTTTAGAGATGTGGAAACTGAGTTTCTGAAGCGACTTCTCATGGTTGCTCAGCCAGTAAGAGACGGACCCGGGATTTGAATTCAGGTCTGTTTGATTCCAAAGCATGTTCTCTTCTGTGTGGCTCCCACTGTGGGTGGAGCGGTGTGCAGGTCTGGGGGGGGGGGGGCAGGATGAGTAGGGTGCAGTCTGCCCACAAGGAGGAGTCTGATAGAACAGATAAGACAGGGCACACCTTGATGCCCAGCCAGCAAGCGTCCATGCACAGAGGTCATGGCCAGGTTGGAGACTGTGCGCATGCTTCGTCTCTCCAGAGCTGGTGCCCTTGTAAAGGCGGGCTGGCCAGGAGGTGCTCCTGGGGGTGGTGGGCCCTGGGCACTGGGGGAAGAGGCTGCCCTCCCCCTCCTGCTGCCCTGAAGGGCAGGGCTGCAGTGGTGTGGGCTGAGCCCAAGGCTGAGGGCCCCTGCCCTACCCTGCCTTCCAGCCTTGCCCTTCTCTCCCCTGCAGGTGCCTGGAGGGTAGGGGCCCCAGTTCACCCTGCTTTGTCCCAGGCCTCTGGGAGGTCACACCCTGCCCAGGCTGGTCCGCTTTCTGGCTTCCTCCCTTTCCTTGATCTAAGCAGAGCGTAAGAGGAACAACTTCAACTTTGGAAAATCACTCTTCCCCCTCATCCTCCCCCTGCAATCCTTCAAGAAGCATTGGCAGGGCAGTCGGGACCAGCTGCACTCTCCCTGGCTGGAGGAGAACATTAACTCCTTAGGGGCTGTGGAAAGGGGGCGTTAACCTTTTGGGGACCACTGAGGGTCTGTACAGGCAGGGTCCTTCGCCTAGAGGAGCAGGACATTTAACCCTTGATGTGCAGAAAGGGAATGGGTGCTTTATCTTTGGGAGCTCCGGCATGTCCGTCCTCAGTGGTTCCAGGTGCAGCTCCTTGGTACATGGCCTGGGGGAGCCGGGTAACTTTGGGTGCCAGTAAAGTCACTCAGCAGACTCTCGAGCCACTCTCCCTGTGTCCATCGGTGATGGGCTGCTCCATTCTGTGCCTCCATTTCCTGTCTTGTTCCCTCCCAGGAGTGCCCCTTTGGACCTGGCCTTCAACGGGGACCTGGCTCAGCCGGCCGGCTCGGACCCACCTGCTGATGTGAGTTGGCCTTCCATTAAGAATCAGAATCATAGTTGTTTAGAGCTGGAAGGGTCACCCGAGATCCTTTGTGTTACCTCCTTGTCGTTCAGATGGGGCACTGAGGCCTGGAGAGGAGGTGATTGCCCCAGGTCTGGCCTCAGGACTCTGATTTCTGGACTCCCAGGCCAGCTTTCTTGATCACTGAGGTGCTTAGGCGTGGTTGGGGCCGTGAGACTGGTCGTTCTGAGGAATAATGACAGTGTTTCTAACAACTGCTGTAGCCGATCAGGCACCTGCCGTGCGTGGGGCACGTCCCAGGAACATTGACCTAGTCGCTGTGTTAGCTCTGGCTAGTGGTCCCTCCTGGCCCCAAGTGAGGTGTATGCATGCCGCAGCTCACAAAGGTTAGGTACCCGGGGCTGAAGCAGGATCCCAGGAACCTGATTCCAGTGTTCTCCCTGGCTGGGCTGCCTTCGTGGGACTCCAAAGGGGGGGAATTTCCTGTTTAATCCCCACAGCTCCCCACAGGGTGCTCAGAGGATGGTCACCTTGGCCTGCTTTCCTAAGGAATGACCTCCCTTCTTGCTCACAGAGCCCTTGCTAGCCAAAGGCTGTCCTGTCCCCCGCGCAATGGAGACCTGACCACATCTCCTTGTCCATCCAGCAAATACTTATTGAGCAACTATTACGAGCTGGGTGCCAGGGACACAGCAGGGAACCAAGGGGCTACTGTCCTGCCCTCAGGGAGCTCACCTTCTGGTGCAGGGAGACAGACACAAGCACAGCTGTCCCTGCGAAGCCGCAGACCTAAGTGGGTCAGACGAGTGCGGGAGACCTATAGAGGCAGAGAGCTCTGGGCTGAGGGTAATCAGGGAGGCCTTGCCACAAGGGTAGGGGAGTGAGCTGCGTGGGTGTTTGGGGAACAGCATTTTGGGCAGAGGGAGCTGCAAGTACAAGGAACTTGGTACCTTCCCAGCTAGGAAGCCAGGACCCTTGGACTGCAGGGATAGAGGAGGGGTTGCAGCTAGTGAGGTCTGATGGGATGGGTCAGAGTGCTTGGAGCGAGCCACACAGGACACTAGAAGGACTTGGGCTTCAGTGGGGGGATGAGGCCACAGGGAGGTTTGGAGGAGAGCAATGATGTGTCGCTGGCTTCGTTATAAAGAGGCATCTTGGTTGCAGGGAGCTAATAGCAGCAGGGACCAGGTGGGAGATGATGGCGCCTGGACCCTGGGGGTCAACTCTGGGTCGGGTTTAAAGTGAAGTTGGCTGGGTTTACAGGTAGGTTGATAGAAGAGTGAGCCAGTCCAGAGTCATATATGACAGCAGGGCTTTTGGCCTATGCAGTGGAGGGTGAGGACATGGGGACTTAGAAGGGCAAAGTGAGGGCAGGCACCTGGGTGGCTCAGTGATTGAGCTTCTGCCTTCGGCTCAGGTACTGATCCTGGAGTCCCTGGATCGAGTCCGACATTGGGATCCTTCCAGGGAGTCTGCTTCTCCCTCTGCCTGTGTCTCTGCCTCTCTCTCTCTCTGTGTCTCTCATGAATAAATAAATAAAAAAAAAAAAAGGGCGAAGCAGGATCAGAGGGATATGAGGAGTTTACTTTTGGGTTTGTTGAGTTTGAGATGCCTCTTAGACATCCAAATGGAAATATTGTGTGTGTGTGTGAGGAGGGCAGCTGGGTAGTTGTCAGTGTACAGGTTGTGGTTAAGGTGGTTGAGGTCCCCAGAGGAGCTGGGGAGGTACAGCAGGGCAGAGGGTGTAGGCCCCAGGCATAGCAGGGGTGACCTGGGGCCGGGGGCGGGGGGTGGCAGTCGGGGATGGTACAGTCATAGAGGCCACACAGAGCCAGCAGCCAGCTTCGGGGCTGGAGGAGGGCATGATCCATGGTCAGATGCTGCTGCCAGGTCAAGGCAGGTGAGCCCTGGGAATGGGAGCTGGCCACAGAGAGGTCATTGGTGACCTTGACAAGAGCGTTAGCTGGCATCCTGCAGGGACAAGGCTGTTTGGAATGGGTTCACAAGAGAATGGGACGAGAGGAACTCTCTGGATAGAGAGTGAACGTGGGCAACGTGTCCGGGAAACTGGGTGATAGCTTTAGAGAAAGGTGAGGTCAAGAGGTTTTTTTCCTTAAAACAGAAGAAATGAGAGCAGTTTGTGAGCTGATGGAAATGAGCCTGTAGTAAAGGAAAGATCAGCGTACAGGAGGGATACAGGAGGGAGAGCGCCGAGCGAGGACAGCTCACAGGCACAGAAGGGGAGCACGGTGCCTGGGCTCACATGCGGGGTGTGTGTGTGTGTGTGTGTGTGTGTGTGTGTGTGTGTGTGTGATGTGAGGGCTGGCAGCTGGGGGTGTTGGCAGCTGAGGGGGGTCGGCAGGTGGTGTTGGGGCTTGAGAAAACAAGATGCAAAAACATGGCCTTCGGGTGTGGGCAGGGGAGGGGAAGTTTTGGGGGACTGCTGGGCACTTGAGGCCCATCTGGGGTCCTGGAGATTCGAATATCCATCGGGCAGAGGTGAGACCAGGCATCCTGCTTGCTTGCTCCTCTCCAGCCACGTCCGGCCCCAGGTGTGGCTGTAGGGAGGTGGAGACCTGGGACTGATGGGTTACAAAGTCAAGAGGTCCAGGAACAGAGAGCCGGGACTACACGTGTTACCTGTGTGGCCGTTGGAATCACTACAGATTATAAGGGATGGCTAGTGCTCGGGAGGGTTGCTGTGATCCGGAGTGAGCTCTGCAGGGGGCACGGGCAGGAGGGTTGTGGGTGCTGTGGTTTAGGGGCATGTTGTTTAAGACTGGATGATTTTGTTCTTTCTTTCCTTTAAGATTTATTTATTTGGGGCACCTGGGTGGCTCAGTTGGCTAAGTGTCAGCCCGTGGGCCTGGGTCTTGATCCCAGGCTCCCTGCTCAGTGGGGAGTCTGTTCCTCCCTCTCCCCCCCCCCCCCCCCGCTTATGCCTTGCTCTCTCTCAAATAAATAAAATCTTTAAAAAAAAAGATTTGTTTATTTTAGACATTGAGAGAGAGGGGAGAAAGAATGTGGCAGGGAGGGACAGAGGGAGAGAGAGAGGGAACCCCAAGCAGACTCCCCACTGAGTGCAGAGCCCACTGTGGGGCTGAGTCCCAGGACCCTGAGATCATGACCAGAGCCAAAATCAAGAGTTGGACGCTCAACCTATTGAGCTGCTCAGATGCCCCCAACACTGGAGTTTTGTAGACAGGAGGGAGGTTGGAGGGATGGAGGGGGCTTTGAGCAGCGAGGAAGACCTTCCCTTCCCTTGCCCAGACTGTCCCATCGGAGAGGGTGGCCGGGGAAGTGTGACCCCTGGGGAGGGCGGAGGTCAGAAAGAGCCAGGTTTCCTTCGTTGTTTAGGGACAGGCCCAGTGGAGGGGCGGATGTCAGGTGCCTGGAGTCCCCCCTGTGCCCCTTCCTCCCACCCCAAGCCCCCATCCCAGAGCATCCCTTATTCTGTAAGTCCTAGCCCAAGAGGCCATGAGTGCAGATCTTACTGAGTTCTGACCTGGTTCTGTGAGATGGGTGTGCAGCCCCAGCGTACAGAGGGGAGAGCTGAGGCCCCAGGAGCTCCAGCAACCACCCTGCAGGACGGCATATGGCTGAGGAAGGGCAGGGTCCGTGACTCCAGGCCATGTGCTTTCATGTCCCTTGGTGCCCTTTGCCTGAATCTTGAGTCAAGGCCTGCCTGCTGCCTCAGGTGGTGGGTAGTGCAGGGACCTGTGGATCCACAGAACGGGTGGGGGGGCCCCCTCCCTTTATCTGCTCCACCAGCCCGTGTTCTGGCACCGCATTGGGCTTGGAGATCTCTGAGGCAGCATCGCCCCAGCAGCCCAGATGGCACATCCCCCAGTTTCCTTTTCACTTTGTGAAGTCAGTGTTCTTGACCCGTGTACCATGAGGTCTTTGGGCCTTAGATGAGCTCTGGGATGGGTGGGCAGGAATGATATGGGTGAGGCTGTGTGCATTTTCTGGGAGAGGGCCTGTGGTAAGGTCTGCAAACCCTAAGAAGCGTGAGGTACCCTAAATCACTTTTGGGGCCTCTCCTAGCTGTCCTGAGAGACCCGCCTTCTGAGCCCCTGTCTCCTCTTTTGGTTTGTGGAGTGAGAGTATGAGGAAGCAGCTGACCTGGGGTCTCTGGGGTTGGCAGGGGTCTCCTCGCCACCCGGGAGGCGAGTAATGGCTCTTGACCTTTCTCTTACAGATCTCCAAGCCCTGGGACCCCTCGAGTCCAGGCCCTGCCTCCGAGAATGCAGGCTCTGCTAGCCCAGGTCTCCCCACGGAAGTCTCAGGCCTGGGCCCTGGGTCTCCCCGACATCGCTCACCCGATGAGGGGTCTCCCCGACTTCGCTCACCTGATGAGAGCTCTCCCCACCACTCTCAGCTTCCGGAAGCCCAGAGTCCCACAGTTTCTGGGCCCTCTCCCTGCCTCCCTGTGACCCCAGCATCCCCAACTGTAGCCCTGCCCGATGAGAGTCAGAGCTCCTGCTGTTCCCCGAGCTTAGGGCTTCCTGCTGTGGCAGCCCCAGAGGCCCCTGCAAATGGCAGCCTGGCCCTTGAGAGCATCTCAGGGCACCATGGCCTGGAGAAGCCCCCAGCTACCTCTGCCCAGCCCCTGCCTGAGGGGAGTGACTTGCTGGATCTTCCTCGGACGTTTCCATCTGGGGATGTGGTAGCCAGGGGTGACCAAGACCGTCCTCCCAACAGCCTGGCTCAGCGCCGATTTTCTGAAGGTGTGCTCCGGCCGCCTGGCCAAGACCAGGAGAAGCTGGGGGGCTCACTGGCTGCTCTGCCCCAAACCCAGGGGAGCCAGTCTGCCCTGGATCGTCCCTTTGGGAGTGGGACAGAGTCCAACTGGAGCTTGTCCCAGTCCTTTGAATGGACCTTCCCTACTCGGCCTTCGGGTCTGGGGGTGTGGCGGCTGGACTCCCCACCTCCCTCCCCCATCACTGAAGCCACTGAGGCTGCTGAGGCCGCTGAGGCTAGTGACTGGGCTGCATCCAGCAGAGAGGAAGGAGCGTCCCAGCAGGGGCGAGGGACCCAGTCAGCTCCAGAGGGGCCAGGAAGTCCTGGTTCCCAGGTGCAGGCGGATGATCCAGGCATCTCCCCAACCCAGAAGGGTGATGGGGAGAGTCAACCTCAGTTGCCAGTTGATCCCCTCAAGCCCTTATCACCACCTGGGGGTCCACCTGGAGTGGCCTTGCTGCAGGCAGAGGAGAGATATGAGGAGCGGGAGCCCCTGGCAGGACAGGAGTCTCTGCTCCCTCTGACCACCAGGGAGGCTGCTCTGCCCATTCTGGAGCCAGTCCTGGGGCAGCAACAGCCAGCACCCCCTGACCAGCTCTGTGTCCTCTTTGCGGATACCCTTGACCCCCAGCAGGCATTGCCTGCTGAGGAGGAGGCCATGACCTTGGCCCAGGCTGAGGCCACCCAATCCAGGACAGAAGGTCGAGACCCTTGTAGTGTGTCCCCCGAGCCTGCAGGCCCCGACAGCAGCTCCCGCTGGCTGGACGACCTCCTGGCCTCGCCACCACCTAGTGCTGGCAGCACAAGGCGGGGAGCTGGATCCGAACTGAAAGACACACAGACCCCAGGTGCCTGCTCTGAGGTGAGGACCGATGGCACGGGGAGACCTCGGGATGGAAGCAGAGCTTCGGTGGGCTTTCTTTCAATGTGGATTTTATGTGTCTCGAGCTCAGGATACAGCCGTGAGCAAGGCACTTGTAGCTGTGTCCCTCAGGGCTGTACAGTGTGGCAGAGCTGATGGAGGAGGGGGTGCGGGACTGGTGTGCGTTCATAACCCAGCTCCAGCTCCCACTGGCTGAGCGGCCTTGCTAACGTACCCTAACTCCTGAGCTTCACAGACCTTTCACAGTAAGAGCTTTGGCCTCTTCGGGTCTTACTGTGGTAGAATGAGAGGCGGAAGGGGCACAGTGCAGTGCTCGACGTGTGCTGAGCCTTAAGGCCGTCTTTGCAGACGGGATTGTGGACGCAGCGTAGCACAGCCACTTAGCGCACGGGCTCTGGAGCCAGACTGCCTGGCTACTCTGCTGTTTGCCCACATGTGACCTGGAGCAGGTTACTTTCCTGGGCCTCGCCTTTCTCTGTCTGTAAAATGGGAGTGACAGCGATGAAGTCTCCCTCCCATGGCAAAGACTAAGGAAGCCGTGTTACCTGTAACGCACCAAGAATAGCGCGTGGCTCATCCTGAGTTTGCTGGGGGCTGGCTTTATGGACGCTGTTACCCTTGAGCTCGAGACCTGCCTTGTAGACAGGCAGCTGAGGCCCAGAGGAGGCTGAACCTCAGGCAGGGTTACCCAGCAAGTTGGCGGCTGGGCCTGGGTCAGGGTGCCGTGCCAGGCCTCTGGCCTGTGCCCTTTCTACTACCAGGCTGCTCTGAATTTAAGGGCTGGGGTCCAGGTGGCTTTTGAAATGTCTTTCAAGGCCAGCCTGGGCTGGTAGGGGCGGGCTGGAAGGAAGGAGGAGCCAGGCGGCCCCTAGGGGCAGAGGGGTGGAGGAGGAGAAGGGGGAACAGGAAGGAGTTAAGACCGCCTGGCTCCTGGTAGGTGTGTCTGTCCCGGGCTCCGGGTGACTCAACGGGCTTCTGGGCGGGGTTGCCAGAGCTGCAGCTGCCGCGGAGGGAGCGCGAGGGAGCGGGGCCAGGGCGAGCGGGAGCCAGAGTGGTTGGACAGGTCCGGGCGAGGGGAGCGGCCCAGCCCTGTCCCTGTGCCCGGCCGCACCCAGCAGCACCCAGCAGCCCGGGGCGGGCCGGGGGCAGGGGCCATGGCCCGGCTTGGGGACCGGGAACCCAGCACATCTGTCTTGGAGAGGCTGTTAGCCAACGCGGCGCTGAGGGATGAGGCGGGCCGGCTCCATGAGCCCCAGGCTCCCCCGCCTGAAGGGGTGAGTCAGGGGGTGTGGGGTGTGGGTGGGGTGCACGGAGTCCTGGGGCTGGCTCCTTTGCCTGTGGCAGAGGCTGTCCCTCCTGTGTCCTCCAGGAATAAGGCGAGGGCTACAGGGTCTTCCTGGGAAGGGCCAGGCAGAGGGTACTTTCCACGGGGAAGATGGGCTGGGAGCTTCAGGAAGGGGTGAGTGGGGCCAGGGGCAGGGTCGGACTGTTCCTTGTGCAGGGCCTTGGAGTCTTGAGCACCCCTAACAGAAGCGTACCCCTTTCATACCACTCCACCAGGCAGCCTTTCTCTTGGCGGATAGCCAAGTGTTGCCCAAGGGCTGTAAACATGACCGTGGGTTCATTGATTGAGTGCCCCTTGCAGGCTGGGTGCTATGCTGAGGTTGGGTTTAAACGGTCTTGCTTAATTCTCCCAAACCACCCAGGCAGGAGGAATTCTTCCCATTTAAGGGTGAGGACCCTGAGGCCCAGAGTGGTTAAGTGATTTGCTCCAGGTCACACAGCTGGGATCGAAGCCCAGCCTTTCTGTAGCCAAAGTGGGCTCTCGGGTTGTGGGCTGTGCTGTCTCATCCTGGACTCTCACCCTGGTTGACTAAGCATTGTTTCTTTGTGTGTCTCTTTTTTTCCTGATTCCTAGGGACTCCTTGGCTGGGCCCAGAAAGATCTGCAGAGTGAATTTGGGATTACCGCAGACCCACCTCCTGGCAGTTTTAGTCCTTCCAGCTGGTCACAAGACACTTCTCACAACTATGGCCTTGGGGGTGCAAGCCCTAGAGGGGACCCAGGCCTCGGAGGAGAAGGGGACTGGACTGACAAGCATGGGCAGGGAGCAGGGGAAGGGAGCACCAGGGAGTGGGCCAGCAGGTGTGGCATGGGCCAGGACAGTGTGGAGGTCACCGGCCGGAATGGCAGTGGAGTGTCGGCCCCGGGGGCCCTTGCAGCCCAGGACTGGGTGATTGGAAAGCCATCCCAGCTGGGTGCTCAGCAGAGCCAGGAGGCAGATGTTCAGGACTGGGAGTTCAGAAGGAGGGACTCCCAGGGCACCTACTCCAGCCGGGATGCGCAACTCCAAGACCAGGAATTTGGGAAGAGAGACTCGTTGGGTACTTACAGCAGTCGAGATGTAAGCCTTCAGGACTGGGAATTTGGGAAGAGAGATTCTCTGGGAGCTTATGGCAACCAGGATACAGATGAGCAGAGCCAGAACTTGGGGAAAAAGGACCTCCTTGGCAGGTATGGCAGCCAGGATGCAGACGGGGAGGACCAGGAGTTTGGGAAGAGAGAGTCTTCACGCGGCACCTATGGCAGCCGGGGCGCAGAGCAGCCGGATCAGGATTTCGGGAAAAGCGCCTGGCTGAGGGACTACAGCAGTGGCAGCTCCACAGCCCCCGGCCCCCAGGACAGAGGCTTCGGGATGAGAGCCCTGAGCGCTGGCTTCAGCCCTGAGGAAGCCCAACAGCAGGATGAGGAGTTTGAGAAGAAGGTCCCGAGTGGTGGAGACAGCCCAGGCGACACCAGCAGGGACGCAGGCCAGCCTGAAGAGAGAGAGTCCGGGGGCCTGTTCAGCCCTAGCACCCCCCTGTCCCAGGACGGGCCACTGGCACAGAGAGACCAGAGCAGCTGGCATGGTGGCGGGGCTGGCCAGGAGGCTGGTGGGCAGCAGGGGAGGCAGCAGGCGGGGGGCCAGAGCCCCGGCAATGCTGGCCAGGAAGACAGGGAGGTGGGCCACCGAGGCTGGGGGGGTGACTTCGGCCTTGGCGTCGTCTCCCAGCCCGAGGCCACCTTCAGCCCGGGCCAGCGAGATTGGAGCGGTGACTTCTGCACGGAGGCTTCCGAGAGAGGCCACCAGTTTGGCATCATCGGTGACGACCGGGCAAGCGGTGCTGCCCTGAGCCCTCCTGGCCAGATGGCCGGGGGCCGCTTTGTGCTTCCGGAGAAGACCTCAGCTGGGCCCGTGGACTGGAGCGACCAGCTGGGCCTCAGGAACTTGGAGGTGTCCAGCTGTGAGGGTTCTGGGGGCTCGAGTGAGGCCAGGGAGGAAGCTGTGGGACACCTGGGCTGGTCAGACAAGCTGGGCCTGAGAGATGTGGACCTGGCCGGCCGTTTGGAGGCTGGAGGGTCTGAGGAGCCCAGGGGGTTTGGAGTCGGGGAGAAGGAGGACTGGACCTCTGATGTTGGGGTGAGGAGCAGAGATCTGGCTGGTGTCGGAGAGGTAGGGGGCCCCAGCCAGGCCAGAGAGAGTGGCGTGGGGCAGACTGACTGGTCTGGTGTGGAAGCCGGAGAGTTCCTTAAATCAAGGGAGCGTGGGGTGGGGCAGGCCGACTGGACGCCAGATCTCGGGCTGAGAAGCATGGGCCCGGGGGCAGGCTGCAGCCCCAGACAGCTTGGGGCCGGCCAGGTGGACTGGGGCAGCAGTCTGGGCCTGAGGAATTTGGAGGTGCCATGTGACCCCGAGTCTGGAGGTTCTCAGGACCCACGGGGATGTGGAGTGGGCCAGATGGACTGGACCCAAGACTTGGGACTCCGGGATATGGAGCTCTCAGGGGCCCCGAGTGAAGTCAGGGAGCGTGGGGTGGGAGAGGTCAGCCAGTGCCCAGACCTAGGGCTCAGGGACAGCAGGGCCTTGTCCCTGGGCCTGGAGGCCAGAGAGCAGGGGCCTGGCGAGACAAGCGGGCCAGAGACCCAGGGTGAAGACCCCCCTGCACCTTCCCCAGAGACCTGCCCTGAGGATCCCGGGATGGAGGCTGGAGAATCCCCTGGCTTTGGAAACAGGTAAGGGAGCCCCATCCTCGTGTGGGAGGGAAGGGCTGGCAGCTTTCTAAAACATTGAACCTTTTTCAGGAAGGAAGAAACTGCTTTCCCCGGGGAAAGGGGAGAGGAGGGTTTGGAAAATTGAGAAGGTTTGGACTGTGAATCACTGATTTTACTTTTTAAAAAAAAATATTAATTTATTTTAAAGATTTTATTTATTCATGAGAGATACAGAGAGAGGCAGAGGCATAGACAGAGGGAAAAGCAGGCTCCCTGTGGGGAGCCGCATGGGGGACTCGATCCCAGGACCCCGGGATCATGACCTGAGCCAAAGGCAGACGCTCAACCAATGAGCCACCAGGCATCCCTACATTTTTTTAAATTGAAATGTGACACACATGCAGGTGAATTTTTTTTTTTTTTTTTTTTTTTTTTGGTGATGATTGCGGTGTTTGAGGGACTGTTCGTCTGCTGCCCGTGCTTTAGGCTTCTTGGTGACGTCGTATTGCGACTGTCCTGGAAGAACGGGTGTGGGGCCCATCTCTGAGTTCCGTTGTTGTGCACAGCACCTGTTTCCAGGTGTTTTGGCCCAAAGCCTCGGGTCTTCCCGGGCTAGGTCACGTGGATGCTTTCACGGCATTGGCAGGAGGACTGGACCCTGTGTCCCGTTGGCCTGGGCCACTGCAGGTTAGGAGTGGAGCGGACAGAGGCGCTCATTCCTTGCAGAGACGGGGAACCTAGTGCTTCCTGCCTGCCCTGTCGTGAGGCCTGGAAGAGCAAACAGTTTAAGATCCTGAAGGTCATGGAGACCTGGCTCCTGACCCCGTGATCTTGGCCTCCGTGCACATGGTGACGGAGAGGGAACTTTCCAGAGGAATAGACCAGTAGTTTTATGAGCCAACCACAGCTTGTCCCAGGGATTTTTATGTTCTGAAAGTAGCTGACGTGATTTCACACCTGCAAGGGGTACTAAAAAGACATTGCGTCTGTTTTGTTAACATGTCCTGTTCATTGAGATGGGGTTTTATTCTCTTGACTGCATAGAAGGTTTTCTTTCTTTCTTTCTTTCTTTCTTTCTTTCTTTCTTTCTTTCTTTCTTTCTTTCTTTCTTTCTTTCTCTTTCTTTCTTTCTTTCTTTCTTTCTTCTTTCTTTCTTTCTTTCTTTCTTTCTTTCTTTCTTTCTTTCTTTCTTTCTTTCTTCTTTCTTTCTTTCTTTCCTTTCTTTCCTTTTCTTTCTTTCTTTCTTTCTTTCTTTCTTTCTTTCTTTCTTTCTTTCTTTCTTTCTTTCTTTCTTTCTTTTTTTAAGATTTTATTTATTTATTCATGAGAGAGAGAGAGGCAGAAGGAGAGGCAGGCTCCCCACAGGGAGCCCAATGTGGGACTCTGGGGTTACGACCTGAGACCTGAGCCAAAGGCAGATGCTCAACCACTGAGCCCCCCAGGCGCCCCCGAAGGTTACCTTTCTGAAGAAGCTGAAGCTTCTCAACTGCCCAGTCAGGGAAGAAGGGGAAGAAGGGAAGGGAGGGAGGTGTTGGATGGGGGCCGTGTTGTGAATGGAAGGGGCTGCTGGTAGTGGCAGGGGGGTTGGGGGAGAAAACCTGGAAGGGTCTAGAGGGAACGGTGGGGGTGGGGGTGTTGCTTGATGGGTTGGGGAGGCACCAGGGTTCAGGAGAAGGAGGGAGAGAGAGAGAGGAAGGTGGGGAAGCACTGGGGTGGGGGCTGCAGGGCAGGGGTGGGTTCACAGGATGGGGAGTTGGGGGCTCCTGGAATCTTGGATGCTGTCTCTGAGCCTCACCTTCTCACGTTCGCCCCAGGAGGCTTTACGGTTCCTAGTGCCCCGGGGTTGCTCTTGGTTTCTGTCACCCACACGGCTACTCTGTGGGGCCCAGCGCTCGGCTATCCATCTTACCTCAACCTTCACAGCTGCCCCGTTCTGTGGAAAGGGATCAGTACCATGTCCAGTTTGCACGTAGATGAGGGGTGTGACCTGCTTACGGTCGCACAGTCAGCAGTGCTGCTCTCTGGCTTCGGTGTCCGCATCATAAATGCTGTCAGGTGTGGTCACAGTGCTCGGGAGTCTCAGGCTGCCGACGAGCTGGGCCCATGGCCCTCCACCCTTCCCCTCTGCCTGGGTGGCTCTTGAGAAGGGGAAGGAGGAGAGTATCTTTCCCTTGGTTCAGGAGAGGGGTGGGGGCTACTGGGGGGCCGCAGGGCCTGGATTGGGAAGAGGAAAGTAGGAGTGGAGAAGCAGGCGTCCTCAGCGCCCAGCCGGCTGAGCTTCGGGCTCTAACCTGCCTTTAAGCCGCTCTGGTGTTCTGTCTGTGTTGTCCATTTGGGAGACGTGGAGTGTTTGTGCACGAGCACGTGCTAGCCCGTGAAAGCACAGGCATGAGGAAACCTGTTCAACGCTCTGTAGCACAGGGTTTTGCAGACTTGACTCCTATCCAGGAAGTTCTGGGCATCTGACTTAGGGAAATCCTATACCCTGGAAAATTGCTCTTTGAAGGAAGTTTTGGAGGTTCCCCTGGGAGGTCCTTGAGGCCAGTTCAGAGTAGTCTGGGTTTGGGTCCATCTGCCAGGTTTGAGTCCTGATTCAGCCACCACCTCTGTGACCTTGGGCAAGTTCCCTTCTCTCTGTCTCTCAGAGCCTCCTGTTTCTTATCTGTACACTGGGAGTAATTTACGCCCCACACTCACAGGATTAAGAGTCTCAGACACACATCAAGTGATAGAAAACTGCTTGGCACGTGGTAATCACTGAAAAAAATTCTTGCTACTCAAAATTGTATCCGTTTTGCAAATTTGGATGGATCTGAGCTGTCTTGAGTGAGGCCCTTGGGGATGTTTTTGTCATTGACTCTGTGTGGGACAAAGGTACCCTTGATGGACTGCTGTCCAGCACAGTTTGACAGGACCAGAATGGTATGGCTGGGTCATAGGGGCAGCTCAGGCCCCTTCTCTGTGTCTAGGGCCACCTTTTCCTGGTGGGAGTGGCTCTCTCGGGTTCCCCAAGAGCTCATGCACTGCCCCCTCTTCTCTGTGACCTCCTGGTCATCTCCTGCCCTTCCCCTGGGCCTCAATGATATGGGGACCTCAGTCATTTTGGGCTGTTCATAGAATCTCCTCAGAGATCATAGAGGCCAGCTCCCTCATTTCAGTGGGTGGGGAAACTGAGGTCTAGGGAGGCAGTGTGACTTGCACAAGGTCCATGGCTGGTGATTACGGGCTCCCTCATGTTCCCTCAGGCCCCAGCCTTGTCATCCTCTCTCTCGGTGTGTTTCCTGTCTCTCTGGGGTCCAGGCCATCTGCTGCCCCTTTAGGCACATCATTCCAGCTGCAGGCCTGAGCCTCCTTTATTTTGGGTCTTGGAGCCTTGAATATGGGGAAGCTGGCTTTGTGCACATTGACTACATGCCCTTCCCTAGGCTCTGCCCCACAATGGCGGTGGGGGGTGGGGTGCAGTTGGACAGAGTCTCCTGAGGGTCAGGAGATGAGGGTCCTGACCCTCAGGAGACTCTAAGTCCAGATGACTCAGGGATGAGGGGTATAGCTGGTATAAGATGTGACAAGTCCTCAGGCCAGGAACCTGTGTTGAGGATGCTGATTATCCTGAAAGAATTAAAATTTAAAAAAATTATTTATTTAGAGACAGGGAGGGAGCAGGCATGAGCGGGGGAGGGCAGAGGGTGCAGGGAGAGAGAGAATCCTCAAGCGGACTCCCTGCTGAGCTGGAACCTGAGCCAAAATCAAGGGTTGGTCGGTCAACTGGCTGAGCTACCCAGGTGCCCCGATTATCCTAAAAATGTATCAAAACTTAGCACACAGTGGTGTGTGCTGGGCACACATTTCCAATGTGTTGCCAACAGACCCAGCAAAGTATAGGTCTTTTATTATCCCCGATTTGCAGATGAAGAAACTGAGGCTCAGAGTGGGTAAGTAGGCAGGTGGTGTAGGGGTGGAGCCTGTAGCTGTGCCCACGGCAGCCCTCGGCACAGGCCCTGACCATTCTTCTCTCCTGCTTCCCTGCCAGGGCGGGGTCAGGTTGCAGGTGTTCTGGTGCACAGAGGCAGGAAGGCTTCTCTGGAGCTAGAGTTTAGGCAGGCCGGCAAGGAGGATGCACACCATGTTCCCCAGTGCACTTCCCGCCCTCCCTTCCTCGTGGCCCCCCCAAAGCCCACTAGTTCTTCCTCTGCCCTCTGCCCACGCGGCTGGGGTCCACATGGTGGATGTGGATGTGGATCTTTCCATCCACCCATTGCTGTTCCACATCCCCTTGACTCTGCTGGCCTGCCCTCAGCCTGGTCTCTGCCCCACCCCAGGGAGAGGCGTTAGGCGGGGCCTCCTCAGGCTGGGTGGGGTGCCGCCACCGCCCCCTCCCTCCCCGGCCTCCGTGATTTTAAGCTGAGGGTGAGCTGGCTCTGGCCCCCATCCAGGGCTGCGCCATTCCTGGCCTTGCTGCACTTCTGCTGCCACCTCCGCCACCCCCTCACCCCCTGACCATTTTTATTTCCTTCCATCTGTCAGCAGCTTGTGGAAGGACCGACTGACACACGTTCTCTCCTGCCCTCCCCGCTTCCGGCCTGGTCCTGACTCACCTGCCCTATACTCCTCCCCTTCCAGTCCCTTTGGGAACTCTCTGAGGCCTGGCTTCCGGGCACTGCCCCTGCCTGCCTTTCCCACGCCTGCCTGCCCGGCTGCTGCCCGTGTGTGTGTGTGCGTGTGTGTGTGTGTGTGTGTGTGTGTATTGGGGTGTGGCTCTGCTGTGCTTCTGGGGGTGGGTCCTACATGTGCCTTGAGGGAAGTGTGTTGTGAGTGTGCATAGGGTGTGTCCATATTTCAGGGGGTGGCAGCTGGCCCACACACCAGCTCCTTGTGTGAGGTATGTGAGTAAGCATGTGTGCTGAGCCGGGTGTGTCTGTCGTGTTTTGAGGGAGCAGCGGGCCGAAGATGCACAGGCCGCATTGAGGTGCAAGGTGATCTAGCCTGTCAGTGGATGGCGAACATTTGCTCAATCCTCCTCCTGGCTGGGCCGAGCCCAGGGGCCGTCTTTGCCCTTGAGCGGTTCCCACATGGGCTCTGAGGCAGGGGCTGGTGCGGGTGGGGGCCCCAGGCTCGCAGGGCTCAGGAAGGGGGGCTGCGGCTGGGGGTGGAGAGGGGCCAGCCTCAGAAGAGGAATGGACCCGTGAGGGGAAGAGGAGCGCAGGGCAGTGGGGGAGCCTTCCAGGCCAGGGAACAGCTTGTGCACATACACCGCAGTCTGCAAAGGCAGTGGTGTGTTTGGGGGAGTCCCTGGACGTTCTGTGAGGCTGGGGTGCAGGGAGGGATGCTGCAGGGGCCAGTGCCTGGCATGTCCCAGGGAGAGTGACCACCCAAGCATCTGCCCCTGTGAGGAGCACATGGACAGCAGTAATGATTGTGGTCAGTGCTGGGGACACGCTGGGTGCCAGTCACTGTGCTTTGTGCTGTGGTTCCCATCTCAGTCCCCAGCAACTCTTGGGGGTTAGAGGGTCCTGAGGCCTTGGTGGGTGGAGGGACCTGTCCACAGCCTCAGTAAGTGGCGGACCTGGGATTTGAACCAGGCTGCCCACCTTGCCCGCTTTGTGCTGTACTGTTCGAGGCCCCAACCATGTCCTTTCAGAAGGAAGGTGTCTGGGAAAGCATGGAGAGGCAGGAGAGGGAGAGCCTGTTGGAGGGGGGCACAATACTGGGAAGTAGGCTTTGGGGGAGGAAGATGGGGCCTCATGGGTGACCTTGTCCTCTGGTCTGTCTCCTTTGCAGTCCTGCCGGCTGCCCGGCCCGCTCCCCGCCCTCTGGCTCCCAGGGCCTGCTGGAGGACATGCTGGCCACCAGCAGCTCCAGGGTGGCAGTCCGTAGGGGGTCAGCGGCCTCGGGCCCCAGGGGCCTGTTGGAGGAGGACGGAGCCACAGTGGGTGCCGACACAGGGGAGCCCCTCGAGCCTAGCGGGGCCCCTCTGCTTTCCTGGAGGCCGCAGCCTGATGGTGAGGCCAGCCAGATGGAAGAGGTGGACGGCACCTGGAGCCCTTCAGGGGTCGGGCAGGGCGCCCAGGGCCCGACACGGCCCCCTCGGCGGCCCCCTCAGGGCCCTCCACCCCGCTCTCCCAGTCAGGACTTCTCCTTCATTGAGGTCAGTGCAGGGTGAGCCCAGGGCAGTGGTTGGGCTGTCGGGGGCACATGGGCGACATGGCCCGAGGCTGGTCCCTGGGGCTTCCCTGAGTGGCGTCAGCCCCCGGGGAGGGGGGCAAAAGGAGGGCAGTGGGTGAGCCCTCTGAACAGGGCGCTGTAGGCTGCTGGAGGGATGCGCTGTTGAGGGTTCCCGTGGGACCGCAATGGCAGTGGTGTTGCTGTTGTCCCGACCAGGACACCGAGATCCTCGACAGCGCCATGTACCGGAGCCGAGCCAACCTGGGGCGCAAGCGTGGGCACCGGGCCCCGGCCATTCGGCCCGGGGGCACCCTGGGCCTCTCGGAGGCAGCCGACTCGGACGCACGCCTGTTCCAGGACTCTACGGGTAGGCCCCTGTCTGGTGGGGTGACGTCTGGGTCTGCGTGGGGGCGGTGCTCCGGGCTCGCTGTCGTGCTGAACCTCTGCTCTGGGCCCTTGCAGAGCCACGGGCTTCTCGGGTGCCGTCTTCAGACGAGGAGGTGGTGGAGGAGCCTCAGAACCGCCGGACACGGATGTCCCTGGGCACCAAGGGGCTGAAAGTCAACCTGTTTCCTGGCCTGAGCCCGTCAGCCCTGAAGGTAGCATCTTAATCGGCCAGCGCATCCAGCCCCTCTGGCCCCTAGCCCCCGAGCGCCTGCCTGGGGTTTCTTCTGTCCATCCATCCGTCCATCCTTCCCTCCCTCCCATTCTCCTGTCGTCTGCTCCCCCTGAGGGCCCTGTTGGGTCCCGAGTGGGATGGGAGGAAGAACAAGGCATTCCTTCCCATCCCAGAGTCCCAGAACCTCACGAGGCGAGGAGGACACACGCCCTGTCTCCAGTTAGCTCTGGTGAAGGGCCGAGCTGCAGGTGTGGGGTTGGGGACAGATACAGTACAATACAGATAAGGGTTGGGCCTCTTCTGGGGGTGGGGGCGGAGGGTCGGGGTGAGGTGTGACTTCTGACCCATGGACCTGCCTGCTGGATGGGAGGGTGTATGGGGAAGGGCTCGTGGAAGTGCCGGATCTTAGCTTGAGGCATGTGTAGAGCTGGCTGTGGAGGGCGGGGTGATGGGGAGGAGTTCCAGGCAAAGGGAACTGGATGAACGGAGGCACAGGGCTGGGAAGGCACTGCCGGCTTCGTCCAGCCCAATTGTCTGGATTCAGTGGAACAGAACCTTCACGAGGACCTACTCCGTGCAGGGTGTGGCTCAGGCAACTTCCCGTCCCTCTGGGTTAAAGGACTGCAGAGGGGTCTGTGCCTGATTCTGGGGACGGCTCCTAAGAGAAGGCCTTGCCCTCTGAATCATCCTGCTCCTTCCTCTGACATCTGTCTGCACTTGGGCTCGTCTCACAGGCCAAGCTGCGCCCCCGGAACCGCTCAGCTGAGGAGGGGGAGTCTGCGGAGAACAAGCCAAGCCAGAAGGAGTCCGCGGTGCAGCGTTCCAAGTCTTGCAAGGTCCCCGGGCTGGGGAAGCCCCTTGCGTTACCTCCCAAGCCAGAGAAATCCTCAGGGTAGGTGACCTCGACTGGCCTCGCTGGGTGGGCCAGAATTAACCGTGTTTATGTCCTAAGGCTTGCCTAATGACGTTTGCCCTGTGCCATCTAGGTCAGAAGGATCATCACCCAACTGGCTACAAGCCCTGAAGCTGAAGAAGAAGAAGGTCTGAGAAGTCCTCGAGGTAAGAGTGGGTTCCTGGGCTTGGGTTGGCAAGACCTGCACGGGAGGGTTCAGGAGGCCCCTTGCCTTCTTCTAGGCCTTTCTGTCCCCCTTCTCTGTGAGCCTGGCAGCAGCCCAGGGGAGCCAAGCTCTAGGACACCTGGTGGGTCCCTTGGTTCCCCTTAGATTTTGCCCACAGAATCCAGTGTTGTCCGGCCTGGGATGATGGGGAGGAGGGCTGCATCCTGGCTTCCTCTCTGGGCTCAAGGATGGTCCCCACGGGCCCCCAACCCCTTGCCCCCAACCCTTCCTCCCTGGGCTCAAGGATGGTCCCCACGGGCCCCCAACCCCGTGGCTGGCCCAAGTGGGGTCAGCCTGCCCTTCTGGTATTTATTAGGCTCAAGGGCCCCAGGGGGGACCCTCCTTACCACGAGGCTCAGTGGGGGGAGCCAGGATAGGCAGGGGACAGGAAGCCAGAGCTGAAGTGGCTCCTCTGCCCACCATGATGTACCCCCTGACCCCTTCTTCCCCTCCTCCCCTTGCAGGTCCTTCCATCTGGCAGTCTCAGGCAATGCCCATTCCTGTGGGGTCCCCGGCGAGGAGACGGCTGGAGCCCCACCAGGCCCCAGGCTGCAGCCTCTGTCCCCTCCACGTCTGAGGAGCGTCTGGGGAGGCACATTTATGCACTTTGTATCCCCCTGCCCTTCCTGACTCCCCCCCACTCCCTCCTGACCAGATTCAGGCATTAGTGGTTGAAGGTTTGGTCCCTCCTCCCTCGCTCTCGACACCCCCCTCTCTGCTTCCTCCTCCAGCCTCCCCCGGGTTTTCTTTTGATATCAATTTATAGCATTTTTTATAAAAGCCTTTGATTTTTGTAACGGGCGGAGCCCTGCCCCCGCCCAGGCCTCCCTCCGTCCTGCCAGGTGCCCCACAGAGACCAATAACATTTTGCCACTTGAAACAATAAAGTTTTTTGGGAATTGGTGCTGCCCAGGCTGTGGTGTGTGGTTGCGGCACCCCGACCCCCATGCCAGACCAGCGTTGGAAAGTGCTGGGCCTGGCCCCTGCCCACGGGAGCTCACTGTGCCGCTGCCTGCTCCCTTTCCCGGTGCTCGGGGGCTCAGTGTCCCTGAGGAGGGGTGTACTGCTGACGGGAAGCTGACTGCCGAGTCACACAACCCCCACATCTCAGGAGCTTGACACAGGGTTATTTGCCGCTCATGGCAGTCTGGGGGGTGGGTTGGTGGTAGGGACGCTCTGCACCTCATAGTCACTCGGGAGCCAGTTCTTCCCTGCGGTGGCTTGGCTCTCTGCAGGGGCTCCGGAGTCCCCCAAGACACCCAGGGGAGAGTGGACGGAAGGTCTTTGGGGAGACCTTTCCCCAGGACCACAGGATGGGACCTTTCCATTGGCCAGAACTGAACTCAGGGCCCTTGCCAGCAGAGGTGGGCGTGGGTGGGTGGGTGGGGAGCGCCTGTGGTGGGAAGTGTGGTTTAGCTGTGTGGCCAGGGAAGACTGGGTGCAGGTGAAGAGTCAGCCTTCCTGCCGGTGTCTGACTTCTGTTGCTCCCTAAGGGCCCCTTTAGCCCATACATTCTGGAAGGTGCACGGGGCCCTGACCTCCTACTCGGCCTTCTTCTGTGTCATCCTGTGTTCCCCAGACTCACCAACTGCTTTCTCTGAGGCTGGTTGAAGGGAGAGAGGCTCCTGCGGGCCTCGCCTTGATGGGGACTGAACTGAGCCACTGAGGTCAGATACACCTGAGTTTGGAAATCATTGCATTTGCCAGAGCATCTTAGCTTTTTATTTTATTTTAGGAGAATCTAGAGGCTGTTGACCTAATTTGAGAATTTGACCAAAGCTGTGGATGCTCTAGAAAAATGCACGTATACATACCATACCCACAGCAGCCTGGAATTCCCAACGCGGACCTCCTAGAGCAGTGGTTCTTCACCTTCACCATGAGCACAGCCCCTGTGGTGCTATTTAAAAATGCACATTCCTGGGCCCCCACTAGGCTTCCAATCCAGTAGCTCTGCCCAGGAATCTGCATTTCGAGAAGCCCCCCCTGAAGTAGAGGGGAAAGACAGGTGAAGGGGCCTCGGGCTGGTGCCTGGGTCTGTGCCAGGCAGCCCCCATGCCAACCCTCCCAGGGCCCAGCAGAGCCTAGCCGGTGAGCTTTGTCCTCTTCCCTCCCATTCTCTTTTCCTTGTAGGAGTAGGACTGGCAGGAGCCCAAGCCAAACACTTAAGACTCATTAGTGGGACAAATGGAGCCTGGGCTGTCCCAGTGCCCGGGCTCTGCTGGGAGGGAGAAGAGATGGGCCGGCTCCCAGGGAAGGCAGAGCCAGATCTGGTGTGTGGGTGGGGGGTGTCCTCTGCGCACCCTCTGCCTGGAGAGTGGCTCAGGGCCTTTGCTGGGAGCCCAGGAGAGAGGGCAACCCACTCAGGCTTTGACCACAAAGGCAGGTGTGTGACAAATGCCACAACTGGGATGGTAACATTCTTGTGCTGCCATTTCTCAGACCGAGCCTGGGGTTCTTGAGAGTCACCTCAGACAGCTGGGTGGTGGTGGTCTTTTGCCTGGTTTTGGATTTTGGAGACCACTGAAAGTCACTTGGAGGCTTGCGTTGTGGAGATACTCTGGGCAATCCAGGAAGCTGATCGTTTTAGTCAAAGGTGGCTCTGAAGGCATTTTCTGAAGAGGTGAATGAGCTCTGGAAGAGTCGAGCATACAGCCTCTCAGGCTAAAGGCAACAGCTCAATGTGTGTATGCAGGAATCCACCCCTTTCCAGTCCTTTCCCTGCGTGTTAGGCAGCGGAGCTGTCCCTTCCCGAGAACCTTGTCCCGATTTCATCAAAGTTAGAAATGTCTCAACACTGCCTCTCCCCTCTCCCTTGCTTCTGAGGCCCTCACCAAGAGCCCGGCCACATACAGATCGGATACCTGATGATGGGGGAAGCCTTTGGGAACTGGACAGGAGTGGAGCCCAGGGGGTTGTCTCGCGTGGCCTCCCCTCCAGGAGCTGGAGTTGGTGTTCCGGGTCGGGCTGAGCCTGAGAACCAGCTGGCCTTCGCTGATGGTGCCCTTGGGATCTGACTGGTGATGCTGGGTGTTGGGCGGAGTCTTCTGAAGGATTGCTGCCCACTTAGCTCTTCCTCCTTCCAGTGTCCTGTCCCCAAATGTGGTCCAGCCACGGGCCGTGGTCATTGCCTGTCCCGAGAGGGTTGGAGACAGAACCCTGGATGTCCCCTTGGATGGAGCAGTAATTCCTCGTCCGACGGCCCAGAGAGGCTGAAGCTGGTGGACAGGATGTCCTTGGGGCCGATTTGCCTCTAGAGTCTCACTGAGCCAGAAGCGGAGGCTCACCTGGGACAAGCCCTTTGGCCTCTGCTGCCGCTGCCCTGGCTCCCTTTTCCTCCCAGCAAGTGCTGATTGATCACAGGCAGGAAAAGCACTGGCCGGTTTCAGAGGCACACCCCCTGCCCTGGGGGAGAGCCAGGCCCTCAGGGCTAGAGCCTCCTGAGCCCAGTGATAAAGTGGTTTTTTTTTTTAATAAATTTTTATTTATTTATGATAGTCACACACAGAGAGAGAGAGACAGGCAGAGACACAGGCAGAGGGAGATGCAGGCTCCATGCACCGGGAGCCCGACGTGGGATTCGATCCTGGGTCTCCAGGATCGTGCCCTGGGCCAAAGACAGGCGCCAAACCGCTGCGCCACCCAGGGATCCCCGATAAAGTGGGTTTTAATCCCTGCCAGAGAAACAGCTCCAATTATACTTTCATTTACATAGCGCTCTGTCTCCAAAGGGCCAAACACCCATTCATTCATTTTTTTTTTTTAAAACAAAGTTTATTGAATTTTCTTCTGATGGCAAAAGCAGAACATTCATGGTTGACTACCTAGAAAACACGGAGAAGTAAGATTCAGAAAATTAGCCTGTAACATCGCCACCCAGATATACTTAGACTGCTAACATTTATCAAAAGAATACTTTTTATTTTAGGATAGATTTGGATTTACGGACACGCTGCAAAAATAGGACAGAGAATTCCACTAAACCCACACCCAGTTTTCCCTAATTGTAATAGTTGATGTGCGGATGGTATGTTTGTTCCAACCGGTGAAGAAATAGCGATGGGATTGTTAATTTATTAAAGTTCACAATTTACTCACATTTCTTAGTTTTTACCTAGCATTGCTTTTTCTGTTCCAGGATCCCACCCAGGACACCCCATTACATTTAGTTGTCACGTCTTGTTACACTTCCCTAGACTGGGACAGTTTCTCCTTGATTTTGGTGACCTGGAAGGTGTAGAGGAGTCCTGGTCTGGTGTTTTGTAGCATGTCCTTCAATTTGAGAATGTCTGATGTTTCCTGTGATTAGAGAGGGAATATAGGTTTTCGGGAGGTAGAAATAAAGTGCCATTCTCATTCTATTGAAGGTACGGGCTCTCAGCATGACCTATCAGATGTTCATTTCTTTTTATTTTATTAAAAAGATTGTTTTCATTTCTTTGTAAAAATTTATTCATTTATATTGAGAGAGAGAGAGAGAGAGAGCAGGGGGAGGGGCAGAGAGAGAGAGAGAAGCAGACTCCCCATTGAGCGTGGAGCCTGATGTGGGGCCCAATCCCACAACCCAAGCAGAAATCAAGAGTCGTATACCCAACCGACCGAGCCACCCAGGCGCCTCTATCATTTGTTCATTTTAAGTGTGCCCCACTGGCTGAGGCAACGTCTATCAGGATTCCTCTCTGGAAAGTTATTCTGTCCCCTTGCCATGTGATACTCTTTGGAAGGAAGACCTCAGTTCTGGCATTTTCACAGATGTGCTTCCAGACGCAACCTTTGCCCTCATCCCCAGAACACAGCAAAGTTCTAATGGGCACCTGTTAACTTCTGACCCCTAAGGATCTCGCCAGGAGTTGGGGTGTGGGTTCTAGCCTTGACACTTTCATTTTCATCATTTCTGGAGTTCTTTGGGCACCAGTTACCATTTTAAATGCATCTGTGCCTCAGTCCATGAAAACCAAAATGTTGAGTACTTACTGTGTGCCAGTCCCTGTGCTAAGTGCATTCCATCCCTTATTAATGCACAGATGACCCAGCAATGGAGATGATGCTACTGCCTTCGTGTTATGGATGAGAAAGCTTTGATTTGCGGAAATGAAGTAAGTTGCCCAGAGTCACGCAGCTTTGCAAGTGGCAGAGCTGGGATGCAGACCGTGGTCTGTGACTCCAGAGCCCAGGACCAAACTGTGTTTACCTGGGCTGCTTAGGGGCAGTCACAGGGCAGGGAGGTTCAGAATGTGGGCTCAGGGGTTTCAATCGTGGCTCTCCCATTTACCAGCTGTGTGGCCTTGGGTGAGTCACTTCCCATCTTCATGCCTCAGTTTTCTTATCTGTGCAGTGGGGACGGTAACATCTCCCAAATGGGGCTGTCATGAGGCGTAAATATTTTTGTGAATTTTTTAAAAGATTTATTTATTCATTTTTGAGAGAGAGAATGTGTGTGTGTGAGCGAGTGCATGAGCACTGGGGAGGGGCAGCAGCAGAGGGAAAGAGAAAATTTTAAGCAAGTCCATGCCTGGTGCAGAGCCTGATATGTGGCTTGATCTCATGAACCCTGAGATCATGACCTGAACTGAAATTAAGAATCAGATCCCCAACCAACTGAGCCACCCAGGCGCCCCAAGACTTAGATTTTTTAAAAACATGTTTGACTTAGGGTAGGCAGTCAGTGAGATTATTATTATTACTATGGTATTTTTTTCATTTGTCCATCCATCCATCCATCCATCCATCCATCCATCCATCCATCCATCCATTTATCCATCCATCCAGGAAAAGCACCGCCTGCTCTGGGCCTCACATTCAGATCTATAGTGGTGTCAAACCAAAGTAGGAGTTCTCAGCCCTTTTTGGGACATGGACCCTTCTTGGCAGGCCAGTAAAATATAATACATAGGATCACTAAGGAAACTAATTATACTGAAATAAAGCTATCAAAATATCAAAAAACAATTTGTGGTGTGTTTATTTCATAACATAAGATCTAGCGGTAGGTCCAAGCACTACTACAATTTCGAGGTGGTATTATTAACAGTGTTTGAGAATACCGCAATGACTAATGAGCTATGAAGAAACCTGTCATTATTGTGAGTGACAAAGCCGTAGGTACTCCAGATTCTGCTGTGGGTTGATGTTTGTGTTCACAATAGGAAAAAAAAAAAAAAAAGCTAAGTTTCAGTTAGAGGCGTGTGAGCATTTTCCCCCCTCAGTCCAAGTTCACAGATGGCTGAATTGTTAACCACGGACCCCAGATTAAGAACTGAGGGTGGGGACGCCCGGGTGGCTCAGTGGTTTGGCGCCTGCCTTTGGCCCAGGGTGTGATCCTGGAGTCCCAGGATCGAGTCCCATGTCGGGCTCCCTGCATGGAGCCTGCTTCTCCCTCTGCCTGTGTCTCTGCCTCTCTGTGTGTCTCTCATGAATAAATGGATAAAATCTTAAAAAAAAAAAATTGAGGTGGAGGATGCCTGGGGTTCCTTCCAGCTCTTCCAAGTGTGAGCCTGATCCCCAGGGGTCCTGTGGGAGAGGAGAGGAGGCCCTGTGCTCTGAGGATGTTGGCCCCAGGACAGACATCTCACAGGGCCTTTCAAGCCTCAGCCTGGCTTTCCTGAATTGCTCTGTTCTAGAGGTTTCAGAGACACCGGCTGGCAGCGCCTGCCCGCGGAGCCTTTGCTCTCATCGATCAATGGCTGCAACTGTAGATCTATTGACCCAGCCCTTTATTTTCGAGAAGCAACCTGCCTTTCTTTGTTAACCCCTGCCAGTCTGGCCTCAAATGGGATTCCTTCTGTGTTCCGGGCTCAGCACTAGGTCCGGTCAAGCATCAGGAGAAGGGGAGCACCCTATGGATAAAGGGCACCCTCCCAAGGCCAGTGGCTATGGGTTCTCTCATCAAAATGTTTGACTCCCTGAATCAGCAAAGACTTCAAGCCCCAGGCCTGCCTGAGCTTCTGATGCTGTTCTCTCCAGAATTCCAGAAGCCTCTATCCCTCCTTCACCAGGCATGTGAGTTTGGGGTCTTTTCCACCCCAGGATCCACACATAACATCCACACCCTCCATTTCTCTCTCTCACAGACACACACACACACACACACACACACACACACACACACACACACACACACTTCTGCAGATTCACATAAGGTTAGGGCTGGTCTCAGCATGACCAGGAAACATAGACTCAAGTTTTGGGGTGTTGGGTAGGTGGGAAAGGACCTCCTTCACTTAAAGTCTGCAGTTTGCAGCCCCAGCAGCCTATGTCTTCATCACTCACAACTCATATCTGGGGGTTAAGGTTTGTTCCCCCCCCTCCCCAAACCCTGGGTTTTGTTTTAGAATGAACAGTCTCTAAGGCAGTGCTAATTTATTCTGACCTTAAAACCTTTCTTAGAGTTTGTGCAGGGAGCAGGGCAGAGGCATGAAGGGGAAGCCATGGGGTCTGAGGGTCAGAGACCCTGCCAGAGCCATGCTAAGGCCCTCAGCAAACTCCTCGATTCAGTTCAATCCCACAGACGTGTTACTGGACCCTCTATTATTCTTGCTGGGCATGTGGAGATAAAGCAGGTACAGCCCTTGTCTTGGGGTAAAAGTCTGGCAATAACCCCAAATACGGTGTCATGGAGATTATAGTGACGACATCTGGGCAGAGCTAGACAGTGTGGAGCACTTTGCTGATGCGGGGCCTCTTGAAGGAAAATGGACTGATCAGTTAGCAGGGCCTGGAAGGTGGAGTTTGTCAGAGTACAGGAGGAGGAGGGAAAGAATTGCACCTGGAGGGTGAGGGGGGTGTCAGGGGTCAGCCTGGGCAGAGCAGGGTGTGAACACCTGACACTCTCCACCAGGAGCCCTGTCTTGGCCTGCTCTGCCCACCATTACAAAACATGACAGAGTGGCTTTAACTATGACTTTTCCCTCTTCTGGGGCTGGAAGTCCAAGGTCAAGGCACTGGCAGGTCTGTTTCCCCTGAGGCCTCTGTCCTTGGCCTGCGGATGGCTCCACCATCTCCCTGTGTCTTCACGTGGTCTTATCTCTGAGCCTGTCTGTGTCCTAAATTCTTCTTTATAAAGACACCGGTCTTATTGGATTAGGGCCCACCCCTAGGACCTCATTTAACTTAATTACTTCCTTAAAGACCCTATCTCAGAATATAGATATTTGTATTTGAGGTATAGGGGTTAGAGCATCATCATATGAACTTTGGTGGGGACACAGTTCAGCCGGGGATGGGAGTTGACTGCAGGACATGGAGAAATGGGCCTAGGGGGGTGGGCTGGGGGGGGGCAGAGTCAGGTCAGGAAAGGCCTTGAATCTCAGGGTTGAGCTTCGCATTTCAGCACTTAAAGATGATAGCACCTGCTCCAGCTTCCGGAGGGGCCAGTTCGAAAGCAAAAGCATCCCCATGTTCCTGTTTCCAAAGCACTGGCAATTCTGGGAGTGGTGAGATTGCTCAGGCCTACTGCCCTCAGGGCTGGTCATGGGGGCTGTGCCCCAAGGAAGGGTCGGCAGTGGCCAGTCTGCCCTGCTCTGTGGGAGCCCCGCCCAGCTGGGTGGGTCCCAGCATCATATCTAGTAGTAAACCTTCCTGCTTTCCAGAAACTCCCATCTGGGTGGGCAGGGATTTTCAAAGACCTCACTAATCTGAGTCTGATGGGTCACAGAGAGCTCAGCTTCCCAGGGAGAGGAGGGAAGGGGAAGGGAGGGGAGGAGAAGAGAGGGGAGGGGAGGGGAAGGGAAGGGAGGGGAGGGCGCAGACTTGTGCTGTCTGGGCTTTCCCCCTCAGTGGTGAGGCCTCCCTGGGTTGGGAGGCTAGGAGGTCTGTGGTCCTCCCCTGCCTCTTCCCCTGAGTGCACACGCAAGCCCCAAGCCCCACCACCTTTCTTTCTGCCTCCATGAAACAAAGGGAAATAAACTCCCGAAGGGCCTGGCCCTTCCAGCCCTGACTTTGGGATCCTGGAACTGAGAAGGAAGTAGGGGAGAAGGACCAGAGCAGGGGGTGGGACCGTCGGGCCCCTGGGGAGAGCCTCGGGCTCCACCGGCCAGCTAAACAGCCTGGGAATGTACTTTCCTAGGACACATGAAGCTGGCTGGGGCAGGGATGCAGGGCAAGTGCTCCTGCTGGGTAATTCTTCTCAAAATCCTTTATTGACCTGGTGTGTCCGGTACATGAATTCCACGAGTAGAGCTTGATTTTTTTTTTTTTCAGGCAGGAATACATTTGTGTAACTGCCACTCAGAACCAGATACAGAACATAGCAGAGCTCAGAAGGCTCCCTTCCTTGTACCCCCTTGCACCCCATCCTCAGACAACCACTATTCTGACCATCCATTAATTTTGTCCTTGAACATTGCATACATAGAATCACACAGTATGCGCTCTTTTTAAAAAACTGTTGAATTGAGGTTCGACATTTCAGCTTCAGCTTACAACACAGAGATTCGACAGTCCTGTACATTGTGAAATGCTCGCCATGATGACTGCAGTCACCATCTGTCACCACACAAAGCGATCATATTATTGACTATATTTCTCACGCTGTATTTTTCATCCCTGCGACTTATTTATTTTATAATTGGAAGTTTGTACCTCTGAACCCTCTCCCCTTTCACCTATTTCACCTTCTCTCCCTCCCCTCTGATAACCACCAATTGGTTTTCTGTTTCTATTTTGTTGTTGTTTTGTTCGTTTTTTTTTCAGACTCCATGTAGAGGCAAAATCATTTGATATTTATCCTCTGTCTGACTTATTTCACTTAGCATAATACCCTCTAGATCCATCTATGTTGTTGTAAATGGCAAGGTTTCATTCTTTTTCGTGACTGGGTCATATTCTGGAGTATATATATATATATATATATATATATCACATCCTTTTTATTTTTATTTATTTTTTTAAAGATTTTATTTATTCATTCATGAGAGACACAGAAAGAGAGAGAGAGAGAGGCAGAGACACAGGCAGAGGGAGAAGCAGGCTCCATGCAGGGAGACCGATGTGGGACTTGATCCCGGGTTCCCAGGATCATGCCCCGGGCTAAAGGCAGTGCTGAACCACTGAGCCACCTGGGCTGCCCTATTTATTTTTAAAGTAAGCTTTATCCTCAAAGAGTTAAAAATAGACTGGCCCTATGACCCAGCAATTGCATTGTTGGGGATTTACCCCAAAGATACAGATGCAATGAAACCCCGGGACACCAGCACCCCAATGTTTATAGCAGCAATGTCCACAATATGGATAAAGAAGATGTGGTTTATGTATACAATGGAATATTCCTCAGCCATTAGAAATGACAAATACCCACCATTTGCTTCAACGTGGATGGAACTGGAGGGTATTATGCTGAGTGAAGTAAGTCAATCGGAGGACAGTGTATGTTCTCATTCATTTGGGGAATATAAATAATAGTGAAAAGGAATAGAAGGGAAGGGAGAAGAAATGGGTAGGAAATATCAGAAAGGGAGACAGAACATAAAGGTTCCTAACTCTGGGAAACGACTAGGGGTGGTGGAAGGGGAGGAGGGTGGGGGTGGGGGTGAATGGGTGATGGGCACTGAGGGGGGCACTTGACCAGATGAGCGCAGGGTGTTATTCTGTATGTTGGCAAATTGAACACCAATAAAAAATAAATTTATTATTAAAAAAAAGTAAGCTTTATGCCCAACGTGGCACTTGAACTCATGACCCTGAGCTCAATCTTCACCTGCTCTACTAACTGAGCCAATCAGGCGCTCTTAGACCACATCTTATTTATCTCTTCATGTATGGATGGACACTTGGCAGCTTCCGTATCTTGGCTATTGTGAATAAAGCAGCTATAAACACAGGAGTGCATATATCTTTTCAGATTACTGTTTTTGTTTTCTTCAAGTAAAAACCCAAAAGTGGAATTACTGGATTGTATGGTAATTCTGTTTTTTTAAATGAAGATTTAATTTATTTTTTTAGGGAGAGTGTGTGTAAGCAGGGGGGCGGGCAGAGAGGGAGAGAGAGAGGGATAATATCAAGTAGACTCCCCCACCAAGCCTGGGGCCCAACTTCGGGCTCGATCTCTGAGATCATGACCTGAGCCAAACCAAGAGCCAGATGTTTGACCCAGGCATGCTGGTAATTCTGATTTTGATTTTTTGAGGAACCTCCATGCTGTTTTCCAGAGTGGCTGCTCCAGTTTGCATTCCCACCAACAGTGCAAGAGGAGGTTCCCCTTTCTCCACATCCTCACCAACACTTGTTTCTTGTTTTGTTCCTAATAGCTATTCTGAATTGTGGGAGGTGCTATCTCATTGTGGTTTTGATTTTGCATTTCTCTGATGATGAGTGATGCTGAGCATCTTTTCATGTGTCTGTTGGCCGTCTGGATGTCTTCTTTGGAGAAATGTCTATTCAGGTCCTGGTATGCACTCTTTTGTGTCTGGCTTCTTTTGTTCTCTATTACACTGAGAAGTTCTCCCACTGGATTCTGTTGGAAACGGGGAAGATCCTCTTCAAAAAGTCTGTTCCATGAATGCTCCTGAGCTTGCCTCTTCCCTGAAACATGACATCCAAATTTCTTGACATTTCTCTTGTCAGGACAACTGTGCCCTTTAAGCTGGTTGGGCTTGTGACTGTCTTGATCAACAGAGCATGTGGGGAGGACACTTTGGACTTCCTAGGCTGAAGCATAAATGGTGATGCAGCTTCTGCCTGACGTGCTAGAACACTGGTGCATGAAGCACTGGGCCACCTCGGAAGACTGCTTCCTACCCTGAGGCTGCCATGTTCCGAGGAAACCAAGCTTCACGGGGAGCCTCATGTAGCCGTGCTGTATTTAGCCCATCTTGAGTCTAGCCAGGGAAGGCATCTGACATGTAGGGAATGGGGGCCAGAAAACTCCAGCCTCCAGCTGTGAAATCTTGCCCTGCCTCCAAATCTACCCAACTGAGGCCTCAGAGATGATGGAATAGAAACAGATCATCCCTCTGGTCCACCCAGTCACACTGTGCTCTGTCCAAATCCCTGACCCATGGAATTCAGGTGCCTATTAAAATGGCTGTTGCAAGCTGCTAAATTTTGGGATAATTTGTTACCCCAATAATAACTAGAACATGGAGTGAGAAGTGGCTGGACCTGGGAAGGCAGAGTTAAGCCTCCTCACTGGCTGGGAATTGGCAAGAGAATCTGCTTTCCTGAGCCCTGCCATGACCTCATCCTTGCTCTTTTCTTCAGACCTCCTCTGATCTCTTTTAGGCCAGTTGTCCACTAATTCTTTGCCTCTGCCATCCCCCAAAAGCAAAAGGCATCTTCTGTAAGGGTAGGATTCCTCCTACACATCTTCAGCTCCCTATCAGAGCCTCCTGAAGCATGTAGAATGACTGCTGGTGTAGATAGTCTATGGTATGTACAAGGAAAGTGTGTAATCCAGCTCCCAGCACATTCAAGAGATGTTCATAGCAAAAATGCTGCCATTCTCAGTGTCTTCAACAAATGGTGTTGGGAAAGTTGGCCAGCTACATGCAAAAGAATGAAACTGGACCACCTTGCTACACCATATACAAAAATGATTAAAGACCTGAATGTGAGACCTGAAGCCATAAAAATCCTGGAAGAGAGCATGGGCAGTAATTTCCCTGACATCAGCCACAGCAACATTTTTCTAGATATGTCTCCTGAGGCAAGGGAAACAAAAGCAAAAATAAACTATTAGGACATCAAAATGAAGAGCTTCTGCACAGTGAAAGAAACAACATAACCAAAAGGCAACCTACTGAATGGGAGATGATACTTGCAAGAAGATACTTGACATATCCAAGAAAAGGTTAGTATCCAAAATATATAAAGAAGTGATACAACTCAACATCCAAAAAACAAATAATACAATTAAAAAATGGGCAGAAGACCTGAAACAGACATTTCTCCAAAGAAGGCATCCAGACGGCCAACAGACATAAGGAAAGATGCTCAACACCACTCATCATCAGGGAAATGCAAATCAAAGCTACAACAAGATAACACCTCACACCAGTCAGAATGGCTGGTAGGAAAAAGACAAGTGTGGATGAGGATGTGGAGAAAAGGGAACCCTCTTGCACTGCTGGTGGAAATGCAGACTGGTGCAGACACTCTGGAAAATGGTACAGAGGTTCCTCAAGAAGTTAAAAATAGAATTACCCTATGATCCAGTAATTACACTACTGTGTATTTACCAAAAGGATACCAAAACAGGAATTCAAAGGGTTACATGCACCCCTATGTTTATTGCAGCATTATTTATGATAGCCAAACTATGTAGACAGCCCTAGTGTCCATGGAAAGATGAATGGATAAAGACACCATAGATGGTGGTGGCATAGATGTAGTATCGATGTGATACACACACACACACACACACACACACACACACACATGCACACACGAATATTGTTCAGCCATATGAAAGAAGGAAATCTTGCCATTTGCAACAACGTGGATGGAGCTAGAGAGTATTGTGCTAAGTGAAATACGTCAGGCAGGGAAAGACAAATACCATATGATTTCACTCGCATGTAGAATTTAAGAAACAAAACAAAGGAGCAAAGGAAGAAAAAAAGAGAGAGAGAAACCAAGGAACTGGCTTCTTTCACTTAGCTTAGTTTTCAAGGTTCATCCGTGTTATAGCATATGTCAGCGCTCCATTCTTTGTTCTTGTCAAGTAATATCCTTTGTATGGCTCTACGACATTGTATTTGAGAGGCACTTGGACTACCTTCACTTTTTGGTTGTTATCAGTAATGCTCATGAACACACATATGTATGCTTTTGTGTGGACATAGGGTTCATTTCTGCTGGTTTAAAAAAAATTTTATTTATTTATTCATGAGAGACACACAGAGAGAGGCAGAGACACAGGCAGAGGGAGAAGCAGGCTCCCTGTAAGGAGCCCGATGTGGGACTTGATCCCGGACCTCTGGGATCACACCGTGAGCTGAAGGCAGACGCTCAACCTCTGAGCCACCCAGGCATCCCCATTTCTGCTGGGTTTATGTCAAGGAGTAGAATTGCTGGGTCATATGTGAATTTGATATTTAGCCTTTTGGGAAACTTCCAGATTGTTTCCCGGGCAATTACACCATTTTCCAGTGTTGTGAGGGTTTTGGGTTCTCTGCGTCCTTGCCAACACCTGTCTTCTTGCTTCTAGCCGTCCTAGTGGGTTTAAAGTGGTATGTGTTTGTGGTTTTGCTAGGCATTTCCCTCATGGCTTATGATGTTGAGTATCCTTTTATTTGCACATTGGTCTTTTGTAATCTTCCTTGGAGAAATGTCTATTTCAAACCTTTTCTGATTTGTCTTTTATTATTGAATTGCCAGAGTTCTTTATGTATTCTTGATACAAGTCCCTCCTTGGGGTTTGCTTTACTAATTTTTAGGAAAGGCCATTTTTTAGCTTCCCTGTTCCTGGGTTTACTGGCTGGAGAATTGTGTCAGGAACAAAACATTGGCTCATCCACAAGGCAGAACAGAAACTCCATGGAAGCAACAGCTCACATGCATTCTTGGTGCTGGTGCAAACAGACAGGATTGTCCTGGTTCCCCTTTCCCCTCATTTCTTGTTTCTGGAGCTTTGCCTCAGTCCGTGGGTCCCTAACAGCATGGGGTCAAGGCACACGTTAGAATCACCTGTGGGACTTTTGCAACTCTTACAGTCTCATGGCTCCCTGAGCTATCCTCAGATGCGCTTTCCTCTTCCCTGCACCCTTACTTTCTTTTCAAGAACCACTGTCCTAAAAGGGATGCTTGGAGACAAACCCTAGCATGGCTTGAAATGGCCCCTGGGTAGCAGTAAAACTGAAATGAAGGCCCAGGGCTTGGCGTCAATGGCCAGTGCTGATCCCCAGACAAAGAAAATGGTAGGGAGGTTCCTCAAAAGTTAAACAGAGAACTATTATATGATTTAGCAATCCCACTTCTGGGTATGGAGCCAAAGGAACTGAAATCAGGATCTCAAAGAGCTATCTGAAGCCCTATGTTCATTTGCAGCCTTATTCACAAGAGCCAAAATACAGACGCAACTGAAGTGTCCATCGATGGGCGAATGGGTAAAGAAAATGTGGTATATGGGGGCACCTGAGTGGGTTAGTCTGTTAAGTGTCTGACCCTTGCTTTTGGCTCAGGACATGGTCTCAGGGTTGTGAGATCGAACCCTGCATTGGGCTCTGTGCTCAGCATGGAGTCTGCTTGAGATTCTCTCCCTCTCCCTCTGCCCCTCCCCTTGTGTGTGCTCTCTCTGTCTTTCTCAAGTAAATAAATAAATCTTAAAAAAAAAGAAAATATTATATATGTGTACAATGGATTTTTTAAAAAAAGATTTTATTTATTCATGAGACACACACAGAGAGGCAGAGACACAGGCAGAGGGAGAAGCAGGCTCCATGCAGAGAGCCCGATGTGGGACTCGATCGATCCCGGGACTCCCGGATCATGCCCTGGGCTGAAGGCAGTTGCTAAACCGCTGAGCCACCCAAGGACCCCCTGTACAATGGATATTATTCAGCCTTAAAAAAGAAGGAGATTTTTCCTCTGCCACCACAGGGATGAACCTGGAGGATGGTTTGCTAAGTGAGTAAGTTAGACACTGAAGGACAATACTACACAGCATCCCTCACATGAGGAATCTAAAAGAGTCAAACTCACAGAAGCAGAGAGTAGAATGGTGTGTGGTGGGGTGGCTGTGGGGTGGGGAGAAAGGGGGAAGTGTTCATCAAGGAGTACAAAGTTTAGATTATATGAGGTCAGTAAACCCTAGAGATCTACTGTGTGGCACAGTACCTATAGCTGGTGATACTCTGTTGCATGCTTAAACACTTGTCGAGAGGGTAGATCTTGTATTAAGTGTTCTCATCACACACACGCACCAAATGAGAAGGGAGAAAGCTTCTGGAGGAGATGGATGTGTTTATAGCTTATGTAGGTCGTGGTGTTGATCTCATGGGTGTACACATATTTCCAAACTCATCAAGTTGTATTGTTTAAATGCGTATGTCATTTTGTATGTCAATCACACCTAAAGTGTTTTTTTTTTAAGATTTATTTATTTTAGAGAGAGAGAGGAGAGGGAGGTGGGGGGAAGGGACAGAGAGAGAGGGAGAGAATCTCCGGCAGACTCCCTACGGTGCATGGAGCCCCACACGGGGCTTGATCCCACCTCCCTGAGATCGTGCCCTGAGCTGAAATCAAGAGTCAGATGGTTAACTGACAGAGGCCCTGTTTTTTTTTTTTTTTTTTTTTTTTTTTTTTTTTTTTGTGTGTGTGTGTGTGTTTAAAAAGAATGTTCTCTTCTTATAGGAAGTGGCATGTGCAGCTGGGTTAGGGGGTCAGATTGTTCTGTGGCCGAAGCCCAGGGCGGAATGTAGTGACATGTGATCGTGCCCCGGGGGAGGAGAGATGGGATACTGATGTTGTGTTTATTCAGTGTCTGCGAAGCTCTAATGTTGAGCGAGGCGTTGTGCTAAGCATTCAATATTCCTTATTTCATTAAACTTCCACCACAGCCTTATGGGTTAGGTGCTGTTCATCCTCGTTTTCCAGGTGAGGACAGGGAGCCCAGAGGGATTAACTTGCCATTTCTCACCCAGTTAGCAGGTGGTAGAGGTGGGATCCACACACAGGCTCTCTGCCTCCAGCACCTGCATTTCTCTGGTGGCTGGAGCACCCATGCTCTTGAGTCCGAGTCCTGCCAATGTCCATTTTCGCATGGTCAGTTCACAAAGAGATTTGCACGGGAGGCCGCTGAGCTGGAGAAGAGCCCTGCGTGTGGACCCAGAAAGCTGGCGCTGAGAAGTACCCTGGCACGCACAGGCTTTGTGTGACCTGGGTCGGTTACCTCATCCTTCTCTGCATTTCCTTACCAGACAATGGACATAACAGACTCACGTCACAAGGTCATTGTGAAGGTCAAATGAGATTTTGGCTGTGAGTAGGATTTGTAAATGCTAAAGTTTGGAAAGTCAGGGTTTGTTATTCTTATTACATTGTTTCCTTGATTCAGGTCAAATCCTGTCATTAGCAGCCCCAAACCTAGATAGGAGTCCTGGCCAAGTTTAAGGGGTGGCTGACTTCTGAGCAATACCCAAGACAGTAGAAACATGGCCCTGCCCCGAACTGGGGTTCGGAATTGGAGGTACTTTGGTTGGTCCCTAAATCCTACCATCCCCACTTCTCCACTACCTTTTGCTTTCGCCCCTGCTCCCATCTGTGCTGGCTGGCTATCTTTACCATTTCCTTGCCCCTTGACAGAAGCTGTATGACACATTTGTGGCAAAGACAGGGCGTGTTCATCAAATGTTCACACACTCTTGGTTGGGGGTGGTCAATGAAATGTAGGCAGAAATGACAAGTGTCTCTTCTAGGCAGAGGCCGTGAAGAGCTAGTGTTCCCCTGTTCCCTGCTGGACGCCATCTCTAAGGTAGAGGAAGGCTACTTGACTCACAGTGGTCTTTGTGACACGAACAGAAGTGAATCTTAATTGTAATAAGCCCCTGAGATTTGGGGGTTAATGGGTGAAGCGATGTAGCCTAGCACTGCCCCCTCCGTTTCCATTGGTCCACACAGAGGAGAGGAGGGAGGACCCTATTCCTGGCAGAGTAAGCAGCACAGTAAAGATGTGCCATGTTACAGGAGAAGGAGAGCATTGGTGTGGATGGACCCGAGGGTCCTTGCTCACAGAGGCCTAGAACATAGGGGTCAGGGTCACTCCCTTGAGTTCTGGCTCTGCCACGGACTGGCTGTGTGCTTTGGGCAAATTACTTCCAAGCCTTGGTTTTCTTAACTATAAATTGCAGGTGATCACAGCGCCCAGACCGGCCAGGGGGGCTGCTGTGAAGGTTGGGTGAGTGCTTGCTCAGTGCCTAAATTAGGGTTAGTGCCTGATAAAAATCAGCTGTGCTAAATCTCAGTCATTGTTATGCTAAGGGAGGACTGGGAGGCAGATTTCAGGGCAAACTGAAGAGCTTTCCATTCCTACCCATAATCTGGAGCCTAAGATAGTAAAATGTAGGAGACAAGGACCTAGAGAGTCTGGAGGGTACCTAGAGAATGGATTCATCCACTGTCCAACAAACTAAAAAAAAAAAAAAAAAATTTCATTCTCTGAATATGAGGGGGTCTCTAACCAACAGGGCGATAGGGCCTGAACTGCTGGACTTATTGGAGAACCCTTTCCAGTCCTGCTGCCTCCTTCACAGAAGCTAGGAAAAATAGCAAAGCCAGGAAGGGAGCCAAGGCCAGTGACGTCTTGGTAGGAAGCAACAGGAAGCACACATCGAGGCTAAGTGCCTCTCCTTGGGGCCCTGTGTGAGGAGCTCGGTGGGGACGGGTGGTGCCACCTTTGTCCCCGGGCACTGTGGTCTGGGGGTCTCCGGCTTGCAGTCCGCCGGGCCTGGGAAGCCGGGAGGCGCTTCACTGAAGTTACATCTCAGAGGCCTGGGAGTGGGAAGTACTGCCCTATGTCTGCAGCCACATGTCCAACAGCCTCCTGGGAGCACCAGTGAATGGGGTGGTGAAGGCCTGTCAGGGTGAATGTGGGGTGTCTTGTCTACCCAGAATCTATTTTCCTGTCTCCTGGTTTCTGAGCCAGCCCTAAATCTATAGGTTCAGCAGGGCTGACTCTGTGTCCAGTTCCAGGGCCTGACCATTCACAGTATCAATACTTCCAGGCTACTGTGATGGCTTCACAGCTTGTGAACTTTCATTTGAACCCTTGGGGGATAGAATCTCTCTTTTCACAGGACTCACAGGGAGGAGGCTATGGGCTCTGACCTTCTGGAAGCTCATAGGTCCAGGGAGAAAAATCTGCCTACGGCTAATATAGCAAAGCACAGTATGGATAGAACAGAGGCTGCATCCCAATGCTACTGTGTGCAAGCCCCTGGACCCAACCGGGCCTGAAGGCCACCTCAATGTTTTAGTTATATGAGAGCCCTGATTGTTACCCTTGGTTCTCCAAAAAAACATTTTTAGCTATCTGAATCCTACTGGGGGCAGGGGAGGTGGGGGGAATCTCACCACCAGGGTGCATGTCCACTCTCCACTCTTGTTCTGGGTTCACAATGGGTTGCTCACTCTGTACCAGCTTGTGGGCTGGGCTCCTGGGGTAGAAACATGAATAGGACTTGAGCCTTAGCTCCAAAGGCTCAGAGTCGAGAGACGATGACAGATATAACTAGAACGGCTCAGCGTAAAATGTGCTGAGATAAAATAAAAACTGTCATGGGAACAAAGAGAAGAAAGGGAGCCTGGATCTCAGCAGGAAAGGCATGTTAAGTGAGGCTGTTGAGAGGAGGTGATATTCATCGTTCTCAACAGGTATTTATGAGGCACCTGCTCTGTGCCGTATACTCTGCTAGGCAATGGGGGTGTAAGGGACATGATACCTGGCCTCAAGGCACTGACAGTCTGGTGGGAGCGGGGGTCCCCCAACTTCTCTGAATATCCCATGGTTACCAGACAGGATGGTGGTGCTGTTAGAGCAAATAACCAAGGAACAGGACTTGGCTTTGGGATGTAGGGGAGGTTTCTCTGAAGAGGAAGGAGGAGCAAGGACTGAGCAGGACAAATGGGGACGGGGAGGCATCCTCGGCAAAAGGAAACAGCATCTGTGAAGGCTCCGTGGTGGGAAGGGGCAAGACAGCCAGACACGACAGATTGGTGGACTGTTTAACTGTGAAGGGAGGCCCCGTGATCCGTAACGCCAACGGCTGTCAGGCTCCATATAGAGCGAGACAGGGTGTGTCACACAGGCTGAATCATGTCCCCCCTCGCTCCCAAATCCACATGTTGGAGTCCTAACGCCCTGGGCCTCAGAACGTGAGGAGATGGGGTCTTGGGAGAGGTAAGTACGTTACAATGGGGTCACTGAGGGTGGGCTCTAACCCAGTATGCCCGTCCTCACAAGCAGGAGATATTTGGACACAGACACCTGTGGAGGGAAGACCCAGGAGGACAGCCACCCCCGCCCCTAGCCAAGAATAGAGGTCTCAGAAAAAGCCTAGCCCGCTGACACCCCGACTTCCTCCGGCTTCTGGCCTTCAAAGCAGAAAAAATCAATTTCTGTCATTTGAGTCCCCCAGTCCGTGGAATCTGCCCCGGCAGCCTGAGCAGACTGGGCAGGAGCCGCGTGGGAGGCGTGGAGAGGCACCAACGCCCTTGTCACGGCCCCCCACCGTGCGGCAGGCCCCTCTCTGCGCCCCCTCCCATGGCCCCCACACTCCCTGCTCCCTGAGCCCCCTGAGAGGGCAGCCTGCAGCCTTCTCCCCCTGGAAGCAGGTGACAGAGCGGGAGAGAGAGACAGGCCTTGGGAACAAAGGGGCTTTGTCCTCTTCCCGCTTCCTTCACCTGTGTTGGGATGTGGGTGAGTGAAGGGGGACATTTCTCCAAGTAGGCTGGGGTCAGACTTTCTGGGTTCTCCTGACCCCACTGCCCCCTGGCTGTATGACTTTGGAAAAGTTACCGACCCTCTCTGTGCTTCACCTTTCTCATCACGGAGATGGGAATAATGGTTTGTTGTGGAGATTCAGTGAATGTGTAGAACAGTGTCTGGCACAGAGTGAAGGCATTAGGGTTGCTCCCCTCGTGGAATCTCATTCTTTTTTTTTTTTTTTAAAGGATATGCAGCTATTTTATTTTATTATTTATTTATTTATAGAGACACACACACACACACAGAGGCAGAGACACAGGCAGAGGAGAAGTAGGCTCCATGCAGGGAGCCCGAGGTGGGACTCGATCCAGGGTCTTCAGGATCACGCTGTAGGCTGCAGGCGGCACTAAACCGCTGCGCCACTGGGGCTGCCCAGAATCTCATTCCTAACAGGAGAGAAATGTTCCCTTACCATTATCTGACATTCTCCTTGTCTCACATGTACTTCTCATTTGGTCTGTATAACAACTCTGGGAGCTTGGCCCCATATTTCCCCATTTTATAGATGGGAAAACTGAGGATAAGGAGATGGAATAATTTGCCCAAGACTGCCAGTAGCTGTGGTGCTGGGATTCGCCTCTGTGAGTCGAACATGGGTGCTCACACTCCTAATCACGGGGCAGTGCTGTCCAGTAGAACTTTCCATGGGGACGGAGATGTTCTGTAGCTGCCTATCCCATATAAGTAGCCCTAGAGACCTCCTTGCATGTGGCCAGGGTGACAGAGGAACTGAATGTGTAATCAAGTTAATTTATAAGTAATTACAATTAAAGTCTCGATAGCTCCCCTGTGGCCCTGGGTCCCGTGTTAGGCGGGCAGGGCCCTGGGCCGCGGAGCCTCCGGATTGGAGCACAGGCTCCGTTTCAGACGGCTTGCAGGTGAGTGAAGGGGGGATTGTCCAGACCCCCGCAGCTACCAAGCCAGGTTGCAACGCCCTGCTCTTGGCCTGAAACCCAGGCTTCCGGCCAGTTCCAGGCTCTTCCCTGCTGGGCCTGCAGAGAACAGGCTGCCCATTCCCGAGAAAAGGTCAGAGGATTTTTTTTTTCTGCAGCGGACACCGGACCCCCGGTTTCCCTAATGGGTGGTGGGAGGGGAGGCCGAGCACCCTTCCTTGAGCTCCCCTTACTCCTCACCCTGTCAGGCCCTGAGCTCCACTGCTCCAGCAAGAGAGAGAGAAACCGGAGGGGAAGCTGAGCTCGAGCTCCTGCACTTCCTCTCTGAGCTGGAAGCTGCGCTGGCCAGCGTTCAAGACTTAATTAGCTGCAATAACTGAATAATCATCTTTAAGATGATAGTGGTAAAGCTCACGAGCATCCCGTCGCCAGCTTGACTGTGCCAAGCTGGCTGGACTGAGCAGGATGACTCAGTGCCCCATCGAGGTTCCCCTGCCTGTGATTCTCTGCGTGATGGGAGAGGTGAGGTTCAACGTCTTTGGGGGGGGGGGGCTGCTTCCCACGTCTGCGGGATGGAGACTACACCCACTGAGCAAGGCGGTTGTCAGGAGTTAGCGAGAGGCTTGGATGTCCCAGACAAAGGGACCCTGGTACTTGCTGCTGAGTGACCTTGAGCATGCCACTTCATGTCTGCAAGCCTGCTTCCTTCTCTGGAAAATGAGCACCCACCTCTGAAGACTGTCTGGGAGGCCTGAGTGGGCAGGTGTGCAAGCAGCGCTCGGCCCCAGGGCCCGGCACACAGCAGATGCTCTGCAAATATCACTTTTCCACCTTTTTGGTTTTCTCTTGTCTTTCTGCTGGATCTTTGGAGACATTCCTCGTTTGGGATGAGAGGGAAGGACTTGGTAGGAAGTTTGGAAGGAGCTGATGTTCCAGAAACAGTTCTCTTTCCTGATACCTGCCAACACTCCTCTGATGGTATAGAGTTTCGGGGTGCTGGGGCTTTTGAGGTTTAGGACGAGAGCAGAAGACACAGTGTGCAAGCTCCTTTCCAGGACCCATCGTGCATGTTCTTCCCTGGAACCCGAAGGAGGGAAAGACCTCCAGAGCCAACAAGTTCCTTCCCATAGAACTATTAGGTTGGACGATGGGAAGTGCCATTTTTCTGGGTCAATAGTTGGCTGAATATAATAAGCAAGCCTTGTGAAATAAATAAGACCACTTCACTTGACTTTAATTAAGTCTGCATTAAGCCATGTGCTGCTTTATGCATCTATTTAAGGACGTGAGAAAAAAAAAGTATAAATGTTTTAATAATGAGATTTAAATAGCCCTTCAAAGCACAAGAGGAGAGAGGCCATCAGGCAGGATCTAACTGATTGCCAAGTAATTTATAAGAAAATGATTAGCTCAGGATTTGAAAAGAGGGAGAGGCTGCTCCCGAGTAAATGGAGTGATGGGCAGGTTAGCAGACAGACCTGGGGTTTCAGTTTGTGTCTAGAGGGATGGTTAGAGCTTCAACAGGCAGAGAGAGGGGCCAGAACGATGCTTCTGGCAGAGTGGAACAGCACGACCTAGGTCCAGGGACTCCATCCCTGGGGCAGGGAGACGGTGTCTGGCAAACATGTCTGTACCTGACCCCATCCCGGTGACAGAGTGGGTACCAGTACACACTGGATGAAAGAGTGAATGGATGAGCAGATGGAAAATGTGTGGAGGTGAGTGAGCCGACCAGTCGTTTGGGGGCCAGTGGGCCAGTGGGAGATAACACTGTCAAGTTTGGTCGTGGCGGTGGGGTGGGGGGGTGTTCTGAACACAGATGAAGGAGTTTGGAAATCACTCAGAGGAGACCACCTGAGTTCTCCACTATGAATGAATTCAGCAAATACCTATTATGTGTTAGTTCTAGAGGTGAGAGAAAAGCCTTGGAACATCTCCTAATTTGCTGATTTTAAGGTGAGGTTGTCCTGGCAAACGGAGGCCACTCTCATTAGTCTGGATACCTTAGAGGACATTGCAGTCACGAACGACTCTGGGTTTCCGGGGGGCTTACAGCAATGCAGGCCTACCCGTTGCACGTGCAGTAGCTCCACCCCAGCTTGGCGGTAGCATTGCCCCAGGGCATCTTCATCCCAGGACCTGGCTGAGAGGGCAGCCTATATCTGGGACAGAGGAAAATAAACCCTGGTAGGCCACGTGCCGGGTCCCTCTGCTTCTGCTTAGGAGTGACACATTTCCTGGCTAAAGCAAATCACTGGGCGGAGCCAGATGTCAGAGGGGTGGGGAAGCCTAATTCCCCTTTCCCCAGTAAATATATTTGAATAACAAAACTACCAGTTTCTCACTGAGATTTTGTGTCAAGAAAGAGTAAGCAGGCCTGGGAGATACATAGTAGTAGGGAGAGGGATGATCTGGGGATTCATTCCTGGGTTAATCTGAGTTTTGTTTTGTTTTCTGATTATTTATTTATTTATTTATTTATTTATTTATTTATTTATTTATGAGAGACACACAGAGAGAGACAGAGACATAGGCAGAGGGAGAAGCAGGCTCCCTGCAGGGAACTTGATGTGGGACTTGATCCCCGGACTCCAGGATCACGCCCTGAGCCGCCCTGAGCCGAAGGCAGAGGCTCAACTGCTGAGCCACCCAGGTGTCCCAATCTGAGTTTTGTGATCCTGCCCGCCACACCCCTCCTGCCTCAGGCTGAATAGAAGTCACTTTTACTTATGTAGCCAGTCTTGGCCAGATTCTGGATAGTTCTTTAGAGGGTGGGACAGGCTACCTAGTTTGGGGGACCCAGTGCCAGATGAAAACGTGGAGCCTCTTGTTCAAAACTCATTAAGGATTTCAAGGCACTGACAGCAAAAGGCAGAAAAACCACGCATGATGAAGCATTTTTGAGTGTGGACACTGTGCAGCCGTACAGGTCATGCACCCATGAAGCTGGCCCTGCGTATAGGTAACCGCTGGTTCCATCAGGTCCAGGCAGGCTACAGCTTCCCTCTCCTCAGCCTTTCACTCAGCCTTCCTCCTCTCTTTTGTGCAAAGCTGTCCATTTCTCATTGGCCTGACGACCGTTTCCTTCCCACTCCCCATGAATGCTTATTTATGTTTGAGAAGCGCTCCGTGAATCGCATGCAGGCCCAAAGGAAGAAGCAGGAAATGGATGGGGCTGGGGGCAAGAATGTGAGGCAACATCAGGGTGGTGGCATTCCTAGCAGCCCTCACCTTGCTCTCCATGGCAACTGCTTGGAGACACCATGCATCCAAACTCCATTTCCTTCAAACCCCCCCGACTTGCTCCCCTTGCTCCTGTTCATCCATCAGATGAGAACAGGCATCTTCTCAAACCCACATCTTCTTCGGACCTCCCAACGGGTGGCACTGATCCCAACAGCAAGGCTGCTGTCCGGCTGCTGAAAGTTGAGTGCGTCCTCCTCTGCTTTGGATCACTCCCTCGCCTGGCCTGTCCTTGATCCCTTTCTGCCTTCATCCGGTTCATTCCTTCTTTTGACTGGATCTTTTCTGTTGACTTTTATTTTTTGAAATAACAGCTCTGCTGAGATATACTTCACATGCCATACATAAAATTGGCCTGTGTAAGTGTAACAACCTAATGGTGCTTAATGTATTCAGAGTTATGCAGTCATCTCTATTATCAATTTTAGAATGTATTTATAACTCTGCACCCCCCCCAACAATTATTTCCCTTCTCACCTCCTCTCCCTGACTAGCCCTAGGCAGCCATTAATACTTCCTGTCTCTGTAGATTGGCCTATTCTAGACATTTAAAATGAATGGAGTCCTACAATGTGGGATTCTTTGTTACTTTTTTCACTTAGCATAATGTTTTCAAGAATCATTCAGGTTGTAGCATATATCAATTTTTTTTTTACTGCCAAATAATATTCTGTGTGTGGCTATACTACACTTTACCTGATGGACATCTGGGTTTGGTTCCACTTTTTGGCTATTAGGAATAATGTTTATGTGAACATTTGTGTGCATGTTTTTGTATGACACGTTTTCATTTCTGTTGGGTATATACTAGGAGCAGAATTGCTGGATTATATGGTAATTCTATGTTTAACCTTTTGAAGAACCAGCAGGATGTTTTCCAAAGTGACTGCACCATTTTCCACTCTCACCAGGAACGTGTGAGATTTCCAATTTCTCCACATCCTTGCTAACACTTGTTATTGTCTGTTTTTTTTTTTTTATTACAGCCCTTCTTGTGGGTATGAAATGGTATCTCACTCTGATTTTGCTTTATGGTTAATAAAGCAAATGTGATGCTTTGAATGTAATGTTAGTGATGGTTAATATGGTTAATGATATATTTTTGGTTAATGATGTTAACCATCTTTTCACACACTTATTGGCCATTTGTATATCTTCTTCGGAAAAACGTCTATTAAGATCCTTTGCCAATGGGATGCCTGAGCGGCTCAATGATTGAACATCTATCTGCCTTTGGCTCAGGGCCTGATCCTGGATTCCTGGGATGGAGTCCCACATCGGGCTCCTTGCATGGAGCCTGCTTCTCCTCCCTCTGCCTGTGTCTCTGCCTCTCTTTCTGTGCCTCTCATGAATAAATAAATAAAATAAAAAAAAGACCCTTTGCCAATTTTTTTTTTAAAGATTTTACTCCACACCCAATGTGAGACTTGAACTTATAACCCTGAGATCAAGCATTGCAAGCTCCACCAACTGAGCCAGCTGGGCACCGCTTCTTTGCCAATTTTTAATTGGGTTGTCTTTTTATTATTGAGTGCTAATAATCCTTTATATATTGTAGACACAAGACCCTTATCAGATATATGGTTGTCAACATTTTCTCCTGCTCTGTGGGTTGTCTTCTCATTTTCTTGATGGTCTTCTTTGGAGCAAAATTTTCAGTTTAAATGAAGTCCAATGTATCTATTTTTTGTTGTTGCTGCTTGTGCTTTTTGATGTCATATTTAAGAAACTGTTACTTAATCCAAGGTCATGAAGATTTACGCCTATGTTTTCTTTTAAAGTTTCATGGTTTTAGTTCTTACATTTAGGTTTTGGTCCATTGTGAAATAATTTTTGTCTATGGTGTGAGATAGGGATTCAGCATCATTCCTTTGAATGTGGATATTCAGTTGTCCTCACATTTGTTGAAAAGATTTTTCTTTCCCCATTGAATTGTCTTGGCACTCTTGCCAAAAATCAGTTGACGATAAATGCAAGGGTTTGTTTTTGGAGACTGTATTCTAATCCACTGATATATATGTCTATTCTGTCTTTATGTTAGTACCACATGGTCTTTATTACTGTCCTGACCTTGCCAAAGGCAGACCTGAGCCAAAGGCAGACCTGAGCCAAAGGCAGATGCTCGAACACTGAGCCACCCAGGTGTCCCCTCTAATGAATTTTTCAGATCAGCTATTACACTTTTAAATTTCAGATTTTCCATTTGGTTCTTTTAAAAATATATATAATCCTTATCACTTTATTGAGAGTCTCTTCTTGATGGAACATTGTGATCATATCTCTTATTTAAGCACGATCTCCTTTACTTCTCTGAAAATATTTATAAAAGCTGCTTTGAAGTCTGTTACAGCTGACTTCTGGGCTATCTCACAGATAGTTTCTGTTGCCGCTTCTTTCCCTCCCCTCTGCCTTGCATAGGCTACACTTTTTAGTTTCTTTGCATGTCTTGTAATTTTTTCTTGAAGTCTGGACATTTTAGGTGATGTTCTGTAGAAACTCTGGAGATTATAGTCTGTCTCTCCCTGGTTTGTTTCTGTTGTTGCCATGTGTTTGTTTAGTGACTTGGCTGAACTATTTTAGTAAATTATATTTCTGGCTTAATATGAAGCCTGTGATATTGCTCCTCACAGAGTGTAGATTTGGGCATGAACATGGTCACCCTGGGATGGTGGGTTTTAGCAGGGCTCTCTTTGATAGTCTCTTTCTCTAAAATCTCTATTAAGCTGCTTGCCTTTGCTATTATCACATCCAGCTCTTACCCTCCACTCATTTTCTTTTGATTGCTCTATTGTTGTTGACAATGCCCTGGGGGTGTATATTGCTCTGCAGTCTGATCCAATTAGATTTGGGCACCTTTGCAGAGGTAGCTTTAAAGGCAAGTCTTTGAGGTTTGTTTAGACCCAGGAGGGCTCTTCTTAGCTATCTCTTAACCTGATTCTCTCTGGTAAACTAGCTGGCCTATGATTTAGCTTGTTGCTTTAATGGATCTACTAACTTCCTCTTAATTGCTTACCACCAAAATCTTCATTGCATTTGTGAGCACTCTTACTTGAAATTCCCCACACTCCATTTCATATAAATTCAGTCTCTGTGGGAAGAGCTTTGGAGCTCTCCATCCTCATCCTAGGTGAAATCTCTGAACCATTTCTTCAGGGGTGAGGGATGGGACGGTCACTTCTTTTGGAATGATGATCCTGAGTCAGGAGCAGGGCACTGAATGATGATGGCAGCCTCTAGTCTTCTCGGCTTCTTCTCCTGGTATGGAACCTCCACCTTACAACTGAACTGGGGTGAAAGCAATCAGGGCTCCCATATTCTTAGCCTGCTGTGCCTGGGGTTAAGCCCCTAATCTAGGAGGAGAACTAAATAGAGGGAGTGAACCCCCAACAGTTTGGCCACCTTTGCCAGGAGGTTAGCCTCTGCAGCTTGGAGTTTGGGGACATGAGAAATGCTAGTGGTCTGCCTTTCCCTGCGAAATACACTATTCCTTGACTGGGAACTTAGGAGAGAAAGAGGACCACCTTATTCACACAGCCTGCTCAGATTGGAGCTTCCATTGTCTTGTTGAGATGAAGAGTTGGGGAGGGAAGCTCAAGTTTCATAGTCTTCTTATACTTACTGAGATTTAGTTCTTAAATAAGTGTTTCTTTGTGTGCTGTCCTCTTTTATGATGACAATTTCCAGAGACTTCTAGTGGTTGGGTTTAATGATTTTCACCAGTGATGGTTCTTTCCTGGGGAGTGGGTCCATGACATTCCTCGCCCTGCCATCCCAGAAGCCCCCCTTAGCTTTAACACAAGCTCAAGTCTTTTCCATTAAAAAAAAATCTGTCTTTAGCTTTAACTACTGCTCAATTTTTGCTTTCACTGTCAAAACTGGAGTAAAAGTACTGCATTTACTTCATTCCAGCTTTTTCCTCAATCATTCCAAACAGGTTTTCCAGGCCCACTGGTCCTGAGGGAGCAGCTTATATCCTGAGGTCACTGGTGCCCCCACATCATGTCATTCATCAGTACTTGTATCTCATCTTATTTGATCTGTCAGTAGCATCCCAACACTACTGACTCTTCCCTCCTATCTTTTCCTGGGTTCTGTAGACTTGGCACCCACTTGGGTTGCCTCCTATGCCCATGGCTGCTTGCTCTTGGCCTCCTTTATTGGCTGGTTCTCCACTCCCAGCCGCTAAAGGAGTAGAGCTCCTCATGGCTCTGGCATGGGCTCTGTTTTAGTTACCAATTGCTGAGAAACAACAAATCACCCCCAAACCTAGTAGCTTAGAAAATAAGCATTTATTATCCCATGGTTTCTCTGGGTCAGGAATCTGGCTGTGGCTTAGCTAGATGTCTCTGGAGTAAAGATTCCCAAAGCTGCAATTAAGGTGTTGGCCAGGGCTGAATAATACTCTGAAAGGACTGTAGAATCTGCTTTCAATATTCTTCATGTACTTATTGGCAGGATTCATTTTTTCATGGGATGTTGGATTAAGTGCCTCAGTCCCTCCCTGGCTCTTGGCTAGAGGCCTCTTCAGGTCCTTGCCATGCGGGTCTCTCCATAGGGGAACTTACAACATGGAGGTTGACTTCCCTCAGAGCAGGTGATTGAGAGAGAGGGCATATGAGATGGAAGCCAGTCTTTTTGTGACTTGATTTGGAAGTGACATCCCATCACTTTTCTTATATTCTAGCCCACATTCAAGGGAAATTGCATAAGTGCATAAACACAGGAGGTAGGGATGACTGGGGCCATCTTAGAAGTTCCCTTTTCTTCTCCCTCTGTATCCTTTCTAGACCACCTCAGACACACTTGGACTTTAATTACCCAGCCACAAAGAAGAGGGAGATGATTCACAAACTTATGTTGTCAGTCCAGGCCTCCCCTCTGACTTCCAGGCTCACATCTCAATTCCCATTTCACTCAGACTTCTCAAAGGCTGCTCAAAAGCAAAATGTATGAAACTAGACTCATGGGTTTTTCCCCAAATCTGGTCTTCCTATGTGTTAGTTATAGTTCAGTGAAGAGTATAGTACAGTGAAACTGTGAGAAAAGACAATGCGTGGCTCAGCTCTGCTCCACCCGGTGTCCCCCTGTTTGCCATTCCTCCACATGGTGTCTTCATCCACATGGTCAATGCTGGCTCATTAGCCCCACACCCCTGTTTCAGGAAGTGAAGAGTAAGCAATGTCCCCTTTGGAGGCTGTGACCTGGATAGAATACATATTACTTCTACCCATACCCCATGAGAGGGAGGGTGGACATACCAGTCTCTAGTCATGCAGCTGTGACCCCAGTTGATGCACTGGAGAGGGGGCAGTCAAATTACTGGGCTCCCCTCAGGGCAACATCTGAGGCAGGGAGCTTCTATAGTCTTCTTTTATTAGGGAATCAACTCCAGAGAATAGGAATAAGTCACAAGGGGAGCGGCACAGAAAGGAGGGAGAGGTAAGATGATCATGCATATCATGAACCAGCCAATCTGTAGGACTACTATCCTAAATGGTATAAACTGCCCCTGAGGACCAGCCCTCTGGGAGAGAATGCAGGAAGAATTTCTCCACTGGCTTGTTTTCCACTGGTCAACGTTTCATCCCCTGGGGTGCTCTCTTGCGTTTCTGAGTTTGCATGTCTGCAAGGACATGGGCGGCAGGGATATCAACAGGGAAGCCCCAGAGTGGGAGGCCAATAGACACGGCATGGGCCAGAGACGAGGAGCCGCCAGGCTGCCTGCTTCGGGCTCATTAGAGCCCTTGCAGAGCTGGGGCAAGGGGAGGGGAGCCTGAGAAGATCTGAACCCGTGACAAGACTCTCATGCAGTCTCTAAGCAGATATCAGGGTTTGCTTACCGCTTCCTGTCGCACCCTGTTTCCATGAGTGACACCCCATTCATTCAGTTCCAGTAAGGGAGAAACCTAAGAGACACTCACTCACACTTCCCTTTTCCTTATGCCTAGGTCCAATCCAAAATATCTCTGAAATCCATTCACTTCTCTCCATTTTGAGTATCACACTCTTAATCAAAGCTTCTATCGCCTCTCACGGGAACAAATGTCTTCTACATGAACTCTTGTCCTTCTTCATATCCATTCTCCATGCACAGCCAGAGTGGCTTTTCTGTAACACCAGCTGGATCTTGTCACTGTGTCCTGCTAATTAAAACCCTTCTACTGCTCTCCATTGCTGGGAGGATAAAGGCAAAACTCCTTAGGGTGGCCCACAAGGCCCCATGTGGCTTGGTCCTTAGCCTCCTCTTGCAACACAGTCTCCACTGTCCTCACCTACCTATTTTCAGCCTTGGCTTTCCCAAGCTCCAGGCTGCCTCAGGACCTTTGCACGTGTTCTGCCCCAGGTTTGCTGTAATTGTTTGTCATCTTTTCCCCCTAACTGCCTTCTCATCTTGAAGCTGTTGGGGGCAGTAAACATTTCCTCAGGGGAGTATTTCTTGACTTTTCTGACTAAGTCAAACCTTTCTTGTATATGTATCCAGTCTTGGATTCCTCCATAGAAGACTAAGTATGTATTTTGTATTTCAGGAATTGATGAAACAGAGTTGCTCCTAATTTTTCATGACATGCTATTTGGCTTTTCAAAAACAAAATAACATCGAGGAAGTCATCGTGGGCAAGACAAGACTTTTGGGGGATTTCATTACACTTGTCTTTTTGTTGTTGGTTTGTTTGTTTTAATTTTAAAATGTGGAGGATGTCATAGTCTTTTCAGTACTTGGAACCTCTACATGTTGGACCCTAAAACTCTGGCTGTGGATACAACTCCTTCATTGTTTCCCGCTGCTATAGCTTAACTTTTCCTTTGTCAGTTAGCAGATGCCAGTCTTCTCCACTAGTCTGTTTTTCAAAGGTAAAGGCCTCAGTAGTGTTTGGGATCACCACCGAGCTTAGCATAGGGTCCCCACATAGGAAAACACAACGTTCATTCATTAGGTGAGTCTCTGGAGTCTGTAGCTCTCACCCTGGCATGGCCACTCCTAGGCTCTATCCTCGTTCCTTTCTGTGCCCAAGTTCACCTGTCTTATCAGAATAGCTGTTTCTGAGACAAAGGAAAAATCTTTCCAGAAAAAGAAAGAGGAAATGAGAGAACACACACACACACACACACACACACACACACACACACACACACCACACTAGAAAAACATACATTAAGTTAGATCTCTACGTAGCCTCCAGGGTCCCAGGGCTAAGATTGCAGCAGCAGCTTGGACTGGTTCTGAACGAAGTATATTTCTATGCTCACACTTCTTGCCTGGGCCCACTCAATTGTGTGTCCCACGCTAAAATTTGTGGGTGGAGTGGGAGACATTTCAGTACAAAGTCCGTTGAGATAAAAGGTTCAGACAAGGGACACAGAACATAAAGACTTCTAACTCTGGGAAATGAACTAGGGGTGGTGGAAGGGGAGGAGGGCGGGGGGTGGGGGTGAATGGGTGACGGGCACGGAGGGGGACACTTGACGGGATGAGCACTGGGTGTTATTCTGTATGTTGGTAAATTGAACACCAATAAAAATTAATTTATAAAAAAAAAGTAAACAGCCAGAACTAGAAGAATAAAAGTATTAGGCAGCTAAGTAATAAACGTATTTATATTTTGTTAAAAAAAAAAAAAAAGGTTCAGACAAGAAATTCTAAGAAATTCTGCGGTTGTTGTCATGCAAGTAACCACACGGCGGCAGTAGGTGCTCAGTAATGAGATTCTTGCCTCCAGGACTTCTTGACCAACTTTTTTTCTTAATCCGTTGTCAGTTTATTTTAAAAAGTTTCCTAGTCCATAATTTTCTTTAATAAAAGAGTCACACTTTTCACTTTGCTATGTCTTTACGCAGTGATGTGCTTGAGGAAGTGTCACGAATAACACTGAGGATGATTCAGTGTCTCTGGTTTTCACCCAAAGTGGAAATGACAAGAACATTTCTTTCCTTACATGAGTGTCATAACGTGATATTAGATAATTATCGTGCAATGTAACCACATTTCAGGAGATAACATGTGGCTCAAGACTCTGAGCTGAGTGTAGGGACCTACTGCTTGATTCCTTTGCAGACTTGGGCACCTGAGCTAGCTGGGTTCTTGGACCCGCTCAGCCTCAGAATCATCAGCTGATTGGACTGTGGGTAAGTCCCCTGTGCTAAGGATCCTTCGCACAAATTGCACAACTGAAAGATTCTGGGGTTGGCAATTCCAGGTGCCATGGCAACCCAGAGGAAGGAGAGGTCTGGTTGACCTAAGCACCACCCCATGCTGAGGACTCAGCCTGCAGGGTCTCTGCCCAAGACACCAGTGCTGGGAATCAGGCACAGGGGAGGTCAGGACTGAGTACCAGCTCATTCCCACCAGATGTCAGCATCTCCCAGGTCAGAAGCACCCAGCAGATACCAGCCTGGCGAGGATGGAGCTTGGGAGGCAGCTCTGTGCCCTGGTCTGGGAGTGACCCTGGTGTCCAGTGCCTACCTCCATCTCCCCAACCACTCCTGAGACTAGGAGCAGTCACAGGGGCAAGAGATGCTGCAGTAACAGCCTCATGCCTCCTTGGCAAAGGCAGACTGCCACTGGATACCTGTGCTACCGGAGGAAAGGAAATATGACTTCACCGTTGGTGCAAGATGATGACCTACACACTGTGCTCTTAAGACTGCGGGCCGGGGAGCCAGCCATCCTGGGTTTGAATTCTCCTTCCAATACTTGGAAACTTAGACAAGTTTCGTAATGTCTTCGAGCCTCGGTTTCTGCATTTGTAAACTGAGAATATCATCGTTCCTATTGATCTTAACCGACCCTCCGGGTCTCTTTCGGCTAATTGTGAGGATTTAAATAAGATCACTGTCATTTGCAATGTTCGCTGAGCAAATCTCTCTGCCGGGCATCGGGCCTAGTCTTTTTGTCTAGTATCTTATAATTCTGACCACTGCAGTGGGTTATTACCTGATTTTATGGTTAATGAAACCAAAGCTTGGAGGGATAAAGTAGCAGAGCTAGCATTTGAGACCAGATGTTTTGCCTTCAGAGTTCACTCTCATAATCAGTGCAAAGCACGTTGGTCTTGCAAATGAGCCTGTTGCTGTCATGGCCCTGTGAGCCCCAACGGCAGCCCTGGGTGAGGTTTTCATCACTCACCCCATGGTGCAGGCAGATGGGTTACATGGCTGGTGCCGCCCTGCCGTGCGGGAGAGCCTCGGAGGTTCCCTGCCACGGAGCAGGTTCTACTAGGGTGCAGAAGCAGGGCCCTGCATTGGGAGAGCATACCTGGGCAGTGAGCTTGCAGACTTCTGGAGCCAAGGTCAGGGGTTCAGATCCCCTCTCTGTTTCTTGTAAGTCAAGTGCTCCTGAGCCCATGATGTACGTTTCAGAACCTCGGTTTACTAATCTGTAACATGGGAATCATGCTGGAAATCCTTTGATGAATTTTTAGTGCAATTAGGAAAAATAATTTTTTAATGAAAATTACGTTGGGGAAAGCGTGTAGAGGTGCTTACGCAGTGCCTGACAACTTTACTATCGGGATGTGATAAGCTCTAACCTATCGCTACAAGTCGTGTTTACTTGGCACTGTAGCTTAGGATCCCGACTTGAGTCCTCCCCTCAATACAGAACTTTGGTCTGGATGACTGCATTTACTTTTCCATTCTTTTTCTTTTAGAGATTTTATTTATTTATTCATGAGAGAGAGAGAGAGAGAGAGAGAGAGAGGCAGAAACACAGGCAGAGGGAGAAGTAGGCTCCCTGTGGGGACCCCGATGGGGGATTTGATCCCAGGACCCCGGGATCATGCCCTGAACCGAAGGCAGATGCTCAACCTCTGAGCCCCCCCCCGTGCCCCCATTTCCCCTTTCTAATCTCCCATCAGAGGTGCCTCTGGAGTAGGTGTCTTAAACCTCAGAGCTGACTATTAAGCTCAGTGCTGCCCAACAGGAATATAATGGGAACTGCACATGTCATCAAAAATTTTCTAATGGCCACGTTAATTAATAAAGTAAGAGAAACATGTAAAATTCTTTGTAATAATACATTTTATTTACCCCAATAGATTCAAGATATTATCATTTGTGCATGTAATCAGTATAACCAATTACTACTGAGATGTCTTCTGTCTTGTTTTTCTGGCCAAGTCCTTGCAGCCTGGCCTATGCATTCTACACCTGCAGCTCTTCTCCCCTGGCCCCGGCCACGTTCCAGCCACCTCGGCTGAGCGGTAACACACGGACGGTGCATGTCAAGCTTTTCCGTGTCACTTTAATGGCAACAAAATGGTGTTTGGCTTTTCCAGCCATCACTAACTTTCACCCCGAGACATTTTATTGATTTTTTATTATTTATTTTATTTTATTTTATTTTTTAATTTTAATTTATTTATTTTTTTAAAGATTTATTTATTCATGATAGACATACAGAGAGAGAGAGAGAGGCAGAGGGAGAAGCAGGCTCCATGCTGGGAGCCCGACGCGGGACTCCATCCCGAGACTCCAGGATCGTGCCCTGGGCCAAAGGCAGGCACTAAACCGCTAAGCCACCCAGGGATCCCCACCCCGAGACATTTTATTTATTTTTTATTTTTTAAAATGATTTTATTTATTTATTGACATACAGAGAGATGCAGAGACACAGGCAGAGGGAGAGGGAGAAGCAGGCTCCACGCAGGGAGCCCAACGTGGGACCCGATCCCGGGTCTCCAGGATCACACCCCAGGCTGCAGGCGGTGCCAAACCGCTGCGCCACCGGGACTGCCTCCCCGCCCCCCCCAGAGACATTTTAAACTCTGGTTTGGATCTCTGCACCTTTGTGGAGTCTTTGCCTGTGTGGTGTCCCTCTGCCCCCCAGTTGGGTCCTTTACCATCCTGTCAAATCCTCACACGGACCCCATCAGGTAGATACTATAACAACTCCCATTTTACAGACAAGAAAGTCGAGGCTGGCCATGGCTCCCTGACCGGTGGCGATGTGACCTGCGGGCAGTGGTGCTGTGCTCTGGGCCCTTCTGCTCTGTGGAAGACGACACTGTGGAATGAGTGGTGCTGCACCCGGGTGGAGTGGGAATGGGCTTTCAGGGGCAGGAGTGAGTGTCTGGGCAACAGAGGTATTCAAGAGGCCCTCAGACTGGGGTGCACTAGAGGAGATTTCCACATGGGATTGGAGCAGGAGGCAGGTTGGTGATCCTCTTTGCAGAAGCAGGGGTCGAGGAGGTGTCCCAGCTCCTGGGGAGGCTGGGCAGCCGCGATGGGGTGCCGTCGTCTCCAGTGCCTGCTCTGGCCCCAGGGTGGAGGGCTTGACTTCCCTGTCCCCGGGTCGTGGGGGGCCTTCCCCACTCCAGAGCCCTCATGCAGCCTGTGGCTGTTGGCGTTGGTCTTCTCCCCTGGAGGGCTTGGTCCCACATCCTCCCATTGTCAGCGCTCATACAGTACCTCATTAATTTAGACTCACTGTAAATATTTTTGGAAACACCCTGTTGCTCTCCTGAAGACTAGTAGGGCTGGGTGTGAGCGGGTCCAGGGTCCTGTCCGCCTCTTCCTGACCTCCTTCCGGCCTCTGCGCGGTTTCCTGTCCTAGCTGCCTCCTGCCCAAGCTCTCCTATGTCAGGCTAACAAAGGCGAGTGAGCTCCAAGGAGAAAGGCTTTCTCTGGACCTGATCTTTAGGGAAGGGAGGGGAAAGCACAGGGGCAGAGGGGACAGTGGGTGTGACCCGGTGGGGACACCTGGATGAGTACCCCCCCCACCCTGGGGCCTCCTTTTCCTCATTAGTGAAGCTGAGCATGTGGATAGATCACTGGTGGCAACCTTTGCACCCACAGAGACCACTTGGCTTGCTCTCCGTTCCCCACCCACCCCAGTGGCTTGTCATTTTGGAAGGGTTCTGTTTATCTGATCCACTCTGTTTGTGAAATAATAACTGATTCCTATTCTCAGTTCTTATTCATCAAAGCCATCCTGAACACCAGGGGGTAAGCAGAGCCACCATATCCAGTCTTGAAAATCCAAGCTGGAGGGGCCGCTACTTGACATTTATAGAGGGTGGTCTTTTTTTTTTTTTTGAAGATTTTATTTATTTATTCATGAGAGACATAGAGAGAGAGAGGTAGAGATACAGGCTGAGGGAGAAGCAGGTTCCATGTGGGGAGCCCCATGTAGGACTTGATCCCAGGACCCTGGCATCACTCCCTGAGCCAAAGGCACATAGATGCTCAACCACTGAGCCACCCAGGCATCCCGAGAGGATGGTCTTACTAAGGTGTCAGGGGTGACCTTTTTGCCCCCTACCCCCCTACCCCCTTTACTGTCTCCTAGGGCTTCAGCTTGGGTTGGGGGGTCAGTGGCCTAGCAAATGGGTCCCCACACATTTACCAGAGGCCCCCTAGTATAGGGAGGTGTGCTAAATAACTGCGGGAGGGTAATGTCAGGTGAGGGGTGAGGGGGTGGCTGGGGAACGTCAGGAAATGTGTTCAGACCCCCATTACTCACAGCCTGACGAACAACCCGTTAGGTGGGGGCTGCAAGCCACGGCAGGGAGAAAGGGTTCTGATCTGGTTTTGTCCGTCATCGACCTGCTACGCTGAGAGTCAGGTTGCCTCCCCTTTTTGACTGCTTTAGCAGGAAATCCACATCTCCAACCGCCTCTGGGAGCCACTGCCACAGTTCCCAGATTCGCCAGCTGATTCATTGTCCTCCTAGACAGGGACACTGAGGATCAGAGAGGGAAGAGCCCTGTCCAGGGTCACACAGCAAACGAATGGGTCGGTCAGAGTTTAGGGAGCACGGCAGCGCTCCGAAGAGGCCCTCTTCTGGTGGTCGGCTCTGTTTAACGTTGACCCTAAGTGGCTGTCCGGGTGAGCTTGCTCTGCAGCCCATCTCACTGTCGGAGCTCATTGAATCTGTTTTGCGTCCAGCTATTTTGTGTCTTCTCGGCTTCTAGAGCACATATGCAGGACGTTGGGGATGTCTGAACTGCTCACACAATTCAGCGTGGGCCCCGTGCCTCGGGTGGAATTTGGCTTATTGGAGCTGCTCAATATATATTTGCCAAGTGAATGACTTAGTAGCCAAGATGGGACTGGCTCCTGGGCCTGCAGGTTTTCCTCCGTTTGCAGTCTTCAGAGCAGCCCCCGACCCTGCCCTGGGTCCTAGGCCTTTGGAGTCCGCCCGCAAGTTTGAAGTAGCACCAAATGGCCGGGGGAGAAGGGGCTGCTGAGGGCTGAGGGGGGTCTGCTTTAATTGTCAGAGGCAGCTGGCCATTTGGTTTTGCTCAGATAAGCTGCTAAGGTGGAGCTCCTGTGTGTGTGAGTGCGCGCAGGGCTGCGGTGGGGGAGGGGGTGGTGTGAGGCTGGACAAAGGTGGGAGGAATCCCAGAGTGGGCTGGGAAGCCCCATTTCGTCCTCATCCCTGTCCTTCCCTCCCCTTCCCCTCAGATAACACCACCAGCTGTTCAGCACACAGCTGTGCTTTCTCCTGGGAAGGGGAGAAGAGGCCCCGGGGCCCTGGGTGAGTTCAAAGCAGACCTGTGAAGTGAGGGGGCTGGGGCAGGGCTGGGGGAGGAGGTGAGAAGTCAGCAAGGGGCAGAGAAAGACAGCTTCACTTTGATGTCCCCCCACCCAGAGCCTGGGGCAGGAGCTGGGCAGGTCCCTGCAGACCAGAGCCTTTGGGCCTTCTCCTTCACCCCAAGCCCTTAGAGACCCAGTGAACCACCCTTTCCCATCCCTCCAAGGAGGAGGCTTTTCCAATGCCTGAGCCTGGGACACACCGGCTTGTGAAAGCACGCACGCACCCGATGCACGTGCGTGCCCTGCGCACACGCATGTCCTGCTTGCTCACAAGTGGCCCCACGGCACACACAAGCCCTGCCCCTGAGTGCACATGCAGCCACACGCAGTCAGGGGCGGAGGGCCAAGCCAGTCTCCATTTCTAGGCCCGGGACAAACTCAGAGCTGGGGTGGGGGAGGGCCATTGAATCACTGACTCCAGAGGTCTCCCCCGCGGTCTGGGCTCTCCTCAAAGGGACCCGCAGCAGGTCTGGGGCGCTGCTGTGCCAGGAGCCAGTCATGCCAGGCTCCTCACAATACCCTGAAGAAATCTCTCAGGAGAGAGCGAAGTCCCCCGGGAGACCGATCAGCCTCTCCAGGGCAGGGCAGCCCCGGGGACACTGGCCAACAGCCCTGCCCTGGCTGCTGGTTTGCCATATGGCTCAGGGCAGATTATTCTGGGTCAGTGTAGCAAAAAAGGTGCCTTTGTTAATGCAGGGGAGCAGCCCTGGAGTGAAGACCCAGCCTTTCTCCCGTATTTTCCCCCAAGCGCACTCCTACAGCTTTAATTCAAAAGGCATTTACCAGGCTCCAATCTGAGGTGGGGGAGGGGGTTACCAAAAAAAAAAAAAAAAACGTACAGGTGTCTGCCCAGGTGTGCTCTGCTGAGGCATTCCTTCTAAGCCCTGGGGGCACATGAGATCAGGCTTCCGCTACTGGTCCTCTTCACTAAACTGTCACCTGTGTTGGGTGGACAGGGACCTTGGGTCCCAGGCTGGGTACAGTTGGCTGATTCTGCTCATTTCAGGCTGCCAGTGCTGGGGACACTCAGGCCACCTGCTTCCAGCTGGCTTTTGGCTGGAGGTCAGATCTCATCCATACTTCAGTCCAGCCCTAACTGGTAGCTACCTCCTAGTCTCGGCCCCCAATTCCTTCCCAATTTTCCCTAGTTTGGTTCCCCTGGTGAGAGCAACTGTTTCTTACCCCATCAGAGTCAGGGAACCTGGTGGCTTTCTAAAGAGATAGGCCCATAGCCTCTCCCACAGGGTCTCTATCTGGCTTAGGGCCCAAGTGGGAACAACTTGGGGGGGGAGGGGAGACCAGATTTGGGGAACACTGTGAGCTCACTGGCTCTCCGATGTTCCTAGCTGCAAAGGGCCTGAGTGCCCACATCTTTCTGGGAGAAACAAAGATCTGGATTACCTGGGGGGTCTTGACCTTGGACTTTATCCTCACATGTCCTGAGCAATTTTATTCATGACAGCTGCCATCAGTTGTGACCTGACCAGAGCCAGACTGGTTCCTGCCCACCTCTCAGGCCCCTTGTGATAGGTCAAGGCTGAGGTAGTCTGACATGGTTGAAGGTTAACCATTTTCACCAAAGTTTAGGGTCAGATTAATGAAGGCCATTATTCCACCTGCACAGACTTCTATTAGACAAACATGCCGGAGCAAGCAGGCCCCAAGCAATCCCTACCCTGTGTACTATGAGGTCAATAGAGCTCTCGCTCTGAAATCTGTGGGTGTCCTGACCACCGTTTTGCAGACTGCCAGGGTGCTAGTGGCTGGGTCCTGCTTGGCTTTCCTGCTGGCCTCAGGTGAGCAGGAATCCTCTTTGGAGGTGGTTGGCCACGGGGCAGTTTCTGGACCATGCTATGCCAACCCCCAATGATTGCCTGGCCGGGCTTCTCAGAACCTGTTCAATCAGGAGAGTGGGAAGGATCTCTAAAATATTTTAGTCAATCTTTAAAACATTTCTCTCAAGAGAGCTTATTTTAATGTGAATCACAGGTATCCTAGTGTGATCCTACATTTCTATGATGCTCAGCAGATGGCAAACCTTGCCAATCTAAAAAGGGTTGAGGTTTCCTTTTTCTTTTCTTTTCTTTTCTTTTTTTTTTTTTCGGGTAGGTTGGTGGGTGGGAGAACTTGAGGTTTAGTCCATGTGCTCAAGCCTTGGTTCAAAATCTGGCTGTGACAATTACCAGCCGAGCGACCTTGGCTATGACCTCACTTCCCCATGCCTTCATTTCCTTATCCGTAAGTGGAGATTAATAGGAGTGCCTACTTTCCAAAGTCGTTGTGCCAATTAAAGGAGATAGTAAGCACATATAAGATGCATGACCCTCTGAACCAGCTCCTTGTGAGTATTTGAGTTCGGGGCCCCTGTTTGCAGACCCCTGCACGAGGGTTTCCGGCCATCCCTCCTTTGAGACAAGGGATTCTTGTTTTACAAGCCTTTTACTTTGGGATGGGGCCATGACTTATCTCCTGATTTTGTGCCATCTTATCCCTGCGCAACCTTAGATGGACTCCTCCACTCGCGGGAGGTATACTTAAGAATGAAATCTTGTGTGGCCTTCCCTTGTTCCTGCCCAGAGGTCCTGGAAAGCTGAGCAGATGGGGCAAAGTGAGTTTGTCCGGGACTGTGCCCATAGCATCCCCTCAGTGGCTGCCCCTCCCTTGCCTCCTCCTCGGGCTGCTGGTCTCACAGAGAGCTGGTCCCCGAAGATTGAAGTGTATTGAAGTGTGCGTCTGAGGTTCCCAGAGCCTACGGGCTTTTCTTTCCACCAGCCACCAGTCCATCCATCCCTTTGCTCACTCCATCATTTAGTGATCACCTACTATCTGGCAAGCAGCGGCAGGTGCTTGGAAAGGAAGGAAAGCAAACCACAGAACTGTAGCGAGATTCATCCCTGTGACTTGGAGCAAGACATTTGCCTTGTTAGGCCTCCGTTTCCCCGCAGATTTAATCACCTGACTTAATGACTTTTGTCTGGACTTTCTTTCTCCTGCGACTTTGTCCTCCACCCTCTAAAACTTCCCAGGCCATCTGCAAACGGCGGCGGTCTGCCAACCTCGCATGAATCCTGGAGAAAGCCCCTTAACAGTGTCTGTAAACCATAAAAGTTTCCAGAGAGGGGGTCAAAGTGTGGAGGTGTAAAGGAGGATGGCCATGAGGGGGGGAAGAGGGGAGTGAGGTCTGGTCTGCGTGGGGGCTGGGAGGGCAGGAGGGGGAGGGTGGGGGCCAGACCAGCCTGCCTGCGGGGAGGGCTTGCCAGATGCTCAGAACATCCTGCGAAATCTCACACCCTCCTTGCCCCCCACCCGTCCTGGCTCCAGGCTCCAGCTCGGGCTCCATTTCAATCTGCATAATTCGCCCCATTTCTAGTGGATGGGAGGGGGTGAGAATGGGAGGGTGAGGAGGTCTGTGGAGGGGCTGCTCCAAAGGCCAGAGGAAAGCAGAGCCCGAGGCTGAGGCTGGGAAGAAGGTGGGTGGCAGCCAGAGGGTGGAGGCGGGGCCGCGAGGAGGGCAGGCTGCAAGCCCCAGATAATATTCTGCCCAGGGCAGCAGGGCTCCATTCCGTCCACTTGCCCAGGGAGGAGAAGGAGGAAAGAAGAAAAAAAAAAGTGGGCTGTAACTTAAAGATCTTAAGACTCCCAAGTGAGGGGTTGGTCTGGAGGTGGGAGGAGGGAGTGACCAGACACGGAGGAGACGGAGACTCAGGAGGGCGCAGGGAAGCGGCTTAGCTGAGGCCAGGACTCGGCAGGCAGGAGAGGGTGGGGGGACGGCTGGGCCCCAGGCAGCTCCTCGGCGGCTCCCTGGGGGGCTCTGGACGCCCTCAGCCCTTCCCGCCTGCCCTCTGAGCCGGTGCCGGCCTCAGCCTCGGGGCTGGTCCCCCGGGCCCCTTGCCCGGCCTCTGTCGGCTGCCGGCATGGAGGAGGCTGGCGATTTCGACAACTACTACGGCGCCGACAACCAGTCCGAGTGCGAGTACGCGGACTGGAAGTCATCGGGCGCCCTCATCCCCGCCATCTACATGCTGGTCTTCCTCCTGGGCACCACGGGCAACGGCCTGGTGCTCTGGACCGTGTTCCGCAGCAGCCGCGAGAAGAGGCGCTCAGCCGACATCTTCATCGCCAGCCTGGCCGTGGCCGACCTGACCTTCGTGGTGACCCTGCCGCTCTGGGCCACCTACACGTACCGGGGCTATGACTGGCCCTTCGGCACCTTCGCCTGCAAGCTCAGCAGCTACGTGATCTTCGTCAACATGTACGCCAGCGTCTTCTGCCTCACCGGGCTCAGCTTCGACCGCTACCTGGCCATCGTGAGGCCCGTGGCCAACGCTCGCCTGAGGCTGCGGGTCAGCGGGGCCGTGGCCACGGCGGTGCTGTGGGTGCTGGCCGCCCTGCTGGCCCTGCCGGTCATGGTGTTCCGCTCCACCGGGGACCTGGAGAACAGCACCAAGGTGCAGTGCTACATGGACTACTCCATGGTGGCCACCGCCAGCTCCGAGTGGGCCTGGGAGGTGGGCCTGGGGGTGTCGTCCACCGCCGTGGGCTTCGTGGTGCCCTTCACCGTCATGCTCACCTGCTACTTCTTCATCGCCCAAACCATCGCCGGCCACTTCCGCAAGGAGCGCATCGAGGGCCTGCGGAAGCGGCGGCGGCTGCTCAGCATCATCGTGGTGCTGGTGGTGACCTTCGCGCTCTGCTGGATGCCCTACCACCTGGTGAAGACGCTCTACATGCTGGGCGGCCTGCTGCACTGGCCCTGCGACCTCGACATCTTCCTCATGAACGTCTTCCCCTACTGCACCTGCATCAGCTACGTCAACAGCTGCCTCAACCCCTTCCTCTATGCCTTCTTCGACCCGCGCTTCCGCCAGGCCTGCGCGTCCATGCTCTGCTGCGGCCGGAGCAGGTGCGGGGCGGCCTCCCACAGCAGCAGCGGGGAGAAGTCGGCCAGCTACTCCTCCGGCCACAGCCAGGGGCCCGGCCCCAACTCGGGGAAGGGTGCAGAGCAGATGCACGAGAAGTCCATCCCCTACAGCCAAGAGACCCTCGTGGTTGACTAGGGCTGGCGCCTGCCCGGCCTTCCCCTGCTCTCTGAAAGTCAGGTAGCATGACAGCACCTTCTCCCTCGCACTCCACCCTTTCCCCTGCTCCCTGCCCCCCTGCCGCCTCTTGTCCTCCCTCCTTCTTGAGGCTTCTTTAGAGGTTTGTGGTTGAGTGGGAGGAGACTGAGCCCTGCAGGCTCCTGCTCGGCCACTCGGTATCCGTGTGACGGACCTTGCACGAGTGTCTTGACCCCTCTGGGCCTCCGTTTCCCCATTTGTATATACAACAAGGGAAGTTGTGCTGGCTCAACTGAACTGGGTTGCCCCCACTCCTTTTCTTGGATCTCCAGCTTTTCCTTTTCCCTCCTTTCTTCCTAATGCCCTGTCGCTTCTCCCTGCGCCTACTTTCTCCTCTGTCTGCACTTTCCAGCCTGAATTGTCACCTGCTGGCTCCAACCCGGTCTCTGGGTCTCCGGGTCTCTGGGTCTCCGGTCTCCGGTCTCCGGGACACACCTCCTCTTTAATCCCTCCTTCTTCCCCTATTCACCTCCCTGGTTCTGCAGGGCTTCCAAGGGTTAAGAATCCTGAAGCTTGCACACACTCTCTGGCTCCCCAAGAGTGAAGGAGGGACCGGGGCTGGTGTCAGCAAAGTTAGTTCCAGGCTATGCAGCTGGGAGCTCCAGAACTTTCTTGCAAACCGGACCATTTCACTGTAGTTTCGGGCACTAAGGATCCCAGAAGGGGGCCTTGCTTCCTGCAGCCCCTCCTTGATGCCAACTAGATGTGCTTTTTTTTTTGCAGATTTCCTCTCATTCAACCTCTATTCCTCATGGCAATCGGAAGTCCACGGGGTTGGTGATGGGACTGCCGGCTCCTAGGTGTCATTCTATGAGTGGGGAGTCGGGAAGGCAACGTCGAGGAAGAAGGGAGTCCGTATTTAGTCTATATGCTGCTTGGCTTCCCTTTCCAATTCCTCACCCCTCCAACCTTCTCTAGAACTGGGACCTGCAGGTGTCCCCACCACAGCCTGGCATCTCCAGGCAGGACACTTTTCTTGAGCACTGGTGCTGCTGGGTGCCAAGAGTTATGTGTGTGCGTGTGTGTGTGTGCTTGTGTGTGTACACAGATGAGTATAACAGGAAGAGCAGTGTGCCTGTGTCACTCGTCACTTGGGTGAACTACCCCCTTACTCTCTACTCTCTAATCTCTACCACTTCTCCACTCTGCTTGCAGCATCCTTGGGGAAAGAGGGACATAGTGAGGCAATATAGAACAAAAATGAGTTCACCCCTTCCCCCACTGGATTTGGGGGCTCTGACGGCTGGTCCGTGCTTTAAGAGAGATGTTCCTGTTAGGGCTGGGACCCCTCTGGGGAGATCTGTCCCCAAGGCAGTGGTCCCAAGCCCTGGGGAAACCCAATGTGCTGGGTGCCATCATTCCTAGTTCCATGAGGGAAGCAGGAGGTGGTTAAGAGCTTGCCTTGGCTCCTTTCCCACACCTCTCCCCTCTGCTCTGAGTCCATGAGTGTGTTCCCTACCACTCTTCCCTTTCCCCGGGTCTGTGGCCCCCTCCCTAAGGAACATGCCTTCTCCCTTTGCCTGGGGTGATAAGCACTGGGTGGGGTTTTTGTCACCTCACCACCAGGATGGGACCCATTGGCCTCTCCTGCTGGGCTGGGGGGCTGGGAACGATGACTGGAGCAGCTGTGGCAGGGCTGAAGGCATGACTTCAAGCCACCAGAGAGGCCTCAAGGACAAAATTGATGGTGGGGCCTTTGTGGGCTGGAGGCAGGGGTGTGTATATTCCAGGTTTTGTTCTTGGAGGCCTCCCGACAGGACGTGAAGGACAAGATTTGCGCCATGGAGGCAGGAAGAGCCCGGCGTGGTGTAAATGGAGAGCTTGACCATCCCTGGGATGGCGCCAGCTCCAGGAGCCGAGGGAGGAGGAGAAAGGAAGAGGCTCTCCTCAGCTTAATCTCCCCCTTGCAGACTGGAATCTTCCACAGACTCCCTTTCTCAGCCCAGGGCTGTCCTCAAAGCATGCGGTCAAGGTTGGAGGAAGCTACCAGAAGTGAAGAGGGTGCCTTTCTGAGGCCTTCCTCAGTGACCCCAGAGACCTCTTGCCTGGAACTCACTGGTGGCCCTGGACAGAGGATGGAGGCTCCCTCATCCCCTACCAGCCCCCTCTTTGGAACGTCTCTGCTATGTTTTCTGACCCTGATAGTCACTTCGGTTCATTCAATAAATCTGTTTTGTGTAATTGCTGTGTCCAGAGCCTCTTCTCACACAAGTGTCGTGGAATGAGGAAAGGCCCCCCTGTTTGCAGATGTCCCAGTGGGAGGTGACTTGGGCTGAGGGGGCACAGGAGGGAAGTAGGAGCTAATGGGAGTCAGGTGGGAAACTGGAATGGGAGAGGGGAGATGGGCAGAACTTGGGACAACTAGACCCAGGGCAGGGGTGGGAGTGAGCCCAGGAGAAGCACAGGAAATAAAGGCTGGGGTGGGGGGTGAGGTGGGGATAGGGTGGGGGTGGACAGCAGCTCAGATTTCCTGCTCGAAAATCGTGGGACAAATGGGTGCATATTTTGGAGTCCTGAGCGCAGGCCCTGGGAAAATGTTAGCATTCATTCATTCACTCCTTCACTCATTCATTGTCCCGTGAGCATCCAGTTAGCTTAGATGAGAAGTTCAGGTGCTGGCCTCCAGTTAGTGCTCACTAACTGGAGGCCAGCACCTGAACTTCTCATACCTGTCCCTGAGCAGCACCCCAGACCTCAGGAATCCAAATCTTCTGGACCCATCCTGGATGTTCCAACTGCTAGAAGCTCCTAAGATGATTTCCAGGGGGAGAGGCCAGGCTTGGGGACATCCCCATCCACACAGATCCTGTGGGCAAATGAAGGAGGGGTACACAGAAGACCAGCGGGTCAGAGACAGGAAACCGGGCTCTGGAGGGTCATTGATTTGGGAGAGGAAGAGTCTGAAACCATCCCCGGAGGGAAACACTAGGTGCAGAGGTGTTCGTCACCTTCCATGAGGACTTGGGGGACTGGCCGTGTCTGCCGATGACACGAAAGCAATCAGTGCAGTAGAAGGGACAGGAGCGAGAGTCACCGCGGTGTGTGCTAAGCACTTCCAAACATGTTGTCTAATCCTTGCAGTGCTCTGAGCGAGGCCTCCTAGACACTCATTCTGCTGACAAGGAAGCCAAGGCTCAGAGAGGTTAGTCACGGACTTGAGCGAGGTGACACAGCTAGTGCACGGAAGAACGAGGTCAGGACAGTTCAGGTTGTCCGCTCCCAAAGCCCACACTCTTGGCCACTGTTTCTCCTAAAGCACAAGTGAGGCAGGGCCGGGTGGTTGGGAAGGAGAGTGGGGGCTCATTGGTAAGGCACCAGCACAGGGACCGGGTCAGGATGGGGAGGGGAGAGGGATGGTGGGGAGTGCATGAGAGATAGAGACAGAGAAAAGGAGAGAGACAGAGACAAAGACAGAGATAGAGACAGAGAGAGACAGAGACAGAGAGATAGAGATGGAGACAGAGACAGAGACAGAGGTAGAGACAGAGAGACAGGAGAGAGAGATAGAGACAGAGATAGAGACAAAGATATAGGGATAGAGAGAGACAGTGACAGAGAGATAGAGACAGAGAAGGGGAAGGAGACTGAGGCAGAGAGAGACAGAGAAACAGAGAGAGAGTGAGGGGAGAGAAGGAGACAGGATGTGGAGAGAGAGAGAAGTTAAGGGGGGAGCAGTGGGTAGCAGTAGTGGTGGGAGGCAGGGAGGGAGCTGGACAGGGTGTCACAGCTTGTTTCCAAGTCTTTGGAAGCACATCAGGGAAAACCCAGCAGGAATTTACAACTGCAACAACAAACGATTTGAGGTTTTTTCTTCTCTTTTTTACAGATGCTGTAAAAGAAAAATACCTCACTAACCCTCCAGGGAAATTTGAGGTAAGTTATCCAAAAAATCATAAGATTGTAGAGCAGTTAATAATTCATTTGTCCACAGTTTCTTCATTTCTTCACCCACTCACCCACTCACGTGGTTACCCATCCAGCCCTTATTGACTACTTGGGTGACAAGCAGCGGGGTGGGCACAGGAGTAAATGGTGCACAGGACCCGGTGGGCTGCGGGCTGGTGGAGACAGTGAGAGGGGCATTTATAATCAGCAAGCTCTAAGCAGGGAGCATAAAGGTGCTTTGAGGGCCTAATGGAGGCAGTGGGATGCGTGTAGGCAGGCTGCCAGGGCAGACTTCAGAGTGCTTGCCGGGTGGTGGTGGTGGTGGTGGTGGTGTGCTCTGTGCAGAGGGATTATCCAGAGACCAGAAGGAGCACAGCCCCTGTGAGGAACTGCAAAGGTCCTCATCTGTGCTTTCTGTCACCCCCACCAGCTCTGGGAGGGGAGCCAAGCAGAGGAACAGAGAAAAATCTGCGCAGGTCTCAGAGAATGGATGACGGCAGATTGGGGCGGGACTATAGTCCAGGTCTCTAGACAGCTTGGGGGCCAGGGATTGTTTTTTAGAAGATGACTTCCGTTTCCCCCTGCCTGGGTTTGAACTGTTTTCCTTGAAGATAAAAGCCAGGGCCTCCTAGACAGGTGCTGGGAGTTCTGTCCTCTTACACTGTGCTCGTTAGAGAAGGATGCTGCAAGGGGGGGCCGATGGATCCCTGGGGAAGACCACCCCCAGAAGCCAAGATGACACAGCATGACAGGACCTAGATGTGACATCTGCCTTTCTCAGCTGGCACCACTCTGTCTTAACGCCAGGCAGTTGGAAGCTTGCGGGGCCTGATGCAGCAGGTGCAGCTCTCGTGAATTATTGCTCAAATGCTTATAAAGTCTCTGTAAGCAACGTTGGAGACAACAACAACGGAAGCTTAGAATCGAGTTGGCAATAAAGGAGTCTCAGACACGTTGGGCTGACTAGTTATAAAGAGGTTGCGAGAGTCTCAAGCAATGGTTGTTGATTTATTCATTCAACAAACTTTTTGTTCAGTGCCTACTATGTGCCTGGGCTGTCTTAGAACCTGGGGATACAGAGATGAACCTGCCACCATCCCTGGCTTCATGGAGTGACATGGAGAGCCTTACCTTCCACGTAAGGCTCTGCGGAGGGTGAGGATTTGTACGCAGGCAGACAGCAGGGAAGGGGCAGAGGTGGGACTAGAACTCATGCTTCCCGCTGCCAGGCAAGAGCATGGCTCATGGCTCCAGGTTTAGGAAACGGAGAATGTCTTTTATTGAGACTATGAAGAGCAACTGGCGAGGGTCAGAAAGATGATGGACTGCCAGCTGGGGTGGGGGAGGGCACAAAGATGCTTGAAGATGATTATTCACATTTCCTGTTACTACACCTTTTGTTTTGGATTTACAGAAAAATTGCTAATTTAATTCAGAGAGTTTCCATATATTCCACGTCTAGCATCCTTATTATTGACATCTTACATTAGCATGACCCTCTTGTCTTCATTAATGAATCTCTCTCTCTATATATATTTTTTTTCATGGATAAATTCTTTATTTAGATGCTTCAGTGATCAAGAGACAGAGCATAAACACACACACATACACACACACACAATATGTAAAGCCATTTCACAGGCAAAGGGATAGGCAATGGGGGGAAGAGGCCACAGAGCAGCTATGGGCTTCTCTGACTCAACAAAGGGGTGCCTATGATGGTTGTCACCTCTTCGAATTGCTGCTTGAAAGCTACAAGGAAAAATCCACTTCCAGTGAAGTCCCAGGCCATAAAACACAGCAGAGTAGGAGAAATCTAAGTTTGGGGCCTGGGGAACATCTTTTTCCTCATTGCCAAAACCTGTACCAGCTCTCCTCTCTTTCCCTGGGGGTCCTATTCTGTTCACTGGCCCCCCTTGGAGCTTTCCATGAGGCCTCCTCCCCTTCTAGTTTTTCCCCAGCTGCTGCAGATCCTTAGCACCATTCAGGAACTGTGGAGAAGGGGCAGGAGGGACGGCATTGCTCTGCCAGGACTATATCACTGCTCCAGGAGGAAACTTCATGGTCGGCAGGATGCTCTATACCTGGCCAGCATCTGGTCCCAGGCTCAGGAAAGCCTGTAATTTTGGGGGAAAGGGGAAGTGTCATATTAGCTCCAAGCTTCCATGGGGCAGCCACTTCCATCTACCCCTTGTCACCTAGGCCAAGGTCTGCTGTGAAAGCTCCAGGTTTCACTGGAGCTGCCTAGAGCCTGGGGAGCTCAGTTCGTTAGCTGTAGAGACTGGTTCAAAACTGAGCTGCAGAGGAAAGACAGGCCTGGGGCTCATGACATATGGCCCAAGGGGGCTGGGGAAGGGGAAAGGCCATCCTCCAAACTACTCTCCTGTGAGGACCAAGATCCACCCCCTTCCCTTGTCCTGACCTACAGGGCCCATTCTACAGGGGAAGAGCAGGGGTGGATGTGCCTGGACCAATCAGAGGCTATCTGTGCTCCACTCCTGCCTTAGGCCTCTGTGTTCTCCAGGTAGAAGAAGTGAGGAAGAGGGAGCCAAGGGCTGACCATGGTAATGGGAAGCTGGCTCATGGCTGGTTCAACCTGCGGTGCTGGACAGAAACATCTCTAGTCTCCCAAGGTGGCTGAGTCTTTCTCAATGGCCTGCCTGCCTTTGCATTGGAATCTGGCCCAGGTGTGATGCCATCGCTTTTGGTGACTAGTTCTTGTGTTTGCAGCCACTGACATGAGCTTGATACCGTTCTATGGAGTTGAGCATTATCTTACACATCTTGCAGGGGTGGGCCTTCTCAGCTGATGCGTCAGCAATAGCAGGGTCTGCCAGCCGCCCATAGTGTGCCGTGAATTTGAGCTGGTTTCCTGTTTCCTGTGTTTCTTGCCCACATAATGTTATTGAGCCATGACAGGGTCATTGTAAGTTGCATGGCCGAGGCTGCAGAACTTCACTGGGCCTATCATCTCTCTATCCTGGTACAAGGCTAAGGTGGAGGCCCCAGGGAAAGGGTTTGCAAAGCATTTTGACAGAGCTTCCACCTTAGTGGATTGCTGCTGCAGCTCTAAGTTCTTTGTGTGGGTCTTAGATAGTTGCGACGGGGCCACCACAGGGGAGGAACAGGTCATGTTACAGAAGGGGCAGCACTGGTTCTTGTCTTTGCTTCTGCTATTCTGACCTGAGTCTAGCTTCTTCATTTCCCCTTTTAATGTCTCCATTCCATGGATTGCTAGGCATCTCTTCACTTTGTTGGCATGTTTTTTGCTCTGGTAGCATGCCAGCTCCTGGGATTCGGAAATGAGCAAGGCACAGCAAACCTTACACTGGGTACTGGTAAGGAGATACTAGTTCTTCTGGATCATGAGTTCCACTTCTTCCCTCCCCACTGGTTGGGCCCCCACACACTGCTTCCTAGAGGTGAGGGGCTCCTCGAGGTCAAAGCACAGCCCGTGAGGTTCTTGTCCTTCTTGCTCCTGAGAGCTGCTGTGTGGCCTGGCTCTTCCACTGTCTGTGGCCTCCATTGTGCCCAGCACAGGATACTCTGTCTTTCCTCTGAATCAATATTGATACATTACTATGAGCTTAGTGCATATTTTCTTCTGTCTTCTTCACTTTTTACCTAATGTCCTTTTTCTGTTCCAGGATCCCATCCAGGTTACCTCATTGCATTTAGCCATCCCGTCTCCTGAGGCTCCTCTTGGCTGTGACAGTTTCTCAGACTTTGTTTTTTGATAACCCTGAGAGTTTTGAGGAATACTGGCCCAGTATTTTCTTCCATGTCTTTTTTAAACAAATATATTTTTATTTCTATATACCAGGCACATGCTAGATGATAAGGAAAGAGCAATAAATAATGTACAAGGGATTCCTCCTCTGTTGGAGTTTAATGGTGGATAATAGCATCATTTCAGGGGACAGAGAGGAGGCTCTGCAGGCACACACCCATCTTCTGATGCACACCACAGAGTGATCACAGGCAGGACTGATGTACTGGCTGAAGTCACAGGCTCATCTTTGGGTCTATTAGGCTCTAAATGTTTGACATTGTCTCCCACCTCCAAAGCCACTTTAGGGCTTATTTTCTTGCCTGAATAACTGCAAACCTGGCAATATGAGACAATATTTGTGTTCAATGGATATCTTGCCTGATGTCGTTTCGTACTTTATTATTTAGCCATATGGCATATATCTCTTGTCTGCTCAAAGCTGTGTCCTGTGTGGACATAGGATAATCAGAAGCGGGTACCCCCAAACTGCTTGAACTACCTTACTTGACCAGCACACTGTTCCTCCTCTACTTCGTGTCCTTTGAGCACTGGGACTTGGCCTCACGGTAACAGCTGTGAGAGCTGGTCTGTCTCCTCTGCCCTATGGGCAGCTGCTCTAAGGCAGGGGCTGTGTTTACATAGTTCTGTATACCCAGTGCCTGGAATGTGGCAGTGTTCAAAGGGTATTTGTTGAATTGAATAACGTGAGAAAGAAAGGGCGGGAGGAAAGATGAGAAAAATCAGATCTTTATTTGATAAGTTGATCTCTTTTGTTTTCATTTTTTAAAATTTAAATTTAATTAGCCAGCATATAGTACATCATTAGTTTCAGATGTAGTATTCAATAATATATCAGTTGCATATAATACCCAGTGCTTATCACATCTCATGCCCTCCTCAATGCCCATCATCCAGTTACTCCATCACCCCACCCACCTCACCTTCTGCAACCTTCGGTTTGCTTCCTCTAGTTAAGTACTTTTAAAAGAGCCCAGAAAAATGAAGTTAAAGACTGGTGCCAGAAAAGATGAACTGGGATTGATGAGCACTAAGATTCCTAACCACTGGCTCAGACCAAATAACATGGTCCTCTTAGAGCTGTTGCTTGGGAACCACAGAGCCAGAGCCCAGGGGGCACTTCTAATATTCTTGTAAGTAGGACACCTCAAGTTATAGCACTGAAACACTGTTCAGTGTTTGTGCTGGAAACTGTGTCTTCAAGTCTCTTTGGTTGGATGATGTTGTGCAAGGCTGGTTGGCTTCCTGGGGAAGTTATCAGTGAGCCAACTTGAGCCAGCACTGAGTCAAACAAATTCTGGGAATCTATGCTTGGACATCCACTGTTCATGGAGGAAGGACTCATGATGGTGGAGATGTACTGACTGAATGAACAATCAAATCTTGGACTTCCCCCTCTACAAAAATACTCAGGGAAAACTTCCCGTCTCTTAGAAAATCTGGGCCAGATTTAAGGGCATCAAAGAAGATTTGGCAGATTTTCTTCTGGGTCTGGAATATGTCCATAAGTTCAAGGAATCTTCCTGTCTGATGGGGATGAAGTGGCCTCTGGTGACAAGAGTGACCCAGACTTCACTCTAGGTGACCCAGGTCCAGTTTTTTTGGCACAGAAAGGACTTTGGTAGTAGAGATAACAGTGGCCCAGAGTTCGGGGACTGTTATCCCAAGGTGCCAGGATTGAAGGGCATGGATTTAACCCTTGCCCTTAGGAAAAAGGATGCATCAAAATGGTTGTTAGTTGGTTTCTGGGATGAGACCTGGAAGACCCTGAGTATCCTTGGGATCCAGCTGGCTGCAAGCTCTGTATTGGGAGTGCTGTTAGGCTGTCAGGCCCCTGGAGGCTGGTGGTTATTTGATGTGCTAATAAGCTATTTTTATGTTTGGGAAAAGCTGCACAGCAATTACTGAAGGAGTGACTAAAGATAGATGTTGCAGGCTGGAGAAGGAAGTGGTTTCCACTCTGATTGTGTCAGGAGACCAGGCAGCTCAACCTGCTGGCATAGAAAACACAGCATAATTGAGCTGGATAGGAGTGCTCTTACCTTTCCACTTTACTAGTGAAGGAAGTGAGGCTTTAGGGGTAGGGCAAGTGACTTTCCTAATGTCATTGCTAAATGGTGGGTGAGTTGGTTGTCTTAGTTCTCTTGATTTCCAGACCTGCTTGCTTTTCATGTCACCAAGTTCCATTCTACACTGCAGATGGCTTTGGAAGGGATACTTATCAGAGAAGACAAGCAATCGAATATAGTATTGACATGTCCAACTTGTGTCAGTGATGGCTTAACTTGTTTTCTTCAAAACAATGATGTTTGTCTCTGCTCTCCATTCTGTTAAGAGCACAGTTAGACAGGTGTAGTCTGAATCCCAATTCTTCTCTTGTTTGTGCCATCAATGCTCCTTAAACTTTAGTGTGCAGAAGAATCACTGGGGGATGTCATTAAAACACAGATTCTGATTCATAGGTTTAGGGTATATCCCAAGAATCTTGTTTCTGAAAGACCTTTGGCAAGATGCTGTTGGTTCAAGGAAGAAACTCAGAGGAGCAAAGATCTGGGGCACCATACTCATCAATGGACTGTTTTCTCATCTGTAATATGGGATAATAAAAAGTTACCCCATAGGACTATTTTGATGGTTCCATGAGGTAATTTCTACAAGGGCTTTGCATGGTCTCTGGCACATAAGAGGCAATCAATATTGTTTTAGCCCATTCATGCTGCTGTAACAAAAATCATAAGCTGAATGGCCTATAAACAGCAAACATTCATTTCTCACAATTCTGGAGGTTGGGAAGTCCAATATCACGGCCCTGGTAGATTCAATGTCTGGTGAGAACCCACTTCCTCATGGGCGGCCATCTTCTTGCTGTGTCCTCATGTGATAGAAAGGCAAGACAGCTCTCTGGGGTCTCTTCATAAAGGCACTAATCTCATTATGAAGGCTCCACCCTCATGGCTAATAACCTCCCAAAGGCTTCACCTCCAAACACTATCGCATTGGGGGTTAGATTTCAACATGTGAATTTTGGGGGGACACATTCAGTTTGTGGCAAATAGGTCTTAATTTTCTTCCATCTTTCCTTTTCACCTTTCTTATTACAAAAAAAAAAAAAAAAAAGAAAGTGACTTGACTCTACAGAAGGGTTGGAAGGTCTCTGCATTGAAAAAGAGCATAAGGAAGAAGGGAGTGTTCAACTCCAGGACTGTAGCTAATACTTTTATCTTGGTAGTAAACAGCAAAATGAAACTGGAGACTTTTGACAGAAGTTTGCATATAAAATTAATCTGGACAGAAGTTTGCATATAAAATTAAGTCTGTTGGAAAAGAAAGATTAAAAATAATACACTGCACAAATCAAACTCCAATAAAATATACAAAAAATAATACACTGTATATATATTTTTTACATTAAAAACTCACAATCTCGATAGTCTTTTAAGTCTGAACCTCAGCTTCTCTGTCTGGGGTTGAAGAAAAGGCAGTCTGATATAATTCCACAGTGCTGTTTTCAGGGCTGTTCCCTGGAAAGCCACTCCCCAGACCTGAACATCAGCTTCCTCATCTGTAACATGAGGAGACTGAATGAGATTTGGGCAGCCATCCCCTCCTCACCGTCATGGTTGGCTTTTCTTGCTTGATTGCTGCCCTAGCCAGCATGCTGGGCAGTTGGAGCAGCAAATGGGATTTTGAATTACATCACCTCTAAGAACTGACATTCTGGGATTCTAAGAGTTGCTGATAGTGGGAGATTTCAGACATTAGAGTTGAAGATGGCCGTTGAAGGATGACTGGGCTTTTGGCAACTTGAAAGCAGAATGGGGTTGATGGGAAGATATCTAGACTGACAGGACAGTGTGAGCAGAGGCAAGAGGGTAGGGAAGGGCCTGAAACGTTTGAGGAACAGGTCCAGCAAGCTTGTGTGCAGGGCATATGTACAAGGGAGTGTGAGATTCATTCATTCATTCATTCATTCATTCATTCAACAAATATTTATTAAACACTTACTGTATGGCAGTCACTTTGCTAGGCACTGGGATTACAGGGATGGATGAGATAGGCATGTTTCTTCCCCTTGGTAAGCTATCATTTTTGTGGGGGAAGATAGATAATACACAGGTGACATAAGCGAAACATTAAAGGGCAGGTTATAAAAAATGCTGTGAAAGAAATAATATTTCAGATAGAAAATGATGTTGAAAACAATTTTAGACAGGGTGTTCAGGCAAGGCCTTCTTAGAAAGTGACCTTTCAGTTGACGCCTGACAGAGGAGAGTGAGCCCACCATGTGAAGGGCTGGCTAAGAGAGTTCTGGAAGCAAGAACAGCAGGTGCAGAGACTCTGAAGCAGGAAAGATCTCAGTGGGTTCTTGGAGCTATTGTCACAGCCCCTGGAAGACTAGTGGACAGGAAGTCAGGGAAAGGGTGGCATGGGACAATGTTAGAGAGACAGGCAGGGGTCAGTTCATGTAGCAGGCAAGGAGGCTGCTACATGAGCTGCGGCAAGGAGTGTGACTTTATTCTAAGTGCAATGAGAAACCATCAGAAAAGTGATATGATCCAATTTGCATAAAATTACCCCTCAGACTGCTGCACAGAGAATGAATTGAAGGGGAGCAAGAGGGGGAAACAGAGAAGACAGCTAAGAAATCACTTCAGAGGCCAAGTTGAGAGATGATGGTGGGTTGCACAAAGGTGGGGTCCATGAGACTGAGAAGGGAGACACATTTGAACCATATTTTGGATTCAGGATGAATAGGACTTCTGATGGCCTGAGTGTGGGTGAGTGGATTAGGAGGAGGAGGAGGAGGAGGAGGAGGAGGAGGAGGAGAAGGAGGAGGGGAGAGAGAGAGAGAGAGAGAGAGAGAGAGAGAAGAGAAGAAGAAAGAAGGAAAGAAAGAAAGAAAGAAAGAAAGAAAGAAAGAGCAAGAGCTAGAGAGAGTGTCAAGATTTCTGTTTTCACTGTGGCGTACCTGAGATGCTAATAAGCTATCCTAGTGAAGATGTCTAGAAAGCAGTTTGACTTGCAAATCCAGAGCTCCGAGGAACGGAGGTTGGGCTGGTGATAAGATCTGAGCATGGTAGAGATGGAACACTGAAGAAAGTTGCTGAGGCCAGACAGGAGGAGACTGGAGCATTGTCCCCTGGATATGGCAACATGGAGGTCAATGGAGACATGGACCAGCCAGGATGGGTTGTATTCAGAGAAGACAGAGGGTTGAAGAGAGGATAGAGGTGGAGCTTTGGAGAATACTTACAGAAACCATGCTTCTTTTTTGTTTTAAAGATTTTTATTTATTTATTCATGAGAGACACACAGAGAGGGGAAGCGACATAGGCAGAGGGAGAAGCAGGCTTCCTAAAGGGAGCCCGATGAGGGACTCGATCCCAAGACCCCGGGAGCATGACCGGAGTCAAAGGCAGACACTCAACCACTGAGCCACCCAGGTGCCCCGGAACCAAGCTTTTCAAAAGCTTTGTCGGAAAGGTAAGCAGAGAAGTGGGAGCTAGCTAGAGGAGGAGGTGGGATGAAGAGAGAGCCTTTAAGCAATCAGAGCTTCAGGGCCATGTTTGTGTGCTGGCAATGATCTGAGGGAAAAAAAGGTAAGAGCAAGAGCAAGTCATAAAGGAGATAGTGCTTCCATGGAGAGGGGATGGCTCCGGGAGAAAGGCCTTCCAGGAGATCAGAGAGGGTATGAGCTGGAACATGTGTGAAAGGACCAGACTGATAAGAAGAGAGAACATTCCTTCTCCATATTAGTAAGGAAGTCAGAAAGGATGAATCAAGAAGCAGGTAAGTTGCTAGAATCTAGAAGGTGAGGGAATCCTGGTTTTGTGACTTCTCATTTTTCAGTGACTTGTAAGATGAGGTCATCAGCTGTGCATAAGGTGGGGAAGGGTATAATAAAGTTTTGAGGGCATAAAGTATTATCTTGGGCAATAAAAAAGCAACATTCCCAGGGAAGCGTACATCTCTGATTCTCCATCATGGGATTTGGGTCCATTGAACTTAAAGCAAAATCTCTTTACCAGGCTATGTAATTCTCTCTGGCAGCATTTAGCTACTGTGGTTTTAGGGGCAGAGAACATGCTCAGCAGGTGTTGGAGTTTTGCAAGGTGATTGCACTGGAGGAGAGAGACGCAAGGGTGAGTGGATTGTTTGCAAGAGAGTGGTTGTCAAGGACAATGGAATTTATGTGAGGAAGAAAACAAAGATGGGAGGTATTTGCCAGCTGGTGGGCATGGGGTGGCATCAATGGGTTGGTGGGCAGGATACGGGACATGAAGTGTGGGATGAGGGTACTGTGGCAAACAGGCTGGAACCACTGAAAGTAGAAGTCAAAGAGCAGGGTTTCACAATAGAGATTTCTTGTAATGGTCTGGTCTACAGTGTGGCTGTCGAGTGAGTAGCTGCAGGAGATAGGGGGGCAGCAGGGAAGATTCCTGGGGTGAAGAACATCAAGAAACAGAGAGGCCAGGTAGCTGGGAGAGTTGCACATGTAGAGATTGAAGTTTTGGAATTACTGTAGACATATGACAGTGAATATGATTGTAACCAGGAGCTCAAGTCTGTGGTGAAGGAAGGGTGATGACCAGAGGAGGGTAGCATGACCCCAGTGGGGAGGAGGGCACAAATATGAAATGAAAGTAGGGCCATGGCTAGCCTATATGATGCTTTTGTGAAAATTAGGAAAAAAAGTCCCTCTTCCAGAGGTAGCAGCCTGACCCCAGGATTCACAGCTTGGGGACTGTAGACTGGATTTTGCTTACTCCTCAGGTAGGCATCCTTGGCCAGGACACACCTACTTGTACAAGCTGCACAGCCCTGCCCCTTAGCCCTGGTTGACTAGCATAGAAGGAATTAGCTTTTCGCAGAAGAAATGTCCTGACAGAGGCAATGGGGAGAAAGGTGAACCACTCATTTTACAGATAGGAAAACTGAGGGCCAACCCAGCCACCACCCTTGAGTCTCTCTCCTCCGGTACAATCATCTTGCAAAACTCCAACACCTGCTGAGCATGTTGTCTGCGCCTAAAACCACAGGTCGAACATATAGGAGGTTGGGGGCAGAATTGGAACGAAACTCGGTTCTCCTGACTCAGCCCTACCTGCCATGCCCTCAGTGGAAGGGATGTTCTAGCAAACACTCCAAGTTGCAAATTCAAAAACATGTTGTCCCTCAAAGTTGCTTCTGTGGGAGGTGACAGACTTCTTTCTAGTGAGGCTGCCATTGTTCCAACCATTTCTGGAAACTCCGTCAGAGAAATGATCTCCAGAGCCAAGCTTCTGAGTCACAGAGACAGCCCACTGCACTGCGGGGCCTTATTTAATACAAAAGGCGTGGGACCTCTTCCTTTTCTGGTGTTGGGTCCGCGACCCCAAGATGTGGCCTGGAAACACGGCCTCTCTTCACTTTATTTCAATACACATTTACTGTGCACTCAATATGTTCCAGGTCTGTGAGATCCCCATCTAAGTGTGTGTGTGTGTGTGTGTGTGTGTGTGTGTGTGTGTCAGCGGGGAGGTTGATCAGGTATTGCTGTGAGGTATGTTCAGTCTAAACAGGTTTTATTTTGCAAGGCTGGCATGCATGAGGCTTGCATCCTTCTGGCATCTAAGATGCAAACAACAGCACCTCGCCCAGCTATTTATGCAGAAAATGAATTTAATAAAGAACACGTGTTAGGTAGTTTGTAGACTCTGGAGAATTAGGCTTCAGGAAGGAGCCTTCCTTGAATTATTTGGTTCTAATGGGGTGCACACACTGCTTGACCCACATAGTAGGTACCCAGCAAACATAGTTCTCCCCAGAATCCCCACACCCCTCTTTTCATCCTTTCATCCTGGGACTGGCATAGCACTTCTGCCACCGCTGACTCCCAGACCTCGATGATTTTCTGCCATTGCCCCACTCGGCCCGAAGACAGATTTCACGGAGTTTCTGGGACCTTGGGTGGTTCTCTAATGCAAACTCACACATGCAGGATGTGCAGGATCTTTGGAGGCCAGGCCACCTGCTGACAGGGCTGCAAAAACTGCCAGGGAAAGTGGAGTCAGCCTCCAGGTTGGGAGGTGGCGCTCAGATTATGTGACGATCCCCAAACATAGGGAGATTGTGTAAAAGAACAGTGAGCATTGCGGACATGACAAAGGTTGTGTATTAGGCTGTAGGCTTCCTTGGGTTCATTATGCTTAGAATTTGGGAAAGCTGCTGTAGGGCCACAGTGGTGACTGGGCCAGTGTCCTTCCTGGTCCAATGGCCCATCTTCAGAGAGAATGATCACCAGCTCAGAGATCTCATTGCTGATTTTTTTTTTTTTTGCTAAAAATTTAGAGTTCCCTTTAAAATGAATGTAATTTAAAGAGAAACAGACAGTTGTATCTCCGATTCTGCAAATGGGTGGTAGTCAAGGTCAAATCCTCCTGCCAGCAAACCTGTGTTCATGGAGAAAGCCAAGGGAGTCCACCTGGAAATGCGATTCCTCAATGATCCATCACTCCTTCTCTCTGGTCTCTATAATAAATAGAAGGATGACCCAGTGGCTCCCTGAGCTTGTTGAGAAAGATCCATCTGACAAGCATCTGTGGAGGGCTTACTAGGTGTCAGGTACTGGGCTTGAGCCTGGGCCAACGGGGCTTACTCAGGCATGAGTAAGATAAGGACTTTGTTTACAGGAAACACAGTTTAGTGTTGGAGACAGACAGGCTTACACTTAACTTTGTGTCCCTGGGGGATAGGGGTAGGAAAAAAGGGCCACGGGGTCTTTCAATCCTGGGACCATGTCTTGGGCCTTGTAAACTCATTTTCTCCATCTGTAAAGTAGAGATAATGGCTTAGCCCATGTGGTTGCTTGAAGGCGTAAATAGTGTAAAGTGTGTGGAGTAGCCAATGCCTGGCGCATAGTAGGCACCCAGCAAGCATAGTTCTCCTCAGTGTCCCCACACCGCTCTTTTCATCCTTTCAGTAAGAAGTGTGAGGGGATCCTAGAGAAGGTGGTGGTAATTCTTGATGGATTTGGGCTGGGCTTCTCATGATGACAGGGGGTTCTTTGGGCAGAGGGCAAGGAAGATGCTTTGGGCACTGGAAGCAGCATGAGCAAAGCCATGGAATGCTGTGTTTGGGGAATGGTGGACCGAATATCTGGTGGGAGGTTTGTGAGTGGGAGAGCAGACCAGCTGGAGGGGCCGTCAGGGGCTCTGTGAGTCATGCTGGGGGTCTGGATGTTCTCCTGGAAGCCTGGGTGGTCAGCGAAGGGCTTTAAGGCAGAGGACCATTCTCAGAAGGCCAGAGCAGCTGCTCTTTGGCTGGTGAAAATCTTTCTCCTTTATTTAGCATTACCCTGGTTCTTGGGAGTTCTCTGAATCTCTGCTTTGAGATAAGGATGGAGAAAGTGGACTGTTTCTTGGCCCTCATTAAGCCAGGGGGATATATAAAGTTGGCTGTCTTGGAGGGCACCTTAACACCATTACATTTCAAATAAGAACCATGATACTGCTATTTGTCGTACCTCTACCACTCTCAAAGCAATGTTAGGTATATTATGGAACTAATCCCAAATCCTTTAGATAGCTTTGTAAAGGCAGATATTATCATTTCTGTTTTGCAGAAGGGGAATCTGAAGCTCAGAAATGTCAGGCAATTTGCTCAAGTTCAGGTAATCAGGACGTGGCCCTGCCAGGGTCCAATGCCACGTCAGTCCAGCTGTAAAGTCTGTGGTGGCTTCACCATGCCATGCTCTTGAGTGCCGCTGGATTATTTCTAACTGGCAGGAAAACTTGCAACATGAAAACTCGATGTCTGTATCTGTCTGTATCTCTCTCTCTGTATTTGAATCCACGCTCTTATCTGTTTCTTATCTCTATTCCTATCTATCTAATGGAATGGCAGGAATTTACTTAGTATCTCAGATTCTCTTGCATTCTGTTCCTCAAATCTCTGCGAATTCCAGTGCACTCCCCTCTCTGGATGAAGAAGCTGAAATGTGGTCAACTGTTGCCATCAAAGATGTCCTAGAGGGAGGGTGTCCTGCCCTCCACCTCAGTCATGGGCAGACCCAGAACTGGTTCCATGAGAAAGAAGTTTGGGGAGCAACCTGCAAGGTGTGGTGGATTCCCTAGACTTTTATGTCTCTCTGCAGATCCTGCCAATCTCTTGGCAATGCTGGACAGCTCTGGTGGTTCATGGTGTGGTGGAGCAGATACACCTCACAGAGTTCAAGTATCAGCTCTGCTCTCACTACCTTCCTTGGGTGAGCTTGGGTGAGCTATGAGCGCCCTGAGCCTCGGGGCATAGGTGTTGGGCTGGGGGGTGGGGATGGTGACTGTACTTGCCTACAGGCTGTTGTGAGGATAAAACAAGATTCCTGTAAAATTCTGGGCATAGAAATGCTTATCAGGTGTTTTGTTTAAGTTTCTCTCACCTGAGGTGGAAATGTGTTAAGTCACATTTGATGGTCTTTTTGAGTATTTATCCCCAGTCTCATTTTTGAGAAGACAGAATGGGATGAGATGGTAAGGCTGGTTGGCCATGGCCGGGAAGAGTTGCGAGAAGAGAAGAAAGAACAAAGAAAAGGCTTATCAGAGGCAAAGCTCAGCACCTTTGTAACTTATTCAGGATCTAAGCCAGGTCTGCCCACGAAGGCGGTAGCAGATGCGCCTGGGGGGGCCCCTTTGCTGCCGAGCGTGTCCGTAAAAGGTTGGATGAAATCTTCATCAAGCCATAAATATGTTTTGGGCTCTAAACACAACCTTTCCTTAAAGGGCAAAATGCTCTTAAGTGGGGAGGCGACTTTATTTGGGTTTCCCTGGGGTGGGCAGCGGTCCACAGAAGGCCTCTGGCAGGAAGCAGCTCTGGTGGCTCCTGGCCAGGCCGGTGGAGACCTCTGACCTTCTCCCTGGCCATCAGGAACTTCTGCTTCCCCAGGAGGAGGAAAGTAGCAGGGAGGAGGGGAAAGCACAGGGAGGAGCATTTGGGAAAAAAAAAGGAGCTTTTCCGGAAAACAGTTGGCTGTTAGGGAACCAAGGTGAGTGGGAGGACCCTGACTGTTAGTCTTAAGGGGCTCCTTGGTGCTTTTGCTGGCTGTTGTTTATTTCCCTTGTTTGTTTGTGACCCTTGCTTCTTAAGCATATCTTGAAGTCACCGAGTGATGAAGGATCACCAGTCCCATCTCTCCATTTTGCTTTAGGTGACAAAGGCCCGGAAAGAGGAAGTGAATTCCCAGAGCCAACTGGACTCTGCACCAGCCCTTCCCTGCTCTCTGGTGCCATTTTGTGATCTAATTCTTCTAGAGTTGGGGAATGGGTGGTGGTGGTGGTGAATAATAACAACAGCAGCTAAAGTTAATTTTTTGCACTAGACATTTCTCGAGCTGGAGTATTTATTTCATGGGCTCAGTTTCATTTAATCTTGGGTGGTAGAGGTGCCATTGTGATCAGCTCCGTTTTCCAGATGAGAAAGCTGAGGTTCAGAAGAATGAAATGACCGGCCAAATGTGAAGTGATAACTGGCAAGGGAGGGTTGGGACTTAAGTCTTAAGGATAGATGGGGGATACCTTGGTGGCTCAGCGGTTTAGCACCTGCCTTCGACCGAGGGCGTGATCCTGGAGTCCCGGGATCGAGTCCCACATCGGTCCTTCTGCATGGAGCCTGCTTCTCCCTCTGCCTCTGTCATTGCCTCTCTCTCTCTCTCTCTCTCTCTCTCTCTCTGTCTCTCAGAATAAATAAATAAAACCTTAAAAAAAAAAAGGATGGGTGGGCCCCAGTGAGCCACTGCTGGGTGGCAGCTACTGTGTTTTACTCACCTCCCTCATTTTCTGCAAGGCTTGGTATACAGAGGTCAAATTGCCCAGTAAATTATTTTCCTGTAAGTGATGGTGAATTTTTTTTCTCATTTTACCTTTCTGTTGGGTCTTAATGCAGAGACCACGTGTTAGGTATTCAAGATTGATTAGCTCAAAATTAATTTTCATGGGTAAGAAGGAATTGGTTTACAGAGACAAGGTGTTAAGGTCCACATATGAGATCTGTGGTCTCCTTGAGATAAAAAAAAAATATGGCAAGAGAGTGCACAGTTAATGTTGTTTTACATTTACCCAGCTGTTACCTACTGAAGAGAGGTAACGTGTTGGGTGCTTCTTTTGCATGCGTTATGTCAACATCATTGCAACAATCTTGGGGGAGGGTGTAATGTTGTGATTTACAGATGAAATTTAGAGTTACACTAACTTTCCTAGGGCTACACTAAAAATGCAAGAGTGTGGTTAGGGACCTGGAACAATCAGAACCCTAAGTCTACTATGCCCAGTTACCCTTCAGGTGTTGGAAAAATCATTTAAATGGAGGGATAACCAGACTGACCTTCCATTCCTCCCACTCAGGTGGATTTATTTGTTTTTCCTCTGAAGAGTGGAGGGCTAATCCACACCAGAGGTAGGGAGTAAATTTAACAGTGACTTTGGATGGACCCAACATTCAGCATGGGTCAAGGGACTGGGGCTAGTGGGATAACACCAATGACTTCCTTGTGCTCAGAAATATTTGGATTACCAAGCAGACCATGCTGAATGAGAACTAATTCCAAGATTACCTCACTTACTGAAAAATTAAGCTGAAACAACCAAACTATCCACTGGATGTCTGGCTGTCTTGTAGCAGCTAAAGAGAGCAATCTGGACTCTTGTTACCTATAGCAAGGACAGGGGCTGCATGTGTTCATCCAACTGAGCTGCTTTTTTGAGGATTGCTAGTATGTGGGGACCCCTCCCCAATGTGAGTTCGCTCCCCAGGATCTATATCTACAAGCTGGGACCCGTCGAAATGGAAAGTGAAGTGTTTCTCTTCTGTTCTCTCTTTGTCACTTCCCCCACTGTTCTCGGTCCTTTTGGGCAGGACTGATGGCTTTTTGCTGGGGTGGCATGAGAAAGCCTGCCGATCTGCAGCTTCTGATGTCACAGGCCTTTAAAACACCAAGAAGCAAGTTTCCAGTCTGTAAGCTGTAAGGGCAGGGGGCTTGATGTGCTTGGTGGGGGTGCTGGGGAATCCTGAGGGTGTGGCAGCAGCTCTAGGAGGTCCCCAGAAGGGTTTTTACATGCTAGGAATATGCTAGGAATGGACAGTTGTTCCAAGCGCAGGGTCATCTTACGGGGGGATGTGTTTTTTTTAGTGGACTGAACTGAGCTGTAGCTGGTGAGGGTTGGGCTGGTGAGCATGTGTGTGTGTGTGTGTGTGTGTGTGTGTGTGTGTGTGAGTGTATGCATTACGCATTATGCATGTGTGTATGTCTGCATGTGTGTGAGTGTGTGTGTGTTCCTTTAGGGATGCTAGACTAGGTTTGGACTTAGCCCAGCAAAGCCCCTTTCAAGCAGAAAGCAGAAAGAAAGCTCAGTCCCTCCTTCCTCCCCACCAGAGCTTGGGTGGCTGCATGGTGGGGAAGGCATTTATAAGCTATTTTCTCACTTTCACACTGTCTCCTCCGTCCCAAATGGTGGCACAAACAGTACTTTTGTGAGAGACCCCGGGCGGGCGGCTAGGGTTCTCTGGTTTCCATGGAAACCATAAAGCCCACTGGAAGGGGGTTAGAGAGAGGAGGGGCAGAGCTGGCTGGGAGGCCCCCTCTCCAGACAAAGGGGAGGGACAAAGGCTGGGGGGAGGGGGAGCAGGGTTGTCACTGAAGACGATTTATTGTCCTTGTCTCATGGCTTTCCAAATTGCTTACAGGAGCCACAGGGCCTGGGGAAGAAAGATGAAAGGCACCGTGAGCTGTGTCCTGGAGCCTGAGCAAGATGCCAGGACGGAGACAAAGGGACTAGAGGAAGAGCCCTCTGCCTACCCCACTGCCTTTAAGATAACCCTGAATTCCCTGGACCACCAGTCAAGGCTGTCAGTATCTAATTCCACCAGAGCTGTCCACTTTCCTCGATTTCCTCCCTGACAGGCCCTTAGAACAAGTGTTGGCCCTGCCACTAGAAATACCTCCGGGGCAGTGACCTTGTCTTATTTATTTGTGCATTGCCAGTGCCTGGCTCCATAGCTGAACCGTATGAACTGATAAAATGTGCATACTTACGCCAGAACTGGGAGCCTTGGCTCCGAGGGAGCTCGGTGCCTGGAAAGCCCTGGTTCCTCCCGGTGCCCATGCAAAGTCCAGCCCTTCCTTCATGGCCCACTCAAGCCCCGCCCTCTCTATGACGTATTCCCAGCCCCCATGCACAACCACTGCCTTCAACGCGTGCACAGAGCCCCTTGATTTGCAGGCACATATGAACATCTGGTTTCCCTGAACGCCTGCATCTGTGCTTAGTTCCAGCCTCTGTTCTCTCTTTAAAATTCAAGCTCTTTCCCTCTGGTGGGAAAGGACAGGGAATCTGGAGGACAGTAATACTAATCAATAATCCTGTTTCTAATCATGAGTGCTTTGAACGCAAAGTATCATTCAGAGCAAAAACCAATCTGAGGGTGAGTCTTGGCTCTGCATCTACTCTCAGTGAACATGACCAAGACATCCTCATTCTCTGATCCTCATCTGGAATCTAGGTATTGTAAATAACAATTTCCATATTCTCTTCAGAGGGTTATTTTGAAGCTCATAAGCGTTATTAGTCAGGACAGTGCTTTGGAACCTGGCAGATGCCCTGACGCTGTGTGTTATTGTCATTGTTTGGGGTTCTGAATGTAGGGAGCCTGTCTTACTGATTTTATGCCATCCCCCATCCCACCCCATGTACAAGTGCTTAGCTATCATCCTGGGGAAACACAAAGCAAATGTTTGTTGAGTTGAGCTATAGATTTAGAGAGATAATAGCCCTGGGAGGGTTGACTGAGTCCAGGTAGGGAATCCCATCGTGTGGCCATCTGGAGCTTGGGTATTGTTAGGGTTTGGGGGGCATTTTTTTAGGATACCCAATCTGCAGGGATCAAAGGTCACAGCATAGGGCACCACAATTATTAAGAGGAAATTTAGAGATAGGATAAGGTAGGGTGAAGATTAAGAAATCCTTAAGAGTGGGGATTAGGGAAGCTCAGATTTTTTTTAATTAAAAAATTTTTAAATTTAAATTTTAGTTAACATACAGCATAATATTAGTTTCTGGAGTAGAATTCAGTGACTTACCACTTACATACAACACCCAGTGCTCATCACAAGTGCCCTCCTTAATGCCCATCCCCTATCTAGCCCATCCCCCGCCCACCTCCCCCCAGCCATCCTCTGTCCTTAAGAGTCACTTATGGCTTGTTTCCCTTTCTTCTTTTCTTTCCCCCTTCCCATATGTTCATCTGTTTTCTTTCTTAAATTCCACACATGAGTGAGATCATATGGTATTTGTCTTTCTCTGACTGACTTACTTCACTTAGCATTATACACTCTAGCTCCATCCATGTCATTGCAAATGGCAAGATTTCATTCTTTTTGTAGGCTGAGTAGTATTCCACTGTGTGTGTGTGTGTGACATCTGGATTCTTTCATCAGTTGATGGAAATCTAGGGTCTCCATAGATTGGCTATTGTGGTAATGCTGCTATAAATGTTGGGGTGCACATACCCCTTTGCATCTGTATTTTTGTATCCTTTGGATAAATACCTAGTAGTGCAATTGCTGGAGCATAGGTTAAAAACTTCTATTTTTCACTTTTTGAAGAAGCTCCATTCTGTTCTCCAGAGTGGCTGCACCAGTTTGCATTCCCACCAACAGGGCAAGAGGTTGGGGAAACTCAGATTTTAAAAATACTTGGGTACCTGTTGCCACTTTCATTTACAAATCATCATCTGGCTTCATTTTTCCAACTGCCTTGTGAATGTTATCGTTCCCATTTAGAGGTGAAGAGACATGCTCAGACCTGGCACTTCCTCCAGCGCTCCATATTAACTCCCTGACCCTGGACTGAGGTCTTGAGGTCCCATTGCCCTAATGGAGCAGGAGTAAGATGACCTTCGTAAAAGGCCGGCTGACTAGTTTCTCAGGGGAGAGAAAACCAATAGGTGTGGTGACTGTAAGAAAACATTTGGTTGGAACTCACAGCTTGTCATTCAGGAGTGAGCTCACAGCAGGGAAGAGAAGCCCAATAGAACTTCCTGAGTCGTTGCCTCCCCACCCCCCCCAAGTTGGGGGTTGGGGTTGGGGCTGGTCTCTGCATCTCCTGCCAGTATATCCACTCAACTCACAAACATCCATCCTGGTAGTGCATAGGGTGGGGGGACACGCAGGGGCAAGGAGTCTGAAGGGAGATGGGGAAGTAAACTGGTGATCACCAGCAGCTGGCCTCCCCTCCTCCCCGGCCCCTGAGCCTCTAGCTTCCCAGGGGCAGGGGTGAGTCTGATTAAAAACCGTTTGTCAGGACGTGCCCACCAGCTGCCGGCTGACCTCAGAGGCTGTTTAATGTCCAGCAACACAATGTCAGTCACAACCTTTGCCCTGTCGGCACCATTGGAGGATGGAGCTTATTCCAAGAAGGAAAACATCTTTAAAATAGAAGCTAGCCGCCTCAGCCCACCCCTTGGCTCTTCCTGCAACTTCAAGGCACTCGTTGAAGCCTGGAGGTGGCTGTTTTCCTTCTCCGGTAGAGCCAAGAAAGGGGCCAGGTGGGAGATTTACCAAGTGGAGCAGACCACTGGGACCAATTACTGTCTTGGATCCCGTGAAAACATTTTAATTTCCAAGGAAATGTCTCAGAAAGGCCCCTCACCCCTTTTACAAAGCGGGGAGGATCCTCCTTATTGTCATGCCATAGCCCCTGCCTGTTACCCACAAGGGCAGCACACGCTTCCAAGGCCAGAGCCACATGCTGCAGTAAGGTAACCACATGTGGCTGCTCAAATTTAAAATTATATTATTTGACATTAAGTACAATTACTGTTTTAGTTCTTCACTTGTGCTAGGCATGTTTCAAGTTCAGCCACATGTGGCTGGTCCCTATCAGACTGGACAGGACAGATAGAGGATATTTCCATCATTGCAGAATGTTCTTTTGGACAGCACTGGCCTAGAGCAATGGTTCTCTACTCGGGCTGCCCATTGCATTCCCCTGGGAGCTTATAAAAGGTCCTGATGCCTGGCTGAGGCTCAAGCTAAGACTCAAAGTGAATGGTTTAGGATGGGATTTGGCATTGGGAATTTTCAAATGTTCCTTAAGTGATTCTAATGCATGGTCAACACCGGTCTGCTGAGTACCAGACTTTACTTGTTATAAGGATCATGTGGAGCTTTTTAAGAAATGTACAGATTCCTGGAAAACTTCCCTAAGGCTTCTGATTCAGCAGGTCTGGGGCAGTTCTCAGGAACCTGTGTTTTTATTAAGCATATCAAGTAATTCTCATGGTCAAGTGGGTTAGCAAAAAAAAAAAAAAAAAAGTTGTGGAAAGCTCATGCACCCGGTACCTGTTAGGTGGGTTGTGCTGGGGCTTGAGTCATAGGCCATGCAGTCCAGCAAGGTGGGCTTTAGGTACACACCTATGTCACAGGTAAGGAGAATGAAAATTCAGGAAAGGTGAAGTCCTTTCCCAAAGTCACTAGCCAGTAAGTGGCAGCAATGGCCTTCAGACGTTGTCCGAGTGTTAAAGAAAGTGGGTTCTGGAGTCGTTTTGGTGTTTAAGTGCCACTAAATGTGTGGCCTTGGACAAGTCACTAAGCCTCTCAAAGTCAATTTTTCCTTCTTTGTAAATTGGAAATCACAGCGGTACATATCTCCTAGGGGTGTGGCAGTGGTTAAGTGAGATAATGCAGCTGAAGGACTTTGTGTGGTACCAGAGGCATGGGAGGAGCATTGGGTTACTGTCTGGAAGGCTTCTGGCCCTACTCCTGCTTCCATGTGGGCGTGCGTGCTCTTTCTCTAAAATAAATAAATAAAATCTTAAAAAAAGAAGAAGTCTCCTTGCTGTTGAGCAGGTGGGCCCAGGCTGCCTCCTGGCCCCACGTCCGTCCCCTGTGCTGCAGGACTGCAAATACAACTTCCTCACAGTAATGAAAACAGTAATAGGAACAGTAACAGTGATTTGTAATCAAGTAGCAGCTGCCACTCACCAAAAGCTTGAACTCCAGGTGCTGGGCTAAGTGCTTTATATGTCAATATGCTTAATCCTTTCTGCAAGCCTGTGACGCAGCTACTGTTACAGCTCTCTTTTTTTCCGTACCAAGAAACGGAGGAAGAGAGTCTCTAGTACACTCATCTGTGGTCACATAAGCAGTAATGAGCAGAACTGAGATTTGAAACCAGGTTCACCCCCAAAACTACTCCTCTAAGTTGTCACCCAAACAGAAAAAAAGAAAGAAAACATAGTGGAAACGAATTTTGTGTTTCACTGTATAAGGCACTTGCATGAGTGTGGAATCATTGGGTTCTTATGATGCACCTTGTGGGGTGGGGGTAGTTATCATAATTCCCAGATGAGGAAAATGCGGCCCCTGGAAGGTATGATGTACAAGGATCACCTAAGCAGTGGTAGTAAGACACAGAAGACCATGACAGCCACACTCCTGCTCTTTCCAAAACACCATCACTCAAGGCAAATTATACTTCTTATTCTCCGTCTGTGATCGTCCTCATCCCTCTTCTGCTTTGTCCATGGAAGATGAGGAGCCTTTCTCCTCGAGGGGTGGAAGTGCTTGGATTTGGTTAAGGCCTGAGAAAACACAAGATGGGAGTTATCTTGTTATCCATCTTGGTTTCAGTTCTTTCCCAAGGATGAGGGAAGATCCTGTGACCTCCAGATTCCCTGTAGGGAAATGTTGGCTCCTGGGAAGGCCATTCCCCCCTTCCTTTACTGAGTTCTTCATTTAGAACAAAAACTAGCTAAGTCGGGCACTGAGGGGGGCACTTGACGGGATGAGCACTGGGTGTTATGCTATATGTTGGCAAATCAAACTCCAATAAAAAATATACAACCCCCCCCCAAAACCCCAAAACCAAAACACTAGCTAAGTAGGCAGCAAGGGGCTGGAGCAAGAGAATGGGTGCCAGAGTTGGATAGATCTGGATTTGAATTGCTGTTTTTTTTTCTTGATGTGTGGCCTTAGGCACATCATTTAACCTTTCTGAGCCCCAGCTCATTCTACTGTAAAGCTAAGAATAATGTTTATTTTACATCATTATTGCAAGGGTTGAATTAGACAATGGTCATCAATGCCTTGCACTGCCTGATGCACAGGGCATCCCAATGGCAACCGTCATCATCTGTGATCACCCTGAACAGCCAGCCAAGCAGAGAAGCAGAGGGAGGGACAGCTGCCACGCTCCACCTGGAGTTGCCCCCTGGCCCCTTTCTCTCAGTGTTGATGCGGACAGAGGAAAGGGGGGTTGCTCCTGGAGAAAGGACAGAGGCCCTTTAATGAGCTCAGGAAAGCCCATCTCCTGACAATAACAGCCCAGGACTCTGCAATAACATCCTGCCAGAAGAGGCAGCGACAGGATGCGTGCTGGGAGTGGGAGCGTGTGGCTGCCCCACTGCCCGCCTGCCTGCCCGCCTGCCCCTTAGCCCCGAGAGGCTCAGGAAGTAGCAGCCAGGGATCAGAGAGAGATGAAGACTTCCCCCCTCCACATGCATCCTGGACTGATATAGAGACAGGAATATCAGCTGTCTTGGACAGAGCCTTCTGTTGGGCAGATTGTTAGTGCTTTCTCTGATCTGCTCCCACCCCACTGGTGCCCTTGCTTCAGCTGGAGCTGTTTCCTGGACCCACGCTCAGTGGCCTCCTACAGTCACACAGAGTCAAGGAGCAGGACCAGTAAAGGGGAGAGGTTGGTCCCCGCTGGCCAATCAAAGGACTCATATCTGTTGAAAGCCTTCTGGGTGCTGAGGATGGAGCTTGTCTGTGGAAATGCAATATGATATAGAGATACACCATCTCTGCCCCTGAGGGCTTTACAGTGAGTGGGGTACAGAGAAGATGAGCAAATACTGTGAGCTGAATGAAGTTTCAAAAGTCAAGGGAGCTTGGGGGGTTGTTGGGGGGTGGTGGGAGAGCATGGATGCTGGCTCCGTGGTGGAGAAGATGGGCACACAGCTGAAGGATGGGCAAGAGTTGGCCAGGCAAAGAGGTGTGAGCGTTGCTAAGGAGGGTTGAGCTGGGGCCGTAGCTCTGAGTACCAAAGGCTTGTAGCTGGAGAGGAGGCGAGGGCCAGTAGCTTTGTGGGCCAGTCACATCTAGACGGATGAACTTCATCTGAAGGGTAGGGTAGAGGGGAACCCATGGAAGCCTTTAAGGCAGGGAAGTGATGAAATTAGATTTTCGATCTGAATCTTGACACAGGCCCTCCAATCAGTGAGCAAAACTTCACAAGGGCCCTCTCTGCTCTCAAGCCTGGAGGAGATCCGAGAAAGTTGGTGGTCAGAACCACAGTCCTACAAACTGGAGGGCAGAGACCTGCTGGCACACAGCGGGTAGGCTTGGGGTAGGCTCACAGCCTGTCTCGGTCGGTTGGTCATACGTACAGTGAGCTGGGCAAGCCACTTTCACCTTCAAGACATATATATATATATATAAAGGTGGAACCAGATGAATCCAAAGTAAGTCGAAGCTTACAGTCTGGGGATACTTGGAAAATGCTGTCTGATTCTTAGAAAATACCTGATCAGGGATAGGGAGTGGAGGGAGAACCAGAAGTCTGTGTGTCCTGGGAAGTGGATGTCGTGCATGCAGAGAAGGGAGGGATCACCTCAGTGTGTTCACTGCCTGCTGGAACCGAAGTTGGATTTCCCATTACTCGCCATCCTGAGTGGCATTAACCTCTCCAGGTGGTGGGTGGGGGACACTCTCCCCCCACCCAGGAAAGTCTAGAGATCTTGCTTTCAGGACGCTCACACTCCGAGTCTTTGGAGGCCCTAGTCCCTAGAATCATAAATAGGGTCCATACCTCTGAAGTCAGGGAGGCAACAGGGAAAGATGTCCAATTGAATATAATAGGAGACCCTGGCTCTGCTAGTGAGTGACATGTTGTGTGATGTTGGGAACATGTCACTACTCCTCTCAGGGTCTTAGTTTTCTCATTTATGCAATGACAGAGTTTTTTGAAGTGACGGCTGTGTTCTGGGCTAGTGATCAAAGATGGAAAAGACTAGGTCCCTTCCCTCAGGCAGCCTTGAGAAACCTGTACGTTCAGTGCAGTGTACTGAGTATGAGGCTAAAGGGATGCTCAGGATTAGGGACCTAAGTCCAGTGGGGGAGGTGTAGGAGGGATTCCTGGAGGAGGAGGCTGCACTCCCACTTGAATGGTCCGTGGAAGACAGTTGGTAGAAAGAGGTTTGCGGGGGGTGGAGGGGGGAGAGTACTTTAGACATTTCCAAAGAACAAAGAATCTATCTTAGTCATGTTGCCTTTGGCAGCAGAAACTCCAGTTCCCCCCTCCCCCCACCTCCCCTGGGTCTGACTGATGCTCTGGAGCTCCTCTGTCTGCCCACTGGCTGGGAGGGCAGCCAGCACCACAGGTCTCTGGGGTGGACTTCTGAAGCACCCTCTGCTGGGATGAACTCTGAGCATAGCCCACAGTTGACTTGAAGTCACAAGCTGGCCTTGGGCAAAGTTTTCCACCAGTCAGCAGGATGTCTCCTTAGGAGCCTCAAAGACTTAGATCAGAGCCAGCATAGCCTTGGTCTCTGCCAGAATTTGCTGGAAGAGATGCCATCCACTGCCCAGGAGCTTCATAAGGGCAGAAAACCCAGCTTGGGAATATTTATTGAGTATAAATCCATCACAGGGTGACTAGGGGTGAGAGAAAACAAACCACCTCATCAAACAACACATACACACACACACACACACACACACACACACACCCCACACGGGAACGGGTAGGAAAGCTGTGGAGGAGAGGGTGTGGTCTCCTGGGAGAATCTAGTAGGGTCTGCAGGCTGGTCTCCATTCCTGGAAGACTCCTGTGCAGGGTTGCTAAAGGTGGGCTCTCAGGAAGGAGAAGAAACTCGATAGCTGAAGAATAAGGTGAGAGACAGGAGGCAGTCTGGCGTTCTAGGCAAAGGAACAGTATGAACCAAGGCTCTAGGATGGTGGTGGTGGTGAGGTAATGCTGAGGGGTTGGCTGGTAAGGCTAGCTCTGCTGGTCCTGCAGGCTGTACTGGGGCTTTTGTTCTTTACCCTAAAAGCAATGGGAGTGGAAGGGGCAGACCCACATGGGGGGGGGGGAGGGAGACTAATAGGATCAGATTTGTGTTTTGAAAAGAAACATCACCCTGATGCCTCCGAGGATGGATGGATCCGGAGGAGGAGGCAGTGAATGTGGCTGGATCAGCTTGACTCCTGCACTGATCAGGGTGGGAGAACAGGGTGGCCTGAGCTGGCTGAGGCAGTGGCCACTATGGGGCTGCTGAGTCGATATGGGTTTTGGAAGTGTGGTGGACGTGTTCTGGTTTCTGAAATGTCAGAGCTGTGGAGCATCACACAGTCATCTCGTCTACCTCCTCGTCTGCCAACATAAGGCCACTGAGGCTCAGAAATTAGGGACAGCAGAGCCAGCATGAGAGCCACACCCTGTGCTCCTCCTATACTCTTACAGTGGAGCTGTAGGAAAATAGTTGGAGCAAGAAGAAGCTTTAGAAATCAACTCGTCTAATTCTTACATTTTATAGATAAGGAAATTGAGGCCCCAAGGAATGAGGTCTTTAGGGCCAAAGGCCACCCAGGGAGTTAATTAATTAATCAATGGAATGGTCTATGCCTATATAAACATGGCTCTGTTGACCTCTAGATAGTGGGACATGTGTTTGTTCAGGAGGGAGATAACTTGGCAGGAGTCCCTCCAAATGCTTTCCCAAGCCTCCTTGCGCCCGCTGGCTCCTCTCTCAGCTGGCCTGGGGTTAGGGAATCCAGATGTCTGGGGCCATGAAGCCAGCTGGATTTTCCCATGTCATGGGTTCCCAGTGTTTGGACTCAATGGGTTCAGCAGCCATGCTGGTCGCATGGAGGGAAAGCCGAGCTGTTCTCTCCCTGAGTTTCCCAGCATCTGAGTTTACAGAGAGGGTTAATTTTCTTGGGTGCCTTGGAGGTGGCCCCTCCAGCCTGGCTAAAGCCACAACTGCAAGCTTGCCATCTTGTACGTAACCACAGGGACAGGGCTCTTTAGAACCAAGCATGGTGACAGGGTCCGACAGATGTTATCAAACATTGTGCAGCTTCCAGATGTAAGAAATCATTTAGAAGACGTGTTAATGTGGAAGCCAAAATGTTGGGATTTTCATTTTTGGGTGGGGGAGAGAAACAGGCTGAATATTTGAAATTGGGATTGCGTTAGAGAGTTCTAGAACTTTACCTTTGGCAGCGGAGTAGGTCATTGTCAGTGAGACCCTGGCTTTGTCCCAGAGGAATCTTTGGGGGGGGGGGATAGAAGCCTGCTTCAGTTCTCTGAAGATGCTCCCTCAGGCCCTCAGGAATGTTCAGGCAATGGGGACAGTGGCACCAGCCTTTGCAGAGCCTCCAGTAGCTGGGAAGATGGTGGCGTGTGGAAAAGCTTCCAGTTTTTGGAATTGTACGACCCTTGGCGTGCAAAAGGGGAGCACACTTGTGTCCTGGCTTCATTATGACCACCTGTATGACACTGGTACTCACCTCTCTGAGCCTCAGTTTCCTGTGGGGATGAGGATACTTATTTCACAGTGCCGTTGTGTGAAATGAGCTAGCTGATGAAACGCACTTAGTGTGGTGTCTAGCATTGAAAAAGTGCTCAACATCAGGGAAATACAAATCAAAACCACAGTGAGATACCACCTCACACCAGTGAGAATGGGGAAAATTAACAAGGCAGGAAACCACAAATGTTGGAGAGGATGCAGAGAAAAGGGAACCCTCTTACACTGTTGGTGGGAATGTGAACTGGTGCAGCCACTCTGGAAAACTGTGTGGAGGTTCCTCAAAGAGTTAAAATAAACCTGCCCTACGACCCAGCAATTGCACTGTTGGGGATTTACCCCAAAGATACAGATGCAGTGAAACGCCGGGACACCTGCACCCCAATGTTTATAGCAGCAATGTCCACAATAGCCAAACTGTGGAAGGAGCCTCAGTGTCCATCGAAAGATGAATGGATAAAGAAGATGTGGTCTATGTATACAATGGAATATTCCTCAGCCATTAGAAACGACAAATACCCACCATTTGCTTCGACGTGGATGGAACTGGAGGGTATTATGCTGAGTGAAGTAAGTCAATCGGAGAAGGACAAACATTAGATGGTCTCATTCATTTGGGGAATATAAAAAATAGTGAAAGGGAATAAAGGGGAAAGGAGAAAAAATGAGTGGGAAATATCAGAAAGGGAGGCAGAACATGAGAGACTCCTAACTCTGGGAAACGGACAAGGGGTAGTGGACGGGGAGGAGGGCGAGGAGTGGGGGTGACTGGGTGATGGGCACTGAGGGGGGCACTTGATGGGATGAGCACTGGGTGTTATGCTATATGTTGGCAAATTGAACTCCAATTAAAAAATATGTAAAAAAAAAAAAAAGAAAAAGTGCTCAATTTATGTTGTTCTTATTTGTCACTCTGGGACCCTGCAATCAACCAAGACTGAGTCAGATTGATTCAGAACAGAACCTTCCTCTTCGATGCTGGCCACTGCTAGTTGTCTCTTGGGGTTCACTGCCATGGCAACGGGTCGGTGCGGTGATGAGGAAGGCAATGGGGGCAGCCAAGCAGCCAGAACGCTGCCTGGCCTGCCGGCGCCACATCCAGCGAGGGCAGCAGCCTGATTCATGGGCGCCTGACCCGCTGGCCTCGTGTTGGGCCACCCTGGGGGAGGCTTCTTGCCCAGGGAGGGGCACGGCCTTACTGGCTGCGGTGTGCCAGGCCCCTGGGCAGTGGGCACGGTTACAGGTGCCACAGAGTCTTAGAACTGCCGAAGCAGCATATTAGAGCTGAAAGGGACCCCAGAGATGAATTATTCCAGTGTCCTTTCTTTACGGCTGAATACAGAGCAAATGGGTAATGAAGGCTTCCAGTGTGCCCGGCACGGTATGAATTTCTTCCCCCATAGGTTTATTTCTACAACAATCTTGCGCACTAGGTATAATTATCCTCATCAGGGAGTCAAACACCAGGGGTGTGAAGTCTGTCATCACCATGCACAGCGAGGATTTGCACCCAAGACTTCTCTGATTTCAGCTCCCACGTTCTTTCGACTCTTTGTGTTACTGTTTGTCTGGCTTTTGGGAACTCATCTGGCTTAGCCTTCTCTTGCATTTCCAGTGTCTCAGAGAGTGCTTCCTACGTATTAGGGGAATCACCATGAATGATCTCGGTGCCATTTTTTTGCAGGTAGGCTTCTGAAAATGGGCCAGGAAAGTATGTGTGTATCTGGGACCTCTGTCAGACCCAAGGACAGGAGAGGCCCTAAAGATGAGAGTCCTCGGTTGGCATCCCGGCGCCCCTCAGCAGCCTGTTCTCCTATAAGTTCCAGTCACACTGAATTCCAAGCTGAACATGTACTTCACTTCCCCTGTGTGCCTTCTCTCTCACTTTTCCCTACCCGAATCACCCTCATTTCCATCTTTAAGTGAGGAGCCTGTACCCACATTTCAGACGTTTCCTTTTCCACGATGTTTTCCTTGGTTCCTTTCAGGGAATCTGATCTCTTGCTTCTCTGAATTTCTGTACTACTTGTGGGTCTCCTGTGTATGTCCTTGATTGCATTTTGCATTGCATTCTGTTATCTTTTGAATGCATCATCCCCCTGCCATTAGGCCGTACACTCCTATTGGGCCTTGATCTTGTTATATCTTGGCCTCAACTGGGACATCTAGCACACTGGCACACACAGCAGCTGTCATAAATGTGGAATTGAATGCAGTTGACCTGGTGCAGAGCCCACCCCACCATCCTGGGTCCCCTGTTACTCTGATACTCTGGTGTTGAGCAGGATTCACCAGGGAGTAGGACTAGAACCAGACAGGCCTGGAGGTGGGCCTTGGTCCGCCTCTTCTCTCCCAAATGTGGGCTGAAAGCAGGTCCTCTCCAGGGACCTCTCTGACCTCGGCTGACCTTCACGAGGGCTGTTTTCTCATTCTCTTGGATTGGGCTGAGAAAAACAGGAAGAATCATTAAGAGACAGTGCCTTCTGAGCCAGCAAAATTATCACTGATTCTTTTTACAGACACCAAAAGCTTTGTGTATTGTGACAAAAGAGCGGGCTTTTCCTGCAGGCCCTGGGGAGAAGCCTCTACTAACCTCCTGGATCCACCCTAGGCTCCACTTTCAGCTCCCTTCGCCTTTCTTCCTCTTCCTTTTACACTTAGGATTGCTTGTGTTTTCCATACTTAAAAAACGTAGAGTTGGAGGACCGACCTCTCAGCCGTGTCTAAGATCTTTCCCTGGGAGATCTTCTGACTCCTTCCCATTCAATATGTGATCTGTAGACCAGTGAAATGGAATTCCCAGGCCCTTCCCAGCCTACTAATACAGAATCTACACCTTGAGAAGACCCCCAGGGAATTGTTACGCGCACCGAAGATTGAGAAGAGCTGCTCTAACCCACTTATATTTATTTTTATTATTATTTTTTAAAATAAGAGGTGGCATCTGGGCTCTGGAGAGGGAAATTGACTTCTGAGTTAGTAGCAAGATTAATTTGGTTTAATAAACATTTGTGGAACAGCTGCTGCACACCCAGCCCCATGCTTGGCTCTGTAGATAAAATTTGAAGTGTGGATCCTGGTCTCTTTGGTCTTTTTGTTATTCTTTCATGTTTCTAATATCACCTTGCCCACACAAGGGCCTCAGCAAGTGTTTGCTGAATTCCAGCCTCGGGTTGCTTCTTCTTCCCTGCAGCTGCCTTCTGTAATTACCAGCTTCCCTGGGTAACTCATAGCACTTTCAGAAAGAAATAAATAAGGTTTTTAAGGAGGAATTCAGATAGTGGGCTGTATCCTTCATTTTACCAACTCTGGAGAGTAGGATCCCAGGAGTCTAATAATGAGAGAGGGGGCCTGAAGTCCAGAAATCAGTATATCACAGAGGACAGAAGGGGAGCATCTATCTGTACTGGAACAAGGGGTGATTTCATACTGGAGAAACATCTTTGATGAAGCAATATGCAATATCTAAAAGGCCCGAATATCAGAGCTCGGCTCTGCTTCACCTAAGTGAAGATCTCTGGAGATCTGATCTCTATTGGAGTGTGTAGTTCTTCCTTTAGGGGCTTTCTTCCTGATTTAACATTTGCTTAAAGTAATCGCTAGAAACTACCTTTATTTGTAAGGCAGGCTTCACACCCCCTTATCTATTCATCAGAATAGAGACTGTGTAGTGCAGCTGCTCTCACTGTGATTCACAGGCCCAGCGTCTGCATCTGCACTTCCTTTGGCTGCTGTATCACCTCCGGGAGCTCCATATTCTTCTACTATTGTGGACTGGAACAGGGTTTTTAAATTTTTTGTACGGAAGGAGTCACATAACACTTTGCATCTGAGTTGTAAATGACTTTTCCTTTGGGGAGAAACATGCTGTCATGATGTGTTTCACAATGACATTTTCAGTAGTAGCTTGGGATGGATGTCAATACTCTTCAAGACCAATATGAGATGGGTTGTGCTCTTCTCTTTATTAATTCCTCGTGTCCTTGTCAAACTCTGTTAATAGAATATTAGTGTACTGTGCAGTAGCCTTTCCTAAAGCAAAGGAAAGTGATACAAATTTCCAGTGGTGTCATTTTTGGAAAAGTTAGAAACTAGGACTGAGGATTTCATGTGTTCCTTGTATTGGCCAAATTAATCACACCTAGTATAATTATAATATTTATATTTTTAAAGATTTTATTTATTTCTTTATGAGAGACACAGAGAGAGGCAGAGACATAGGCAGAGGAAGAAGCAGGCTCCCTGCAGGGATGCTGATGCAGGACTCGATCCCAGGACCCCAGGATCACAACCTGAGCCACAGGCAGATTGGGTACTCAACCACTGAGCCACCCAGGTGTCCCTAATAATAATTTTTTTAATATTAAAAAATAGCAGTATCTAATTTCTTATAAAGTTCCAGGCACTACTCTAAGCTTATTAATAGGGATTAGATCACAGAATCACTACTGCAGTGCCTTGAGACAGGCATTGTACAGAGGACAGAATGAGTCAGTGAAAGTTGAGTATCTTATCCACCTGGTAGGTGTGCTGTTGCGCTTGAGTGGTTGGACCCGGGAGCATGTGCTGTTACCCTTTATATAGTTTGCTTTTGGGTTGAAATAGCTACTCTGTATTTCAAACTTATGTTGCTGACACAATTTTGTCCTCAGTAGGTCTTTTCCTTATAGGATGGTGTTTCGATTGTGGATAGCTGCATAACAAATAGCCCTAAACAAAGAGGCTTAAAACAATGAGTTAGTTGTGTTAAAAGATATACTGTGGCATATCAAAAAAATTAAGAGGTCATTTGAGCAAAAGTCAATTTGAATAGAGCAGTGTCAACTTGGAAGTAGTAAGGAGAGGGCGTAAAAGCAAAGCAATTATTTGAGTGACTATAGCTTCATGGTTTCCTTATTTGGGAAAGACTAGTTGGCTCTTTGTGATTGGTTGTCCTTAGGTTTTCATTTTTTAAACTTGAGGCATTGCAGGCTTAGTTTTTGGTTTGCTCTTGTAGGTGACTAAGGCATTAAAGCCACCTCAAGCTAATGGCCTTCTTGGACAATTGCTTTTCTAGTCCTGCTTGGGGCTGTGGTTACAGGGTGGCTGGGGCTGGAACTTTTAGGACAGATTTACTAAAATGTCTGGTGCCTGGAGGGATTGGCTAGAAGGCTGGGCTCAGCTGGTACACTGGAATGCCTGAGCCTCTTTTCTCTCCACATGATCTTTCCATGTGGATTCTCCATCCATCTCCATGGATCAGACTTAATCCCTGGATGCTCAGAGCTCTCAAGAGCACACAAGCAGAAGCTGCCAGGTCCTTTTAAGGATTAGGTCTGGAACAGGCTCAGCATTTGGTACCTTCTGCTACCTTCCCTTAGTTAAATCAAGTCAGAGAGCCAGTCCAGATTCAACATGGGAATGGTCTACTCAAGAGTGTGAATATTGGAGGCATTATTCCACGTTTGGAGCCTAGTTGTCACAGCTGGCCACTTTGACCTATCTGATATATGACACTGGGCTGGGAGGGCAGATGTGGATTTTGACTTTTTCACATTTCAGCTATGTGATTTAGACAAATGACATAAACATCCCTCAGTTCCTAGTTCTTTCTCTGTACAAGAGGGAAGCTAGCAGTAGTCACTATCACCAATTGAATATCACTCTGTGCCAGGCACTGCTCTGAACCTTCTACATATAGGAACTCATTTAATCCTTCCAGAGTCCCTATAAAGTGGCTACCATTGTCCCTTCAAATGAACAGAAAAATTCAGACAAAAAGAGGTGATGTTACTTGTCCATGTTCACATGGCTACCAAGTGGCAGCACTGGGATTTGAACTTAGGCAGTGTGGCTCCCTAGTCCATGCTCTTTATTTTGTTCTCCATTTCTCAGTAGAAGCTGCCTCCCAGGGAAACACCAATGTGATATTGCAGATAATGTGCTTGGTGCATGTGTGGTACAATGTAAATGCACAAAAGTTGGTGGTGGTTATGAATGTTCACAGTATTAGCATCATCCTGAGAAGCCCGGCTCATTACCATCACCATTTCATTCCTTGGCTAAGATGAGTACAAGCTGTTTGTTCCCATATATCCTTATATGATTCTATGTAATATTCCCATTTCAAACATATCTGGGCCCATCTGAAATATAATTTGTTTCCTGGATTTGCTTATTGTCTGCAGCTGAGGGAGTCTTATACGTTCCTTCTAGGAAATCACTTTAAACTGATGCTCTAAAAAAAAAAATAAAAAATAAACTGATGCTCTGCCTCTAGCACTCAACTGTGGATGTAAATCTATCTGTACTCTAAAAATGCTTCTGATTATCTAGGCTTGAACTCAGTCCCCGAAGCTCCAGTGTTCGGATTAACATCTACTGGGACCCTGGAAGTGATGCAGAGCATTTAAACCAAGACTGTTCAGATATATTTTACCATCTCTGGGCTCTTAGGTTTGGCTGTTTCCTGACATTATGAATCTGTTTGTGTATCTGCTTCCTCCTTCCTCCTTCTAATTTACTCATTAGAGGTTTCTGACTTACTGGTTGTTGGCTGTTGATATATTTTTTTCTTTTTCCATAGAATTAAGACAGCCTTTCTGGTACTTGGGTCTTGCTGAGTTGGTTTTTAACTGAAGTTAAAAAAAAAGATGAGGAGTTATTCTTTATTATTCCTTTGTTCTTTCTCCTCATATCCAATACATCAGGGAGTCCCACTGGCTCTGCCTCTAAGGTGCATCCTTGGCTTGTCTCCTTATCCACCACCCATCCTGGTACCTGTTAGAACATACTTCAACCACTCATGCAGGAGGCCCCTCCCTGATCCTTAGCTCACATTCCTTCCCAACTGTTGAGCATTACCTATATAGCATCCAGAATGACCTTTGAAAATGTAATCAGAGCATATCATTCCCTTGCTTAAAACTATCCAGTGGCTCACCATGACATTTACATAAATGTGAAGTCTGACCAGGGTCCATGAGGACCTACTTGATCTGGGCCTACTTTTTTAACCTCATTCCCCAGCCCTCTTTCTGCTCTATTCTCTTTGCAGCACTTGTCACCATCTGGAATTATTTATTTTTCTTGTTTATCATCAGATCTACCTTCCTCCACAGCCACCCCCATTTAGAGAGTAGCACCAAGGGGTAGGGCCTTTATCTTATTCATTGCCATATAGTCAACATGTGAAACATGTGCTTAGCATATGGAGCTGTGTGATCAATATTTTTGAATGAATGAAGGCATAAACCATGTCTTTATATGGGAATCTAACTCTTTCAGCTAAGAGGCCTATATAAACCATTTCCACAGCTATATACACAGGGATTTCTTTTGAATACTGGTTTATTTTTTATTTTTTTAAATAAATTTATTTTTTATTGGTGTTCAATTTGCCAACATATAGAATAACACCCAGTGCTCATCCCATCAAGTGCCCTCCTCAGTGCCCGTCACCCAGTCACCCCCACCCCCCGTCCACCTCCCCTTCCAACACCCCCCCTAGTTCATTTCCCAGAGTTAGGAGTCTCTCATGTTCTGCCTCCCTTTCTGATATTTCCCACTCATTTTTTCTCCTTTCCCCTTTGAATACTGGTTTAGCTATAGAAATAGAACCCCCTGTTTTGTAAAAATCAGCCACATTATTATGTATTTTCTAGAGTTCCACGCTGTTTACTCCCACAAGATTCCATGAGCTAAGTGTAAAACTGGGGGGTGTAGGGTGGGAAACACATTTGATAATAATTTTTTTCATAATTCTTTTGTAGTGGCTTTTTAAATCTATGATCTCTGCCTTCCGTGGTGAGTGGGCTAGGGGTAATGCCGAACAACACAAAGTAGCCCACATTTTCTTCATGGGTAGCTTCCTAACCACCATTCATGGGCAGCAGCTCTTTCCGATCACTCCCTGTTATTACTCCAGCGAAAAACCTATCCTGCAGCAGTGATTTCTGGTAGACATTCTGATCTCTGAATGCATAGGCCAACTCTTTAGCTTGGTGATATTCTTTCTCAGTTTCCTTACCTCCCATCACAATGATCATTTCAATGGGGAGGCTCTTCCTTTCCTGAGTTCGTGTTGGATTATTGTCTGTGTGCTTCAAACACTTTTGGTTTCAGCCCAAAATTGATCCAAGTCAGGTTTCTAATGTTTTAACTAATATTAAAGCAGTTTGTAAGTAGAAATGAAAAGGAAGAGAGGGAATAAAAAAATTGGAGCATTAAAAATTGAAAAAGCTGTTTCTAGACCTAAATGATTAGAGATAAAGTTGGAAAAGGCCTTGAGCAAGAGGCCCATGGAAATTTTCCAGTTAAATTAACTTGGCCAAAGAGAAACAATTATGAATATGAATGTTCTTATGTATTATTTCAGATAATTTCAAGGTTACCATTAAAAGAGAAGACACCGGGGAAGAGAAAGCAAGTAATCAAGGTCAGCTTGAAAACACCTTTAGGAAAGAGCTTTGTGTGTACTGAAATCTGGAACTTAGTGGAAGCAGATAGAATAAAAGTCTACCAATGTAAGAAGTAAATTGCTAAGAAACTAGGAAACTGGATTCAAAAATTTGACCATTGAGACCTAACACAAAGTTCAAGCCAGCATGCTTGCACCAGCAGGAATCTAGTTAAAGAAGATGGGCAACTCCCAAAGAGGGCATGTTCCCCAGTACCCACTTTAGATATGACTGTGGTGGATAACGGAAAAGGGAGAGGGAAGAGTCAGAAGCTACAGAGAATGACTGACAAAGGAGTTCTTACCAGAAATCAGGGTTCACAACTAATAAAGCAGCTTGATCTGAGCTCTTCATAATGCTCTCCACTAAAATTTTAGAATTATTATAGATCATGACTGCTGTGTGTTTTTGTTTCTCACTCTCTATACAAGGGTTTTAGTTTGCTGCTACGCTGTCCTTGGGCCACCATTGTAAATTGGGTAGGTGTAAGTGGATGGGTGGGTGGTAACTTTCCTTTTTAGCTCATGGGACATTGGGTCACAGGAGGCCCAGTGGAGAGTACTGTACCACTGGTGGTCCTGAGCTTTGAGCTGGATGCGGCAACAGTCTAAGATATGTGTGGGAGGAAAACTGAATGACAGGTATTTGGTGGCCAGCAGAGCAGATGGTGTTATAGATTGGTGGGGTTTCTCCAGCCTTGTTTCCTTTGCCTTCTAGGTATATACTAGTCTACTCCCTTGAAATTAAATGGAGCCATGGGACTGAGTTCAGGCCGGTGAAATATGGTTGGAATTGATGTAGTTCCAGGTTAGACCCTCCAAAATGTCTCTTGAGCTCTGTCCACTGCGGAGGATCCAGCGGAGGACTGTGTAGCCTCAGGGATGGCAGAGCCAATAGATGGAAGGAATAACTCATGGTGGGCAAAGCCTATGACATGCATTAGTATGTGACGTGAGCAGGAAAAAAAAAGCTTCTATTATCACAATTAGGCTTGATCAATGTGATAATCAAAGCTCTGTGCAATGAAACATACAGGATATATGTGTCAGTGTTACTTATTACCCTCCAATTTTGTTTCACCAGATGATTATAGAGGACCTCTGTGGCTAAAACTGACTTCTGATTGAGACTGGATTTTATCTATGTCTTATGGGGTTCTTGTCCCCTGAAGTCAGTTAGTCCCCAGGAATTATGAAATGCCTAAACCCAAATCTACTACTTACTAGGTGTGTGATTTTGGGCATGTATTAATGTGTTTGAGCATCAGTTCCCTTATCTGTAGATGGGTATAATAATAGTACCTATCTTGGATTGTTGTGAGAATTAAGTGAATCAATCCATATACAGTGATCAGCACAGCATCTGGCACCTAGTACACGCTCAATAAACTTATATCATCATGATTGTCTACATTATAAGTTGTTAGGTATACACTTGGCATAAGGTCAGCATTGAACAAAATATACAAGGTCTGGACTTCTGTGAGATACCTGCTCATTCCATAACTCTTATGCTTAATTTTGCACTTGTTCAGTGTAGTCTCTATTAAGTACTTGATTTTAAGAGAAAAGGTTTTGCATCTGTTTTGCATCTCTCCAATCTACTTTAGAAAACATTGGTTATGGTTAGGCATGTTCTTTGTCTTTCTGTGTGAGTGCTCTGAGTCAGTATCTGTGTTCCTGTTAGTGGCTTTTTTCTCCCAGTGCAGTGTTTGTCCATGCCCTGTGGCAAGTGGAGTGGGAGGCATATAGGATGGCGAAAATCCTTATTGGTGGAAGGAACCACTTCCTGTTTAGAGCCATTTCCTGCTTGGATCACTTCCTGCTCTGAGCCACTTCCCCTGCCATTGTACTTATAGAAGTACACTTTGCTCCTTTTTTGGGTCCCTTTCCCCGGGGTACACTGCCCAACCATCTCATTTCCAATGGTGTGTAGGTCACATTTACAAGACCTAAGAGGTCGAAAATCCCTTCCCTTCTTTATTAACCTATGAGAACAGAGACTGAATCTATACCAGTGATGGCATCCTCTAGTCCCTACACTATGCTTTTAGATGCCTGTTTTACCTGTATGCCTAAGATAGGGTCCTTATGCCCACACAGCTGGTGTGGACCATCTCCCTGGCACATGCTCCTTAGTGATGCTAATTAGGCAGGCACACCCACTTGCCTTGGCATGTTTTATAGATGACCCAAGCTGCAAACACCAACATGTATAAGACATATGCTCTCCTCTTTGTGTAATTTCAGGCACCAAAATATGCCTACACATAGGGGTGTGTGCATACAGACACACGCGTATTCTTTTTTGCCTGGTAGAAATATGCTTCTGTGATGTTCCTTCTACTCCCACACATGCCCCTCCATGGTTGGCACATCTCCTAATTATTCCCATCTACTCCCTCCCCATAGACCTTTTGTGTGTATATTTTGGCACACATCCTCTTGTTTCTGCCTAGTTCTTCTCTCTCTTTTTCTTTCCCTGCCTCCCCCTCTCCTCTTCACAACTCCTTAGAGAATTTGTTAAACTATACACTCTTTATTATTAATGTACATTTATGAAAAATTCTTCACAGTTACAAAAGTGCATGGTTATAAAATCATCTCCATACAAAGGTTGGCATCTTCCCTTTCCCCATCCCTCCCTAACCCTCCCACCCCCAGACATCAGCATTCCACAGGACAATAGCTTAGAAAAACTGAGAGCTCAGTGAATCCAGAGCTCTCCACCCAAAGCTGTGGCAAAACATGGTGGTGATTTACATAGGACTTTGCAACTTGCCTCCTTCATCTTCCTTTTGCCTCCCCTGAGGTGGGTAGAGCAGACAAGATTCTCTAGCTTTGGGAAATTGTTCTTCTGAGAAATGGGCAAAGATGTCTCCTTATACTCTTCTAGAGCTGAAAAGGATGTCAGAGCAATATCCACAAAAACATCTATAAGGAAAATGGAGCCTATAGGTGTTTCCTGATGGTTGAAGATAAATGCCTTTCTTGGGCTATTCAAACCATATGCCATCTTCCTTGAAAAGAGCTAGCAAACTCTATAGCAACTCTGGGGACCTATTTCTGCAGAATTTCCCGGTACTCCCTATGGGAATGGAGAAACAGGTGAGGATTTGTCTCCAACTGGTCCAGTGTGGTGTGGTACAGATTGGGGTCTTTGCTAAAGAACAATTTTCTTGGTGCACTATCATAGCACTGTTGGTTAGCTAAACTTTGATATCCTCTGGCCCAGCATAAAGGAAGCTTCTGTGATAAAGACAAATCTCTGAGAGATAGAGAATGGAGGAAAGCAGTCAGGCTGTTGCTAGGTTGCCTCAGCCACACATTTATCTCTTTTTATATTTTTCTGAGCAGTGATCCCTAACCCAATCCTAATGGGATTCCACTTAGTGTACCAAGTGATGCAATGAACAGATGGCGGAGTATACTGTGTCAGAGAACTGAACTCAAGTTCCAGAGAGGTTGGCCCCATATCAGTAGATACCCAACATTCATGGAACTTCATGAACAGACACATTGCCTCAGAGATGCCCCAATATTTACATGTTAACTAGTCTGAAAAAACTTATTCAAGGCTTGTAGGAATATCTTCATGGTTTCTTGGTCAGCAGGATTGTGTGAACATTTACAACTAGCGCAGCTATATTACCTCTAGAGAGGTGTGCTTCTAGAAGCTTGGTTCTGATAGCCTGCACAAGAGGGTGGTGGTGATGGGAGATATGGAATTCCTTGGCAGGTGAGAAGTTTTATTATTGTGCTTTAGCTAACTGGGGACCTTCTAGCTGCTGGAGAAGAATCTGTTCTTTAAATGTTATGTATCTTACTCAGAAAAATTTGCCATTAATGGGGACAAATAGTCTTATTAGAAAGGACATTTGAATTCAAGGGGGTATTAGGTGTCTTGTTTCATTCTAGTTCTATGCAAAAAGGTACATATCTTAAAATATATTAACTATATTTCAATAAATAAGAGTCTCTAGGAGATTATAATAGATGTATAAGGTGTCCCTCTATGGGAGGCTTAGCTATTTGTGTCGAGACTATTTCTAAAAGTTCCTCTCCAAATATATTAGGCTGTTAGCTTGACTGTTGAAGAGTAGCCTGGGTATAATGGAAGAGGACAGCAGGCACAGTTCTACTCCAGATGCCACAGGAGCAGGATCTTGCACAAATGTTATTAGTGAGATGTAGGGGATACAAATTTCAAGTACCCCAGGTCTAGCAAAGTTTCTAGGTGCTCTTTTGGTTGACTAGCTCAGGGAAGCATGAGTAAGGGAAGACTTCTTGGAAGTTGACATGCTTTTTTTCCTTTATTCTTCTCTCAGGAGGATGGGGTGATGCAACATTGTTGGAGCTGGGGGGCAATGTAGAAAGCCCCTGTTTTAATCTTTATCCTGGCCAACCTTACCAACATGTTGGACTGTGCCTTAATTTCTTCTCCTATCCTGCTGAGGTTCTCACCCCACAGTTCTCTTGCACCCTTTGTATCACTTGCAACACAACACAGCAGGGCTTGAGTAGGAGGGGTTAGCACAACTTCCTCTCTTGTTTCTCAAAGAATTTTTTTTTTGCATGACTACCACCATGGCAACTAGTTCTAATGTGTTATTTACACTTTGCAAGGCAGATGACTCCTATTCAGGTGTTATTTGTGCTGCTTCTATGTTTCATAGGCTGTGATTTGCTCTCCTCTGAGCACATCGAAATCTGTGCAGCAGCTGGATTTTGCTGCCTTTTATTTAGCTGATCTACTGGATGTTCATGGCTGCTGAATCCAAGAGCCCCACTACCCTGCCATCCTGGCCATTCTCTTCCCCAAGCACCTGGGAAAGCTGGAGAAAGAGCCAAGTTGAAGTTGAGTCTCAACTTTTCTGCTTTGGCAAATCACACCTGCTCTTGAGTCTCTATTTTCCATTCTTCAGAATAGGAGTAATTATGTTTGGTTTGTCTCCCACTTAGGGTTGTGAAAAGTCAAGAAGAATGACGCTGAACAGCCTGTTAGGAGCTGTCCAGTGCTGAACAAATACAGGGAAGGATCTGAGGAAGCTGATGATGATGATGGAGTTAACAGCAGCAATGATGATAATAGTGCTTTGCACATGTGGTTAACTTGATTTGTGATGACTGATTAGACACAGTTTCCCTGAATGGAGCTGCCTATCACCTTCCTTCTAGAGTTTACCCAGATAGCCTTGGGTAAGATACTCAGCTCTCTACAATTAATTCAACTGTAACATGGAAATAATAAAGACCACCAGGCAGTGTTGCTGTGAGAATTGAAATAGGAGAGTCAGTAGATTTAAAAGTGCCCAGAAGAGAGCCTGGCCATCATTGGGAGCACTTATTCACCAACATTACTTTAATTTGAACTTATATAACTTTAGAGGGAACTGTGGTGTTCTCCGGCTTGGATAGGGTAGAAAGAGCACAGACTTTATTTTGCTTGTTAAGCAACATGTGACTTTAAACTCTCTTTGAACCTTCGTTCCCTCATCTATACAATGGGAACAACAACGCTTACCTCACAAGATTGGTGTGTGCATTAAAGAGAATTGCCTGTGGAGAGAGCATATCACAGTGTCTGACACTGGCAAGTGCTTGGTAATTAATAGCTCTCATACCCTGATGCTTAAATGGGTGAATTTCTTGGAAGAAAGAGAAAATCCTCCTATAGTCACAGCTGTGGTGGCCTTTTCTTCCATCAGTCTTGGCTACTCTCATGCTACAGTGCACTTTCCTGGTGAGATCCTTTGGCATGAGCACCGTGGCAAGAACAGTCACAAAATTAGGAGTTCCAGGGTGCCAGGACTCTTGCTGCCCCATTGCTGGTCCTCCTGCTTCCCTCTTCTGAAGCCAAAGCTTGAGTGAGAGTCAGGAGAAGATTAGATACCTCCACTTGGTACCTGGGACCTCACTGGTAGGCTGCAATTGATGGATGTAGTATGAGGGGCAGTCCTTAGGAGGTGGTCTTATCTGGTAACTTCTGGCAGGAGGAGGCCTCGGGGGCTGGCATGGAGGTGTTCTCGCCCTTTGGAGGCAGTGGTAAGCAACTCCAGGAGTTGAAAGATTCGGTGTCAGAGGGAAGTTTTGGTCCTGTGCCACACCTGCTCTATGTACTTAAGTTACAAGGATTAGTCTCCGTTCTCACACACCATGCATGATCTGGCCTCTGTCATTTGCTCATGTCCACCCTTCTTTATCTAATTGACAAAGCAGACAATTTTTGATGACTCAGTTCACAAATTGCCTCCATTCTTGTAATTCTCTTGGACTTTCCTAGGCACAGTTGATGATCCCTCCTCTGGGCTTTCATAACTCCTCTGAGAGTGCTGACAAATTGTCTTAAAGGGAATAGTTTTTGAATCTCTCTCTTCCATTAGAGGTAAGAGCCTTGGGGGCAGGGGCTAGGTCAGAGTCACCTGACATTTCCAGTTCTGGCACAGTGTCTGGCCCACAGTTGAAGCTCACACAAAGATAGTTTCCTGACCTTGTTTGGGTCATGACAGAGGTGGCCGGCGCACCATGAGCCAGAGTGAGCAGTGTCTGGTGGTCAGCAGCAGTGGTGGCCAGCAGCATGGAGGGACACCAGGAGCCCACATCAAATCTCTTCCTCTTCACTGGCCTTGCTCCAACGGTGGCAGCAGTTGGCTGTGATGCCGAGGAGGAAGTTGGTGGCCACGGAGGCAATGGAGACCACGAAGCCCACAAACGCAATGAAGAGGTAATCATCCAGGGTCAGGGTCAGGTGGCAGGCCTTGAAGCTCTCCTCAGTGAGCGAGAAGAGTGGGGCGCCCTCGACTTCAGGGGGGCCTCGGCACTCAGCTAGCTGAGAATCTGCAACACAGAACCCAGGAGTGGTGAGGGGCTAGAAGAGAGGAAGCGGAATGGATAGCTCCCCACCTCTCCCAAGAGAAGTTGATTTTTTTAATTGAGTTTCTTCTATGTATCAAAAATTTTACTTACCTTATTTGCTCTCCTCAATAGCCCTTGAATCAAGTATTTTTATACCTGCTTTTATAGTTGTGGACATCGATGCTCAGAGAGTTTAGTAACTTGCCTCTAGTCCAATAGTCACTACTGATGGTAGATCTGGAGTTTTCGTGGCACATTATGTTCTCTTACAATAGCCTCCTAACTGTTTTCTAGCTTCTGCTTTTAAACCATCTTGATGCAGGTGGCTGAATATCTGAAGTCCTGTCATGTACTCTGAGCTTGAAACCCTCCCCGGACTTCTTACCTTCCCATGGAATGAAAGCCAAGGTCCTTACCATGTCCAAGGACTCTTCTCATCTCTTTCCCTCTACTCCTTGTTCACTCTGCTTCAATCCACCCACCCTTTTTGATCATTCTTCCATCACCGTGAGCGTGTCCCTTTTCAGGGTGGAGAGAAGGTGCCATTGTATTTGTCTCATTTATCTCCTGAATCCTAGCACATCTCCATCTCTTGCTTCCTTGAGGACTCTGCTCAAATATCACCTTATTAATGGGTTCTTTCTAAATCATTCTATCTAACATAATAATACCACACTACCTTTCTCTGGGTATTCTCTACTTCCCTACTCTTCTTAATTTTTCTCCATTATCTTGGGCACCTGGGTGGCTCCCTGGTTGAGCGTCTGCCTTTGGCTTGGGGCATGATCCCGGGGTCTTGGTACTGAGTCCCGCATTGGGCTTCCCACGGGGAGCCTGCTTCTCCCTCTGCCTATGTCTCTGACTCCCTCTCTGTGTCTCTCATGAATAAATAATCTTTTTTAAAAAAGAATTTTTCTCCATCATATTTATCATGTCTCATAGTTTCTTTATTATCAGTCTCCTCTCCCTTAAATATGTTTTTCCCATGATGTCCCTAGTCTCTGAATAATTTCCTCTTTATGAAAGTGCTCAATGAGACTTTGTTAAATGAATGTGTGGATGGATGCTTCCAACTCTGAAGCTTTGGGTCTTTCTATTATCCCATGTGGCTTTTCCAGGTATGTAGAGTATAGGGTTAGGAATATGGGCTCTGAAGATACTGTTCTGGGTTCAAATCCTCTTTCTACTTCACACTAGGTGTGTGATTGTGGATGAGTTACTTAACCTCTGTGTGTATTGCTTTCTTCATCTGTAAAATAGTGTCTATTTTATTGGGTTGTAGTGAGAACTCGATGAGTTAACATATGTAAATAATATATTCTAGCTGGATAATAAGTACTATGTAAGTGTGTGCTTTTTTTATTATCCTAAGCTGGTCTCCCTGGACAGGTCAGTGAGGGTCCTGCCTTGGAGATGAGAGTGGTGTCAGGGAATAATTCTGCCAAAAAGTGCCAAGCACCAGCTTTTCAGCCGGCAGCCATTCCTTTGTTCAGTAGATAAATATTAATAAAGTTTTCACCTTGGGCAAGTCTTTTTTGACCTTTCTGGCTCTTGTGCTCTCCCTCCATAAGAAGGGGATAATTCAACCTAAATTATCTAAGAGAGTCAATGTGAAGAAGTTTTCTAAATTAGGTGGTGCATAAATGCTATTTATTCATTCTATGGTTTTTGAGAGCAAAGAATAAGATGATTGATTTTAGTTGACCCCTTTGACAAGTGGATGAACTTCATTCTCCTCAGAAATGAGGAGTCGGTTTTAGGAAGAAGATGCAATCTCTCCAAACTCCAGGTGGAGGGGTCCCTGTAGGCCACATGTGCAGCACTCCAGACCCTGCTCAGGACAAGATCACGCCTGGAGTTGACCATCAAGGGCTCTCATCTTGGAACTGAAGATGCTGAACTCCAAAGTCTACTGTGTACATGACTGAGGTGGTGGCAAGATAATGTGAAGCTGGGGAATGTGGGGGAACTGAGGGCAACTGGTATGGACCCAGCAGAAGAGGCTCTGAGTGCAGCTGGCAGGACCCTGAGTGAATTCAAAATCAGAGCCTAAGGGCTGCTGAAGCCCTCTAGTAGGTCAAGAGACCAGTCTTGAAGCTGAGTTATATCCCAAGGGCACTCTTATGTCCCTCTTTGTTGGGATTTGTCAAAAAAACATGGATAATAGTGGAAGAAAAGGTGACAAAGGAAAAAGGATTGCTTGGTCTTACCCACCCTGGCAAGTTCTTTCCACCCAAGAGGAAATATCCTGGAGAGTGTGATGTGGTGAAAAGTATGCTCTGCAGAGAACAGGGAACCTATGTTTCTAGTTGTGGCCACTGGACAGTTACTTTCCCTCTTTGGAGCTCATCTGCACTGTCATGAGGCTGCACAGATGGGATCTCGGACCCCTCTCCTACTCTCTGGGAGGTTGTGCTTCTTCTGAAGGGCAGCGGGGGCCTCAGAGATCACAGAAAAGAGGGGCCCCCCTGGTGTGGTGGAGGCTGTGCTCCAGAGTACCCTCTTTGTCTTTAGTGCACAGGAGAGAGGAGAGAGTATGCAGGCTGCAAAGGGTGGGCAGGTGGGCAGATTGCTCCAAGCAGCCTCCCCCTCATGCCCCCTAGCATTGCCCCATCTCTGTCCCCAGCTATTTTGGTCCCAGAGAATTTCCTCCCACAGCTGTGTAGAAACAGTGGAATCGTGACCCACAGCCCCCCCAAACTATTTTGGTTCTGGGCTCCCCACTCAGTCCGCCTCCCCCTCCTACCTCATTCAGCATCGCTCTTTCTGAACACACTCTGAGCCAGGCTCTGGGAAAGCCCCTGAGATGGTCCTGCAATTATTTCCTGTTGTTCTGCTGCTGTGGGCTGGTGCCAAGGCTCAGTGTGGCCACGCAAGAGCTGATGGCTAGGCACAACAACTAAACATTGCCTGCCGCCAAGTGAGGCTAGAGCCCATCAGGCCTGTGTGATTCCAGGCTCCTTCAGTTCCCAGTGCGCCCTCAGTTGAGATTGGTTGGTCAAATTGCCACATCCATTGAGGTTGGTCAATTGCCCAAACCTTGAGGAGCTCTGCCGAGCCCCTTTGGCCAGTCAGAACTCAGACCCTGCCTCCTTGTGTTAGCTTTGGACCTGACTCTTCAGGATATAGCCAGAAGGTGGCCAGACTGCCAGGGTTTGAATTCTGACTCCCACACTTAACAGCTGTGTTGCTTTGGGTAAGCTACTAAACCTCTCTGTGCCTTGGTTTCCTTCTCTATAGAGTAGTGGGTGCGTGTGTAGGTCTCATCATGGTTCTTATGAGGATGAGATGAGCTAAATAGGAAATATGCTTAGGATAAAGCATAATATTAACTGGAAGATCGTCAGTACTAAAAGAGTATTAAACATTTCTATTTCTTTGAGTTTTCCCAGCACTTACAACACTTAAAAAGCAGCCTGGCTGAGTAGAACAGGACTTGGAAGTCAAATCAGCTTGGGTTTTATCCATGGCCCCGATACTCTCTAAATGAGTGACCCTGGGCAAGTCTTTTCATTGTTCTAGATTTCAGTTTCTTCACCTGCAAAATGGAGGTCATAGAAGTAGGGGTAAATAATGCGTGCTGAGCTCTTAGGTCCTGATGAAAGCTCAGGACCCACTGTCTTTTATTAGCTAGTCTTGCTTACTATCTGTCTGCCTCATTAGGTCCTAAGCACCACAGAGGCAAGAGCGGGCTGTGTGTCATTCATGAATGGGCTCCTGGCGCCCAGCATGCACAGCAAGGGCTGCATGGATAAAGTGAGCGGGCCGGTGCACGCAGAGGCCAGCGCAGATCAGGGCACATGCTGGTCCAAAGAGCTCGCAGTGCCTCCCTGTTTTTTGGAGCCTTTGCTCGCAGTGAGGCAAGCCTCCCTGTCCCCCGGGCTGCCCAGTTCCTGCCCACCTGCCTTACCCGCCGTGCAGCGCTGGATCCGGTTCCGCAGCCACTTCAGCAGCGGCTCCATAGTGCAGCCGCACACCCAGGGGTTGCCGCCGATCTGCAGGGTCACCAGCCCCGGCAGGCCCTCCAGGGCCTCGAGGCTGAGGAAGGCAAGGCCCCCGTAGCTGAGGTCCAGGTCTCGGAGCTGCACCAGGCCCTGGAAGGCCTGGGGGTGCACCCTGCGCAGCCACGGGTTGTGGCTCAGGTCGATGTGCACGAGGCCGTGAGCTTCCTGGAACATATCAGCTGGCACGTGGCTGAGGTTGTTGTAGCTCAGATCCAGGTGTGCCAAGCGCTTGGCGTGCAGGAAGAGGCCTGGGGGCAGCTCCATCAGGGAGTTGTTGCGCAGATCCAGCACCCGGAGCTCCATGTAGCACGTGAGGTAGCCGGGTGGCACGGCCGCGATGCGGTTATGGGCCAGGCTGAGGTTGCGGGTGTCCATCGGCAGGTCTGGGGGCACGGAGAACAGCCGTTGGCTGCTGCAGTCTACCACCTGGTTATGGCACGTACAGAGGACCGGGCAGCTGGTGCCGGCATCCGAGTGCATCACCCCGGCTGCCAAGAGAAGGGAGACCAGCAGCACGGCCAGGTGGGGGGGCCCAGGCCAGGGCAGCTGGGACCAGGTGTCACCCATCTCAGGCAGCTGGCAACAGCAGTGCTGTAGGGAGCCCACTGGGGCTGAGGCCGTGTCCATGAAGCAAGAGTCAGTGCCTCCGAAAGACAGCTACATCAGGGCCAGAGTCCTGGAAGGTGGGGCTTCTGGGCACGTGGTATCATGGCTCAAGCCTTTGCCCAGAGCCTCTAAGCACCAGAGGGCTCCCTAGGTGAGATCCACAGGGAGTACCCTTTGGAGCCCAGGGGGCAATCAATCCAGCTGAGGTCCCTCAGGATCTGAGAAGATGATCAAGACTTGGGAGAGGAAGGAGCTGAGGATGGGGCTGGACCTGCTGCTAGCAGGTCGTGGGTGTGGAAGGGTCCTTGTAGATCTGTGTTCCTCTCACCCATGACTGCTGGGTGCTTCCTCTCTGTATTATGTTGGAGAGGTGGTGCTGGTGGGTGGGAGGAAGGACATGAAAGGTGTCTGTTGAAGGTCCTGGGGCATCGAAAAACCCTGAGCCGTGTCTCACGTCTGGGACCAACTAGGAGGCCAGGTCTCCAGCATGGGAAGTCTCAGAAGCCATTCTTTCTGGTAGCCCAGGGGACTCGAGTCCAAGGGGGTCCTGGGGCGGGTGTTTTGGGAAGGGAGCCTGGCGGGGAGTGGGTCCCCATGGGCCTCCTGAAAGCCTGAGTCCTCAGCCTCAGCATCTACTGAAATCCCCAAGGAGGTTCTTCTTTTCCCAGATTGGGGAGGACCCGAGTGACACCCGCTGTCGGCTGCCAAGTCTGGAAAGAGCCATATGTCCTGGTGGTGCAGGAGGCGGGCAGCTAGGACGGCTTTGGCGACTTGTCCTGAGCCGGGGCCACTCTCCCCGCCCGGCTCTGTGTTCAGCAGGCCGGGACAGAATTTCCTCTGTCAACAAGGAAAGCACTCAGGCAGAGACCGCTCAGCCCTCTCCCCCCAGCCCTCTCCTCCCTGCAGCCCCCCTAGGTTCCCTGCTCCCGTGTCTTCCCTGCTTCTAAAGGAGTCTTCTGCATACTGTGGGTCAGGTGCGGGCAGGGTCAGAGAGACCCCACCCTCCCGTTGTGGTCGCCTGTCCTCCTTGGGGGTTCTGTCCTGGGGGAGATGTGTTTGCTTCTCCTCCTAGCCTTGCCCCTCAGCATCAAACACCCCACCCTTGAACAACTCTAAGAAAATATGCACAGGCACGTTCATCTGGTCGTTTGCATAGCCCTTTCAGACGCGGTTAGCACTCCACTCTCCCTCCATCGCCCTCTCCCTCATCTTCTCTTTCTCTCTCTCTCTCCTCTCTCCCTTTCTCTCTCTTTCTCACACACACACACCCACATGCACACATTGTTCTCCTGTGATCCCCCCACATTCTGCCCTGCTCTGTGCTCACACCTCCCAGTTTTCTGCCCAGCTGCCTTCTGTACACGCACTCCTGCAGAGCCCTCTGTTCAGTCTGCCCCCATTTTTCACCCCCATGCACACCCCTAATGCTAGTGCCCATTCTACAAGCACCCCACTCTGCCCTCCAGTGTGAGCCCACGCCCACATTCGGTCAGGCAGAGAGACAGCACGATCACACACCCGGTGTCTCAGCCCTGCCGTCCACCCGCATCCCTGGTGGCCCCCGCAGCCTGCATCTTCCGTGGCCCCTGGCTGTCCTCACTTGTCCTCCCTCACCCCTTCGGTCTGGCACTGCCTCCCTTCCCAGCACTTTCAGCCTCAATCCCGCCCACTGGGAAATCACCCAGTTCCTTTATCCAGACCCATTTTTCTGAACCCCAAGGTCTCGCCTTCCATTCCCAGAGGCCCTCAGGGGTCCACTTACTCGGTTCCAAGGACACAGCCATCAATCTGCTGCAGACACGGGTCTCCCTCCCTCATCCTGGAATCCCGCTCGCTGCTTCAGGAGAACAGATTGCCTCCTCGGCACGTCCCCTCCCCCGGCCTCTCCTCCTCCATGGCTCCTGGATCCCGGGGCAGCATCCTCTGTGGTTTCCCGTCCTGTGCTCCCGGTGCCTGGCCGTTTCCCTTCTTTTACTCAAAAAGGGGAATCAGAGAGAGGATGCTTAGAAGAAAGTTCACAGAATCCGAATGCTTCTTCCCGAAACTCAGCTGGTGCTGAGGCTGCTGGGGTATGTGGCTTCCGCCAGGTCTTCCCCTCCCTCCGCCTTCCTTTCCTCTCTCCCCCTCCTCTCTCCCTTTTTCGCTCCCTTTTTTTCCTCGAGGGCCAGGTACTGACGTTTCACTGTCTCTTAGCAACTGCCTCCACATCTCTGAGCAACAGGAGAGCTGGCTATGGACCCCACTAAGATGAGAGAGACTGGAAGGAAGCAGTCGCAGAATCCACAACCACCTGCGGGGTCCTAGTGATAGGGCAAGGGGGGCAGGGGGGTAGGGGGCAGGGGGCAGGGCAAGGGGAAGGCAGAGAGGCAGGCAGGCAGAGAGCGCAAGAAGGCCCAGTGGGAGAGGTTGGAGTGGGGGTAAAGTAAGGATCTGGAACCTGAGATGGAGGAGGGCCCAGAAGGGAAAATAGAGATAGGTTGGAAAGGGGAAAGGAATTTCTTGAGGGCAGGGGGAGAAATTGGGGAAGGTGATGAAGACATGAATAAGAATGGAAGGAAAGAGGAGAAGTGCATGTGATAAGTTTCCTCACTTGACGGGATATATCTCTTCAGTCCATATGTAGCACCTGCTTCCCTGGGTCTGAATATAGTTTGGTCCCCAGGCACCAGGTGGCTGAACTGGCTCAGGGCTTGTCCAGGGACAATTATAGAAGGTTAGACCTTTTCTGTATTCCTTAATTGTTCCTAAGTCCTGACCTCACAAGCTCGGAGAGTTTTGGGACATAAAGGGCCAAGTGACAGGTCCAGGCAGGGTACCTGGGGCTACAGACACACTCAGGTCTATTTTTAGGAGGATGGAAGCTTCCAGAACACCTCATAGTCTTGATCTCTTTCTCCAGATCCCAAGGATTCTGTCTGCTATCCCATTTCCAGTTTTTCAAGCTCCCTATACCTCCCCCCACAGACTGACCTCACATGAAGGTAAAGTCTTTGCAACATCTCTTTTCTTGATGACCCATTGAACAAATTTCTAGCCACATTGCATTTGAAAAACCAGCTTGACCAGTTGCTTTGGTCAAAGAGCTGGCTCATTTCTTCATTTTAATAATTGTTTATTGAGCACTCACTGCGAGCCATGTGCTTAGCTATAAGATGGGCATATAGTTGCCAGTAGGATGGATGAAGACTTTGTCCTTACAGGGGTCACCTTAGTCCTGTATGTTCACTTAGTTGATCTAGGGCCTCTTCTTAAGTCTTTGGGAGAAAAACCAAAATCAAAGAGCAGAAAACACATGTTAAGTTGTACAGATTCTAGGCATGTACAAAGTCCTCAAAATCATTGTCTTCTCTAACACAATTCTTTTTCCTTTATGGTCTTAGAAGTTCTGCTGCTGAGCATTGTCTTCATATTATATTCATTTTGAATCTTTCATGTTCTACAGTGTCTAGTGCAGGGTAACACAGTACCTACTTCATTAATATTGATATATTGAATTGGTTGAGGTAAATATGGTTTGTATCTCCCCCTCCCTGACAAAAGGGAATGATTCTTAAACTCATTTAAGAGCTTAGAAATAGAATGTTAATCTTAATGCACAAAACAGAGCAACACATGGAGACAAGTAATCCATTATAAACAAGGACTGTTGGCCACAGTAAAGCAAAGCTAGCATGATACTTTACTAACATTAACTGCAAAATGATAGAAAACAGAATTATTTCAATAGAGACTAAGAAAGGTGGTCAGAACATTTCAATATTTAGTGTTGACTAAAGGCACATTAACATACAAGTGACAAATAATGGAAGTTTTCTTCCTTTACATAGCATGAAATTTATGTTTACAATAAGACCAATAATATGAGTAAAGGAAACTACCTGTGAGAGTTTCCTTAAAAAATAGGATCTAGACAAGAATGCCTGTCACCCTTGAAAACAGTTTTCTGGCTTTTACAGTTGGGATAATGATGATGTTTAACTCATGGAGTTATTATATGCTATATGAGTCGTTATTAATAAAGTACTTAGAATAGACACAGTGAGCACTACAGATGTGTTTGTTAAGTGAACAAATATAATACAAGGCAGAGTGTAAAATTACTGAAATCTTTATGCAGAAGGGAAACCCAATTGCCTGAAGGTGAGAGAAGAAAGGAAAATATCCAATTTGCACATGATTTGAATGTATTCTGGTGCAGGATAAGCCTCAAAACCCTCAGAAAACCCCCACTGACCATTGCATATAAGGCCATTGTATAAGATGTCTTCTCTAAAACAAAACAAAACAAAACGAAACAAAACCAAAAAATAAAAAAAGAAAGTGAGGATAAGTGTGACCCACCAAGGCAAAGGACTGGGGAAGGTGAAGGATGGATGATATTCAGCATTGCTCTTATGCAGTGTTCCTGGCCACTTCCTTTAGCAAAATGACTTTCTCCTATGTAGCACGCTTGCAGCAGGTGTGATTCAATTTTGAGCCCCAGTAAAATGATTATTACATACCATGGCCTTTTGTGTTCTCTTGTGAGCTATTGAAACTGTGACTATTCAATCATGAATGTCAAGGATTTACTCTACTGGGAAAATACACAGAAATTAATCTTAGAGTTGTAGATACAAATGAAAAAATCATTTTCCTTATTATAACTTCTTGACATACATGGCAAACGAGTTAAGATAATGACAGAAAACCTTTAAATACATGAGAATAAATGTTCAGGGACAATTATGAAGCCTCAGTAGACTGAAGATACAGGAAGAAATGGAAAGTTAATCTCTCTAGTTGGTGAGAAAGCTTAAAAATAGAAAAGATGACTTTGAATTTTATAGTATAATAATTTAGTGAGGTATTTAGCAGAATCTGGTGAACTGGTGATGAAGCCATTTGGGAAAAAATGGACAAGGATGCACGGATGATGTTAATGAAGATGATGATAATGACGGGGAAATGCTGAGTAGTAGTGGTGGTAGACTTTCCTAACCAAAAGATTAAAACACATATTGCAAACTGGAAATCAGCCAATGGCATTACCTAGTGTTTGTGCTTTGGAAATCACCATGGGATGCACCATGCTTTGAGGAAGTGATTCTCACCATCAGAATAGAGAAAATGAAAATTGGGAAATGAAACCAGTGTTGAAAGTCATCTCCAAGCATGAAATGTTATTGAGACATTGGCATCATACCTCATTTTTATGCATTGAAGACATTCCAAATGGTCCAAAGAATTAAAGAGAGAAACAAATAATAACAAAATGCCTATCAGGGAGTGAACAGAAAAGCATATTTGTCCCAATCATGGAAAGAAGATGTTTTGTCTTTCTGTGTGTCAAGGAAATAAGGAGAATGTCATTTGCAACAAGATGGCTTTTGACAAACATGCAACATTGAAGACATAAGTTTTCCTTGAGCAAAAAAATAACAAAACCAAATTACAGAGAAAGGAAAGAAACTCAGTGGAGAAACAGATTTTAGACATAAGTGATTTGAAATAATCTGTGCAAAATATGTTAAGAAATGCTTACAGATATCATTTTACTTTTTAATTTTTAAAAGATTTATTTATTTTAGAGAGAGCACTAGCAGGGGGAGGAGGGAAAGAGAATCTCAAGCAGACTCTCCACTGAGTCTGGAGGCTGAGGGGAGTATGTGGCGGGGTGCTCCATCTCACAACCCTGAGATCATTACCTGGGCCGAAATCAAGAGTTAGTGCTTTACTCATTGAGCCATCCAGGGTCCCTCCGATATCATTTTAAAATTGATAGAATAATAAATTCCTCTAATGCAAATATAGAAAATAAAGTGTTATATAGGTTAATTATATCTCAATGAAAACAAAATAAAACAAAACCCCAAACACCATGGTAGACAATATCCTAAAATGGCCTTGTGGTATGTTGAATAAGGCCCCCCAAGGTGTTTTTTTCTAATCTCTGAAACCTGTAAGTATGTCACCTTTTATGGCAAAAAGAACTTTGTATATGTGATTAAATTAAGGACATTGAGATATCGAGGAAAGTTCCCTCTATCCCTACACTCTGAAGAGTTTTGATCAGGAATGGATGCTGTATTTTGTCAAATGCTTTCTCTGCATCTAATGAGAGGATCATATGGTTCTTGGTTTTTCTCTTGCTGATATGATGAATCACATTGATTGTTTTACGAGTGTTGAACCAGCCTTGTGTCCCGGGGATAAATCCTACTTGGTCATGGTGAATAATTTTCTTAATGTGTTGTTGGATCCTATTGGCTAGTATCTTGTTGAGAATTTTTGCATCCATGTTCATCAGGGATATTGGTCTGTAATTCTCCTTTTTGGTGGGGTCTTTGTCTGGCCCACAGCAAATATCATTCTCAATGGGGAAGCACTGGGAGCCTTTCCCCTAAGATCAGGAACCAGACAGGGATGTCCACTCTCACCACTGCTATTCAACATAGTATTGGAAGTCCTAGCCTCAGCAATCAGACAACAAAAAGACATTAAAGGCATTAAAATTGGCAAAGAAGAAGTCAAACTCTCCCTCTTCGCTGATGACATGATACTCTACATAGAAAACCCAAAAGCCTCCACCCCAAGATTGCTAGAACTCATACAGCAATTTGGTAGCGTGGCAGGATACAAAATCAATGCCCAGAAATCAATGGCATTCCTATACACTAACAATGAGACTGAAGAAAGAGAAATTAAGGAGTCAATCCCATTTACAATTGCACCCAAAAGCATAAGATACCTAGGAATAAACCTAACCAAAGAGGTAAAGGATCTCTACCCTAAAAACTATAGAACACTTCTGAAAGAAATTGAGGAAGACACAAAGAGATGGAAAAATATTCCATGCTCATGGATTGGCAGAATTAATATTGTGAAAATGTCAATGTTACCCAGGGCAATTTACACGTTCAATGCAATCCCTATCAAAATACCATGGACTTTCTTCAGAGAGTTAGAACAAATTATTTTAAGATTTGTGTGGAATCAGAAAAGACCCCGAATAGCCAGGGGAATTTTAAAAAAGAAAACCATAGCTGGGGGCATCACAATGCCAGATTTCAGGTTGTACTACAAAGCTGTGGTCATCAAGACAGTGTGGTACTGGCACAAAAACAGACACATAGACCAATGGAACAGAATAGAGAACCCAGAAATGGACCCTGAACTTTATGGTCAACTAATATTCGACAAAGGAGGAAAGACGATCCACTGGAAGAAAGACAGTCTCTTCAATAAATGGTGCTGGGAAAATTGGACATCCACATGCAGAAGAATGAAACTAGACCACTCTCTTGCACCATACACAAAGATAAATTAAGGACATTGAGATGAGATCAGCCAGGTGGGTCTAATGTAATAATAAGGATCCCTCAAAGGGAATGAGAGGTAAGAGAGTTAGAGAAGGAGAAGTTAGATGAAGGAGAGTTAGGTGGAGGCAGAGGTTGGAGATGCTACTTGATGACCCTGGAGATAAGGAAGGGGCCAGGAGTCAAAGAATGAAGCCTCTAGAAGCTACAAAAAGAAAGGAAATAGATTCTCTCCTGGAGACTCCAAAGGAATATAGCCCTGGTGACCCTTGTTAGGCTTGTGACATCTAGAACCATAAGATAATACAGTTCTTTTAAGCTGCTAAATTTGTGGTAATTTGTTACAGCAAGGGGTAACTAAAATAGTCCTCAAGATTTCCAACTCATGTACTCCCTGATCCTTGAGTTTCATCCAAGTCTGTGAGTATGATGGGATATCACTCCCATGATTTATCCCAATTGTAAGTTGACTTCGTGTTAAACAAAAGGGAGATTACCCAGGCTGGTGTTTCCTACAGGTGAACCCTTAAAATGGATAATGTCCATTGCCAGCTCTGAGAATGGGGTGGGGAGACATGTGGAAAGGTGCTGAGAGCTTTTTGGTTGCTGAGACTGACCTCTGGGCGACAGCCAGCAAGGAATCTGCAAGGACTTGGATCTGCCAATGAGTTTAGAAGATGGCCTAGAGATCCAGATGACAATGTAGCTGGCCAATGTGTGGACTTCATTCAGCCTCATGAAATACCCTGGGTAGACAGCCCAGCCATGCTGTGCCAGGACTGTGCCAGGACTATAGAGCCATAAGCTTGTACTCGAGTGTTGTTCTAAGCCAATCAGTTTGTGGCAATTTGTTATGCAGTAATTGAAAACTGATACAAACGTCATGTGGAAAAATGCTTGATTTCACTAGAGAGTAAGTGCAGAACAATGAAAAGCATTTTGTGATAATAGTTAAAGCAGTAATGATAAGGGCCCCTGGGTGACTCAGTTGGTAAAGCAATTTGTACTCTTGATTTTGGCTCAGGTCATGATCCCAAGGTGGTGAGATGGAGCCCTGCTATCGGGCTCTGCGCTGTGCATGGAGACTGCTTGAGATTCTCTCTTTCCCTCTCCCTCTGCCCCTCCCCTTTAATAAAAAAAATCCAGCAACAACAACAAAAAAAATCTGTGAAATTCCATGTGCTGGGTTTGGAGGAGCCAGATTTGTGTACATATTGTGAATTGTGGCACCTGGAGGGGTACTGGTGCTGCCTGGGAAGCATGTGGAATCACGTTAACTCAATAAAGCAGAGCAACATTCAACTCATAGTAAATTGCTAACTCATAACTCATACTGCAGCACTCATTAGCTGTGTCACTCATCCTCGCTGTGCTCGGTTTCCTCATCTCTGGAATGGGCGTGGTTTCAGTATGTACCTCACAGGGCTACCAGGAGGTTTGAAAGACGCAACACAGGAAGAACCTGGCACAGTTCCTGGTCCTTTTTAGAAGCTCTATGTAGTAACCCATTACTATTATTATTTGTTTTATTATATAAAAAGTGAATTGTTTTATTATATAAAAGTGAATTGAATGCCTTTTTTTCAGTCTTTAAAATGTCTTGATTCAACCTGGAAGGCATTATGATGTGGTGGAGGCCTGTGTAACACAGTGGGTACAGCAAGGACTATGGGACAACAACAACAATGGCAACAACAACAACACCTGACTGGGGGGGAATTAGTAAAATGAAATGACCTATGTAAAATAGGTCGTTGTACCTGGCATACTGCCAACTCTCAACAAACTTTCACTGCTATTATTGCCTTTATTTCAGGAAGAAGTTGGTGGAGATGAGTTTGGAACCACACCTCCAAACACTGCACTTGTTTTTGGGCAGTAACCCCAGCCCATCCTTTTTTACTTGGGGTCAGCTTGCACTTGCTTTCTACTCTTTGGTTCCTGGACGCCTGGATTGGTGCTTGGGCTCTTTCCATGTTTGCTACCTTCTGCCTTGGTGATTCCCCATATTCTCCTTTTGGAGTTGGATGTTACCATCCTGCATCATTCCTAAACGGTTCAGAGCAGTGTGTGTGTGTGTGTGTGTGTGTGCATGAGCACGCTCCTGTGCATGCGTGCACATGTGCAGCTCATGTGTGCATGCATGTGTGCACGGGTGTGCACACCTTGCTGTGTGTAGAGGAACTGAGAAGGCGGATACAGATGTTCTGCAGGCACAAGTGGTAAAATCTCATAATTGCATATGTCAAGATGAGGCGCATTCACATGTGATGTGGGGAGAAGGAAATGTGGAAAGGAGGCCAGGGCTGATGGGAAATGAGGGGTCAGTGGAGGTAGTTGCTTTTGCCACCCAGTGTTCTGGTGGCCAAATCTTTCTTGGAGTCACTGCCATTGCCCTATAAGTCCTAGGCAGCTGCTCGGCCCAGACATGCCAACATAAATCTGAGTCACCAGGCGTTTATCAGGGATGTTTCTCTGAAAAGTTAATTTTACTAAGATGAGAAAACAAACTAAAATTTGTTAGGAATGACAGCTCTCTGTGGTCCTCAGCTTCCTTCTCTTAGAAGTTCTCAGTATCAGCACGTGCTTATCCGTCTATCTCCCTTGCTGGGCTGTGAGCAACTTTTGGGCAGGTGCGGTGCTTTGTTTACAGTCTTCCTCTGGTGTCTGGTAGATAATAAGCACAAAACTTCACAAGTCTTTGGAGTGTGAATGAGTGAGTTCATTCTGAAGCATCAGGTAGCTGTACCTGTTACTGGGCCCCCTTTGCTGAGAGCGTATCAAAGCTCCCTGGGTGGAACAGGTCTGGTGTGGTTCTAGGGATGCTGCTCTTTATGATGGTGCTACTGGTGAGAGAGGCTTCTGGAGACTGGTAAAAGAGATAGAAGTGGATATAAAGGGGTGAAATAACAGGTGGAAATTTGCAGTCAGCTTCCAGCGGAGCAGGAGGTAGAAGAGCAGATTATTGCCTCTTTGACAGCCTGCGTGGCTAAATTTGCTGTGGTGGGAGAGAGGCTGGGAACAGAAGAAAGGGACCGACTGCTTTGTAGTTGACCAGCATTGACCAGCATTAGGCCAGAAAGAAACCAATGTATATTGGGTAGCTTTAATATCCTATTTTACAGAGAGGGTGGCTGAAATCCATCCACTAATTCAACACATGTTTATTGAGCACCTACTATATTCCAGACCCTGTCGTGTGAACTGGAGTATAGCCAAGTTTGATGGATATACCGTGTGCACCTATAGGGAATTTGGGGCCAATATTCATTCTGATCGGTATCCATGTTGGCTGGTGGTTATGCATTTTGACTGTCCCCTCTTTAGCAGTGAACAAAACAAAGTCCCAGCTCTCTTGTGCTCACTTTCTGGAGACAGACAATGAACATACACATAAACACATGTATAATGTGATGATTAGTGCTATGAAGAAAAGCAAACAGGACACAGGGGCAGAGGCAGGACCTAGTTTTGGTGGATCAGAAAGATGACCGCTTGACCTCCGTCCACACAGCCTGTGATAGACTGTAGAAGAAGCTGGCCATGAACCTATAGTTCTACCAAGGGAATTCAGAAAGAGAGATTCTGTGCGACCAGGTACCATGCTACATACTGGAAATATAGCGGTTAAGAAAATAGGCAAGGTCCCTTCTTGGGGACAGGGATACAGGGAGAAAAGATCTTATTGTACAGATGCAAAGTTGCTCAAAGGGAGAATGCGGGATGGTCCTGGTAGGTCAACACAGGGCTCTATGCTACCACGGGGTGGGGGGCGGCCTCCCTGAGAAAGCCATGCATTCGCTCAGTACATTTGTTCTGTCCTCCCTCTTTTATCTTGTCAGGTATTCTTTATAAGCTCATTGACTTTTTTTTTAAATTGCAGATATCACCTTCACTAGACATGTGTCTGTATGTGTTTCTACAAGCTATTTATTGTTAACATTTTGTGTGTGATTTCACCCCTCAGGTGATTTTATAGCTTTGCATCTCTCAGGTGGGATGACTTGCTTCATTCCATGAATTATAGGTTTTAATGAACCAAGAGGCAACAACAAGGAAAACATTATTTCTCCCGAGTCCTCTGAATATGAACCAAGGGGGTGGTAAGATGTACATAGCGGGCTTATAAAAACAATGCTATGGTAATGACTGACAAAAATATCCAGTTATTTTTAGCTTTTTTGATAGGGTACTTAATGGCACTACTTTGCTCATTATCGATAGAAAATGCTTGACTTAGAAATTCCCTTTGTCTCTGGATAATCTACCCAGATCTCTCTTCTCTAGCTGTGTAGAGAAATGTAAAAAAGAAAAAAAATACAATTAATATAAACTCATTGATTTTGGAAAGCATCATCCCTTCCTGTCTGGTTCCCTGCATCTTCCTTTGTTGTGGGCAGCTGCTGGGGCTGAGTCCTTCCGACATGTCTTTCTTTTGTGATTCTGATGCTGTCCAGATGCTTCCAACCGGTCCTGGACTCCACAGCCAGACCACAGAGCAACTCCAATTAGCACCACTGAACTGTGAATCATTGTTCTGGCCCATTCATTCAGGGTGGTGGCCTTCACCTGGGCATCTATACAATTCTGGGAAGAGGATGGTGGGAGGGAGCCCAGATGCTGCCCTGGGATTTTCTGGAATAGGGGAGCAGTAGCATCTCAGTGGGAGGAGCTGGGAGGCAGGGATCAGGGAAAAGCTGCGGGCTTCCTTCCCAGGCCCTGGGAAGTCTCTCCTACTTATAGGATTGTCCTTGGTAAGTCCTGCTGAGCAGAGGTTTACCTGAAAATATCCTGGAACTGCAGGAAGGTGACACCCATCCTCCACCCTGTGACCCACGCCCCTTCACTCCGTCTCACCTGTGCACAGGACGTGGGTATACCATCGATCTTGTGTTAGGCAAAGAGGAACGGCCACATCCGGAGTGACGCATCTTGCTGGTGATTCTTTTCCTCACCATGCTGTCCTCTCCTGGGGCTGCTGGATGAGAGTAAAGAGGCCTTGGTCGGAGCTGTAGCTCTATTATTTTCTGGCTCTCTGCTCCTGGGGATGACAGTGCATAGATTACTGACCACTTACTTTGTGCCAGGGCACGAGGCTAAGTGCTCTATGTGGGTTCCCACAGCCTGCCAATGGCAGGGGAGGAACTTCTCTGTGATCATTCTCCTTCCAAAGCCCAAGCCTATACTGTCTTTTTGAACCTTAGTGTTCCTCTTCTGTTAAGTGGGGATTCTAATTCTCCTGGTTCCCACACTAGGGTTCAAAACGGATCATTCCCATAGCATCTGCAAAGTGGACCAGAGGCTCATTATTTTGGTGAGTAGCTGTCAGGAGGAGCTGCCTTCCTTGTCTGGGTCTGCTCCAGGCCCCATACCCGGAGGAGACAAGAGCCTTGAGCAAACAGCCCACAGCAACCAGGGGCTGTGTAGCAGTGGTGTCTTTGAGGACTGTTCCAGGGATGCGTATGTCAGAGCTGCAGGAAATGCTCACCGTTGTCCACGCAGGTTGGAAAGGTAGACACAATAGAAAGAAGGTTGGGACCTGTCAAGAGCAGTAAAGAAAGGATTTCTTTTTCACCTATCTTTTATTTTTCTCTCTTCAGGAAAGACATTTGGGGCCACGATGTTTGAGCCTGGGCTATGCCTTTGGCCCAGAGAGCTGCTTGGGGCTTGCTTAGGCCCTGAATCCAGAAGGCAGAGTGGGGCTCAGGCTGGTGCCATGTGGTCCTCATGCAGCACGTGAGGGCAGAAACTCACACCTGCAGCTATGGCATAACCTCTACTGGAGGAAAGGGGTGTGTGGAGGTCAAGTTCAACTGGCCCCACTAAGTGGAAGGATGATGACCCCAAGAATAGCGAATTGCACCACCTCCCAGTCTGAGGCAGACAAGATGAAGGGGTCCCAAGTTGAGAAATCAAGCAATGCCAACTCCCTTTCCAGTTTGCTGTGGGTCCTTGGGGCAAAGAGCATCCCCTCCCTGGGCCTCAGTTTCTTCATCTAATCATATGGGGGCTGTTGGGGAATGTCACCAAAAAGATGCAACTGCTGATTGATTTGTGAGCTGGCCCCGGGCCGCTGAGGCTCTTCAAACCACCACCCCTACCCCCCACCCCCGCCCCATCCTTGGAATGTGGGTTTGACATGTGTTTGCAGTTTCTGTTCCCAGAGATTGATCCAAGGCCACAGCTTAGAGATAGTGATGTGGTGTTGAAAACACCTGCACAGTGTATATGACTTAACCTGGTTAAAGCCTCTTTATAGAAACTTTTGAGATCTATTGGGAGGGTGGGAACACATTTGTCTTCCCTTGTATTAAAATTGGCACCCACCAGCCTGGAGTGGGCTGCTTTATTCCTCAGTTTCTCTCACCCTGTGAGTAAAGGGGCTATTTCAGAGTCTACCCGGGAAGCTCCTAAGAGGGCTGTGAACCAGCAGGAATATTTGGCCTGGATGATTCTGAGCAGATTGGGTGACTTCTAACAGGTGCAATGACTAGGCATTTCCCAGGTTTTGAGACAGTATTTAGTCGTGCTCTTTTCTGTGAGGGACTGACTTCCATTGGCCTGATGGCTTGGTCTGGAAGTCTCATGTCTCAGACCCTACATCAATAAGGCACTGGGGGACTGGAGAATAGGGCTGGGGTGATGGAGCAGCCACTGCCTATCCCCCAGAATAGCTACAGCCCTCCTCGCAGCTGCCGTCTTGTGGCACACTCTCATCCCATTGGCTGCTCTCAATCCCTGCTGTCTGGCAGGCCATGCTTTCCTGGGTTTTGAGACACCTGCTAAGCAGCCCTCCATGTGTACTACAGAGTGCTGGCTTCTTCCTTCAAGCAGCTTGGATCAGAATAGCGACTCTTCTCTGGTTGCCCCAATCCTGACTCCCTTCACCTTCTCAATGGTTGAGGACAGAGGGGGTAGATTAGGACAGTGGAAAGAGCTGGTGGCAGGGGTCTTCGGTTCTTGCCACCAACTCACCATGTGACAGGACACAAGCCTCAACATCTCTCTTGGCTTCACCTGGAAATTGAAAGCAATTTGGTTATGGTCCCACTGGTGTTCACCAGGGCAGCCATCCCAATGGTTCATAGCTGAAGTCCTGGGATGGATGGCATGTCTGTGTCCCCTTCAGAATCCACATGTTGAAGTCCTAACCTTAAATGTATTTGGAGCTGGGGCCCTGGGAGGTCATTAAATCAGGAGGATGGAGCCCTCATCATGGGATTCACGCTCACAGAAGAGGAGGTGAGAGAATTGGCTAGCTCTCTTTTCTGCCCTGAGAGGATGCCATAAGAAGTAGGCAGTCTGCAGCCCCATCAGAACCTGATGAGACCCTGATGGTGCTGGCTTCTGATCTTGGGCTGCCAGCCTTGAGGACTGTGAAAAAAAAATGTCTATTGTTTGTAAGTCACCCAGACTCTGGTACTTTGTTATAATAGTCCCAAAGGACTGAGGCAGTTCCCTTCTGCTCAGTCAATGCTTGTGTCATGCTGGTTGTTCACTATTTTGTGTATCTTTCCAAGGGGGTAATAATGCCTGGGCAATTGCACAGAACTGGTGTGAGGATTCAGTGGGGGTAAATAGTGGAAGAGGTGCTTTGGTGACTCTGAAACCATAATTGCACATCTGATGCACTGTCTGTCCATGTCCATCTGCCTCGGGGAGTAATTCCTCCTCGATTTTCCACCCACTTGGCCATTTGGTTCAGATGGAGCTTGCTCCAGTACTAGCTCCAAGTCTGCAAGCAACCCAGGCCCCCATTCAGATGAACATTTCTTCCTCTGGTCACAGTGATAAGTTGACAAGGCAAATCGACCCTCTTAGACCAGACCAATAAGGACACATCCTCTCACTATGATAAGGCTTTAGGGATTGGCATGGGACCCAAACTAAGCTAATCAGATGATTTCCCTGAGATTATTCTCACTGGGGTGAGTAAGAAGGATCCCTTCTCCTTTCTGTTATGAGCTTGAAGGATGTGAATCATGACTACTCCTTCATGTAGAGAAAGCCTGAGTAGAAAAGAATGGAGACAAGTAGAGCGGACATAAGAGATGAAAAGGAGAGAGAAGGGGGTCTTGGTGACACCAAGCCTGGGCTCTCTCTGTCCCCCAATGCCCTGGTTCTTATAGTTCTTCTGTAAAGCAGAGTAAAGGATTAGGAATGTCAGGGAGTAGGGGACACTGTTGCAGTTTTATTTTGGTGATCAGGGAAACCTTTTCTAATAAGGTTAAAGATGATTTTATACCTGAATAAAGTTAAGGGAGGGGGCCCTGTGAATACACAGAAGAGAAATGTAGAAAGTGCAAAGGCCCTGAAGCAAGAGGGTGCTTGGTATATTCAAGGAACAGTAAGGAGGTGGTTGGTACATTGAAGCGTGGCTGGAGCTGAGTGAGAAAGTAAGAACATCCTAGACTTGTCTCTGGAGTATCAGCAGTGGCACTACTATGCCTGATTGGAGTCTATACTTGGGGCCCCTGCCCCAGTGTCAAGGATTTTGGTGCCTGTACCTGCTGCGGGGGATCTAGGAAGGTCAAAGTCCAGCGCTGAGGCCTTTTTTGGCTCTGTAATCCTCTGTGTCAAAACCAAGGGCTATATGACCTTCCTTGTAGCTTCCTCTAATAACTCAGCTAGGATCTATCCTTAAGTACTGTTTCCATGAGGATCCAGAGAAGGGAGCACGTTCTGTGGCTAGAGTAGACAGGAGCCCTTCAGTGAGAAGGATTTCTTTCATTACCATTGCTGAAGTGTGACATTCCATGGACACCTGCCAGTTTGTTTCCTGTGTGTTTGTTCCTTTCTTCATTGATGTAACAAGAATTTATTGAGTATCTGATATCTGCCAAGGTATACAGAAAGGCACTGAATATGCAAAGATGAATCAGTCACGGTTTCTGCTTTCAAGGATCTCAGACTGCCTGGATGTGGAGGCGGCGGCCATGTAAACAGATAATTAGAGAGAGACATGGCAGGTGCTGACACCAAGGCGGCAACACAGGAACCCCTGCAGAGGCCCCGAGGATGGAGGGAAGAGTCAGATGGTCTCTAGCTACAGAGGAGATGGGCCCTTGAGTGGACACTGAAGGCGGAGGGAAGTCAAGGGAAAAGACGGGTTAGGAAATAACAAATATTCAGAGAAGAGGGTTTTAGGGCTTGGAAGTTGGTGGACAAGGTAGAGGAAGGTGGTTGGGGTCAACCTTCCCCTTGCATTGGGGTCAACTCCCCCTGTATCAATCTACCTGTCTGCACTGGGTGTGTAGACTTTGCTCTGTTGATTTGGAGATTTTTAAGGAAGGGAGTAAGGTAAACAGATTGGATTAATAGGGTATGATATACTTCCCTACACTACACTACACTATACTAATAATAAATGGCCTGAAGAGTAAATGGTTAGTTTTTTGAGTACAGACAGGGTCACCAACTCTAATCCCAAGGGGTCAGTCTGATGACTGAGACAGCAAGGAGGCCAGCACCTTGTGTGGCCCCTGCCCTGTCTCAAGAGGGCAGGTGCTACTCAACCCAGTCAGTTGTTGCCCCAGTGGGGACTCAGGCCCAGGGCTGTCAGAGCTCCTGAGTTTTTCAAGAGCAGCCAAAAATCCAGATCCTTATGTAAAATCTCGCCATTTTTAAATGTTGGCAACTAATTTAAATTCTACAAAATGCTGTGTGGGCCAAATATAACACATCTGTCAGCCCGATCTGTCTGCGGGCCACTGGTTTACAACTTCTGGGTTGAGAAAAGAGTTTTCTTTTTTTGTAAAGAGAGATCAAAATAGTTTTGGATCCAAAGATTCATGCCTGGAATGATCTTCTCTCACTCTGGTTCTAGCAAATTCTTAATCATCACTTAAGACTCGGTTTATTTCTCCTCTGTGAAGTTTCTGCATCACCCCCTCGCCCTGGCCACATACCCTCCCACTGCCCAAAACCCCCCCAAGTAGTAATCACACTTTGTACTCCACTGTATGGCTTATATAGCCTGATCCTTGGGGGATGGATGTGGGGGAGGGCAGTGGAAGAGGAGAGAAGCCAAGATACAAGAGATATGGCATTGTTGATTAATGGATGGAATCAAGACTTGCAGGAGAAGTTGTGAACCTCAAAATACAGGTCCTCACAGGCCAGAGCCACTGCCCGGCGGCAGTTAGCCTGTGATGGAAATAAGCAGGCTGGGTCCTGAAGGAAAGACAAAATAGTCAAGAATTGGTTTCATTTCAGAGACTTGAGAAAAGGCACAGTACCATGAGTTCCTGTAGGACTTTGGTCTTCAGCAGGGTTGGTTTCCTTGCCTCAGCCTGTAATCTCATGAGTCTTTGGTTATTGCTGGTCCTGGTACACTGAAGCCTGGCCAGGCAGTTCCAGTGAAGGGACCTAGGGCTGAGTGAGCTCCTGCTGTTTCACTGGCCAACTGTCTTTCACCCTCTCTTGGCTTCTCCAGGAATCCATCTGGTCCCATACTCAGGTCAATATGATTCTTGCTTGGGGGTTGGGCGTGTGACTCAGACAAGGCTCATGAAAGCTTCTCATGCCCTGGACACAGTGGTCAGTGCAGGATGGTCACGTAGCCCCATTGGATTGGTGAGAATCAGGCTCAGGATTTTCCTTGAGTGACAGACATTCTCTCTTTCCTGCTGGATTTCAATCTGGGAGGGTACAGGTCTAGAGTAACTGTTAGCCACCGAGAAGATGCCAAGAAGAAAATCAGCATGGAGAAGAGATAAGCTGAGAGATGGAGAGGTCTGGAGACAGACCATATCATTTGAGCCCCTGCATCAGACTGTACCTAAAACTAGTTAACCCCAGGTTTTTTTCATTATTGTGGCCAGTACATTTTTTCTTCCTCAAACCAGTTTATGTTAGGCTCTGTTTTGTCAGTGGCAACCAAAAGAAGTCCTTGAACCTCAAAGAAGCATGAAGAGTGACTCCCTCCCATGAATAGTGCTTCACAGTTTGCAAAGCATTTTATATCATTGCCTTATTTGAATCTTCCAACTCTCCTGGGAAGTAGAGAAAGCAGGAATTACTATTCCCCTGTCACAGAGAAGACAACCGAAGCTTATCAGGGTTAGGATCCACCGACAGATGGCTAGGAGGACCAGCATGAAAATCCAGTTCTTCTGAGTCTGGTTCCGGAGCTTCTCTGCACCAATAACGTCGTCTTAAATTAAACTCCCATAATGCTGAACTAAATTACACTAAAGCACCCCTGGAAATAGCCTCTCAGAGTCATAATTCATGCTGGGTAATTACAAAATAACTTTCTCCTCATTATTTCCCTACTTACATATCTCTAAGGGAAGGGCTGGTGATAAATGTCAGGGTTGGGACAATTTAGGCAATTATTTGGATGTCTGGCTGAAGCACATCTTTTATAAAAGCTGGTGTCTGCTTTTAACTTCTGCTTCATAATCCTCAAGCTGGAGACCCTCCATTTCATGTCCCCCTCCCTAAAAGTCAAATTATTTTGTCAAGAACTCTAAGCAGCAAGCTAGAACCTCCGCTGTCTCAGGGGCACCCCTGAAAAAGCCATTCTTCATTCCCTGGCTTATTCCACCAACAAATATTTAGCAAATCCCCACTACATATCAGGCAGCAGGCTAGGCGCTAGGGACAGAGAAGTGAAACTTACATCTGGTTGGACAAGTCTATTGCGAGGAAAGAAAATCTAAAAGAAATTTTTAAAAAATTAGACATTGTAAAAAATGTTATCAAGAATATAGCATGACCTAACATGACAAAACCGAGGATTGAGGTGGGGGAGACTTACTTTCTACTTTCTGGAAAACCCTTCTGAGTCAAGAGTGTTGAAGCTAACACCTGATGGAGAGCAGAAGGTATGTGCAGAGTAGGGAGAGAGACTTCTAGAAAGATGGAGTGGCAGGAGAAAGGCTCTCCACGATTTCTTGACAAAATAATTTGACTTTTAGGGAGGTTGGGGTGGGAGGAGGTGAATCCTGAGAAAGGACGAAACTTCCAGGGAATACAGTATTAGCAGGAAGACACAGGGTGCTAGGGGCGCAGCCCCAGGCCTGGGAACAGAATGGCAAGCCAGGGAAGGGGACAGAGATGGCTGGCAACCAGAAGAGCACCAGACAGAAACTATGTCCTAGAAGCCAGGGCAGGAGGGACCTCAGGAAGAAGAGGGGGGTCGATGACAGCGTTCCCTACTCCACTGGGTACCCGAACATCTGATTCACACCTGACTTACTTTTCTAATTATTTTTACCCTGATTGTAGCAGTTGGCAGGTTTTCAAGTGACAGTGTGATTTTGTTTGCTGCCTGCAATTCCCACCTCTTCAGGTTAGCAGGCATGAGTCTTTTGACCTTGCTGGAGAAGATGACACCTCTCAATATAGCTCTGTTTGCAGATGTCAGCTGAGATGCTGCTTGTTTCTCCCCTGGGTCTTTAAGAACATTCGCGGGAGCGCGTGCGCGCACACACATACACACACCCCCCCTATGATGCTTTACTCCCCACATCCTCTGCTCCCTCAGGAAACAAGGGCATCTGTGAGACCACCACTTTGCAGTATACCTCCTTGGGGGGTCCTTACTCACCTTTGGTACTGTTGTGATGCAGGAAATAAGCACATGATCTGCGGGAGGAGTCTTGAATATAAGGAATAATAGCATGGAGAGGGATAAAGCTGAGACTTTTGTCATCTCCCTGAGGGAGGGGTCTCTACAATGCTAGGAGCTGAGTCATCACACTCCAGAGAGTGACACACACCTGGGTCCCCTGTTTCCTTTTGGAGGCACAAGCTTTCTGCAGCCAGCCCCCTGCTCATGATAGCTGGAGGTTTTAATAGCTGTTGGTTTGGAGTCCTTACAATGGGCTCAGCCCTGTGTGAAGCTTCTTACATAAGTTCATCTTATTTAATCTTTCCTGGAATCCTATCAGGTCATTATTACCAGCTCTACCTTGCAGACGAGGAAACGGAGGCCGGCAGGTGTGGTATGACTCACTGAAGGTCACACACAAGATATATATACTGCATTCGGAACCAAACCCAGGTTGTGGCTTTCCCTGTGATTCTGCTCTGTTGGCAGAGGCACTGACCCATGCTGGTTACCTGATGGAGACTGTCAGTGTCTGTCACTGTAATTGTCTAATTGGGGCCTGGCCCAGTGCCTGAATGCTGGGGACAGCCATCAACTGGAAAGCAGTGCCAGTGTACGCTCCATGTGGCCCCACGGATAGACTTTCTCCATCACACCCTCTCTTTGACTTACCTCCCAAGTAATTCAGAGCCCTTGCTTCTCGTGGGGGCAGGGCACTTCCACTTTGTTTCCCTGAACAGGAAAAAAAAAAAAAAACCCTACCCAAACCCAACTCTTGTTTTAAAATGGGATTTGGCAGGATTCTTTGCCTTCTCCCAGGAAGAGCCGGTGCTTTCTGTTTTATCGGCAGCGGGGGTGGGGGACATCCTCTGTGACTCAGCCTGGGAGATGCCTCCACCCACTGCAGGGTTGCCTGCCCTCCGTGGTCACATCCTAGCAGCCGCCAGGAAATGGGAAGAATGATCAGTGAACCGGCAGGCAAGCAGCAGGCGGGCATAAAAACCTTCCTCCCAGGCTCTCCTCCAAAAGAAGATGCAGTGAGACTCTACAAAACCATAAACCAGACTCTGGAAGGGCGTCGGGAGGGAGTGGGCCTGTCGCCTCCTACTGCGTGTGCTCCATTTGGCTGGTCTGACTCGTAGTGAGGCTGGACCGGCGAGCTGGGGAGGGCCTGCTGCCAGCCCCTCCTTCTGTTGCCAACACCCCCTACCCCAGCTTTCTCCTCTTGCAGGCAGGGGAGCAGTGGCTCAGAAGCAGGAGCTGCTCATAAGCAGCAGCCAGGGGTCTGGCTTGTATCTTTGGTTGTCCTGTGTCCCTGACTCCCCGTCAGGGAGCTCGAAGGTGGCACAAAGCCATTCTGCCTTGACTGTTTTCTATCTGCTGTGTCCGTCCTGCTTAGCATCTAGAAGCTGCCGGGACTGCTTTGTGCTGCACAAAAAGCAGGTGCTGGGCACTCCCGGGTCAATCTTAGCCCTGAATTCGGACCTGCCTCTGGGTCTGATGCCACCGCTTGGGTTCTGCTGCTACCCCGCCAAGAACAGCTTCCTGTTGTGTGTGTTGGGGCTTTTCAAGAGGGACCCATGAAGCCCTCTGTACTGTGGCTTTGTCGGCTTGGCTTTCCAGGCTGTCTAAGGCTCCTCTGATAGCCAAATTACATTTCTCTTCATGGAGTAGTTGGACCCCATTCAGATGCATTTAGTGCTTCTGTAATATCTCATCCTTTTGTCTTCCGCAGGCCTTCTCAGACTTGTAAATCCTAGCTTTGGCTCCTATTTTTCCTAAATTGTGGTGACCACAGTGACACATGACAAGTAATACTTGCTGAGCCCTTACTAGGCATGTGCCAAACTCTGTGATATGTGCCCCGTACACATGACCTTACCTAATCCTCACGATGACTCAGTGAATTAGATGCTATTATTACTCTGATTTTATAGAGGCAGGATTGGAAGCTCAGAGAGAGTGAGTAGCTCACTTGAGGTCACAAGGAGCATCGAGGCCAGGCATAAAGTTAGGAACTCAATAACTGTTTGCTGAATGAATGGGATGAATGGTCACTGGGCCGCTGGATTTGCTGGGCAGCTGTACAGGCCAGGGTGGGGCTACCAGAGACAGTCAGGCAAGCAAGAGGAAGAAACTTTCTAGCAGCAAGAGCTGAACACCCATCAGTGTTCAGTTGGGCTGAAGGAACCCTTAGTATGAAAGTCAGAGAAGGCCATTAAGTCCCAGCTGAGGGATGGGCAAGGTGACTATTGCGATCCTTTCAGACTCTACAAGTCAGAGGTTACTGTGTAACTCTTAAAAAAAAAAAAAAAAACAAACCAATAAAACCCATCTCCAGCCCCAGCTGCTCAGAACAGGAGTCGAGTAGATAATCATGGTAGGGCAATAGACGGCAACATCCGTAAGATGTTGAGTCTTCTGGGGACCACTCTCAGCATTGCATCATCAGAGAATGATACTGACAGCAGCTGGCATTTATGGAGTGCTGACTACACATCAGGCCGGATTATAAAGCCTTTGTCTGCATAAACTCAGTTCTCACAATAAACCCATGAGGGAGTGAGTAGTGTATTAGTCAGGGAAAAGCTGCAGTAACAAGTTAATCTTTGGTCCTCAGTGGCTCAACACAATAAAAGTTCACTTTTCACTTTCTTAAAGGCTGAAGGAAGTTGGGCCACTTTTTACCTTCCTTTTCGGACATGGGTGCCCTCCAAGGGCACTGCGATAAGGAGAGAGACAGTAGAACCAGGGCACAGTTTGCTGTTTGCAACCTGAGGACCTCAAATGACATCCTCTTGCATATGTCTATCGCAATAGTTTAATGAAAAAGGGGAGGTGAGGCATTCTGAGCCATGAACAAAGTAAATGCTCAATAAATGTGAAGGGTGACACCAGTGATGATCCATAGGCCAGAGGGATGACTGGAACCCCACGCGGAACACAGATGTGGGAAGGAGCAGGGAGGTGGAATCTCACACTAGCTAAGCGCTCCTTGGCTAGAGTCCCCCATGTCCCCGTTTGAAGGCTGAGCCCAGACCAGAGTAGAGTGGCACTGACCAGGGCAGGTCTACCAGTAGCCCCAGCCTACCCTCTGTCAGTCTACCCTGCTGATACTGTACCAGCCTCTGTCATGGGCCAACCTCATCACAGATGGCTCTGTCTCTGGCTGGGAATCTGATAAAGCATGGTGCTATATATCTGTCTGTCTGTCTATCTCATCTTCTATTTATGCTGAAGTGGGAGCCATTGAATTCCTGCCAACTCGCTTCCTTTCTGGCCCTTGTCAATGCTCAGAACCAGGATGCTGGGAGCTGGATAATTTGGAGACCTGTCTGTTGCCTCATGGGCTCTCTGTGGACACCAGCGGCTGCCCAAACTGCCCCCTATTCAGGTGTTGCATGTTTTCTGACTGTCCTCAGGACAACTAGGCTGTTAACTTCCCATCCCTGTCCTCTCAGACATTCCCCCCTTCCCCTCCTGCCTAGTTGCATCATGCCTGAGTCTGCCTGAACCAGGATCTGGGAGATGGGAAAGGCACCAACATTCATTTGGAGACAAATCTGCAGAGGAGCTGCAAAGTTGTTTCTGGAGTTGGATTGGCACTGCTGCTTTCTTGTTGAGTGACTTTGGTAAAGTTACTTATGTGTCTGTTTCTTCATCTATGAAATGGAGGGAAATTATTAAACTCAGAGGATCTTTGAGAAGGTTAAATGCACTAGTCTGTATGAAGTGGATAGAGCCATGGCCAGCACATGGTAATAATACATCCCAGCTGTAATAATAAAAACACGTATTCTTCTAATTCAAATCTGTCTCTAAAGCTTCTGCTTTCCCACTCGATCACACATTGCAGAAGTATTCCTTGATGGAAAGCCAATCTGAGCAGATTAACTTTGATTTTTCTTTTTATTCTGCTAAATTCACAGGGGATATTGGAGGAGGGTATTTTTAGGAGGCCTTACTGAGAAGCATAGCAGGTGGCCAGATGGTAATGACAGGAAGCATGGTCCCTTCTGTCTGCAAGAACAGCTGAGTGGCATTCAGGTGTGTAACAATATAAACTACATTTCTAGGGACATCCTACTAGGTCCAGGTGGAAGAGGGGGCACCGTGGAATCTTGCCAGGGAGTGTAGAGTCTGGGACTATCACAGAACCAGACCACCATCCCCAGTCCCGTCCCCTAGGGAGTCCATCTCCACATGCTGCTGACATCTGGGAGTTTACCTTGGGCTTCTTTATCAAGGCTCTCCTCCAGGGGGTGACGATGAGGTCATACCCTGATGATGTTCTGTGACTTGTGTTAACAATGTTGACTCCTTGTTTACTAAATCACAGGCATTGCCAGAAAAATCAAATTATGCCACTGGAGGTGATAATATCTCTGTGGGGAAGGAAATCCCCTTGGCTGTAAAGTTTCTTCTGGGGCTTTCGTTTGTCTGCTTTTGTTTTGATTTCATTTTTTTTTTTGAGAGGGAGAGGTGGCTAATAGATGTTTTTCCATTTCTTAGCCACTCAGTATCCGCTGAATTTCCCAAGATCATTTCCCAAATTTTCGTGGTATAGGAACCATCCATCCCAATATGTGTGGGTTTTGATGGGAAAATGATTTCCAGTACTCACCTTTGGTGAGGGGAGCCAGGGAGGATCAGTCACTTCTTACCCTACTCTTAAGAAAAGCTAACTGTGGGCATTATGTCTGACCCCAGACAAACAGACACTCCTTCCCTGGGACTTTAAATATCTAGTCTCTGACTGGGGGCATGGAGGTGGATGGAACACCTGCCACTGAAAACTAAAACTAGAGAACCCATGGCGTGGTCTAAGCTGGGGCTTAGACAGTCTACCCACAGTCTACCCTCTCTCTTGGGGCCACCTTCAACTTTGATCCACTTACCCTAGAGGTTGTAAAGTTAATACCTTCACAGTTCAGGTAAGTCTCTTACATATAGGAGGTGTTGAGATGAAAGGCTGGGAAGAAGGATTGAGTCTGTGAGTACAGGCCCATCCTAAATGAAATGCACATCCTATGTTTTTGAGTCTAACTCAGCATCTGAGATTGATAGTGTTCTTGCACTTGCTTAAAATATCCCATAAATACTGACATCATATCATACAGACTGTATTTCTTGGAGTTCTTCTTGTTCCCCAAAGGCGCCTCCAAATCCTTTGTCAGATTGTGGGACCGCATTTGGGGATCAGCAAATTGTCTCCTAGTAGAAGTAGTAGAGGCCTTTGGGCAGGGAGCTCTGAGCAGGGGGTGAAGCGGTACTCAGGTGGCTCTGTGCAGGGCACCAAGCTGTGCTTGCCAAATGGTGTGGGAGTGGGTGCTGGGAGCACCTGTCACTGAGGCCAGGAAAGACATTGACCATCATGCCATATTGAGTCACCGTGGCTTTCAAGAAGGAAGTTTATGTCTCCTCCGTGTAACAACGTGAGCACTAGCAGGCTGGGGCTGATTTAATGGCCCTATGGCCTGGGAATCTGGCACTTTCTTGTTGCTCTGCCGTCTTTAAAAGGCATGTCCCATCTCATGGCAAAGATGGCCGGTTTGGCTCCCATTGTCACATGGATCTTTCTGGGAAGCAGCAGTGGAGAGAAGGCAAAGATGTTTCTTTTCTTTGAGGGCCTGACCACAGCTTCTGCTCACAGGGCATTGGCCTCCACCCAAACAGTTGGGCACAGCTAGCTGCAAAAGGAAGATTGGGGAAGATGGTTTTTAGCTGGGTGGCCACGTGCCCAGAGAAGACATCTGCTCACAGAAGGGAGAATGGAGACTGGGGAGATAACTAGCAGTTTCTGCTCTGACACTTACGTGCATGGCCCCTGGCACCTGGTAACACTTACAAATTGCAGTTGCATTTGTAATTGAATCCTCCTAGCCTCTGCCCAGAGCAAAATGTCTAGGGCTGCCTTTTATGTTTTTCACCCAGAGGGAGGTTAAGTGACTTGTACAAGGTTCTTCAGGAATCATCAATGGTAGATCTTCAGGCACTAGGAAGGCAGGGAGAGGGGATCTTTTCTGCCTTTCTGTTGTCCTACTGAGGCAGACTCCCTGTTGAATGTCTTGGTCTCCACTGCTTATTCTCCCTTTCAAATGAGCTTGAGCGGAGACATTGAATCTCCCTTTCGGTGATGGCATCCTGAGCAGAGGCCATTGTCTTTTCTCTTTTTCTTTTTTTAAAGACTTATGTATTTATTTTTAGAGACTGTGGGTGCAACTGAGATGGCTGGCGAATCACTTTCCTACAACTCCCTTTGACTCCATTCTCTTTTGAGATATGACTCCATTCTCTATGATCGCTAATCTCCGTTGCCCTTTCAATGAATTAATTAATGGAGTGATTTGCTTAACTTGATTAGGCTCCTCCAGAGCCCTTGGCCCACTTCACTTCCTTTTGTGAGTGGGGAAACTGAGGCCATGGATGTTAAGCCACCTGCCTAATTGAGTAGGAGCCTGTGTGGATGTGCACCCTTGCGGGATGGTGGATTGGTTCTCTCTCTTTTCTCCTTTATCTTCTTTCTCTTCCATCAGGGAAAAGCTGAGCATGGTGTGCTTCAAGAGCCTTCCAGAAGGCTGCACTGATGAATTCCTACTCCTTCTCAGATGAAGAGCTGGGGCCTTCTGACCTCAATATGTAAAGAGAAGCCAAACATGAAATCAGCTGCACTCAGGTTCACAGAAATAGCTCAGCCAGGCTGCTCCTCCGCCCCTGGCCTCCCAGCCTCCTTTCCTTCATCTTCTGGGTCCTCCATTCCAGGCCTGCCTCACCTGACTCTTTCCTCCCATCTTTTCACTCATTTGTTCTCCTCTTTATCCTTCCCATGGGCCCAGCCTCCCTTTCTGCACTTCCTTCCCAGCTTCTTACCTTCTCTGCCTTTTTGACCAGGCTGTGGATGGACAGATAGGGTGCTTCCCTCATCACCCATCCCAGACTGGAACTACAAGGGGCCTATTATGGAATTATTTCCAGGTTTTTCAAAGCCCTGAGGGTCCCTGTGTGCCGGGGTAGAAGGTATGGGGATGGCAGGGAGGCTTAAGCCGCAGGGGCCGTGCTTTGGGCTCTGCACCCACATTGCCAAGGATTCAAGAACCAGCCCTATGTTGGCCTAGTGATGCAGCCCCTCTAGGTCTCAATTCCTTCATGTGGAGAAAGTCAGCAATGCCATCCATCTTACTGGGTTGTTCGGAGGGGTGCATAGGTTCATGCAGGTACCTAGCTCAGAGAAATCCAGTCATGATTACCAGCCTATGAGTCCTAAAAACCACAGTGTGGTACCAAGGCAAGGCCTGGGCATGAGTGAGAGAATGGGCATGGGGCTGTCTGGGAAAGGCCCTGTGACTGAGTACAGGAGGGGACAGTTGGGGTGGCCCAATGAGGTAAGCCCAAGCTCAGACCAGCCTTGGATTCTCAGCATTCTTTCCATAGCTGTGTGACCCAGGTCCTAGGGAAAGACATTTCTAGGGCTCAGAGCTTACACCTGTGAACTGAAGATGCAGAGGTCCTGGTTTTTGACTCAGGCTTGCGGCCTCTCTGAGATAATGAATGCATGGGGGTTTCACAGAGCTTGGTGGATATTTTGATATATTAACTATGATCACTAACCTCCGTTGCCCACTAACCATGTGTTGGGGATGGTGTTGAGTGCTTTATGTGGATTAACTAATGATATGTTCACAATAATCCTACGAGCAGCGTCTGCTACCTACATCCTCACTCCCATTTCACATATAAGGCTTACATTAGTTAAATACCTTGTCCAGAGCCACACAATGAGGATAGCCAAGATTTGGAGTCCAAAGCCCACCAATGTGACATGGAATTATATTGCCTGCTAGCTTGAATACCCCATGGGCTCCTCTTAGTATCAGAAGGGGGAACTGCTGACTTGCTGCTGAGATCAGAGCTGGAGAGATGATCCTCAGCAAGAGAAACCAAGGATGGCTTCCTGGAGACAGTGGCACCAGATCAGCTTACAAAGATGAGTGGGATTTGGCACAAGGAGATAGGGTCAGGGACAGCCTCCCTCCCAGGCTGAGAGGACAGCTTGTGCAAGGCTCAGAAGTGGGGAAGTGCCAGGAACGTTCTTCCTTCAGAGTTACTGGACTACATGGGAGCTGTTATTGTCAATATACATTTTTTTGTGTGTGTCCAAATCGAACAATTGCCAAAAGGGCCCAATGGACACTTGGGTAAAAGGGCAGTTGCTATGACCGGCAGTCAGAGGCCCCATTGGCCATGTTTCTAAATCAGGGTTTCTCCATCTCAGCACCATAGACCTTCAGGATCAGAGAAGTTTTGTGGCAGGGAGCTGCGTGTGTACTGCAGGAGGTTGAGCTGGCTTCTTACCATTCCTCCCGTGGAGTCTGGACAGCCCAACGTGTCTCCTGACATTGCCAGATGTTCCCTGAGGGGCAAGACCACTGTGGTTAAGAACTGCCATCCTGAATGCAGGTGGGGGCAGAGTGGGGAACATGGGCTGGGGAGGCAGGACACCTGGGTCCTCATACCAACAAGTTAGTGCTGTGTGATTCAGGGCAAAGTATTTCCCCTTTCTTGACACTGCTGTCCTGGCCAAAAAGTAAGGTAGCCATTTGCTGTGGGCGACTCCTGAGGGATCTTTCTACTGGCCCAGATAGGCCCCAGAAGTGTGAGCAGCAGCTCCAGCTACTTGTTGCTACTTCATTATGCGGTGTAGTGACATCCACACCTTCTGTGAGCCTGTTGTCCCCACTGGGCAAGCCGGCAGCAGCTGGTTCTCTGTCTTGCTCCAGGCCGGGCTCACCACTACCTCCCAGAGCAGGTGTGTGAAGGGTTCTTGGTGTCACTTTGCACAGCAGCACCCGGGTGACATCCCTAATTATAGTCAGGAAGGGTAAGCTCAGGAGGTGGATATGGCTCGGGAGGTGGGGACAAAGTGTTCTTGGGTGTGAGAACATGATTAGCACCAGAAAGCGGGCCAAGTGGGCCTGCTGACATCATTTCCTGAGGTCCCAAAGGAAGAAGGTGGACCCTTCCCTTTCTTTAGAGGAAACTCCTTTCTCGCCTTTACTTTTTGTCCTGGAGACCTGGCAGATGTTCCAGGTGAGAGAAAGGCCATTGGGGGCTTCTTTTGGCTTTGGAATTTAGAGTCATGGCAGGTAATTGTGGGGTGGGGGTGCTGAGAGATTCCTCCCTTATTATCAGGAGCTGCTTCACTGTGTGGAAAACGGTGGGGGTCCCCTATAGGCCAACTGGGGGCAGACTTGGTGACCTCAGGCCATGGGTCTCAGCTCTACCCTCTGTAGGATGTCAGCACTGACAGCCTATACCGGACAGGACTTCTGGGGTGACCAAGGACTTCATGTATGTGTCTCTCTGGGCCTGTGGTTGGGGAGCAGGAGAAGCCAGGCTCCGAAGTGCGACCAGCCTTTGTCATGTGCTGTCCTTGGCCTCCCGTGATCCTGGGAGGGAGGTGTTCTTAAGCCTGGTGTTACAGATGAAGCTCAGGGAGGTTGGAACCATGAGCCCAAAATCTCTTGGTCTGAGGTAGAGAAATGGTTCAAGCTCTAGAGGAGGATTCCCGCCTGGACCAATTCCAAAGGAAAAGGCTGGAAATGCCCTGTTCTGGCCTCTGAGAGTAGGCCACTGGCTCCCTCAGCCTGTCCCTAGGAGCCTGGAGCAGAACCTCTGAGTCTGCTGTTTCCTATAGGCCTCTATCAAGAAGACAAAAAAGAACAGTCATGTGGGTGAGGGATGAGCAGATAAGGGGGCAGTGATGGAGAGAGGGCCATTTGATAAGTGACTGGGGGACCCAGAGGAGGCGGGTGTGGGGAGGCTGGGGGAGCAAGAGGGAGATAAAGGGAAGGGGGAGATGAAAGGGGACACCATACCCTCCTGGAGCCCATGATGGAGGGGATGGGCAGATAAGGGGCAGGGTGAGGATGGCCTGTGCAGAATGGGGTCATGGGCATTAGGGGAGAAGGAGGAGATAAGAATCCAGAGTGGGATGGAGGGGACACACTCAAAGATAGACCTGGGCTAGTGTGGCTCTGGTGCCAAGGGCTGGCCTGCATGTGGACTCCTGTGGGATCTCTTTCTCTTTATTCTCTAAAGGAGCCCTGGCTTTTCCTAGCCCATGACTCTCTCTTTCATCTGTGGGCTGCAGATATCAGGCGGAGGAGGCGGGGCTCCAAGGAGGCCCAGCCGTGTCCTTCATTAGTGAAGGCTCTGGACAAATTCATTCCTGCCCCTTCATCCACATGAGAGTTCCCTCCGTCCCTCAGAACTTCCTTCCTTCCTTCCTTCCTTCCTTCCTTCCTTCCTTCCTTCCTTCCTTCCTCCCTCCCCTCTTCCTCCCTCCCTCCCTCCCTCCCCTCCTCCCTCCCTCCCTCCTTCCCTCCCTCCCTCCCTCCCTCCGCCCCTCCTCCATCCCTCCCTCTCTCCCTCCTTCCTTTCCTCCATCCCTCCCTCCTTCCCTCCCTCCTTCCCTTCCTCCCTCCCTTTCTTCTTGCTTCCTACACTCAGCACTCACAGTGCTAAATTCTGGTCCAAGTTCTGGGGACACAGTAAAATTTGCTGTATCTTCTGGCAGGTAGAGACTGGATATTAATAATCAAGTAGACAAATAAGGCACATTGAGATTGTCATGAAGAAAATCGAATTGTGTCAAGCGATAGGGCTGGACAGGAGGTGGTTATGCTTGGTTGGCTGGTCGGAGCAGGTGTTTGTTGGGATGACCTGGGAGCTGGGACCTAATGACAAGAAGGAAGGCAGCCTGAGAGCCTGTGTGAGAGAGAGACCTGTAGGCAGAGGGAGCAGCCAACACACAGGCCCTGAGGTGGGAGTGTGCTTGTCCTGTGAGGCTGGAGAGGTGGAGAGGCCAGAGCATGCAGAACTGAGTCCAGGTTTTATATCAAATATAAGGAGAAAGGTATCAGAACATCATTGTGACCCTGGGGAAATGCATTCCCTTCTCTGGGCTTCGGTGCCATTTTGTGAGATGGGAGAAGGAGACTCGGGGATCCCTATGGTTCACGGACATTTGAGTAGAGTCAACCCCCTTTTCACACCTAATTTTACCATGCACAATAGTACACAGGTGCATAAGTTCAAATCTTGACCTTATTGTTTAATTTGTGTGTGACTTTCAGCAAGGGGCTTAACTTCCCTTCTAATGTCCTCATTTGTAGAATGGGAATAATAATAGGACTCACCTTATGGGGGAGGCAATGGGATAATCATGTAAAGGATTTAACTCAGCTCCTGTTGCCACATACACAATTATCACTGGCGCCAAGGACACTCAAATCCTGACCTCGAAGTTAGACCAGTCTCCTGAGCCTGGGCCCAAATGTACTGATCGATCACTCCTTCCTGGAAACCTGTGTCACATTGGCACATCCAACTAAACATGATCAAAATCACTCACCATCCCCCTCACTCCTCATTTACTCCCTTGTCCTGTTTCCTCCTCACGGGTCCCTTATCTTGGTTCATGGCACCGTGAGTCTCCCAGACACTCATGCTCAATCTCAGAGTTATCTTGGCCTTCTTTCCCCACATCCAATCAATCGTCAAACCCTATCTCTCGGACTCTCATCCTTCCCTTCATTTTCATTCCTAATGCTTTCCTTCAGGCTTTCCTTACCCTCACCTAGACTATAGGATAATCTGAGAACTGGGTTCCTGCTTTGTTTCTTCCTCCCTCTCCCCATTTCTGCCATCCATCACTACTGCTTTTCAAACACTGTTGCCAGTGTGACCTTAATGCATATCTCCAAGCAGGTCACTTTTCTGCTTAAAAGTCCCTGTAACTCCCCATCCACTCATGGACCCAGGAGAAAACCCATGGCCTCTGTTTGCCTTCAAAATCTTTCCTGGTTTGATTCATACCTACTCTTCCAGGGTCTTTCCATCATCCTCCCCTAACACATATTAAACCTTCATAGCACCTGTTGGCTCAACCATCTTTGGGCACACCTTACTTCTAGAGAAACTCAGGTTAAGTTTTTCCCCATTGCCTAGAATCTATTCACACTCTGGTGATGCTTGTTCAAGTTCATCCATGCTTACAATTTGAACCAGCACCTTTTGCTTTGTGGAGTCTCCCCATTTGTTCACATCATGCTGCCCTGCTAGGTCCTGTCTCTCTTTCCCCTATGTTTTCCATTGCCTTTTCCCAAAAGCACCTACAGTTCTCTTGAACTCTTATATATCCATTCTTCTCCCTTTGTAGGCTTGTGAATTCCTGGAAGATGGGATCTCTGTCTTGTTCACCTTTATATTGTTGGTTAGTAGCAATAGTTAAAGAAGTCTGCTAAGTCTCTCAATGTACCATGACTGAAACAGGATGCCTGATTCCATCACCCCACCTCACCCCTGAGCAATTCTGTTCTTCCTCCAGTCTTCCTCTTTTTGGATGGTACCACCAACCACCCAGTTCCTCAAGCTCCAAAACTGGATCTCGTCCTTGATTCCTCTCTTTCTCTTTCCCCCCTCCTAATCTAGTCGCTTGCCAGGTTAGTTCTGTCTCCAAAATCTGTTCAAATTTGTACACTTCCCTTCACCTCTCCTGCCCCCCTCTTCCCTGGACTCACACAATGAGTTCTGAGTGATCTCTTTGTATCTGTTCTTGCTGCCTTATAGTTTATTTTCCTCTCTGAGGTGACAGTGTTATTTTAAAATGTGCATCACATTATATCATCAACTGACTTGAAACCCTCTGATTGTCTCCTATCACATGGAATTATACATCAACGTCTTACCCTGGTTTACAGAGCCTCACACACTTACCTTCTCTAATTCACATATTGCACTACTGTCCCTGGTGTCCATGCCACTTCTCCAGCCACGGTGACCTTTTCTCCAATATACTAAGCTTGTTCCTGTCCCAGGGCCTTTGCACTGTTACCTCTACCCACACTGCAATTCTTCCTGGCCTTCATGTCTCTTTTTATAATTTCAATTTTAGCTTAAATATTATAATTTCAATTAAAATTCAATTTTATAATTCAATTATAATTGAATAATTATAATTCAATTTTTATAATTTCAATTTTATAATTTCAATTTTAGCTTAAATATTATTTCCTCAATCTGAATTACCCACCCAATCCTTCTACCATACTGCTCTACTTTAGATCTCTGCATTGCACTTACTACTATGTGATTAATTTGTTATTATGTTTTGCTCTGGCTGTTTCCATTGTGCTAGAAAGAGACTATGAGATTAGGGGCTTTAATCTTCATTATCACTGTATCTCTGGAGCCTAGAGAAATAGTGCTTTGCACGTGATGCAATTTTATTAAACAAATAGGAATAATAATTAGTACCGTTCCTATAGTGAACTGTGTGTCTATTACCACATAGTTTTATAGTGGGAAAAAATGGGGTAATAATATTGATCTTGTAAGGATTAGAGATGATTCATGTAGGCTGTTTGCATTGTGTCTCCTTTTCAGCTGTTTCTTTGAAAACGATGTGTGGTTGTATTTCAAGCACACATCCTATAGTCAGTGTATAGTTGGATTTTGCTATTTTACTGATCTGTCAATTTGGTTGACTTTTTTAAAGCTATCTTTTTAAAGTTTTTTTTTAGTGGCTAATTTAAAAAACTTAATTTTGCAACTTAATTTTGGTAAAATAGAAAACATTTTCTCCAATAGAACTTCGTATACTTCTCCTCTGTGCTACCATTGTCATATGTATGACATTTATATATGTTATAATCCAACACCTCAGTGTCACAATTATTGCTTTACATAATCTTATGTCTTTTAAAGGAGCTAAAAGAAGAAAAGAGAAAAATAGATGTATACTATATTTTATATTTGCCCAATATTTACAGTTTTTGGTGCTCTTTGTTTTTTAGACTGTTGTTATTATTATTTGTAGATTCTAATTAGCATCTGGTGTCCTTTCCTTTCTTTTCAGCCAAAGGAGTACCTTTAATATTTCTCATAAGAAGGATCTGCTAGCAATGAGTTCTCTTGGTCTTTATCTGGGAATGTCTTTATTTCACCTTCCATACTGAGAACTGCTTACTTGATTTTAGAATTCTTGATGACAGTTCTTTTTTCTTTCAGTACCTTGAATATAACTTTCCGCTACGTTCTGGCCTTCATTGTTCCTGATGGGAAACCCGCCATTAATCATATTGTTGTTCCTTTGTAAGTGATGAGGTAAATGACTTCTGTTGCTTTCAAGATTTTCTATGTTTTTGGCATTCAGCCATTTGAGTACTATGTGTCTTGGTGTTATTATCTTTGTGTTAGTCCTTTGGGTGTGCACTGAGGACTTTTGCCAATTATTTCCACAAATATTTTTTTCTGACCTTTTCTCTGTCTCCTTTCCTTCTATCATATATGTGCATCAAGGAACTGTCCTATTGTGGTGCTTTACCACCCTACCATGTGGACACAATGGGCCATGCAAACCACATGTATTTTTTCCAGAATTTTTCTATTTATGTGCAATCCTATGTATGTGTACAACATTTTGTTTTTTTTTTCCTCCGAAGTAATTGAGGTGGTATCATTATACTATTCTGTAGTTTGCCATTTTTGGTTTTGTTTTGTTTTTGTTTTTAAAGTATACATCTTGGGCAGACTTCTATGCCAGGAAATACAGACTTTTTCACTCATTAAAAAAAATCTGTGTGATTTTTCGAGGTATAGATATACCATAATTTAGTTAATAAGTCCGCATTTGATCTTTTTATTTTAAGGCTTCTCTAGATTAGAAAACTAAAGCTTACCTGACAAGCAGGAATATCCCTGGTCATTCCTCAGATGGGACTTAACATCCTTTTTGGCACATGCATTGAATAGCCACTGTGAGCAAGGCTACCCTGCAGAACATGCTGTGACAAACATTAAGATAGCATATTTGTCCAGATATACAAATGATTGCCATGCAAGGTAGATGATGGCAGGTGGCAGAGAGGGGCAGAGACGGGCAGAGACTATTCTGGGACACATTGGAGAGAGGGAGAATGGGAGGGAGAGAGAGAAAGAGAGAGAAGTGAAGTGATTTTTCTAGCTTAAGGGGCTCAGGAAAGGAGCCATGGTGTTGGTTAGACATGGTTGGACATTTGAGTTAGATCAGAAATGAAACGGAGGAGGGGTCTTTTGAAAAAGGCTGTTCTGGGAGGAGAGAACAGGTGCACAGACACAGACAAAGCCTGTGTGGGGAAGAGAAGCTGGCTTAAGCATCCTGCGTTTGAGGGAGAGCATGGATAAGAAACTGGTAGAGAAGGCTGAAATCAGGTGGCAAGTGGTATTAAGTGCCAGTCCCAGGAAATGAGCAAGGACTGAGGGCTTTCATAAGATTTCTGCTTGTCAAGGGTCTGTTATAAGATTCAAAGGAGTGGTTCCTAGAGTAGAGGTACTTCCCAGAGGAAAAACTCTTATATTAAGAGCAAACCTCAAGACATTTGTTATAGAAACTCCCCTCCCTTTCCTCCTACTTCTGTTATTTGGGCCTGTTACTCTCATCTGTTTGTCCCGGTTGGCTACTCTATGGAGCCTGGGCTGAGGCTGACCACGGGCCCACACTGCCTCCCTGTGCCGAGTTTGTGCATAGCACTCAGCAGAGCCGCTCCCTAAAGCTGTAGAAGACTCGAACTCAGGGGGTCAGTCCTGTGCCAGAGACTTACCACTGTCATTTGCTCAGCTTTTCAGATGGGCAGACTGGCTTCATTAGCAAAGACATCAGGATGGACACTCATGTTCCCTTCACACAGAGTCACATGGAGGGGAGCAGAGAGGATCTATCTTGAGGACCTGCTTCTACTTGTCTCCTGGGCTTTAGGCAAGGGATGGAGACCTCTGTCTGCTTCCGTTGGCCTCCTGACCTCATGGCATGCTGTGCCTTAAGTGGTAGTTACTGTTTTGACCAAGGGGAGTGATATTTTTACTCCCTTTTTCGGTCTTCACATTCCTCCCTAATCATAATGAGAATTTCTGAATTTGTTTCTCGGTCTTTGGGAGGACTTCCTATGAGCAGAACAGGACAACAAAGATAGGTCAAAACCATCCCTAGCACATAAGGGATGTTTCCTCACTCCAAAAGTTAACATTCCATGTCTTCAGCTGGACCTCAAGGCCCATCAAGAACTAGCTGTACTTTCCTTTCTGGCCTCAACTCTGACACTTCCCCTCTATGCGTCATGTGCTTCAATCAGAAAGCATTCTGAATCTCTGCCTGGAAGACATTTTACCCAGTATTTATTCTGGCCCACACTCTCCTTCTAGAGGGCACCTGCATACCCATCCAGACTCAGACCTAATCCAGCACCTTTGCAGTGTTTCCTGAGCCTGAAGTCAATCACCTTTCTGGAGTCCAGTGATTCATATATATCTCATCTCAGTCTTGGTAACTGTGACAGTGGCCTGGCATATTGCAGGCTCTCAGTGAATGTTTGTGGGTGAGTGCATAAGCTGTCCCAGGCCTATGATCTGGGAGGTGGATGGTGACTTGACAAGGTAGAGGTTAGAGAGAAGGAAGCAGCAAGAGAGCAGGTGCATGAAGAGGACTTAAACCCCTAGTGTGCTCCTGCCCTCCCAACACCAAAGAAGAGAGAGGGCCACTCCTTTCCCCCTGGTTATTGTGTTGGGTTTCCTGACTAGTTCCAGATCCTCCACATCAAGTCCCACTGAGTTCACACCTGTAGCTTCACTAACTCCACCCACCACCAACCTGGAATTGACTTTGACAGCCAAGTGCCCTGGATTGTGGTGAGAGCCCCTGACCATCTCCTCACTGAGGCCCAAAGACCAGGTTCAAATCCAGGAACCACAGTTTACTGTCATGGGGTCTGAGACAAACCTCTCTACCCCTTTGAACCTAGGTTCTCTCAATTGTAAAATCAACATGGAGGCAGGTATAAAAAGTCATACCTGATAATAGATATGAAAGTGCTTCTTGGAAATGCTGGGGATAATTATTATGGTGGTAACTGATAAAAAGAAAAGAAATGCATGGAATTTTACTCTTCCTTGCATTCTTTCCTGAAAGTTGAAGTCAAAAGAAAGTCAGACTCTAAGGATGGACAATATCACATTAGCCAACATGGTGAGCTGAAGAAATGAAGTGAATCCTTGGAGCTTTTTATCCTCTCTTAACAGGAAACAGAGAGAACTAGACTCTGACTCTGTAGGGCTCCTGAACTTCATGCCACCCTAGAAGAAGCATAGTCTAATGGTATAGAGTATGAGTTTGGAGTCAAATGACCTGGATTCAAATCCCATCTCAGCCAACTAGGTAGACTTGCTTAAACAATAGCTTAGTCTCTTTGTGCCTCAATGTCTTTTAAGTAAAACGGAAATGACTTTTATAATGGTACTTCTCTGTTCTGCTTCTTGCGAAGAGACGCTGCGACTCCCACAGAGTCGTCCGAAGAGTGGCTGGCACATAGTAAATGTCAGCTTTGAGCATTTCCTGTTAGCCTCCTGCCCACAGGGGCTTGACAGTTTTGCTATTGCTCTCATCTTGAATAAAATAATGAGGCTCAATAATGACCAGGCAAGAGGGCAAGGAAAAAATATCTAATGAAAGATTGGTTACTAATGGAGGATAGAAAGGATCTTATCAACTCTCTAATCCAATTCTTTCATTTTAAAAATGAAGCCCAGGGTGGAAATATTTTCCCTGAGATTACATAACAAATTTAGTCCAATTTATTGGCTCGTTTCCCATGGTGATTATATTCCTCACATCATCCACATTTCTGTGGATCTGTGGATGAATAAGACATAGCCTCTGCACACTATTTCCCAATGTTTGTGACATGTGAAATAAAGTCATCATGTCAGAAAATGCTGGATTAAATGAAATGAAACAGATTTTGTTTTTCTCTGGGCTCTGCTCTTCTCCAGAAGGGACTTTTCTATGAGCAGTGTAGGACAGAAGCCTTTTTTCCTTAGGAGTCCATCTTATGGGATTTGTGTTCTGTGTCATGTCCTGTAAAAATCTGACATTAGCTGGAAGTTCACAGAGTACTAGGGTAGGGTGATACATGAAGACAGATTTGTGAGAATGTGACTGGTGATGAAGCAGACATAGGATGCTCTCAGGGGAACCTGCCTTGAGGACAGAGAACCATCTTCCCTCTGCCTTGTGCTTTATGTAGATGAGATCTCTTTCCAAGGACTACTCAAGAACAGTCTTAATCAATACACTAGGAAAAAAAGTCTTGTAGCCAGGGTGTGGAAGAAAGAAGAGTCAAGAGGAAGACAACCAGATTAAGGCAATGACAAGGACAGAACAGGATGCCAGCTACCACTGACATGATGTCTGCTATGTGCTCAGCCTCCTATTGATGAATTCAATTCTCCTATCAATGCTTTAAGGTAAGTACTATTAACGCCCTCATTTTACAGATGAGGAAATGGACACAGGTGTTTCAGTGACTTGCCCAAAGTCGTCTAATTGCCCACAGTCGCAATTAGAGAAGCTGATGTTTGAATCTAAGCAACTGGCTCCAGTCTGGCCTTGGCACCTAGAAGCGACAGGGATTGCCATGAGGTAGGACTAGTTCTGAGGAAGCTGTGGCTGTGTAGCATTTTGATCTGCCATGTGTTCCCTAGTGTTGGGATGGAGAGGCTCAGCTTGGGATGGGCAGTCCTTCCTGCTCACGTCTACTTTCCCCTACCCCAAGGATTTTCTCAGGCACCACTGTCTCCATGTTTACTGCTTTTTTTCTATGCTTAGGATTTTGTTTACACTTGCCTGTGGTGCTTCCCATGTTGTACATTGTTTCCAAGTTATTGGCATAGATCTGTGCATATTCTCTAACAAGTCATACTTGCTTGAAGCCAGAGACAAGTTTTAACTGTTGTCCTCAAATTGACAACCTCAGGACTTTGCTGAGTCATAACCGTTAAACAAATAAATGAATTTAATTCAGAATCATTGAGTAACACTTAAAAACCTCTCCAGAAGTGGAAATAGCATAGGTAGAAATTATTTAGTGCTGTTCATGAATATTTCCATCGTCCCACCTTCCAGGCACATGATAAATGCTGTTCTTTCACCTTCTATGACACCTTCTATGACACTAAAGCCATGTAACCTGCTTTGGGAAATTAGATGAGCAAAAAGTATACAAATGTTACTTCTGGGGAATAGGTTTAAAGTCAGTATACCTACACCTGAAACTAATGTAACAGTGTGTTAATTCAATTAAAAAAAAATAAAAGCCTGTGTATCATCATCCATCATACTCTTTCTCAGTCATGATGATGGCAATGTTTCAGGTGGTAGCTGCTCCACAAGCCCAAATCCCAGAGTAAACTTGAAGCAACAGCCCCAGGGGACCCACAAAGGACTTGTAGCACAGGTGAGCAGTGAATCTTTGTGATTTTAAGCTGTGGGGATTTTAATGCTGTTTGTTTTTGCAGCATAGCCTAGCTCATCCTGACTGATGCATCCCAGAAGATCTCCTGGAAGGCAATCTTAAAGATGAATATCACTCTCACCAAGCAGAGAGAACAGAGAGGAAATGGGAAGCTTGAATTAGAGGCAGAGCTATGCTATTATCCATTTAGAATCCAGTCTTAAGAATAGCAGAGGAATTGTAAGGGAGCCATATGTATTGAGAGCCAGAGAGATTCTGACTAGAACTGGAAGGGCCACTGGGTCTGTAAGCCATGGCTAGGGAGGTGGTGAAGGGCAGGGTTCGTGGATGTGAAGGTGTGGGGTGGGTGGCTGGGTGCCCAGGTCACATGTGGCCCATCTTCTAATCTGCTTGTACAGTGTTTTGAAAGCTTCCAATAATTGCCATTATTTAAAAGTTTAAATTCTTGGGGCACCTGGGTGTCTCGGTTGGTGAAGCATCTGCCTTCAGCTCAGGTCATGCTCTCCGGGTCCTAGGATAGAATCCTGCATCAGGTTCCCTGCTCAGCGGTGAGTCTGCTTCTTCCTCTCCATCTGCTTCTTCCCCAGGTCATGCTCTCTCTTGCTCTCTCAAATAAATAAATAGAAGCATAAAAAAAGGTCCAGATTTCTTGACCTCTCTGGAAAAATCAGAAAATCTGGGTAAAGTGGTGTGACACTTCCATTAGACACGATGTATATGCTGTAGGTTCCCACTGCCTGTGGCCAGGCCTGCTTCATTTGTTTTTTTACCTGCCCTGTTCCTGGAGGCGTTGGGATTAGAGACCTCCGTATGATTTACATGGATAGATGTCTACATCTACATATGTGATCTACATGTATAGACATCTAATCTCAACCTACATTGTGTCTAATACATGTTTATCAGAGGAGCAGTGCACGCCCCTCCTCCAGATTTTGATGGCAGCTGCTCTTCCCAGCACTAAGATAAGATTGTCTTAGGTAAGTTTCAGGGCCTGAGAGAACAAAGATGTACAAGACGCTGACACAGCTTGCTGTACATAAGAGAAAAATGATTCTGGGTTGAGATTCAAGATAGGGGCATCGAAACCAGGAGCTTTTAAAAGTAAAAATAGCCTTGGGCAGACAAAATTGGGAAACTGGATTCTGGCTCTGTTTGCAAATTAGTCATGCCCATTTTCCCTTTCTGTAAACAGGCTAGATTGAAGGAAGATAAAGATGAAGCCTTTTTTTTTTCTTTGCAAGAGAAAGTGGAGAGTGGGCAGAGAGGGCTGCTGGGAGGTCTGAGCATGGAGACAGCGATATAAAGGCTTCAGAGCAACTCTTTGGCGAGATGGTTTCAGCTCTGCAGATGAAAGAAGATGTGGAACAAACACAGGGAGAACAAAGTAGAGGAAACCCAGGCAGGATCAGGAGATAAGTCAGGGGAAGAGGACAAAGGGAGCTAAATTTAAACAGGAGGGAAGAGATGCCTCAGCGGGTCCAGGAGCAGTCTATAAATACCTTGAAGGCAACAAGCTCCAGAGAGAAAGGAAGGCTTATTCACTGTCTCCCCAGATGTAGGACAGAGCAGGGGCCAGCAGCAAGCTGAGAAGGTGGCAGGCTGCCGGACCCAAGGGAACAAGGCGAAGTCTGTGTTGTGATAGGAACTAGGCGAGTGGGGCTGACTCCCAGATGGCTGCTCCAAGTGGGGCACGGGTTCTGTGCCTCAGAACCCACCAGCCCCTGGCATCTCTGTTGACCACGAAGAAGTCCACTTGGCGGGAAGAGATCCCTTTGGCTCTGGGTGCTGAGATCGACTGGTGGCCTTCCAAGTCACTTTCCTTCCTAGATGTGGGCATAATTGCCAGTAGCCTCAGAGGGATAGTCTGAGGATCAAGCGAGCCTTTGTATGTTATGACAGATGGAAGACATTTGCTCTGCCTGGTTGCCACTGGCCTTTGTGTTCCCAGACCCCAGGGAACAGCAGCGCATCAGGGATACTTGTTAAGGAGCAGAAGGGCCTTTCCCCTCCTGGTTCCCCTTTTTTTCCTCCCCATTTGTGTTCTCTCTTACTTTCTTCAAATATTCCTTGATGCACTGGCATCCCCTGAAGCCCAGAAAATATGCCTTAGTGCGAGGCAGAGACCCTTCAGGGCTCAATGGGAAGAGGTAGACAGGAACCCAAATACCATCCTTCTGGTGTGATACGCCATGGCAGAGGCAAGAGCTCAGTGTGTGAACAGGGAGAGGTGTGGTCCAAGTGGGAGGAACAGTGTTTGCCCATGTGCTGAGCCAGGAACAGCACATTGTGCGTTAGGGAATGACAGCAGCTCAGTGAGGGTGGTGGTATGGGCTGTGTCTCTTGCAGAGCTGTGTGAGATGAGGCTGGAGTGGGGCTTAGGACTGCACTGTATAGGGTCAGAGTCCTGTGGGCTGGGGCAAGGACCCTTTCCCTGTTGGTAGAGGGAATTCAGTAAAGGGTTTGGAGCAGGGAGTGCCAAGGTGCCTTTTCCATTTTAGAATGCCTTCACCATACTTGGTGTGGATGAGGGACTTAGGATGGTGGTCTGAGTGGAGCCCTGCCCCACTCTTGAGACATATCTGCCAAGGGGGACTTGAGAACCTTGAGACCCCAGAACTCATGGAGGAAATGGAAGGGTTAATCTTGGGGTGGAGTAGCGGCTGAGGATGAAAGTGCTCATTAGCTGAGGGCCGGCACCCAGGAAGCTGTTGGGGTTGTGCTTTCTTGCTTATCTGTAACTGAGGAGTGGGGCTGGGTGCCTCCTCTCATCCTTGCTTGCATTTCCACTTGAGAAAGGAAGGGAGTGGGTGGCGCAGAATAATGCCATCATTAAACTCTCCCAACAGAGAATTTCATGATGGAAGAAGCCTCTGAAGATGTGTTGTGGAGATATCTTTTGGAGGACATACCTGCCATCTAATCTGAGAATAGTCTTTCTGCCTGGATGTCCCATCCTACACATACAGGGATGGGCTCCAGTAGCCATGTTTTACTGCATGTTCTTGCTTCTTCAATTATAGCTGATTGGGCAAGGGGTGGACATTTGACTCCAAAATCAACCCAGAGACTGGGCTGGTCCAGTCAGTCTCCAGAAAACCTGGAATTGGGTCAGAGAGGATTGTTTGGCTTGCCATAGGTCTTGGCCTTGTCAGGTAACTCAGAACTGAGTTCTGAGAGAGCCATCCTAGGACATAGTGGGCTGTGTGCGAGGAGCACAGAGCAAGTTCATATGCACAGAACAAACTGAATCACTATGGGAAGGAAAGAGGGTGAAAAGGAGAGAGAGAGAAAGAGAAACAAGGGAGGGAGAGAGAAAAGGAAGGAGAACCTGCCTTGGTTTCTGAATGACTTTTTGTATTTGGTGTTCCCTCTCTTGGCTTCTGTAAGATACTATTATATTCTTCCAGTGAATTCCTCCTGTGTAAGTTTGGAGTTTGGATGGGGGTCTTCATATCAAATGATTGGATGTCTTGTTCCTACAAAATCAAGAAAAGTTGTATCTAAAATTTCTAGACTTTTTTTTTTTGGCAATTCTGTGAAAGATTTTCTCATGAGCTTTCTCGCTAACACTTTGAATATCTCATGCCCCTCTGATTAGGGGTCTTGCATGAGGTCCAATCTAAAGTCTTATGTTAGGGATCCCTGGGTGGCTCAGCGGTTTGGCACCTGCCTTTGGCCTGAGTCCTGGAGTCCCAGGATCGAGTCCCGCATCGGGCTCCCGGCATGGAGCCTGCTTCTCCGTCTGCTTGTGTCTCTGCCTCTCTCTCTCTCTCTGTCTATCATGAATAAATAAATTAAAAAAAAGTAAAGTCTTATGTTATAACTCAAGGCCAATTCTGTTCTATGACAGATCATTTATCTCTTTACATTCTATCTTCTTCTTCTTATAGTAACTTGTACATAGTAGGGATTTACAATTTTTTCTAATGAATAGAGAAAAATTCCTTAACAATTCCCAAAAGTTAGCTGGAGAAAAAAAGAAAAGAGAGAGAAGGAGAACCATACACCTTTGAACTATTGAAAAAATGTCAACAATTTGTTGGAAAAGGTATAATCTCTTAGGAAAAGGTGGTAGGAATTAGCTGTGATTTATCATTTTAGTTGAAGAATCCAAAGGAAAACACTACATTTTTTGCTTATTAGCTCTTCCTAATAATTTTTCAGAGATTTAGAATTTAAAAGAGTATAAGACATTCTGGCCAGGTAGATATGTCAAGTGGAAGCCTTCTGGGTGGTCAAGGACTTTTCTCCTATGGGCCCTGTGGCTGATTGGAAAATTTCTGGATTTTAGAGACTCTGGTGGAAAGTAGATCCCAGACCAGTTAGGTCTCACATACTGGCCGCATCTCACAGTGGCTTTGACAAGTGACTTAACCTCTGTGAACCCTGTTGTCTCCTTAAATGGGACTAAAGATAGTCCCTGCCTCCCAGAGTTGTTGGGAGCTGTTTATAAGGTTCTCTGGAAGGGGTTACGCATCACCAGTAGTCTTCAGATCATGGCTGCCAGGAAATCATAGGGCTGGAGAGGATCAGAGAGGGATCTTGTTGGAAGCCTTCAGCTGCAACCACAGGAAACTCTGACTGGCTTTCACAAAAAGGATGATTTTTTTCATATGCCATCACTGGAAGATGAGGTGGGCTGTACTGCAGGGCTGCTTGAGCCAGTATCAGAGGCTTTATCACCTGTTTCTCCTCTTTTCTATCCTTAGGAAATTATCTATCCTTAGAATGGCTCCCTTGTAGGTCCCCCAAAACTATGGGTATTTTAAATGTCCCATTTAGGCACATGGATTTTTTTTTTTTAGAAGAGCAAGAGACCACATCTGGTGTGTCTCTCCATGAAGGGAAGAACTTCCTAGAAGCCCCCAGGAGACTTCTCTCCAGGCCTTCTGGCCTGAGTTTGGTCTTATGCCTGTTTTTGAGCTAATCACTGCCAACAGGAATAAACTGAACACAATTGCTTATTCACACTGTGCCATTGGGCTGGTGGTAAGATCACCTTTCTCTCTGTCACATGGGAGAGGGTAGATTTTTGAATAAAAGAAGGTTGTGTTAGCAAGAAAAGAGAGAATGGATACTGGATAGGCAACCAAGTGCTTGCTCTGAAAAGTCTCTCCAAGTTTATTAGGTTGCCAAGGCTGGCCATTGCAAAATGCCACAGGCAGAGGGGCTTAAACTGCAGAAATTTATTTTCTCACAATTCTGGAGGCTAGAAGCTCAAGCTGATGGTATCAGCAGGTTTGGTTGCTGTTACGGTCTCTCTCCTTGGCTTGTAGATAGCTGCTTTCTTACCATATCTTCACGTAGTTGTCTCTGAGTGTCTGTGTCCTATCTCCTTTCTTTATAAAGACATCAGTTATATTGGACTAGGGCTCACCCACAGGACCTCATTTTACCTTGATGACCTCTACAGGCCCAACTCCAAATACAGTGACATTCTGAGGTATTGGGACTTAGAACTTCAATATATGAACATGGGGGCAAACACTTGAGCCTATAATGTCATCTTATCCTCTCACTTTATAGATTTGGAAAACTGAGGTCTCTTAAGAGAATAATGATCTGTCCTGAGTCATACTCATTCTCTAGGTTCTCAGGTTCGCATGACTTTTCTATAGTTTATTTTATTTTTTAAAGACTTATTCATTTCAGAGAGAGAGTGCAAGTGAGCGGGGGGAGGGGCAGAGGGAGAAGGAGAGAGAATGCTCAAGCAGACTACCGGCTGAGTGCAGAGCCTGATGCAGGCCTCCATCTCAGGACTCTGAGATCATGACCTGAGTTGAAATTAAGAGCGGACCACTTAATCAACTGAGCCACCCAGGTGCCCCACGACTTTCCTACAATTTAAATAGTGAATTTTTAGCCCTACTCTCAACCTTAAGAAGCAAGCTCATGTTTGGCCAAGCTTCAACATACTAGTTGCAACAAGGTTATTTCTAGCTATAAACTCTTGGCAGGAGGCAGGTATTGGTTTTGGAAGCATGAGGTTAGGCCAGTAAGAACATGTTGGTTTAATTGTTTGGAACCCATTGCTTGGCCTGGAAGATGGCCACATGATCCCAGAGACTATATCTATTTCAGAAAGGTCACCTGGTAAGGGTTCCTGCAGAGAAAGAACATCAGTCTGGGGTAGGAGTTTTAATAGCACCTGTCCTTGGCTTTATTCAACTGACTTAAGGACATAAGCTCACCAGTAGTGTAGTGTGATATTGAAAGGCCTAAGTAAAGTTAAAACCACACCCAAACCTCTACACTTAGAACTTCTCAGAGCCCTTCCTATGCTAATGCTATTTTGTGAGTGTATTTGCAAAAGGGAATACCCTATGTAGCATATCCTAAAATGACAGCAAAATCCCCTGCTTTGGGAAATGCTAGTCTGGAGCCATGATCATTAACCTTTTCCATGACTTGTCATGAATAAAAAATAATAATCTTTGTTTGGCCTCCTGGGTAGATGTTACAAGCTGCTTATTGCCAGAGATGCTCTTAGAGGCTTTGGCCTCCCAGGTGTAGCCTGGCTGAGCATGGCACAGTGGTTGGGAAACTGGCTTAGACTCTTTACAAGTCAGGTAACCACAAGCCCATAGACAGGAGAATCAGCCTTGTCTATCTATAGAGCCTCCTGGATTCCTCCAGCATCTGCTGCCTGACTATACAGGTCATGGATCCCTGCATGGTGCCCAGATTTTCATTCTCTGGATGACCCTCCCCCCTCCCTTCTCCCAGTGATTCTCACTTCATTCTCTTCCCCTTCTTTTTCTTTTGCTTCTTTTCTGTCTCATTCTATCTGCTTAATTCTCCTAGGTAGGGGGATCCCTGGGTGGCGCAGCGGTTTGGCGCCTGCCTTTGGCCCAGGGCGCGATCCTTGAGACCCGGGATCGAATCCCACATCGGGCTCCTGGTGCATGGAGCCTGCTTCTCCCTCTGCCTGTGTCTCTGCCTCTCTCTCTTTCTCTCTCTGTGACTATCATAAATAAAAAAAAATTAAAAAATTCTCCTAGGTAGGTAGACAAAACTTGCACACATATGCACACAGATGAAAAAGGGTGGTTCAGGTATACATGGATTAAATAGTTTATTGATGATGGGAATAGATACCAGTGTCAAGTGCTAAGAAACATAGGCTCCAATTAGAATAACAATCACACACACACACACACACACACACACACACACTCACCCCTTCGTAATGAAAGAGAAGAAATGGCTGAGTAAAGAGAGCTGCAAACTGGCAGAGACATGTTAGGGCCCTGAGCCCAGCTGCTTGGACAGAGTGAAATGATTTCCAAGGTTCTTGTCCCATAGCTACAGTACCTGTGCCCCTATCAAACCATGGCTTTGCAGGTAGAGGCCGTGAGGGAGTAAGTCTGCAGCCTGAGCACCCATACGGGAGTCTGCATCAGATGCTGGTGACTCAGGGTCATTCAGGAGAGGGTGGCTGTCTGCAAGCCATTGAGTGAGACCTCAACAGACACAAACCATGTTGGTACCTTGATCTTGGACTTTAAGCTTCCAGAACTGTAAGTAATAAATTTCTATTGCTTAAGCCACCTAGGCTGTGGTCTTTTGTTGTGGCAGTCCTAGCCAAGTAATATACCTGCTGTCACCTGTTGCCACATTCCTTGAAACTGCTTTCCAACTTGGATTCTTATTTATTGACTACTGTTAGGTTGTTTAGAAGACAGATGTTCAGCTGTGGAGTACTTCCTGTGTTTGAATCTTACTCCTGCATCTTTACCAGCTGGGTAACCTTGAGCGAGTTGGGCAATGTCCCTGATCTTCACTTCATTATCTATTAAAGGGGGAAATGACTCCTTCTTCTGAGGTATATCAATAATAGAGAAATAAAGTTACTAAGAATTCTGGGTTCTTAAATTTATATAATAGCACCTCAGACAAATAAGATGAATAGATGATGGATTAGACAATTTACATTGCACATGTTGTGTGTGGCACAAGGTTGGGGTTCAATCATCAGGTTCCTTTCCCACAGATCTCCCATATACTACCAGTTTACATGCAGGCTGTGCCTGCTGCTGAATCAGCTGCCCTTGGATCCATGTTCTAACTGCCAGCCTGGTCTTCCTGCCCCAGACATATTACTTGCTTTTTTTCCTCCTTAGTATTTATTTCTAGCTTACCCACTAGAGTTGTAAGCTTCATGAAGGCCTGGCACATTGTAGACACTTCCTCTGTAATTGTTGACTGAGGGAATGATTGAATGAAGAAATGGTAGGGGCAGTAGCCAGATTCTCTGTGGGTCAAGGGAGAGGTCAGTACCATGGTAGGTAAATAATATGGTGGGTAAATTATGGGGGAAGTGAGTATCATGGTGGGTACATTATGCTGGCAAGTAAGTATTATGGTATCTCTCCAGCATCAAGAACCAGAGAAACAGGATTCAAATCCTGGCCTCACAACTTTCCAGCTGTGGGGGTTCGACCCATTGCTTGGATATAAGGGTCAAATGAGCAAACACAGGTCAATGCAGACAATGGTGTCTGTAGGAACCTAAGGAACATCATCAGTTAGTGCCCCTGAGAAATTATAGAGAAGTTGGTGAGGAAGCAGTGAAAGGAGTACTCATGATTACTTCTCAGGATTTGAGTGGGAAGGACAGGAGAGTAGCTGGATGAAAATTAGACAAATTATGCTCAAGGGCACAGAAGTGGGATTTCCTCTCTGTGTGAATTAATTCTGTGGACCATTGAGGTTCCAACTGTACCACATTCAGGCAAAGAGCAGTGATTTTGAGACCAGGCACTTTCTACCTAGAATAGAATCACAAGAATAATAAAGTCCATTTAAGTTATGCTTATTGTCAATTCTTGACAATGGGGTGGAGGTAGCTCTTCCTCCCCGTGTCATCTGTTTTATAAGGGCACTAAGGCTCTTGGTAGGTCACCACTTACCTGAGATCATAGAGCTACAAGGGCAAGGGTCTGACCCCAAACCCAACCCCTCTGAATCTGATGCTAGAGCTCTCTCTCCCTCACACATTGATTAGTCATAATGGAGTGGAAAGGCAAGTAGAAACTTTGGTTCATTTTCTCCCAGAAACAAAAACCAGTCTTGTATCTTTATATAATTAGTCCTTTGGACCCTCCTGTGAAAAAAAATTGGTTTTCTATTTTTGTTGTTTTGGGTTTCTGTCATGGGAGATCATAAAAGTCATCATAGCCTCTGCGGGAGCTGAATTTAATGCTGTGGGGGTGAATCAATTCTGAAGCAATTGGAGATGAGGGAGCTGAGCGTTTCTTACCGAGGAAAAAAGCAATTGTTTTTTATTGAAGTTCTTGATTCTCAAGCAATCTTCCTTTACTAGGTGGCTATGGAATTGCTGAGTGCTGGTTGTTATAATGCAGGAAGGTCTCCCCAAAGGTAACGTTGAGTTGTGTAGAGAGAAGCTCAGTCCAGAGAGAGGTAGAGAGCACAGTAGAGGCTTGGAGGCTCTGCGTAGCCCTTGAGTATTCTCTTTGGAATGCACAATACGTTACATTAAAAACACTTTTTTTTGGCTAGTATTAAAACATCAGACTACATATTTCACATAAAGTTCTAGATTTCTCATTCTTTTTTAAAAAAATATTTATTTATTTGAAAGAGAATGAGAAAGCAAATGAGTTGGAGGAAGGGCAGAGGGAAAGAGAGAGAGAGAGAGAGAGAGAGAGAGAGAGAGAGAGAGAGAGAGAATCTTAAACAGACTCCACAACCTTGTGGATCTCACAACCCTGAGATCATGACCGGAGCCAAAATCAAGAGTTGGGCGCTTAACTGACTGACCAGGTGACCCTGGATTTCTCATCCTTAAAAAAAAAAAAAAAAAAAAAAAAGACCATAAGTTCTGGCAATGCTGGGTCTTGTTCTATGGCAACAAGGCAACAATTGGCTGGAGCTGAATAGTGGATGTGTGTTCTTCAGTTTATCACAGACCCGTTCCCTTGCATGTGGTCTTACACCCCTGCATGTGGTGTTACTTGAGTGGATATTTTGGTGTGTAATCCTCAGAATAATAGAAATAGCACCATCCTGCCTGTTGGAGACTTACATACTAGTTCTGATGCCAAATGCTAAAGTGGTCTTGGCCGAATCTCTTAAGCTGATGAGACGTTGGTTAATTCACACACATGATGGAATATTGTCTGGCCATGTGAAGGTGTGTGGAACAACTGATTCACTCATGGATCTATTAATTCAGTTAATAGATCCAACATTTATTGAGTATGTATGTTATAAACTCAACAATGGAGAAGCAGTGTGCCCAAAGCAGAAATTGTGAATCCTGTCATTCAACAAAGGAAACCGATAGTAACCTAAGTGGGGGAATTACAGGCCGTTCTGAGGACACCTTACATGAGCCTCTTGCCCAGTCTAGGGCTCAAGGAAGGCCTTCGGGAAGAAGTGAAGTTTAAATAAAGACTGGAAGTGTGAGCAGCATTGGGCAGGGGAAATATAGGAATGTCCCAGGTGGAGAGAACAGAATGTGCAAAGGCTGGAAATAAGAGAGAGCCAAGCATGTTTGAGAAACTTAAAAGGATCTGAAAAAGCCAGAAAGGATGGAAAATGAAGAAAGAGCTGGAATGGGACAGATGAGCAAAGGCCAGGGTTTGAAGACATTTGGAAGTCAAGAAGTGCTCTGGCCAGTTTTAGCTCAGGACTTTTACTTTGAGACTTGTCTATCTCTGTAGCTATTCAAGAAGGAGGAATGGCAAGTGGAACCATAGACAGATCCCAAGCATCAGAGAGAGTGGAAATGGAAAGCATTTACCTAAGCGTCAACAAGGAAATTAACTAGTTAATAAAGGACCACAGTTGAGTCTGATGAGAGTAACTCATACCCTATATGTGTTTATACCTAGCAAATAGAACATACAACTAAAAGAAATTTGAAATAAATTATATTTTAATAGGAAACAAAAACTGCCTGGATCAGCTGCTTCTTCTTCTTCTTCTTCTTCTTCTTCTTCTTCTTCTTCTTCTTCTTCTTCTTCTTTTATAGTAGTTTGACAACTGCACTATGTGTTGTCAATGAACCGAAGCGCTGCTAATGGACGTCTGAAAAAATCATCAGCTTCCGAATGGGTTTCTCTGAAAGCCCATTCTTATCACACATGTCATAGTAACTGCAGAAACACTGTCTCTGTGACATTTAAACATAAAGACAATAACCGAAAGAAATCCTTACTTGGGGCTCTTTAGAAATTTGATCGAAGTTTCTGAAAATCTAGGCTTCCAATAACACCAACTTTTATTTGACATTTTCGGTAACTGTGTAAAAAATTTCTCCTGATCCAAATACATACTTCAGTTCTTTGTATATCTTCTAGAGTGAAGAATCACTGTAACTGCCAGTGTGGCAGGGACTAGGAAAGCCTCCCTGGTTTGTTTTTTTTGTGATCGATTGTACTCTCCTTCAGTTCTCCTTTTAGAGTTGTTAAGAATTTCCTCTACTTTCTCTGGCCATTTCTGTGGGTGAAATGAGCATGCTCACTTCCTCCCTCATCCATGTCAGAGTTCTTGGCTCCTCTCCAATTCCAGTGCTTGTTTTAAATTGGAACGGAGTATGAGACAGGTCTTCCCACAGAGTCTAAAAATTCCCCTTAAAAGGATTATCTATAATTCTGGCACGGAAGCTTGAATAAAACGAGCAACTATCTCTATTTTTCTAGCTAATTCCCTTGATCTGAGATCTGGGCCAATCAGATTAATTATAAATGGTCAAGAGGCATGGGCAGGGCTTGGCTTGGTGGATTGTCTATATGGTGCAACTAGAGAGATTCATAAAAATCCTCTGACTACTCTCTCTCTCTTTCAATAGCTTTCTCTGAGGTTAGGTATTCCACAATTAGCGATTCTTAAAAACAAGTTATTTTTAGAGAAGAGTATATTAGATCCAAATTAATTCATTCAGCAAACATTTACTGAACATCCACTATATGCCATGTGATATCATAGGTGTGGGGAATGAATGATAATAGCATGATGTTGATAGCTACTAGTTAGTGAGCATTCACTAGGGGATAGGTGCCATGCTAGGCACTTGCTGTATATACAAGATTTCAAGTAATTCATTCAAACACTTTGAGAGGTAAGTATCATTGCTTTTACTATGTGGATGGGAACATGGGGTTTAGAAAAGTTAATTATATTGTCCACAGTCAAGATCACTCAAATAGAGACTGTCAGAAGTAAATGTGAACCCAGCTGGGTGACTCCAAGCCAAAGCCCTCAACTAGTATGCTGTCCCTCGGAAGTCCCCAGATGGGGTGGAGAGACAGTTACTACAGCAAGAGTGAGGGTGCTTACCCAGAGTGATATGAACAATAGCCCAGGGAGTGCCCCAAAGAAAGTGGCTGGACAAGATTTTAGTGTGGAGCTAATATCTGAGTAGGGCTCAATGGAAGCCCAATTGATGGGATGAAAAACCTCCAGGTGGGGGGAGTTAGGGAATGTGTGAAGGATTAGAGTATGGTGTGCTCTGGAGCAGCTGGGAGTCCCTGAGGCTGGAGAAGGTGAAGTGGGAGAAGGCTGGAATGGAGATTGGACAGAGACATCAGAGGGAAATTGTGAAGGCCTTCCAATTCCATCCTATGATTCTGCAGGATGGTGGTCACAGCTTACCACACCAAACGACCCTTTGATAACAGTTAAAGTGCAATTCCTTTCCTGTCCTGAAATAAAATGGAATAACATGCCTAGGAAGATACTTGTAAAGCAAAAGATACTTGTAAAACCCTAAAGGAGAGGAAAGATAGAAGAAAGTAACTTAAAAAAATTAATGTTCAGATGCTTAAGCACAGCTGCTCTGGATGGCATGAAAAAGATGCCATGTCTGTATGTTGCCATGACATCACCAGCTGTGAAGGCAGAGTGAGTGATTCTCATGTACTGGAGGCTCAGATCCAATGAGAGTGTTGCTTCTGATAATGTAATTTCTCTGAATGGTAACATTTCTTGGTCAAGTTTCCAGCAAAACAAAGTCCAACCTTTCCTCCCCACTCATGTGGTAGGTGCAATCCAGGAAAATTCAGTGTATATTAAATTGCACTATATATATATTTTTTTTTTTTTTGAGAGAGAGGGAGATAGGGAGAGTGGGGGTGGAAGCTGGGGGAGGAGAGGAAGAGAGAGAGAGAAAATTTTTTTTCAAAGATTTTGGTTTTTTTTTATAAATTTATTTTTTATTGGTGTTCAATTTGCCAACATATAGAATGACACCCAGTGCTCATCCCATCAAGTGCCCCCCTCAGTGCCTGTACCCAGTCACCCCCACCCCCCGCCCACCTCCCTTTTTACCACCCCTAGTTGGTTTCCCAGAGTTAGGAGTCGAGAGAGAGAATCTTAAGCAGATTCTATGCGCAGTATGGAGCTCAGTGCATGGCTCGATCTCATGATCCTGAGATCATGACCTGAGTTGAAATCAAGAGTCCAATGCTTAACTGACTCAGCTACCCATGCATTCCAGCACAAAAAAATATTTTGTGTTTATTATAAAAGAGTTAGATTCTAGGCTCAGATCTTGGGAAGCATGCTTTTTACCTTCATGATATCTGGACAGGCATTCGGAAATCACAGAGATGTGGGACCATTCTTGTTGGTATGAGCCCGTGCTGTGTGAGGCTTTAGTGACCTCTGCCCCCTACATGCTGAGTCTGCCCCCAACTACTCTCACCCCCATTATCCCAACAATTAACACTGTTCCTGCAAGTTGTAAAAAAGTTCCCAGGGGTCTTTACCATCCAATTAGGATGAGAAGCTAAAGGGATTAAGTGAAGAATAATTAAAAAATAATAAAAGAACCCTCAAGGAGATCCAAGTATAATGGAGGAAGATAGGCAAATTAAATTAAGTAAGTAACTGAGAAACTCTGTGCCAAGTGATGACAGAGGGATGGGATCCAACAGACCAGCATGGGAAGGGCTCACAGAGGGGACTGGAATGGTGGCTTGGACTTGCTCTTGTAGGCCCTGGTGAAAGGAGGACCACTTTGAAAGAGGATAGATACAGCATAAGCACAGGCATCGGGTGAGTCCCCCAGGACTTGGCACAGGCAGGGCGCTGCATGAGTGGCTTGGCACAAGGATGTGGGGGAGGTTGGGGAAGGAGACTGGAAGGCTGGCAAAGGAAAGCAAGGTGGCAGACTTCGAGATCTCTGGAGCTAGCTCAAATTATGAGCAGGGAAGTAACTTTCTGATCTATTTTTAAAAAGATTTTATTTATTCATGAGAGACAGAGGGAGGCAGAGACATAAGCAGGCTCCCTGAGGGGAACCCGATGTGGGATTCAATCCCAGGACCTCAGGGTTAACACCCTGAGCTGAAGGCAAATGCTCAACCATTGAGCCCCCAGGCGTCCCTCCATCTATATTTCTATAAAAAGAACATTGGTCAGACTGTGGGGAAAAAAAATCACAGTATATCAGTGGTTCCCAGGGGTATGGTTCCCAATTAACAGCAACATATCACCTGGGCCTCCCTCGAGACCCACTGAATTGGAAATTCTGGACATAAGATTAGTGGGCTCTTCATCTTTATTTTGATGTCCAGTAGACCACTCTGACTCAACATGTTCAGAACTGAACTTTGGAGCAACAGGGACTGGATTTACCCTCCCACCTTGAGCAACCAACACAACATATAAAACAGTGGTTTTCAGAGACTGGACAACATGCAGCTTCAGATCCCCGAGAGAAGGTACATAAATGAGGTGGCCCCTACAGTTGTCTCAGCTTAATTCCTGGCCTTAGAAAACCCCAAGTAAGTCCCACTGCTGGCTTCTCCTTTCCCCAGACACTCACTTAGCTCATGCGGCAGCCTCTTTTGAGTCTTTGTTAAATGCCACTTCCTCCATGAAGCCTGCCATGATTGCTCTATTTTATACAGTCCTGTTTCTCTTTTCCCAGCTTCCCCTTTATGACAGAGCACTTCTTGTCTTCTAATGAATTATTTAACTTACTTATTTTTTGTGTTTAGTGTATGTCTCCCTCATTAGGAGTTAAGCTCCCCAAGGGCAAGCGCATTTGCATCTGTTCACGAACATATCCTAAGCACTTGAGCCCTGTCTCTCGCATTACAGGTGCACACCCAGGGTCTACCTAACAACTAACTGTTGAGTGAGAGGCCATCTCTGGGACCCACAGTTTGTGAGTGACTGACGTGAATTCAGAGCATAGATCTTACATTCTTAAAACCCACAAAGACTCTTTCCCACCACTGCTCTACACAACATAATACATCTCCGTGTTATTTTCCACTTGCTTTAATATTACATTTTAATAGATTCGATCATGAAATTGAAAGAGATGGCGAGAAAAAGGATTTTGTACAAAAAGGTACAAAGGTGAGTGCTAGTTGTCAGTAATCTCAGCTCGAGTTAATAGTTTAGTATGCTGATCTAGTTGACCAATGCCCATTGAGAGCATTCATTTCATCTCCACAAAGTGAATATCATATCGTATTCTTTTTTTTTATTTATTTATTTATGATAGTCACACAGAGAGAGAGAGAGGCAGAGACACAGGCAGAGGGAGAAGCAGGCTCCATGCACCGGTAGCCCGACGTGGGATTCGATCCCGGGTCTCCAGGATCGCGCCCTGGGCCAAAGGCAGGCGCCAAACCGCTGCGCCACCCAGGGATCCCCTCGTATTCTTAATCTACCCATAGTGTTGAGTTTCTCTGTTTCAGGTGTTTGCATACATACCACCTTCACAATTTTTGTTGCTTCCTATACTAATTGTGTTTTTCTTTAAATGGACTCATCTTTTACTTAAATTTGTTTTTAAGGAAAACTCTATTAATCCCATTAATGGAGAAGCACAGTTGTTTTCCATAAATAGAAGGTACATTAAGTATACATTAAAATAATACAGAGCTATTAAAAATTAAAAAGCTTGTGTCCTGCTTAAAGGACAGGACATATCTCATCTCTCGTTCCTAGTATACTTGCCACAGTTTGGGGGAACATTTGTTAGGACACTCTCTAAACTATGACGGAACAAGTAGTGTTTGTTCTCCATGTGAAACCACAGTGATTTATCTAAGTATTGCTACTGTTCTTCTTGTGATTATTAAAGAAGCCAAATGTTTGACCCTCATTCCATTCAGCTGGTGTACGTCCTTGTTTCAAAGGTGCAAACTAAGTTTTGTCTCTGAGAAATGCGCATTCATATAAATAGAGAAAAATCATAAGAAAAGATTAAATTTTAAGTGTATCTTTTTTACATGATGATGGTCCTTGAGAATCAAGATCGCTTAAATGCAGTAAGTGATTATTATATGTGATGACATCAGTCCCAAGCTTCTCTGAGTTGGAGCTGGTCCTCAGAGATTATTTAGTTGTACTTTTTAGGGGGTGTTAAACTGTTCTAACAAAGAGACTCCAAAATGCAAATGGCTCATTTTTCGCTTTGGGGTGAATAGTTTGGCTCTGTGCAGGTTGCCCAGGCTGCTGGACAGCTCTGGTGTCCTCCTGGATGTCCTCACTGCACCCGTGAAGGCTGAGTGGTTGTCCTGTGCAGTTTATGGATGGCAGGAAAGGGGAAAATAGAATATAGAGGAAGCACCTCTATTGTCTTAAGGGCTACAGCACAGAATGCACACTTGACTTCCACTTGGATTCCACTGGCAGGAACTGAGCCACATGGCCACCCAGCTGCTGGGTAGCCACATGCTCAGCTAGGTCCCCTACCAGAGAAGAAGGGAGAACACATATTGATGGAGAGCTGCCAATCTCAGCCACACTGGCCCAAACCCCTTCTCTAACGAGACAGGAAATACACAGGTCCTTGCATTTAAAGATTTCACATTCTAGTTGGAGGAGAAAGACAATCAATCAAAAAAAAAAAAAAGGAAGGGAACTTTAAGATTAGAAAGAAGGTGGATGAGACAGAGCAGAGAGGGACCGGGCATGGTTGGCATCTGTCATGTAGGTTGTAATTCTAGTGTCTAGGCCGTTATTGGATGCCTCATCCCCCACTCTAGGTCTCCTGTTAAGCTGCACCCATACCTAGTGGTCAGTAGAATGATGATGAGAGGGACCATCAATCCTTAAATCAGGATTGATTTAAGGTGTAGGTAAAGGTGTAGGTAAAGGCTCATTAACCCTTTGTCTATCAGCTTTCTACCGTTAGCTACAGTCAGAGTATTTGGATTGACTTTGATTGTTAATAGAAACTGGCAGCTTTCTTTCAGGATCAGAATTTTGCATTCATCCCAAATGAACAGTGCTAGCAAACAACTAGTGATTATTAAGTGCCTGATGTGACAAGATTTTGATGTCTTAATTTAGTTCACAGTGGGAGGATACATGTCACACAAGCTGCCTTGTACCACAAAGGGAGAAGTGAGTTGTATGTAGAGGCTGTAGGTGAGCATCTGGGGACAGTAAACATCCCCAGCAGAAGACAAGGGCCCTGCATAATATGAGAGGCATTAAAGGAAAAGAGTTAAAAAAAAAAAAGAGGAATGCTTATAATCTTAAAGAGGATTGACTCCTTATCACAGAGAATAAGTTCAAACTTTCTAACTGGCTTAGAGAAGTAATGCATATGAAGGATCGCCTGAAAGCTATGTCATCCATCCCATTTTAAAAATAAAGTTTAGATATTACTAATTTTTAGGATACCTAGACTATAAAGAACCTCAAACCATGTTTTTTCAGGTCTGTAGAAAATTGTTTCTACTGCATCGTGCCCTTGGGTCATGCTCTCAATCTTCTCCCAGGAACAGTCAAATACAGCCTGAAGGCTCACATTATTTTGTTTGCTGCCGGGATTTTTGTTAAGGAAACTGCATTTGACATCTATCAATGCCCCCACAAAAGTTATTCCCTTAAGAGTTTAGTGCCAGGAGAAATTTTGCTTGCCCTGAAGATCTGATATGTTTTCTTCTTGTGAACATTGAGAATCACGTGACTGATTCCCCCTTTTCGCTTCAGCAACCAGGGAGCTCAGTGCCAAATTCATGGTTTATTTAGTACTGCATAGAACCCAAGTGACCTGTAGTCTATTATAGTTCTTTGCTTTTTTATCTCAGAACTAGTCTTTTCTAATTTCTATGTTTTTTGGGTCTAGATTATTATCTGCACACATAGAAACACCCACATCACACGCACACATGTACAGTTCTTATATTGTACAAGGAATGGAGTATGGATAAATGAAGAAGGAACCTAACACACATTAAATTTCAAATTGTTCACATCTTTCTATATGTGCTTCTAATTTTAGTCTTCACACACTTATTTCCACGTACTTAAAAAACACAGACACAAGATAGAACAGGGAACAATATTAGAAATTATCTTTTTAAAAAAGGTTTTATTTATTTATTCATGAGAGACACACAGAGAGGGGCAGAGACACAGGCAGAGGAAGAAATAGGCTCCCTGCAGGGAGCCTGATGTGGGACTCGATCCTGGGATCATGCCCTGAGCTGAAGGCAGATGCTCAACCACTGAGCCACCCAGGCGTCCCAGAAATTATCTTTTTAAGGGCACTTGCCTCCTCATCTTTATATGGTTGTGGAATTTCTACTACTTTCCAGCAGGTGATTCTCCTGTCTATGCTCAAATACCTCCATTGAAAGTGAGCTTACCACCTGCCAATGTGATTCATTTCTGGAAAGTTCTGATCATTAGAAATTTTCCATATGTTGAGGCATCTTACCTCACATTTGTTCCTACCCCAATGGGCCACACAGTAAATGTTAATTCTTCATCCATAGCTGGTAGCATTTGTAAGCTATTATATCCCCCGGAAACATTTTTTTTTTTGAGCAGATACTTCAAATATTCTTTAGAAGATAAACCCACGAGTCCTTTTATCAGTTGTCTTGGTCACTCTTTTCCAAACACAAACCCTATTCTGCTTATTTCCTTTTCAGAGTAGGTTTAACAGAAGAAAACTCAAAACTGTCCAAAACAATGCCTCCTTGCCCCTCATTCTAAATACATTCTAAATACATTTTTGTCTCTGTGGCGTCAAATTGTAACACTGACTCACAGTGGACTTTTTTCTAGCCAAAGTCCCTAAATCCTTTCCTACATACTAGGGTGAGTTATTTTTTTATCCAACCTATTTTTGGGCAATTAGTCTTTTTGAATATAAGTGGAAGGTCTTACATCCCCCTCATCAACTTTCATCCTGGTATGTATAAACCATAACTTAGAACTTGGCAAAATTATTCTAGATTTTTGTCCCATCATCCAAGATATTTGCTCCTCTTCTTGGCTTTTTTGCCATTCACAAATTTGATGGTCTGACCTTCTGTATCACCACTTGATGCAGGGATAAAAAGCTTACGGTGAGCAGCCAGGAGCCCTGTTGTGTGTTAGCAGGGATCTCCTTCTAGGTAAATATTTCTACTTTTAAAATAGTATTTTGTCTGCATTATTTATTGTTATTAATCTTCACACTAGCATCCAAGATAAAATTTAGTAATCACCTACTGAGAACAAATTACGTGTCAGGCATGGTATTAAGAGCTCTTACAATCATTTGGATTTGTTATTCACTGAATCTCTTAGACAAAAATGTTAGATAGAGCAAAGACATTACTCTCATGCCTGATTCATGGTTTGGTGATTTGTGTAGAAACTGGAAAACATTAAGTTCTAATGTTGGTGATAATGAACTTAATATTTAATACTCAGCGTATATTGAGAGTAAAATGAAATTGATTGGGGGTGACTGGATGGCTCAGTTGGTTGGGTGTCTGCCTTCAACCCAGGTCATGATCTTGAAGTCCTGGGATTGAGTCCCATTGGGCTCCCTCCTCAAGGGATGAGCGTGCTTCTCCCTCTGCCCCTCCCCCAATTGTGCAGAGGCACTCTCTCTCTCTCTCTCTTTCTCTCTCAAATAAATAAATAAAAGCTTCTAAAAAATTAAAAAAATTAAATGAAATTGACTGGGGGGGTGCATCTGGGTGGCTCAGTTGGTTAAGCATCTGCCTTCCACTCAGGTCATGATCTCAGGGTCCTGGAATCAGGCCTGCATAGGGCTCCGAACACAGCAGGGAGCCTGCTTCTCCCTCTTCCTCTGTACTGTCTCACTCTCTCAAGTAAATAAATAAAAATCTAAAAAAAGAAAGAAAGAAAGAAAGAAAGAAAGAAAGAAAGAAAGAAAGAAAGAAAGAAATTGATTGGGAATGCCAAAAATAGTGAACTCTCTTTAGACTTAAGCCTTCAGATATCACGTTCAGCTAGAAAGAAGAGTTAGGATTGAAGATGTTATGAATTGCTAGAAATAAATCCAGAAAGACTGTCTCAAGAAGGAGAGATGTATTAGAGATTTTACAGATTTTTCATCTTTGAGAAAAGAATCCTCCTTATGACATGTAAGTTAATTTCCCAACGCAGGCTTTTAAAATATTTTAGAGACAGAAATGCATTATCTACATAAATTGGGGATTGTCTTTAAGCTCTCCCTTGCTACTCAGCTAGTTTCTGATGGAGCCAGAATCAGGCATCAGCTCTTTTCTCGAACAATGAAAGCCCTCATTTCTCCATCTTGCCTAAGAAGCTAATGTGATAGGCCTTTTAAAATGCCTTGTTGAAGTCCCAAGGCAGCACTTTATTTTTCACTTTTTTCTTAGTTAATATGAGGTCATCCAGACATTTCCAGAATCAGCTCAGTCTGCGAGTTCACCATTGTCTCTCTTTATGAAGTATTCCATCTGAGTTAATCGACCACTGTTTATTTAGCCATTCCCTATTGTTGGCTATTTGGGTTCTTTCCAATTGCTAATTATTATAAATGGGCTTTGAGGACTGGTAAGTGCTAGACAGATGGAAGGCTCTATCATTATTCTTTTGTTATCACACTCCCAGGATGCAGGTATTTTTCTGTCTTCCTGACCTTCTTCTTCCTAATGGCATTCTCATAAAAGCACCAAAGATCTGAAAACATATGCTTCTTAAATCATCCAAGGATGCACTCTTCATTTTTTTTTCCTCTTTGAGCTCGATAGAGAAGTCCAGAATTTGTAGGCCTGCATCTGTAATTCTTCACGGAGTTGTTAATTAAATATCATATTTTTCCTTCTCATCTTTGCTTTGGTTCACTTTCAAGTAAATTCATTTCAGGTCCCCAACCCATCCATCATTTTTTTAAAAGTAAAAAGTGAAGAAAAATATAAACTCAGTGGGTTAATATTCTGAGTTAAATGCCTAGGAAACAAAAATATGAATAAATACACATTAAACATAAGATTTACTTTCAATGGTATCTCATATGGAATATTGTACAAAAGTTGGAAGAATATTTAAAAAGTGAGTAAAAGGGAACAAAGAGGTTACAATCCCATTTTCTCAGAGCCCCCACGACTAAGCTCTTGGTGGATTCCCTTCTAGTTTTCTTTTTCTCTACAGGATTTCTTTCTTTACATAATTTTATTTTACAAGGTTTTAACTCTTTAACTCATTTGAAGAGATTTTTAGGCTGTGTGAAAGGTGGAAGGAACACAGCCTGGATTCAGGATCCTTTATGTGGAGTCACTTCTTAGGGCCAATCCTGCGCTGATCTCATTTTACCTGAGTGACAGTGGGCAAGTCCTACAAACCCAGGATTCTCAAAATATGGTGGCTCCCTGAGTCAGAATCTCTTGGGAAGTTTGCTACAAATGTATATTACTATATCCCACAACAGTCTTAATGAAACTGAAACAGAAGTGAGGATGGCTGCCCTTTTTGGGAGATTTTTTTTCTAAATAAAAAAATGGGTGTGGGGTTTTGGCTGGGTTATCCAGGGTAGGAGTTCTTGTCAGAGGGCTCCCTTGGGTGGAGAGTGAACTTTGGGAATCTGGGAATCCTGGGAACTCATTTGCAAGTTTTTGTCCATTGACATGTATATATTTTGTGGATAGGATGTCTGTAGGTTTAAACTTTTATAGATTTATCAAAGAGCTCCTTACTCAGCAAGATGTCTGAGCCTTCATCGATCTGACATCTCTTCCAGAAATCCCTGTCATGGTCACCTGATGGCTGCATGAAGTACTATGTTGTTCCTGTGAACATCTTCCTTCTTCCACTGGGGCCAGTAAAGCCATGAGACTCTCCTCTTTCATTAGTTATGTGGCCTCAGACCAGTTGCACAGCCCCTTTAAATAATTTCCCTCCTGAAAAAGCTTAATAGTAGCAATAATATTTTAACAACCTTCTATTTGCCGGGCACTGCTTTTTTAAAAAAATTATTTATTTATTCATGAGACACACACACACACACACACACACACACACACACACACACACAGAGGCAGAGACACAGGCAGAGGGAGAAGCAGGCAGGGAGCCTGACATGGGACTTCATCCCAGGTCTCTAGGATCAGGCCCTGGGCTGAAGGTGGCGCTAAACCTCTGAGCCACCTGGGCTGCCCGCCAGGCACTGCTTCAAGCACTTTTTTTTTTTTTTTTTTTTTTTTTAAGTGAGGGAGAGGGGAGGGGCAGAGGAAGAGGGCAAAAGAGAGAAACTTAAGCACCTCTGCACTGGGTGCAGAGCCCAAAACGGGGCTCCATCTCACAACCCTGAGATCATGACCTGAACCTAAATAATTGGATTCTTAACCAACTGAGCCACTCAACTGCCCCTACATTAAACACTTTTGACCAATTACCCAATTTCAGTCCACTGGACAATGCTATCAAAGAAGTGCTGCTATTATCCTTCTTTTAAAAATGATCAAACAGGGCCCAGAGAAGTCAACTAACTTGCCCATGATCACACAGCTAATAGGTGGTATACTTGTGATTCAAAACCACGTTGGCTGCTTTTAGGGCCTATGCTAATAGCAGCCGTTCCTCCATTTGAGGCCAGAGACCTTGGATAATCCTGAATCCTATGTATACTGTTTTTCCTGTATGTACATACATATGATAAAGTTTAATTTATAAATTAGGCACAGTAAGAGAGTCATAATAACCGATAATAAAATAACACAATCAGAGTAATATACTACATAGTGTTATGAGAATATGGATTTGCTCTCTTTCTCTGAAAATATCTCACTTGTGCTGTACTCACCCTTCTTCTTGTGATGATGTGGGATGATAAAATGCCTACAGGATGAGATGAAGTGAGGTCAATGACATAGACATGACGTAGCATCAGGCTACTACTGACCTTTTCATGATGTGTCAGAAGGATCATCTGCTGCCTGACCACAGGTAACTGAAACCATGGAAAGTGGTGGGGAAAGGGGGGGCTACTGTACTAAGCATACTAAGAGTATTAGTACTAATATCATTTTTAATAATACTATCAATAACAAATAATAGTAATTAATACTAACAGAACTCATAATATCACTACTTACAGTACCATCTGCAGCAGAGGCTAATGGAAATGAAAGCGTGGACCAGCTGCGTGATCCTGACCACGGGGACTCCTCCATTTCTTCCGGGACCCTCTGGGAATCTCCATTTCTCCATTTGTCTGCTGAGGATGGTAAATGGCACCTGCCTCCCAGGGCTGCTGGGAGGATAAAATGAACTAATGCCTGCAGAGCATCAGCCTGCCACATACTATTACCTGACAGATTATTTTTTTATGGCAGTAAAATATATATAACATTAAATGTACCATTGTAACCATTTATAAATGCAAGCTTCAGTGGCATTACATTATTCACATTGTCGTACATTCACTGAATAGATTTTGTTTGTATTTTCTAGACTTGTAGAGTTCTCAGCACAAAACCTGGCAGGTTGCAAGTATTCAGCAACCTTCAACGCTTGGCCTTCCCCCACCCAGGCCCCTCCCCACCCTCAGCCTTGGAAAAGTCTACTGCATTGCAGAGATTTCAGTTAGTATTCTTTGGTGCAGTGTGAGGCAGATTGATGCGATTCTCTAAGTGGCTGGCCCGTGACTTAACTTCTCTCTGCCTCAGTTTCTTCATCTGTAAAATGGAGATTAGAGCAGCACCTGCTAAATAGGGCTGCTGTCGATGCTATCACCCGAGTGAAGCTCTCAGAATGGCTCCAGCCCAGTTAAGCGCTCAGTAAATGCTGGAGACAACGTTTATTATTTTAAGGATCACCATTGTTCCTGGGAAGAGTATGCTGGCATGAGCGCAGGGGAACTGGAGGCTGGTGCTGTCTCCAGATGGCTGCTCGCCCTTGTTCCCTCCCCACCACCCCGACACTGGGCGCTCAGGGGCGACAACAGTTGTGTGAGGAGGAGGAGTGAGGCCTTCAGGCGCCCACGGAGCTCTTTGTTCCATAAAAAGCTTCGACTCAGGCTGTCATAGTGGCCTGAGTATTTCTGTGTCTCTTCAGCTTCTATTTTGAGTGCAGAATTGGCGTGGGAATGTTTTCCTTTATTTCAAGCCCTAAGTAGTTGTTGGGTAACAGCTGTTTTTAAAGATAATCTTTGAGGCACTGAGATGCTGCTGAAAAAAACAAATTTCCTGAATTCAAAAAAGTCTTCCCTGTTTTATTCGCCTGATTTTACTGTTCTCCAGGTCTGTACTCATGCTGTTGCTTCTTCTAGAATTCTTTTTTCTACCCTGACTCCTGCTCTTCTGCTCCAGTCAAAACAACCCTTGTTGTCTTGCTGCCACTTCTCTTACGCAGGTTCCTCTGGTTCTCTCAGTCAAAGTATCTCACTCTCTGGGTCTGGTGTTGCACTCAGACTTGACTGTTGGTTAGTTCTAAAGAAGTCTGTCCCTATCTGGACCACCCGTTCTGGAAGACTCAAATGCTTGGTCTGATTCATGACCACTTCCTTGCTGTCATTAAGCAGAAAACAATGGTGAATCTTTCCCTTTGTCAACTCAACATCCAGACACTCTACTTGTTTGGGTTGGTGGGGGAAATCCTAAATATGTGGGTGGAAGAGTCCTGCTTCTTGCACAGAAGCCAGGTGAGGGATGAAGAAATCCATATTCCTTGTCCTCTGACTGGGACAACACAGGCAAGACCCTGGCCAGTATTGGCAGTGCACACTCCTGCCCAAGGCTGATTCTGCAGGCTTCCTCACAGCTTTCTAAACTACCAGAGACTCCAGAAAATTCATTTTCTGTTTAAGTTAATTAATCCTGGTTTCTGTTTATTCCTAGCAATTCTTACCAGCATAATACCACAAACATAAGGAAAACTTCAGGGATGTTTATAAACTTCAGTTTGCTGAAATCCACATAATGATTATCTGTTGTCTATGCCTCCTCCACATTCTGGTACCTTCTGGCACTAGCAACCTGATTCTCCACTTCCAAACCACTCTCTCCATTCTGAGTCTACATGGTTCAAGTGGAGTAGACTCCAGTGGTGGCTGAGGGGTAGGGTTTGTCTGGCTGAAGCACCACCCTCTGGCTGTCATGATTGGTTCAGGGGTGGGCATGTGGCTTCATCCAGGTCAATGAGATTCAGTCCCAGGACTACTCCCCACCCCCGCAGCCGGCCCCCCATCACTCAGAAAGAGATGTGCCTCTTTGCTGGGACTGCTAGGGTGGTGGTGGCACAGAAGGCTGGAGTTCCCAGGGACAGCAGGAGAGTGAGTCAGCCTGAGAGCCCCTGAGGGTAAGCCAGTGCAGAGGAAAGCAACACCAGAGATGAAGAGCAAAAAAGTCCTGATGCCACTGCTCGAGGACCTGGATTGAATATCGAGTGCCTGAGTTGCAACGTTCACACCTGACACATCTGAAATACTACCTACCAGCACTGGTGCAAGCATTTTACATGATCTAACCATGTCCTAAGGCTGCCATCACCATATACTATGAACCAGGCAGTTTAAAACAACAGAAATGCATAGCTCTGGAGGCTAAAGATTTCAGATTCAAGGTGTTGTCAATAATTTATATGTTGAACCATTAACCCTCAGTGTGACTGTATTTGGAAATAGGGCTTAGAGGGAAATAATTATGGTTAGTTAAATAAAATCAAGGGTTGGGCCTTGACTTGACAGTTTTAGTGTCTATATTGTAAGAAGAGACATAAGAGAGCTCTCCAGCACTCTCTCTGCCATATGAGGATATGGTGAGAAGTTGGCCATCTGCAAGTGGGGAGAGCTCTCACTAGAAACTGACTCTTCTGGACCTTGATATGGAACTTCTAGTCTCCAAACTGTCAGAAAATAAATTTCTGCCATTCTAGCTGCCTAGTCTGTGGTATTTTATTATGACAGCTCAGTCAGACTAATAAGGCCACCTCTGAGAGCTGTAGGAGAGAATTGCCTCCTACAGGTTCTGGTAGCCCCAGGTGTCCCTTGGCAGGCAACTGCCACACTTCTGTCTCTGCCTCCATCAGCCCCTGGTGCTCTCCCCTTGTGTCTCCTGGTATCTCTTCTTTCCTATAGGGATAAAGGGTCTGCTCTACTCTGGTATGACCTTATCTGGACTGACTACATTTGCAAAAATCCTATTTCCAAATGAGTTACTGAGGGTTGGTTATTACTTCAGTGTATCTTTTTGTTTGAGGGGGGAGGATGCATAATTAAACCCATAACACTTGTGTTGACTTACTCCCCATACCGAATCTATGAAGTAGGCATGATTTTTATCATCATGCCTTTACCCAGATGAGGGAGGTAAGGCCCAGAGAAGTTAAGTAACATGCCCAAAGTCCTACAGTGAGGAAGTATTTGAGCAGAGATCTGAAGTCAGACAAAGTGGTGACAGAGCCTGTACATTTAGCTACTACCATTTAGTTCAGAGACATGATCCGATCAATCCCCTAATTTACTTAGGTCAGTTTGAGTTGGGTTTCAGTTCTTTGTAATGACTCCTTCTTCCTACCATTGGTCTTACCCTTTCCTGTGTCTGAGCTCTTATGAACAGACAGCAAGGCCTCAGGACTTGACTCAGACCCACCCCTTGGGGTCTACTCCAGCTACTTACCTCTTCCTCTTCCTTCCCCAGCCTTCCTCCCCATCAATACTCTGTACATCAGCTGTACAGTTGCTCTCAGCTGGGTTAGAAGGAAGTGAAGGGAGTGAATCGATACAGAGTGAAGTGTGATTTATAGATTGCAATTTTCCTACGGGCTTTTAGCTTTTAGATGCAAGTTGTTAACCCGTTGACTATCTGTCTGGAAGTTCTGATCTTAACATAAGGAAAGGGAGGTGTTCAGGCCAAAGGGAGAACTTCAGGGGCTGATGCTGACTTTATTCCTTTAATAATTCCAAACAGATGGCATGTGTGGAAGTTCAGTGTGAAGGTCCTCCTGTGGGGTATAGTTATTGATCTCTTCTGGAGAGTGAGGATCTTAATGTACCTTCAGAGTCTTGTACAGATGAAGATTGTTCCCTTAGTTGATTCAAGATTTTTCAGATAAAATCTCTTCCCCTTGGAATTCCCTTTGTCTTATATCAGTCTTTTAAACTTTTTTTTTTTAGTCTTTTAAACTTTACTTATAATTCAAACATAATTCAAATACCTTATTCAATAGAGGATAAAATTTTCCTTAACATCTATGATTACAGGGATCAATGTTAAGCAAAAATAATTAGTTGTTTTTCTGTTGCAAATCTCAGCTCCTGGGAACAAGGGTGAGCCTGAATCTTACCCACTCTTAACTTCTTATTCTTCTTAACTGAAGCTGGTCTGACACACTGGTTAAGGACACACCGAGTTAGAGGGACTTGGATTGGAATTTCCACTGTGATATTTATTTGTCTGGAGCCTGAGGAAGATGAGCTAACCAAGCTCCTAGTCATAATGTGGAGTGTTTCAGAGTTGCTGTAAGGATTAAATGATATACTTGTTATAAAGCTCTTAGTTCAACACATAATAAGCTTCAAAAAATGAAGAAATTATTGAAGAAATCAAGAAATTATTTTCTTATTTTTATCTTTACACCCATGTCTCAACAGAATAGAGTACATTGCATACAGTTTAATGCCCAGCAAATGTGGAGATTCTACTGGTTTGAATACAAAATTCCCAGGCCAATCAGGACACTAAATTTTTAGATAATTGTGCTCCAAAGGGGAGGGCTATATCAAGTTCAATTTTAATAAATGTGTTTTCATTTCCCAGTGGCCCTGTGAACTGATATAAGGCATGGTCTTCTCTGTGGCTATAATACTTCACTTATGTTACGAGAGGGAGGAGAAAATGCAAAGAATAATATTCTTTTTTTCCTGTATATTTTTTTATTGGAGTTCGAATTGCCAACATCAAAGAATAATATTATTTTTTAAAAAAATAATTGTTTTATTCAAAAAATTTTTTTATTGGAGTTCAATTTGACAACATATAACATAACACCCAGGGCTCATCCCACCCAGTGCCCCCCTCAGTACCCGTCACTCAGTCACCCCCACCCCCCACCCACATCCCTTTCTACCATCCCTTGTTCGTTTCCCAGAGTTAGCAGTCTCTCATGTTCTGTCTCCCTTTCTGATATTTCCCACTCATTGTTTCTCCTTTCCCCTTTATTCCCTTTAACTATTTTTTATAAAGAATAATATTCTTGACTCAGCAAAAAGATAATGGGGTTTGGTGTGTAAACAGAGGGGTTCACTTTGCATAGGAGCATAAGCATGGGAGGGAATGGTAAGAGTATATGGACAGAGAATCAGGCAGGCAGGTAAGATTTGGTGGAGGAAAATTGTGGAAGTGCTTTTTATTTTTTTCTGTGAAATAACCAGATTGTCTAGCTGTGAGTAAAGATGAGGCAGTAATGTTAAAGGTTTGAGGAGAGAAGAGATTAAGATGAAATAGCTGGCTGAGAGAGTGGATGGACTGAGGAATGTAGTGTGGTTGCCAGATAGCAAATGGGGCTTTGGGATGGTAAGAGGATAAAGTGAGACCAGCCAACATGGTAGCCTGTTTTTTTCTGTTAGTTGAGTGGGTAACACTGCAAAATGGCCAATGGATTGGATTGAATTAGAGCTACACTTTAACCAAGTGAATATGGCAAAGCAAGAGGGGGACAAGGGAGCCAAAGATGTGTTCCCAGAAGATTGCAATGACAACTGACTATGGAAGTTAAGCTAAGGAAGGAAGGAAATGAGATATGAGAGACAGTACAACGATGGTAGGATAGATAGAATAGTTCACAATTAATATCTATTTTGGTAATTATTCTTTTAATTCTTTTTTTCTTGTATATTTTTTTAATTGGAGTTCGATTTGCCAACATCAAAGAATAATATTCTTGACTCAGCAAAAAGATATGGGGTTTGGTGTGTAAACAGAGGGGTTCACTTTGCATAGGAACATAAGCATGGGATGGATGGTAGGAGTATATGGACAGAGAATCAGGCAGGCAGGTAAGATTTGGTGGAGGAAAATTGTGGAAGTACTTTTTATTTTTTTCTTTTTAGAAACAGGGGTACCTGTTTCTAACTATATGCCTATGTACTCTGTAAGACTGTTTAATGAAGACAATTACCATGTCTGTTTTTTGCTGAACATTGGGCCCTGCGCTTGGATCAGAGATTGACTCAAAAAAGCACTCAGTAATATTATTTGAATACGTGAATGAACAGTAGCTTCTATTTATCAGTTACTATGTGATAGGCATTTTTTGCTAAGCACTTTGTAAATTTATCCCTCATAATAACTCTATGATGCGGGTATTATTACATCCCCTTTTGCAAATAAAGAAATGAGATTAAAATGGTTAATGGACTTTCCAAATCCCCTCTAGGTGGCTGGAATCCAGATCCATTTGTCTTCAGAGTCTATGACCCTACTACTGATGCCTGATTGCCTGCCATGTGCTTCTACAGTTAAACATACTTTTTTCTCTGGTAAAGAGCTGGCCTCCCTACCTTGAGACTCCAGCTCTCCCATCCCTCCCCTCACAATGGTCCTTCTTCCTCCTCCAGTACCACTAATGATTTTAATACCAATTCTACAAGGTTGTTGTGAAGATCCCATTAACTTATGGATATGAAATTCCTTTTCAGATTTTTATTTTTTCTATTTTTATTTTTTAAAGATTTTGTTTATTTATTCATGAGAGGCACACAGAGAGAGGCAGACACAGGCAGTGGGAGAAGCAGGCTCCTCGCAGAGAGCCCAATGCAGGACTCTATCTTGGACTCTGGGATCACGCCCTGAGCCAAAGGCAGACGCTCAACTACCGAGCCACCCAGGCATTTCCCTTTTCAGATTTTGAATTCTTTATACCAACTAAAGATTGGATTGTGATTTTTTTTTCTCTCTCACTTTGGGTTGGTTACTCCTTTAATCCCTTCATATCCCATCCTCTCTTACCTTCTTCTCCCTCTGCTGCTTTCCAACATCCCACCATTCTTCAAAGTTTGGAACGTAGGTGTAACTTCTCCATAAAGATCCTAGGCAAGAGAAAGAAAGGCAGTATTTGGGTTAAATCATGTTGGCCAGAGGGAAAATAATTTGAAGTTAGAGTCGTGTGTTGACTTGGGCATTCCTAGAGCGCACCATAAACATTCCATCTGATGACGATGGTGAGATGTCATCTCATTTTGCAAGAGATGGTCTTTCCCAAGCCCAGAAAATGCAGTAATGTGGGAGGCTGACATTGGCCACTTTCCTGCTCTGAGGCTCAGCACTCCTGGACTTGCCAGGAGAGGGTGCTCTCACCACCTGCACCTTTGATTTTTTTTTGTGTGGTTTAGGGCTGTTCAGTTTTTTCCTAAAGGCTTGATCTGCAGGACTACCTGGTAGGGTTGTGCACTTGTATCCTGCACAAGGGTACCCTGCTGAGGGCATTCGTGGCGCCAAAATCCAGCTTGTGCTCTGCTTGCTGGCCCTATTACTACTGAGTTTGTCCAGGGGAAGGGGTACCTGTTTCTAACTGTATTAGAGGGTCAGATAGGTTAGTACAGGCCTGATTTATCCCTTTCCTATTGGCCCAGGTGGGCTTGTGCTCCTCTTCACATTTAAACTTGTGTGTCTGTACGTGTGTGTACATGTGTACACTGCTTGTAACACTACTTTTGAGAATTCAGATCAATAAACTGATATCTTATTTTACCAACAGTGAGTGATCTGACCCTTCCAGAATTTCAGGTGGAATATATCATCAGCAAATTTCCCCATATTTTATTTGGTCCTTACTCCCTAATTCCCACTCCTGGCTGCTGATACATCATCACCATTGGGTGTTCATGATCTTGCTTTCTCTCTCTTTAAATTTTATTCATGCTCTTAAATTTTGTCTCTCCACTCCCATTCAGTATATCTCATGAGATTTTTTTATTTTTTTGTATGTATTTTTGCAAAATGTAGGTTGTCATTTTGTATGAAAGTCATATTACAGAAATTGTATAGTGTTATAAATTTTTATTTTCACTCAGCATGATGTTTCTAAGGTATGACTATTTTTAGTTTTCGACAGCTATGACCCCTCCCCAGTTCTCTTTGGTTTTCTTTTTTTTTACATGACTTATCAAAGTAAGGTACAGTTAAAATATTCCCTTCTCTAGGATGACTTCCTTCCTTCTTCCAATGTTAGGTGCCCTCTTCTGGGCTCCCATGGTATTTCAATTCTTTTGTTGCTGTAATTATGATTTCATTTTGTAATTTAAAAAATCTAGGGGCACCTGGGTGGCTCAGTCAATTAAGTGTCTGCTTTTGGCTCAGGTCATGATTGGAGGGTCCTGGGATCGAGCCCCAACTTGGGATCTCTGCTCAGCGGGGAGTCTGCTTCTCCCTCTGCCTCTGCCCCTCTCCCCTTGCTCTTGCCTGCGCATGTGCTCTCTCTCTCAAATAAATAAATGAAATATAAAAAAATCTATTTATCTGCTTTTGTTGAGATCCTCCATGCAGCAGCCTGACATACACATTTTCGCAGTTCTGGCACCTAACATAGCTTTTGGAACCTTTATTGTCAACAAATGTAGGTGGAATGAATGAATAATAATGATAATCACTAATGTTTATTGAGTATGAACTACATGTCAGATATGGTTTTGGTGTTTCACATCTTTTGAACTCATTTAATTCTTACAACAGCCTTATGAATGAGGGGCTATTAATATGGTTGTTATTTTATAGAGAGGAACACCAAGATATGGCATGTTCAAGTAACTTTGAAGTTCATGTAACTTATAAAATTGAAGTGCTCCCCCACAGTTAGTAAATGTGGAGTTAGGATTCTAACCAAGGAGGTCTGGCTGCAGAGTCCAGGGTCTTAACTGTTGTCTGCAGCAGCCTGTAGGCCCAGTAGGGCTTGTGGCCACCACTCCAGTGTGTGTTCCATGCCACAGTGCAGGCTCAGTCTTTGTTATTTCTGTTCATTATTAAGCATCTGTTGGGTGTTGCCATGAGTGCTGTTGTGTCAGTTGTAGGTGGGTATTATTATTATAGATGAGACTGGGACTCCAAAGAATAGAGTACTTTGTGATCTCACAGTTAGTGGCAGAGTCAGGATTTGAACCCTGGTCTGATTAGCTTTCTATGCTCTTCCCATGATATCAGAGAGGGCACCCTGAGTCTGAGTTTCTTGCTACTCCGATTTTTTAGATTTGTGGAAAACTGATGAGCACTTGGTGGAAAGGTAGGGGCTCTTCCATCTTTGATTTGGTCCAAGGAATGTTCTCCTATGATCTGTGACTTTCTCCATGATCTTGCCATTGAGGGATGGGAATCTTGGGAGGCCATCCTAGAATTCTGTCTACTGCACCATCCCCAATCTAGCCCCAATTTTTTCCTGTACAGATGAGAAAACTGAGGCAGAGAGGGGAAGTAACTTGCCCACGAACACGTGATGTCTGGGGGCCCAGCTGAAATTAAGACTCTAGGTCTTCAGCTTCCTACTCCAGTGCCTTTGGAGGTCATTGTTGAACTATTGCTGAAACTCTTTATTCAGTTCTGTACAGTGTCTGTCCTTGAGGCAACAACCTTTGTGTTTTAGTCATTTTCGGTCTCTCCCTTCTCCCCAATTCCCCTCCCTAATAAACAGATACATAAAAACTGTTTTAGGGTTGATTTGACTAAAAAATCCACTGGAATTTGAAAGCTGAAGTGAGCCGTCTAACAGCTAATACCAAACCAATGAGGGAGTCAGACACAGAGAGAAGCCTTAGAGGACTTTGATGGAATATTAATAGAGTGCCTGCCAGTGACAATGGTGTCTCTTCTTCCAGCAGCAGTTGTGACCTTTCAGAATTAAGAGCCCCCATGGGGTCTCTTCCTAAGCGCTGGACCCCCTGCTTTTTAGCAACTGAAGCCGCTTACCAGTGATGGTCATGCTGGGGCTTGTGGAAGAACATGATGAATAGGTGAAGTTTGTTAAAAATGTCAGCTAATGACCCCAAATGATCTCTTGGGAGGTGGTTCATACGCTTTCACCCGCCAGCTGTTTTAGGGCATTTGAATGGACTTTGTTCTTCTTATAGTCTAGGCTTCTTAATATGAAATGTGTGTTTATCTGAAATGAGATGCCAGCAAACAGAATCCTGTGGGAACTATATGTATAATATATAAAACATATATATGTTAGAGATATAAATGTTAAAATATAAAAGTATTTTATCACAACTTCCCAGGGACTACATTTTTAATGGGAAAAAACCTTTCTGAGATTTGGGTACCTATACAATTTTTTGGAAAGAGTACATTTCATGGAAATAATCAATTCTGGGTTTAATTCTCTAGGCCAGGACATTGCCTGAAAAATAGTAGACTTTTCAAGAATAACAAAGGCCCAGAGTGATTTGTAGCATGACAGGTATAGGGGAAGAAGGAAAAGTTTTTTTTTTAAATTTATTTTTATTTATTTTTTTTTAAAGTTGGATTCTGAAAGGCATCTTTGATTGGTTATTATATGAATTTTTCTTATTGTATAACAAATTACCCTAAAACTTAGTGGCTTAAAGTAAAGGATGGTTATTATCCTATTGTTTCTTCAGGTCAAGAATCCAGACGGCTTAACTGGCTCAGGGTCTTAGAGGTGTTAGCCAGAGCTGTGCTCTTATTTCAAGGCTCTGCTGGAGGAAGATCCTCTTCTGAGCTCACTCAGATGGCTGTTGACAGAGGAGACATCAGTTCTTGAGGGTTGTTGACAAGAGACATCAGTTCTTTCCATAGGACAGCTCCTTCATGTTTCTTCTGAGCCACATGAGACTATGTACCACTGTTGAAGCACAACCTCAAAATTCACAATGTCTCATGCTTGCTTCAGGGAAATGACTTTAGAGAGGACTCAGAGCTCTTATGTCAAAGTGGAATTACAAATGCCTGCACAAAAAATTCTTTAATATGTTTGTTGTCATCTATGTAATAATATAAGTATTAAAGTCTGAACGGTTGACTTCTCTAAGTCTGGTTTTCCTTAATTATTCTACTGCTAACTGTAGTGAAGGCAGCCAAGTTCATGGATGGTTTTAGAAAGACCCCATGGCCCACTTGATTAAAAGCAAAATACTCAAATTTCCATTACTCTAATAAATCTGTTGTGTTAAAACACAAGGTCTAGATGACTTCTGTCAAAATACAAGTAACAATCCCATATCAGAAATTCTTTCATTACTCACCAAAGCAGTTAATGTCAGGCTGGTTGATGACAGGAGATGGAACAGAACCCAAAGAGGACAAGACCAGCATATCTATCACAGAGTAAGAGACACATGGGTATCCAGGTACCTGAGGGCAGAGAGAGGAGGAAGCCAACAGTGGAGGTTAGAGCTAAAATCCTAAAGGTTAGAACTGGAGAGGCTTAAGAGTTTAAGGTTTTTTTTTTTTTTTTTTTTTTTTTGGTAGGTAAGGAACTTCTATGGAGGAGAATTATGTTGGTGTATATGGCATTGACAGGCTGGTGAAGGAGCAGCAGCTGGAACCCAGGGCTCCTGAAGATGAAATGAGACCAGTTCCCACTGTGCTGGTAGGAGAATCAAGACTAGTGCTCAAGACTTTCTTGAATCCTTCTCAGAATCAGCATTTCTCTGGTCCCTGACCTTTGCCCTCTTGCCCTTTGCCCATACCTTTACCTGGCTGCTCTTAGTCTACCTTGTGTTAAAATGATGTGTGTAGGAATTTCTCTTTTCCCAAATAAGTGGACATCTATCACTTGTAGTCTAGAGTTTAATCTTTCTTCTTTTGGTAAATTTACTCCAGGGAAGCCATCCTTCCCATTCAGTTTTGTGGTTGGGAACGATTGGCTCCATCTCCAGAGTCAGCGGCATGAGCTGATCATCCCTCCCGGCTGCAGTTGCTTCAGAGAATGGCACACAATCTAAGCTGAGACAGTGAGCTTTGAGCAGATATTTTCTGGAATTCCTGGAAAGAAATGTTTTCTGCCCACTACTGGATTTGGTCATGTGAGGCTTGGAGCTGCAACAGACATTTTCTATAAGGAGGGAGACAAACTAGAGTCTGAGGACAACCCAGGAAGGAGGCAGAGCTAAATGATGCGAGGAAACCAAGTCTGCATGTTATTATCTGAGCCTCTGGATCAAACTGCAGCTGAAGCCAGTTAAATCCTTGGACAATCACCTGAGTGATCTTACTCAGATCTTCCTCTCAAAAACAAAGAATAGATGCTCAGCCAATGTCTGCATAACAAAAGGTACCAAAGAGCTCCCTCCAAGAATGATAGACTCTTGCAAAGGCAAATTTTATTCTTCAAACCAGATGGCAGAGACTTCCTTATTACTCTAAAAATGGTAGCTCTTTTGAGCTTAAGAAAATCTTAGGACAGAGACTCTAGGAGGGATTATATAAGAAGAGTTTTCACAGTGTATTTGATTACATTTTCTCAAAGATTCTTCCTAACAATTATTTTTGACAGGTTATTGCAGTCCCCACATTACAAATGAGAACATGGAAACCCTGTGAAATTTAGAGATATGGACTATAGACAAAGGCTCCAGACACTAATGGCCTGGAGCCTGTGTCCTAGTGTAGACAGTGATTTAGCTGCATTAGTCAGACTGAATTTGGCTCGCACTTTTGTTATGAATAGTTGTTATGAAAACACAGACTCCAGAAGCTTTTATGTCTGGCTCGGTTTGAGAATTTCACATGGTAAAAAGGTAAGATAAAAATGTTCTTCTAATGAGCTTTCTCAACTCTCGCAGACAGAAGGCTGGCCAGGTGTTCCCTTTATAGATGGCTCACTTTAGCCTCTTAAATCATTTCTCTAAGCACTCAGGATTCTTTCTAATGAGTACTTTGAGGAATTAACCCCCAACTTCCTTTTATGAAAGGTCCTTTGTTCCCTATGTTTGAATATGGTTGAACCATATCTTTTTGGTGGTATGCTTTTGGGATCTTCAGCTAAGTTCTGGAGAAGTTGTGCCAATAATGCTAGACTGTAAAGCTGTATGAAGGGAGATGCCATGTCCAGCTTCCTCATTTTTATGCCCTTACCCGCTCCAAATATGACACTGAGCGTGCATCCTAAAAGTATTTGTTGAAGGAATGAATTTCCGAAAATTGATTATAGAATGTCAAGCAAGAATGAAAAGGGATTTATGTAATATCATCAGAGACATTAGAGTTGAAAGGGAGTGTTGAGAATCAGAGATGCAATGGGTTGTAATAGAAAGGAAACAGAATAAAAAAAAAAACAAAACCCAACTAGTAAATGCCCATCTTGGTTTGTGATTCCCTGGTTGAGGGATTTGGAAAGCCAATGGACCATTTTGAATTTCATTTTCTTTGTCTATAAAAGAAAATAGACAATTTTCTTTGCCAATGACAGAGTGGATTCATAGAGTTGTTATGTCAGATAGGATGGTGTATGTAAAAGCACTTTGCACTTTTTTGGACACTCTATATAGTTCTGGTACAGAAATTAAGGAAAAGAAATGGTAACTCTAATGTGAGTTGAAAGAGAACAGTTGATTTAGAAACTAAACAAATAGAGGGTTCTTCCTTAATCAATCGACTTCCAATTATTGGGGGATCTGGTACATTCATCAATTGATGTCGTTCCAATTTTAGTATATGTGCTGCCGAAGCGAGCACCATCAATTGATGTCAAGTTAAAGAGCATGTATCTCTGAAAACTTTCCATGTTTTGCTGGGCCAGGCCACAGTGTTTCCTCTACTGACAACGAGAGTAGTAGGGGACAATGGTGGTGGTAGCAAGACTACACTATCCTTGGATCTTCCTGACTGAAGAAGTTCTGCTCAGACAGTTCCCTTAAACTGAAGAAACCCCAAACAGGCTGAGTTTGAAGACCCCAGGGACACGCTGCCTCTGAGTTCTTGAGCTCAGGTAAATAGGCATGTGGGTCAAGCACAGAGCTGGGGCCTATAGCTCCCAGAACTGCTAGATGCTGGAAAATGTGAAATAGATTCAGTTGACGTAGCTTCTTGGGCTTATCTGAGCCAGGGAATGGTTTCTTTTCACTGGCCAGACACTTAAGTCTGGGAAGCAGGAAGCCATTGGCTATATGAGTCTGTGAAATGCAGCTCAGACCATTCCTGATGCACACACAGAGTTTTGGGGACTATTTGTGTGTGTGTGTGTGTGTGTGTGTGTGTGTGTGTGTGTATAGAAGGAGTCCTGGAAAAAGAGGAGGTTCACAATCACATTTCTGAGGTCCTAGTTGAATCTTAAAAGAGTGATTTTCAAGCTCTGAAGACTACATAGGGGCATCCATAAAAGGCTGCAGTGACTTAGGATGTGATGGATGTCTTGGGTTTTATACAATCGCAGGCTTCTGTGACACAGGGTGGGAATGGGCCACAACATAGTTTAGTAGATACAATCTTAGGCTGTGGAGTTTAACATGCCTGGATCCAAATATAGCCTGCATCTTTCACTATTTGTGCAGCTCTAGGTGCTTCTGAAGCTTTATTTTGTCATCTATTAATTAGACATTCATGCAAGCTTTGGTTATTAAACATACACCACATTCCAGGGTCTGTGGTAAGCTTTTTACTTACATATAAAATTTAATTGAAAGTATCAACCTCATACAGGGGTACTGAGGATGAAATAAAACCATGCATAAAAAGTGTCTATTCTAGACACACAGTAATGATTCAATAAATAAATGGTTGCTAGAATTATCATCCTTATTGGCTATTATCATTGAATTTTGATTTTGGGTTTGGTGCTTTTGGAGGTTGTAGTTAAGCTTGAAATTGAGTTTTTTTAAATAATCTTTCACTTTCTTTTTTTTTTTTTATTGGAGTTCAATTTGCCAACATATAGCATAACACCCAATCCTTCACCTTCTTATGGTCTTCCTTATGCTTAAGTCATACCCTTGAGAATTTATTGGTGCTCAGTTAGTTCTCTATGGCTGTCTGGTTCTGATTTGTGAACTAGAGCACACTTCTTTTAAAGAGTGTAAGAGGCATCCTGGCCAGAGATAATGGAATGGAATTCTGGTAACTCTGGAATGCCATGGTTGTCTAAATTGCCACCCAGAGAACTCATCTATCAAGAAAGGAAGAGGGAATAAAGGATTGATCTGGTTTTGTTTTGGGCCTAGATGTTTAGGTCTATATTCTTAGTGTCCTAAACAGTTGAGCGGCCTTTATTATAAATGGTGCTATGGGTTGAATTGTACCTGTTCAAAATTCATGTGTTGAAGTCCTAAACCTCACTACCTCAGAAGGGGCCTGATTTGGAGAGAAAGTCTTTACAGAAATATTTTAATACATTAAATTAAATTAAAATGATGTCATATAATTGGTGTCCTTACGTATAGGGGAAATTTGGAGACAGACATATAGATACAGAGTACACCACGTGAATATATGTTAAGACATCCATCCATAAGGCAAAGAGAGAGGCCTGGAACAGCTCCTTTATCTTATAGTGCTCAGAAGGAACCAATCTGGTCAACACCTTGATTTAAGACTTCTAGCCTCCAGAAATGTGAGACAATAAATTCCAGTTTAGTGGTTTCTGTTACAAGAGCCCTACCAAGGAGTACAGATAGTGACATTTTGGCTATTCTAAGTCCATAGGTGGGGTGGCATCCTATTAGATGAGGTATGGTCAGAGAAAGCTGATGCGTGGGAATGACTAACCATTCTTGGAGCTGAAGTAGACCCCATCTGGAATTAACTTCTACTCTTTGGATCAGCCTAGGCTGGGATTATAGAAAGTGTTTACAAAGTTTACTTCCCTTTAGGTGAGGAAGAAAGCTGACTCATAGTAAATTATTAAAGTTAGTAAATAATGACCATAGTACATGTGTTCAAGAACTAGGAATTCACCAAAATAGGTAGGCTGTATGAAATGTCCAGCCTGAATCATCAGATACTTTCTATTTTTTAATTTTTATTTTTAAAAGATTTTGTTTTGTTTATTCATGAGAGATTGAGAGAGTGAAGCAGAGACATAGGCAGAGGAAGAAGCAGGCTTCCTGCAAGGAGCCTGATGCAGGACTCAATTCCTGGACCCTGGGATCATGACCTGAGCCAGAAGCAGATGCTCATCACTGAGCCACCCAGGTGCCCCCAGACACTTTTTAAAGAAATAAAAACATTTAACATCCACAATAACTAGAACAGAATAAACAACATGCTTTCTATTGGAAATCTTCAAGACACTTGTGTTAATGACTGGATAGAATATTGATGATTTATATACAAAATGTGACATTCTGTTTAGAGCTGAAGATATTGTTAAACTGATGTTTTCTGGGAACTACTTCAATAGTCTACCCACTTTAGTTACTTTTATAAATGCATTTAGCCAGTTCTTTTTAAAAGAGGTATTTTTCAAACTGTTCTACAGGAAACATGAGTTCCAAGCTGTTAAAGTGTATTTCCTTTATTATATTATAGTAGATACATAGATTGACAGTCACCTTCAATTTTAGAATAATTTTATTGCTCTGTTAAATGTACATTGGATTTTAAGATAGCCCTAACATCGGAAACATTAAAATATGAAAGAAATATACATTTTAGAATTGAGACAATATAGCAAATGGCCCCTAGATTAAAAAGGGTCCTGTGCCCCAACAAATCTGGAAAATACTCCATACTCTTTCTGTCTTCAGAAAGATTCAAAATGCACATTTCTGTGTACTATACTTCTGGAACTCTAGTGGTAAACAAATATGATATTGATTAGCTTAGAATTTTTTTACTTCTTGGCCTTGGAATCCTTTTCCTGTTGAGCTTGTTGTAAGAATAAATTCTCTGGACTCCATTTTGGGGAATGCTGGATTAGGGCAGATTTTGTCTGCATTGACGCAGCTAACAGAATGTGTGATGCTGGAATGAGAGAAGTTTTCCATTGTTTGCCAGCCGATGCTACTGACTGGGCAGGATACTGCTAGGCCTGATGTTAGAAGCCTTTTGGTATGGCAGCTTGCTGCTGGCCATGACTGTTAGCACCTTGGCCAGTTGAAGATGTCCTATGTCTCTGGGGTCACTAATGGTTTCAGATCTTGGCAGAGGGCATCTGGGCAGTCAGGTGATGGGGTAATATGAGAGCTGTATTCCTCCAGGATCTGAGGAAAGTTTTCTATTTTGACTACCCCTGGAGGTTCTGCTCTGTGATGGACCTTCATGGGTATTTGTTTAATATTTTCTTTTGCACCCCAGTCTACCTCAAATGTCTTTATGGACTCTTGCTTGCTTTCCCAGTGCCCAGAAAGTTCCCATTTCTACCCTTAACTTTTCTTGGAAGTTGATGTTGCTTTTCTCAGATTAATATTGCATTGACTGGTTTTCAAATTCTCTTTGAGTGATATTGCTGTAGCATATTGATTGCTGATTTTCCTACTTTCTATAAAGATCAGTCATTAGCAAGAGAGGCTTGCTCATCAGGCAGAAGGGCTATGTTGCCTCTCCAGATAAATCCATCTCTGTGAGAATTTGGTAACCTTTCATGTAATTTAGGGATTTAGAAATCTCAATGTGTTTTTGAGGCTATTGGAGAAATTGCTTTGAGCAAATAGCTTCTTGGAAAAAAATTTGCTTGAATATTTCCTTGTGCTTAATATTAAGAAATGAGGTCCAGTTCATAAATAGTTCTTTGCTATCATATCTGTGCTTCTATCACTTCCTTGTTTCTTAGCCTTTAGATCAAGGGTTCAACATGGGAACCACAGTGCTGCAAGACATGGTGTGGTCACTTTCATATTCTCCTGGGGTTTGTTAGAATCAGGCTATAAATATCCACAAGAGTCTTATGGACATGGTGAAACATCTGTTAGGTCAGAGTCAGAGGAGGGAAGTCTTCTCCTTCCTGAGGACATCCTCAGGACAGCAGCCAGGATACACATGTGGGACAATATGGTGACCAAACATGACAGTCAATGCAATACTCAGATTAAACTCCAAAAAGGCAGTGATTGCCATGATGATATGTATATGGGAGCATAAAGAGTCACTGGGGGTTCAGCACAGATGAAGTGATTGATGGCATTGGAGCTGCAGATGGATAATGAAGAGGTAGGACATATATGTACATAACATATGTACAAGTTAAGAATCCCGTGACTATGAAACTATGAATCTCACATATATGAATCATATATCAAGAGTGCAGTCTCTGGTATTAAATTAAAAACCTAGTTGCACCATTGAGTTATGTGGCTTGAACAAGTTGTTCAACTGTTCTGAGTTGCATAATGTGAAAATAAGGATTATCAAGTTTTCATAGTCTGAAAATGGGCATTTTTTTGTTAAAGGTCAATGTGATAATGTATTTTCTACATGTGGACATGTAGAAAGCCTATAATAATGTTAGTTAATAATAAGTGTGATTCCCTCTCCAAGATTATAAAAACTTTCTTACATAAAAGAACATTCATGGCATTCATCCATGGAATGATGCTATTGTAAAATTCAATTCTTCCATGAAATGATTTTGCAGGGGACTTGCTCCCAGTGTTTGATTTTCTCCAGCTTCCCCTTTACAATTCTTAGAGCAAAGGTCTCATTTTATCTGCTGATTTCTCTGCTTCCCTTTATACTCACATCTGCCAGAAAATGTGAAAACTCACAAGGATCAAGGAAGCACATTCCTTACCTTTTACCCTTTTATAAGTCATTGGATTTTGATGCTAGTGTAGACTGAGGCTACCTCAATCTCTAATCATCTATGACGAAGTTTTGCAGAATAATTTGTCTCAAATAGAAAGTTTATGTTCACTTATTAAATGGGTATTTCAACATTACAATCACCTTTACAGATTGAAATCTGAAAAAATGGCTTTGTGGATTAAAATTTTATAGTGGCTTAAAATTTCTTGAATAAAAATTCTAAAATTGTGTTTAGACAGTCCATAATATGCTTTAAATTTTTCCTGGGAACAAGGCAGGGAATAGATGAAATGAAGGAATGAAGTCTGCAATATGCTTTTAAAGTATTTTGATCCCTGTGTCACATACTAAAAAAGAGAAATTGAAAAAAAAGGTCATTGTATGTTTCTACAGCTTTAGGCACAGATATTACATATTTTTACTGAAGAAAAAAAAGTCTACATAGAGGAAGAACTTTGTGACAGGTGAAAAGGAATAATGAGAAAATTCTAAAGGAAAGTAGTTAAAATCACATCAGTAGCATTTTTTATAGTTCTAGGAGCTGGTGAAGTCCAAAGCTGGGCTATTTGGAAATCTTTATTATTTTCATGGTGATTTAAATCCTCGCCTGCTGTTTTAGGAATTGCTAAGCTTCTGAATATGACCACACTCAATAACTCTTACCTGTCTGGCTCTGACCAACAGCTTTAGGGTGGCAGCTTCAGAATTTGCCAGGAGATAAGAAAAGATGTTCATTTGGTTAATCATTACAGGTCTTATCTTTGTTAACATAAGTAACCTTAGAACTGATTCTTTATCATTAAGATAAAGTCAAAATATGGCTTTGGTATATGATTATAATGCATATGAAGCCATCTGTTATTATTGACACCTCTGGTTCCTTCAAATTCCTTGATGTATAAGTGCTCACAGCTAAGTGACCTTTTAGCAAGAAAATAAATGACAGTTCACTTCAGGTCAAACTTAATGTAAGATGCTTCTTTGAGAAGAGTTTGTTATATAAGTGAATAAAATTTGGTTTCTTCCTATGAGCAGTTCTGAATCTAGTGGGGAGAGAGTAAGGTAATATACAGGGACAACCTGACTTGCTTTAGGTATGGTGGAACAATAATGGAACTTTGTAAATCATCCTAATTTATCCATAATAATTTTGAAATTAAGACACCTGGACAATAACTTAAATAAAAGGTGAAAAATGGTTTAACATTATAAATAAGTTTTGAGTGTATTGCAAAGTCAAAAGGATTCACTGGGTGGGTGTGTTCAGGAAAGGGTGGATATGAAATTGGTCTATTCTAAAAGTATTTTCTTTTCCTTTAAGTTCTTTAAGACATTGCTTCCACTGTCTATTTGCATTGTTTCTGAGGAATGTGTTTTATGCTTACTTCTGTTCTGCTATTCATAATGTGTTTTTTTTTCTTTGAATGTATTTAAGATTTTCCTTTTATTTCTGGTGTTGAGGCATTTGATTTTGATATGCTTTGGTATCGTTTTTGAATGGAGTTTTTTGTGGATCTTGAATTTATGGGTTTCAGGTTTTCAAGTTTTCATCAAATTTACAAAATTCTCAGCATTGTCTTTCTTTTCTTTTTTTAAAAGGCAGAGAGAAGCAGGCTCCATGCAGGGAGTCCAATGAGGGACTTGATCTCAGGACTCCAGGATCACGCTCTGGGCTGAAGGCAGACACTCGACTGTTGAGCCACCCAAGTGTCCCTTAGCGTTGTCTTTTAAAAAAATTTATATCAACCCTGTTTTTTCTGCTCTTCAGGGACTACAATTACACAGATGTGAACTTTCTTGAGGTTGTTTCACAGCTCACTGATATGCTCTGCATTTTTCTTTTGATTCACTTTTCTTTCAATTTGGATGCTTTCTATTGCTGTGTCTTTAGGATCACTAATCACATCTTTTGGAATGTCTAATCTGTAGTTAATTAATGTATAATTAATTATACATAATACATAATGTAATATATATATTATAATCAGACACTGTAGTCTTTATCTGATCTTTCAAACCCCTACTTATCTTTTTTGAACATATGGAATACAGTTACAATAATTGTTTTAATGTTCTCAATGGCTAATTCTGACATCTTTGGCAGTGTTCAGTTTTGACCATTGATTTTTCTCTCATTATGGTTGTATTTTCCTGCTTTTTTGCATGAATGGTAATTTTTGATTGGATGTTAGGCATTGTGAATTTTACCATGTTTAGTGATAGATGTTTTTGTATTCTTATAAATATTATTTAAAAATATTTATTTATATATTCATGAGAGACACACACAGAAACCTACGCAGAGGGAGAAGCGGGGTCCTTGCAGGGAGCCAGATGCAGGACTCGATCCTGGATCCCAGGATCATGCCCTGAGCTGAAGGCAGTTGCTCAACCGCTGAGCCACCCAGGTGTCCCTCATAAATATTCTTGAGCTTTGTCTGGAACACAGTTAAATGACTTGGAAAGAATATGATACTTTTTTCCCCCAATAAATAAATAAATTTAAGTTAGTTAACATACAGTGTAGTATTAGTTTCAGGAGTAGAGTTTAGTGATTCATCACTTACATATAACACTCAGTGCTCATTATAGCAAGTACCCTCCTTAACATCCATCACCCATTTAGCCCTACACCTCCACACAACAGTACAATACTTCTGAGACGTTCTTTGTAGATTTATTATTTGGAACAGGAACACTGTTCAGTTTAGGGCTAATTATTTCCACTACTGAAGCAAGTTCTTTCCATCTGGTCTACCCAATGCATCATGACTCCTGAAAGTTCTCCAGCTTGGCTGGTGAGAATGGCACTATTCCCAGCCTTGCGGGAGCATCAAGTGCTGTTAACTATAATCTTTTCAGTATTTCCTTCTCTAACCTCGAATTGTTTCCTCATGTGTATGTACTGACTAGTACTCAGCTAAATAATCGATGGGGACCCTCTGCACATCTAGTTTTTTTTTTTTTCTCTGTGCAACTCCTTTTCTTCAATATCCTGTCCTGCAAGTTCTAGTTGCCTTGGTCTCTCCAGATTTTCAGATCCATTTCCTTTAGGAAGTCCCCTAACCTCACTGCACTGGGTCTCAAAACTTTCTTAAGGCATAAATCTGGGGAAATTTTAGAGCTCATTTGTTACTTGCCTCTCAAGAATCATTGTTCTTTATTGCCTGATGTACCTTGCAAGCTATTATTTTATAATTTTGTCCACCTTTTCATGTTTCAGGAAGGATAAATCCAATCCCTATTACTCTGGCCATCTTGGCCAGAAGTGGAAGTTCTGGAAGGGACTATTAACTGGATGAATAATGTAAGTATTTTGAAGTTGCCAAAATTATATTATGTCTAAGCCAACTTGAATTTTTATTTTATACTACCTGCCATGAAAAGTTGGAATTAGCAGTTAGAAAGATCTAGATTTGAATCTTGAAACTCTCATTCAAAAGGTATGGGATTTTGGGCAACAGCTTGTAAACTTCCCTCAACCTCAGTTTAATCTTTGATGAAATGAGATGGGAAAAATTTAAGCCCAGAGGATTCTACGCAGTACTGCTTTTTTTTTTTTAATATTTATTTATTTATTTATTTATTTATTTATTTATTTATTTATTCATGATAGACACAGAGTGAGAGAGAGAGGGGCAAAGACACAGGAGGAGGGAGAAGCAGGCTCCATACCCGGAGCCCAACGCAGGACTTGATTCCAGGACTCCAGGATCGCACCCTAGGCCAAATGCAGGCACCAAACTGCTGAGCCACCCAGGGGTCCCCTATGCAGTACTGCTTTTTATATCAAAATATAAACGGTAGGTAGGGTGATGCTAAAACAAAAGAGACTTAATCTATAGTTTGTATTTCATGAAATACCTAAAAATAATGAGATAGATCTATATGTATTCTTAGGAAAAATGTTAATAACATATTGTTGGTGAGTAAGGCATTTTTCAGAAAAATGTGTGGGATGTGAAGTAATTTTTAAAATTATTTTAAAAAGATGTTATTTATTCATTCATGAGAGATAGGCAGAGATATAGGCAGGGGGAGAAGCAGACTCCTTGTGGGGAGCCTGATCTGGGACTCAAACCCAGGACCCTGGGATCATGACCTGAGCCAAAGGCAGATGCTCAATCACTGAGGCACCCAGGGCACCTGCTATTTTATAACTTCTCAAAACAATTGATAATTTCCCCTCTCCATTTATACTTTTTACCTTGCTGAAGATAAGATGACTCTATTCAACCTTGGAGTTGATTATGCTGCCATATTGGCTCTAATCCTATAGATTTTACTGTGGTTCCCATCTATTGAAGTAATGCCCAGCAGAATAGGAAAAATACAATTTGATTTATTTACAGGGGATTTGTCATTAGATTTTTTTTCCCTGCAGGCTAGTGCAGGCTGATTTTTTTGCCAAATGATTTCTTCACAGAGAGAGTTTATATTTGATGTCTATGGGAGTAGTACCTTTTCCCTGGAGCATCTGTGACTCTCGATGCTGAAATAGGATTAAAAAAACCAAACAAACAACCCCTGCCCCCAAAACCCAACCTCATTAGTTAGCTTTCTGCTGAAGGAGAGAGGAGTTTCCCAAAGGGAAAGTGTTCATGTTGCAAACCTTGGGAGACTTTTTATTGACTCTCTGTGTGTTTGTGTGTAATGAGGGCATTTTTATAATGTCTGCCATTCCCATGTTGAAATAATCCTTGTTAGTACTTGATTACTATTCACATTTGTTGAGAGTTTTTAGTGCCAGGTACTATGATTTCTATTCATTAGCTTACCTATCTATTACTAACAAACAAGCAAACAAAAAAATCTCATGATATATGTACTATTATGGGAAATAATATTTGAAAGACCAACTAACTTGTAAAGGGACACTGCTGATGAGTGTCAGGGTTGGCATTATCAACAACATACTAAACCATTTAAAATCCCGTGCTCTTATATACTACTTTCCTGTGGACTATACTAATAAAGAAACACTCTGCATATATAGATAATTATAGATATTTGGCTCTGACTAATGTTACTGAATCAACACCTCCAGGGCTAGGATATGATCATTTGCACTTTAAAAACTTTTTGTGGGGATCCCTGGGTGGCTAAGTTGTTTAGCGCCTGGCTTTGGCCCAGGGCGTGATCCTGGAGACCTGGGATCGAGTCCCACGTCGGGCTCCCTGCATGGAGCCTGCTTCTCCCTCTGCCTGAGTCTCTGCCTCTCTGTCTCTGTCTCTGTCTCTCATGAATAAATAAATAAAATCTTAAAAAAAACTTTTTGTGATCATTTGAATGCTGCTGTCTACAACTGATATTTAAAGACCACTAGTGTAGGCGACATTCTTACATAACTTCCAGTTAGAGAGCTGTTTATATTATTGTATTTTATCATCATTTCTTCATTCAATATTTATAGAATACCTACTATCTCTAAGTCTTTATACCAGATGTTAGAAGGTTATACAAAGACAATGTATCTCAACTACCTTATAAATGAAATTGAGGGTCTTTAGGCAAGTAAATAATGTAGACAGGAAGTGATAAATAATAAATAATGTTTATTGTTGCAAATAAAGTGCTATGAGATTCAGTGGAAGAAGGAATTACCTTCTTAGAGAGTTGGCAGGAACAAGTGCTAAGCTGGGAAAACTTCAGGGAGAGACTGACTCTTGAAGTAGCAGTACAATTTGGGCATACAAAGGTGTGCTGTTTCACATGATGTATGTATACTGATTGCCTGTATATAGCCTCCTGGCACTGAAGAAGTAAGCTGCCATGATATGAGAAAGATTATGGAGAGGGCCACATGGAGAAGAACTGTGGATAGACTCTAAGAGCTGGGAGCAACATCTGGTTAATGGCAGGAATCTGTTACAACTGCAAAGAGGTAAATTGTTACAATAATATGAAGGAGCTTGGAAGTGGATCCCCAGTTGAGCCTTCAGATGAGTTCCCAGTCCTGACTGACACCTTGATTGTAGCATCTCAGAGGATGCAGTTAAGCAGTGTCCATATTCTTGACCCATAAAACTATAATATAATCATCATGTTTTTAAGCCCTTAAATTTATAGAAATTTGTTATGCAGCAATAGATACAGACTTTGGAATTACAACAATACACATTATTCCCTATTAAAGAATATTCATTTTCTTGATCTCGTCTTCCTAAACAATGCTGCAATAAGTATCTTTACATAAATGGCCTTATAGACTTGAACCTTTATTTCCATATATCAATTTGCTAGTCTGAAATTCTGAATTGAAGAGTTTTTCTTTGTTTGTTTTAAAAACATATTGCCAGATTCCTTCTAGAGTGAAGTAACACTTCAATTTCCCATTAACAATGGGTGAGAGCATCATATTCCTTACATCACAGCAATTAATAGGTGTTATCATTCTTTTTACGGTTTTTGCCAGTTACACTGGTGTAAACTGTTTGTCTCATTGTTACTTTATTTGCAGCTCAGTGTTAGAAAAACTGAGCAATTTTTCCTATGTTGTTTGGCTCCTTGGTTTTGATTTCTTAAACACTGGCACTGTGAGTCTGGTTGTTTACAAGTGTAAAGAATTAGAAATTAATGATCAAACTAGAAGGCCTTCTTTCGAATCTCTTTTAGGGCTTCCTTCACATCTTGGTTTCTCAGGCTGTAGATGAGGGGGTTTAACATGGGGATCATAATGCCATAAAACACAGAAGCCATTTTTTCTTGCTCTTGAGACTCCTTGGTCCCATGGTGCAGGTACATGTAAGAGAGAGTCCCATAGAAAATTATGACTGCTGTCAAGTGGGAGGCACATGTGGAGAAGGCTTTCTTCCTCCCTGCAGCAGAAGATATCTTCAGGATGGCAGCCAGAATATATATGTAGGAAAAGATGACAACCAGCACAGTGAACATCAAGTTAAACCCCACAAAGACAGTTAGTAGCATGATGTTGAAGTCAATGTTGGAGCATGAGAGGGCAAGGAGTGGGGGTTCATCACAGAAAAAGTGGTTAATTTTATTGGATTTGCAAAAGTTCAGTGAAAAAGCAAAACTTGTGTTTACAGAGGCATTCAAGAAGCCTATGAAGTATGAGCCAACCAGGAGTTGAACGCAGGCTGCCTGGGACATGACTGTCGGATAGCGGAGTGGGTTGCAGATGGCCACATACCTGTCCACTGCCATTGCAGCCAGGATGTAGCAGTCGGTAGTTGCAAAAGCTCCGTAGACCAGTAATTGCACCATACATCCTATGAATGAGATGGATTGCTCTGTTTCTACAAGGTTTTGCAGCATCTTGGGAGTGATAGCAGAGGTGTAGCAGAGATCCACAAATGCCAGGTGTTGGAGGAAAAAGTACATTGGGGTATGAAGGCGAGAATCAAACCTGATGAGTAGGATCATCCCAATATTCCCCATTAGGGTGGCCACATAGATCACTAGAAATGCTATGAAGAGGACATGCCAAGACTTGTGTTGACCAGCAAATCCCAGGAGGATGAATTCAGTTACTTTAGTGCCATTGTTTTGTTCCATGGCTAGCAAAGATTAAGCATCAGCTGAAAAGGAGCAAAGAAAGAAGAGAAAGCTAAAGCCATGTGTGATCCTTTAGTTTTGGAATTGGTAATGATATACTGATATAATATTTGTTTTCACAGTGGTGTTAGAGGATATTTTCTGTTACCAGATAGGCTTGGATTTTATTTTATTTATTTATTTATTTATTTATTTATTTATTTATTATTTATTTATTTATTTATTTATTTTAGGTAATATTTTCTTTTTTTTTTATAAATTTATTTTTTATTGGTGTTCAATTTGCCAACATATAGAATAACACCCGATGCTCATCCCATCAAGTGCCCACCTCAGTGCCCATCATCCAGTCACCCCCACCCCCACCCACTTCCCCTTCCACCACCCCTAGTTCGTTTCCCAGTGTTAGGAGTCCTTCATGTTCTGTCTCCCATTCTGATATTTCCCACTCACTTTTTCTCCTTTCCCCTTTATTCCCTTTCACTATTTTTTATGTTCCCCAAATTAATGAGACCATATAATGTTTGTCCTTCTCCGATTGACTTATTTCACTCAGCATAATACCCTCCAGACTTGGATTTTAAAGAGTAACATGGAGGTAGCTGAACCTTGTCACTAAACTTAGAGAGCTTCGTCTATAGTTTGGGGAAATTGCCATGGACCAAAAAGTATGTTCTCAGGGTGCAAACTGATTGGTGTTTTAAAAATCTATCAATTAAAGAACATACAAAATATTTTTATTAATTTTTGCTTTCTTTTATGCACCACATATTTTTATTAAAATACCAAAATACACCTAAATGCAATTTATATTATCTGAAGATTTCGACTCATCCATAGAATTCCACATGATCTGGCTCCTACTTTATTTCCTATCCTCATATTAAGTTTCTTCTTTCCTTGTGCACAATGCAGCAGCCATCATGTTCTCATGTTCTTTGCTTTCCTCCACTTCTGACCTCTCCAGCATTTTCCTCCCTTTCCCTTAAGTACTATCTGGTCCACTTTTCATTCCAATAGGCATTTCCATTTCTCTTACTCTTTATTCTGGCCTCAGTTTGAACAACCCTTCCTCAGCTATTATTCCTACTGCTCAACTGAGCTGGGTGTGCCAATCCATAAGCTTGGTCCTTTTATCTTCTATCAGTTTAACACTGATAATTATTTGTAAAATTATTTATACATCTTTGCTTAATTTCAATTTTTCTCATGAATTGTAGGTTCCATGAATACAGCAGCTGGGGCAAGTGCCTGCCTCTGTAAATACTGGCTAATTGAATATATGAATAAATTAATTAATGAAAGAGGAAATGAATGAAAAGATTTATGAAATGTAGCAAAACAACTAAAGTTACAGATAGATTTTTTTCACAATTAATGCACAGTATTTTGTTTTCTCTTAAGAAGGTATATTCATTTTTTTTAAAAAAAATGTGCCTCTCTGATTCAAGGAGTCATGAGGGGTTAACTCTAAGAACAGAAAACTAAGGGTTGTCTTGGTGACCAGTCAGTTAAGTGTCCAACTCTTGGTTTTGGCTCAGGTTATGATCTCAGGGTCATGAGATTGAGCCCCAGGGCTCACACTGCTCATGGAGCCTACTTGGGATTCTCTCTCTCTCTCCTTCTTCCTCTGCCCTTCCCCCTATTCACATATACTCTCAATAAACAAACAAACAAACAAACAAATAAACAAATAACTTAAAAAAAGAAAACTAAAAGACAGAGCAAATATAAAAAAGAACTTAGACATTCCTGCCTTCTTTGGTTTATTTATTTAAAAGTAATTAGTGTGTGCCTACTCTGAGTGAGGCATGATGTAGATAGATGCTGACAAATCATTGCTTGGTGCCTGTGCATTTAAGATACTATTTCTTCTTGGAAGGCTAATCGTTTTATCTTATGCAGTGTCCCTCTCTGGGCCTAGTAGGTTTTTTTATTATTTTCTGTGAAATGTACCCTTTCTGATATTAATATAGCTACTGTCTCATTCTTTCGATTAGTGTTTACATGGTATATCTTTATTGTCTTCTTACTTTAAACCTACAAATATCACTACCTTTGAAGTGAGTTTCTTGTACATATCACATAATTGCAGAATGTTTTTCTATGCACTCTGCCAAACTCTTTCTTTTAGTTGATTTTATTATTATTTTTTTATTTATCTTTTTTCTTTTAGTTGATTTTAAAAGAAGGAATCTTTTAAGGGCAGCATGGGAAGAGCAAACATATAGGTAAGTACAAGAGACTTGCTTTCTCCTAAGTTACCTGGGTTATGTTTGATAGTTTTTTTAAAAAAGATTTTATTTATTTATTCATGAGAGAGAGAGAGACAGAGAGAGAGAGACAGAGAGAGAGAGAGAGAGAGAGAGAGAGAGAGGCAGAGACACAGGCAGAGAGAGAAGCAGGCTCCATGCAGGGAGCCCGACATGGGGCTCGATCTCAGGTTTCCAGGATCATGCCCTGGGCTGAAGGCAGCTTGCAGCTTTAAACTGCTGAGCCACTCAGGCTGCCCCTGTTTGACAGTTGAAGCAAAAGGTTTGACTCGGTCTAACGTGGTTCTTAATATGTGTGGAGGAAATATTTCAGGCAAGTATACTACAAATGGGGAGAAAAAAGGAATGCAAAGGGAAATAAGGTTTCCACATTTCACTCAAACTGATAAAATGTATGACAAAGGGATAGAGTCCTTTCTATACCTGGAATATACACTAGCAATGTCTATATGAAAGAAAACAATCAAATTAGAAAATGGGTAAAAGATGAACAGAAAATTCACCAACGAGGGCCAATATCTCAAAGATGATAAATAAACATATGATGAGATATCTTACATCATTGGGCATTAGGTACATGCAAACTAAGAACACAGTGAGATATCACTGCACTTCCATCAGAATGGCTAAAATAAAAACCAGTGACAATACCAAATGCTAAGGAGCATGCAGAGTAGCTGGATGTCTCACACACTGCCTGGGGGGAGTGTAACATGGTACGGTCACTCTGGAAAATAGTTTGGCTGTTTCTTAACAACTAAACACACACGTGGCATACCACCCAGCACTTATGCTCCTGGGAAATTATGTTTGCAAAAAATTTACACACATGTAAAAGCCTGTACATAATTTTTGATGATCACTTAAAAACTATAAACAACCAAAATATCCTCTAATAGGTGACTGGTTAAAGAAATAATGGTACATCTATACGGTGGAATAGATTATTTAGCAACAATATTACTTAGCAATAAAGAGGAACACACTATGGATGTTTGCAACAATTCTGATGGATGGCAATGGCAGTATGGTGAGTGAAAAGAGCCAACTCAAGAGGTCACATAGTGCAGGATTCCTTTTACCTAATAATCTCCAAATTACAACATAGAGATGGAGAACAGACTAGTGATTGCCAGGGGGTTGGGAGAGGAGGGACATGGCTACAAGGGGTTAGACAAGGGAGGTTTGTATGGAATGGGATGTCTGTGGTAGCATAGGTCTGCATCATGACTGTGGTGATGGTTACACAAATCTGTACATGGGATAAAATGCCACAGAGCTGGATACACACATTGTCACTCACACCTTGTTTGATATAGTATCATAGTATCGTCACACACAATCTTGGCTTGGTATCATAGTATAATTGTATAAGATGCAACCATTTTCCTTCGAAAATGGGTGACGGATACATGAGACCTCTGTGTACTATCTTCGTACCTCTTTGTATCATCTTTCTGTGAAAATTAATGACTTGAAAATAAAAAACTAAAACTAAGAAGAGGAAAAAGTAAAGTCTGCTTAGCAGTTATGTGAGGTTCAAGTGAGCAAATCCATGTAAACTTCCCAGCAAAGGGCCAGGTATCGAATGGTGTGCTCATCAAATGGCCATAATACCATATGCAAAGAATACATTAAAGGCACACAATATCGATTAATTGATCTATTAATGGATTCATTCAATTATTTGTTCATTCATGTCTTTCCCAGGCAACAGTCAGCCCAACTGAGTTCCCTCGCTCCATTTTCATGACCTCACCAATGATGAAGTGATTCCTCCCAGTCTTGGGGTGAAGCTGGGGAACTCCGGCTCTGATCCTTTCCCTAGGCCATCTCCTGCATGCACTGACTGTGTTGATAAACAGCTGATGGTGAAAACGGAGAATTACTTTGCTTTACTTACACTGGAGTTGCCTCCAGATTCTCTTCTGTATTCTGAAACTTGTGCAAGCTGATTTCCACCTCTGTGTGGTTCCTTCCAGTCAGGGATTTTATAGCTGGGACTATAAAAGGGATCCACACTGGCTCTTTTGGGAATTTGAGGTTCTAGGGCTGAGGTGCAATTGGGAAAAAAACAAGACAAAACAATGTTCAGTAGTTATTTTCTGCTGCAGAAAAATTTGGATTTCCAGAGGGAACAACTTTGTTTTTGTATTACTACCATTAGAGACTTGTTGCTTTTGTTTTGGGGAGGTTTCCTCCTTGCCTTTCTCCCTTCCTGCTTCCTTGCCTCCTCATTCTCCCTCCTTGTCTTCCTTCTTTCCTTGCTGTTTCCCTTCTTGCCTCCCTTCCTCCATTCCCGCCTTGCATCCCTCTAGCCTCTCTGCCTTCCATATCTGGGGGTTTGTATAATAAAGCATCCCCGTGGTAAAAATTTCACAAGTACAAAAGCAAATGCATAGAGTAAAAACCTAGGACTCCTTCTGTCTCTCCGTTTCAACCTCCAGTTTCCCTCCCTGGAAGGTTGACACTGTTAAAATCTTGTTTTTTTAAAAAATTATTTATTTATTTATTTATTTATTTATATATTTATTTATTTATATTTATAAGATTTTGTTTATTTGAGAGAGAGAGGACGAGAGAGAGCATGAGAGAACATGAGCACAATCAGGGGGAGAGGCAGCAGGAGAGAGAAAGGGAGAAGCAGACTCTGCTGAGCAGGGAGCCTGATGTGGGATTTGATCCCAGGACCCTGAGATTATGACCTGAGCCAAAGGCAGATGCTTAACCAACTGAGCCACCTGGGTGCCCAACACTGTTAAAAACTTGTTATTTTTCCAGATATGAACCTTGCATTGTATTTGGGAAACATTAATGTTGATATGCTCTCCCCTAGGCCCCCAGGAAATGACAACATATTCTGCACGTGTTTTTTTCAGTTTTTTCACTTAATATATCTGGGTGATCTGTATGGAAAGAGAAATTTCACCTCTTTTAATGATTGTTTTATATTTTGTTGAGCAGCTGCATTCCTTAATCTGTATATCAGACTCTCTCCACCGTCCCCCATCCCCCCCACTGGTAAACAATATGGTTTCCAATCTTTACAAATAGAAACAATGTGATAATATATATATTAGTGTGGATAAGTTTGAATATGTCTTTAGGATTAGAAGATATTTAGTAGAGGAATCTCTGAGCCAAAGAGCATGAATGTGGTCAATTTGGGTAGATATTGCTCATATCCAGAGGGAGGCTCTATTTAAATAAGTTGTAGCAAATCTGGAGTGAGTACTTTTCCAAATCCTCTCAAAGACAATGTTAAGAAACTTTTATTATGACGAAACATTTCATTATGATAAATGAAAAAGGGCGTAATTTAGTTTTGTTTGCCATTTCCCCTCCCCATAATGAGTCACGTTGCTTCTTTCCATATTTCTAACAAAAAATTAGTTTTATTTCTTTGTGAATGATGTGCTTATATATATCACACTCTTAAAAAAAAGTATTTTGCTTGCTTTTGCATTGCTATTTTAAAAAAATATTTTATTTATTTATTTTAGAGAGAGAGTGAGAGAGCATGAGGAGGAGGAAGAGAAGAGGGAGAGGGACAAGCAGCCTTCCTGCTAAGTGAGCAACCCACCCACTTGAGGCTCTAGACCTAGAGCCCAGAGGTCATGACCTAAGCTGAAGTCAGATGCTTAACTGACTGAGCCACCCAGGTGCCCCTTAAATTGGTATCTTGAGTCAAATACTCTTATTTATAACAGCTGCAAACATTTCTTTCTCAATATTAATTATTTTCCTTTGTGGTATATTTTGCTGGGCAAAAAACTGATTTTTTTTTATGCAGCAAATTTACTGTGTGCTTTGTTTTGTATTTATACAGGGTTTCCTCACTCTAAAAGCTTGAAAAATTTAGTGTTCGTTTTAGAGTTTAATTTTTACATTTAAATCATTGGGTCATTTAAAATGTATTTTTGTGTAGATAAGTTTCCAGCTTTACTCCATATTAAACTCTAGTCATTATTTCCATACTATTTATTTATTTATTTATTTATTTATTTATTTATTTATTTATTTAAATTTTTATTTATTTATGATAGTCACAGAGAGGGAGAGGGAGAAGCAGGCTCCATGCACCGGGAGCCCGATGTGGGATTTGATCTCGGGACTCCAGGATCGCGCCCTGGGCCAAAGGCAGGCGCCAAACCACCCAGGGATTCCTCCATACTATTTATTACACAATCCATATATGCCCCATGACTGCAATATCACCATCATCACCTAATAAATTATCTTATGGGTTTGGGCCTATTCCTGGACTTTCATGTCGTATTGTTCTTCCGATCTCTTACTGTTTTAGAAGAAGCCAAAAATATATTTTTATCCTTGTGATTTCCTTATACTTTCATTGATAGAGATACTTTTATAGTATCATTTTACATTTCTCCTTCATAGACTCTTCTCTTTTTAATGTTAGGTATTTGAAAAGAAGGCTCCTCAAAATATATAAGAGCAGTATCAAAGATACTCTTTTCAGATTCTTTCTCTGTAAGAAACACGTTAATTAGAAGCTTATCTATTGTTCATTTGACAAGTTTTCCCAATATATTTCAGTTGCTCTTGATATTATTAAGGAACGACTTTGTGTCTCATAAACATTTGTCACATCTGTTGTTGAAAAATAGGGGCAGTCTGGGTGGCTCAGCGGTTTAGCGCCTGCCTTCAGCCCAGGGCTTGATCCTGGAGACCCAGAATCGAGTCCCACTTCGGGCTCCCTGCATGGAGCCTGCTTCTCCCTCTGCCTGTGTCTCTGTCTCTGTCTCTCTCCCTGTATCTCATGAATAAATAAAAATAAAATCTTAAAAAAAATAGGAGAGAACTGTTGGTTTGCTTGTTGAACTGGGTTGAGCTAGAAATCAAAGTTCAAACTAGAAAGCCTTCTTTCGAATCCCTTTTAGGGCTTCCTTCACATCTTGGTTTCTCAGGCTGTAGATGAGGGGGTTTAACATGGGGATCATAATGCCATAAAACACAGAAGCCATTTTTTCTTGCTCTTGAGACTCCTTGGTCCCATGGTGCAGGTACATGTAAGAGAGAGTCCCATAGAAAATTATGACTGCTGTCAAGTGGGAGGCACATGTGGAGAAGGCTTTCTTCCTCCCTGCAGCAGAAGATATCTTCAGGATGGCAGCCAGAATATATATGTAGGAAAAGATGACAACCAGCACAGTGAACATCAAGTTAAACCCCACAAAGACAGTTAGTAGCATGATGTTGAAGTCAATGTTGGAGCACGAGAGGGCAAGGAGTGGGGGTTCATCACAGAAAAAGTGGTTAATTTTATTGGATTTGCAAAAGTTCAATGAAAAAGCAAAACTTGTGTTTACAGAGGCATTCAAGAAGCCTATGAAGTATGAGCCAACCAGGAGTTGAACGCAGGCTGCCTGGGACATGACTGTCGGATAGCGGAGTGGGTTGCAGATGGCCACATACCTGTCCACTGCCATTGCAGCCAGGATGTAGCAGTCGGTAGTTGCAAAAGCTCCGTAGACTAGTAATTGCACCATACATCCTATGAATGAGATGGATTGCTCTGTTTCTACAAGGTTTTGCAGCATCTTGGGAGTGATAGCAGAGGTGTAGCAGAGATCCACAAATGCCAGGTGTTGGAGGAAAAAGTACATTGGGGTATGAAGGCGAGAATCAAACCTGATGAGTAGGATCATCCCAATATTCCCCATTAGGGTGGCCACATAGATCAGTAGAAATGCTATGAAGAGGACATGCCAAGACTTGTGTTGACCAGCAAATCCCAGGAGGATGAATTCAGTTACTTTAGTGCCATTGTTTTGTTCCATGGCTAGCAAAGATTAAGCATCAGCTGAAAAGGAGCAAAGAAAGAAGAGAAAGCTAAAGCCATGTGTGATCCTTTAGTTTTGGAATTGGCAATGGTATAATATTTGGTTTCACAGTGGAGTCAGAAGATACTTTCTATGCGATAATTGACTCTGTATTTAAAGTCTATACCTTGACATCTGACTTAGATAACTGAGATCTATACTTTGGGGAAATTGCCATGGATCAGTTTCTTTGTTTTCAGGGTGCAAACTGACTCCTTAATTATATTAAGAATTTAAGCTTTTCTTAAACATATATCTTAAATCATCAATTAGGGAATATATAAAATCATAAATTTAAAAATTAAGCTTTCTTGGGGCATCTGGGAGGCTCAGTTGGCTAAGCATCTGCCTTCAGCTCAGGTCATGATCCTGGAGTCATGGGATAGAGCCCCACATTGGGGCTAAGCAGGGAGTCTGCTTCTCCCTCTCCCTCTGCCCCTCCTCCTCATGCTTTCTCTCTCTGAAATCAATAAAAAAACTAAAAAAAAAAATAAAAATAAAAATTAAGCTTTCGTTTATGCTGCATACATTTTAATTCACAAATCCCAATTTACATAAATACAAATTATTATGTGTGAAAATCTTGAGTTACTCATAAATTTCTACATGATCTTGCTTTAATTTATTTCTGTATTCTCATTTTACTCTTTCTGCCTCCTTAGTAATTCTGCTTTGGCCAGTCATGGACTCATGCCCAAGTAGAGTCTTTTATATAAATGTTTATCAAAGTATCTACAGTAAACGATCATTTTCTTTGCAAAATTGTAATATTTTGTGTACCAATATTTTTGCATATTAGCAATAAAAAATTATCAGCATTGTCAAAATTCTGCAATAATTTTAAATAGTCTCATTTTCAATAGTTATCACATCATAGAGTGGAAATGAAGAGTCCAGTGAGCTGTACATACCAAGTTGTTCTCAGTTTTAACAATCAGATATGTCAGGCCATCTTTTTAGGAAATTAGTGGATGCATGGGGAGAACCTATGATTAAACAAACTGAGATTTCTTCTCAGGAAAGAAACATCAGAAGCAGAGAAGAGTATTTCCCATCAGTAATCAAGACCTATTTGTTTTTATCTCAGGAATGAAAGCATTTTTAACATTGGAAATTTTATTGACATAATTTGCCATATTACTACATTCTTGAAAAAGCATATAATCTTCTCAATAGATACAGAATAATTATTTGGTAAAATTCAGTAAATTCCCATGATCAAATAGAACACAGATAAAAAGAGGCGGGGACCATCTTTACCTGGTAAAGGGTACCTACCACTTTGCTGAACTAAATATTATATTTACTATTAAATCATGAGATGTAATGCTTATATTTTTCTGGAATCCAGGACACAATGCAGGAGACATTAAAGGTAAAATGATTATGAGGAAGAAACATAACTTATTATTTTTAGATAATGTAATCGTCTCTATAAAAAATCCTGGAAACTTGACAGATAAATTCTTAGTGAGCCTAGTAAAGTTACTTAATAGTAGTTTAATATATAAAAATCAACCACATTTCTTTTCACCAGAAAGAATTCAAAAGTGTTATTTAAAAATTTATATTTACAATAACATCAAAATAAAGTACCTAGACATAAATCTAAGAAGGAATGCTCATGATGTTATTGAGATAATATAACTTTATTTAAAAGCTTAAAGAAGATCCAAACACAGACCAGGATCATGGATAGTGCCTCAATATTATAACATTACATTTCCCTCCCATACTAATCTACAAATTCACTGTAATTCCAATCAGATTTTGAAAGAATTTCACATACATCTTGTCAAAGTTATTCTAAAACTTATTTGGGAGAGAAAAAAATCTAAAAAACCTTAAGCCAATTTTTAAAGGACAACAAGGTGAAACTTATTCTATCAGATATCAGACCCTTTTAAAAAGTGGTAATAATAAAGACATTACAGTATGGTATGGAATGAGGGACAATGGATCAATGAAATTGATAAAAAGGAATAATAAACAAGTCCACAGGTCTATGGAAGCTTGATGTATGAAGCCAAGACCATGTACTTGAGTGAAAAATGGTCCAGTAAACTAGTGCTATAAATGTTTATACGTATGAAAAATAATATTGTATTCCTCCTTTATATTTTACAAAAATAATTTCCAAATGGATTAAAGATGTGAATTGTGAGGCTTTGAGAATAATACAATGAAATATCCATGCTTTAGATATACAGAAAAGTATTTAAACAGAACATGAATGCACAAAAAATAAAACAGAATTCAAACATATTTAAATTAAAAATAGCAACAATATGAAAGAGAAAAGACCAAACATTGACTAGAAGTTTACTTAGGTAAATTTGTTTGCAATATACATAAATGTTAAAGAATTAGTATCCAGTATATCTAAAGAATGTCTATAAATTATCCTAAGGGAAAGATTTTAAAAATATATAATCAAGATAGTTATAGAAGAGAAAACCTAAATAGTCAATAGAAATATGAAAATAGACACAACTCACTAGTAATTTGATAATTGTGTTTTTAAAAAAGATTTTATTTTTTTATTCATGAGAGACATAGAAAGAGAGGCAGAGACATAGGTAGAGGGAGAAGCAGATTCCATGCAGGGAGCCCAACGTGGGACTCAATCCTGGGCCCAGGATCACACCCTGAGCCAAAGGCAGATGCTCAACCGCTGAGCCATCCAGGTGTCCCGATAATTGTATTAATGCTGCACTGAAATATAGTTTTGCATTCTTCAGTTTAAAGTGCCACGTTTTGGTGAGGACATGGTCATATATTTCTGGTGAGAAGGCAAATTAGCACAGTCATGTTAGAGGCAAATTTGGAAAAATAAGTAAAATTAAATATATACCTCCCAGGATTTCCATCATAGGTACATATTCTAGAGAAATTCTTGACCACATGAACAAGGATATATAAATATATACATGTATACATACACATGATATACTCTTACACACACAAGAAGCATTGTTGATCATAGAAAAAATATAAACTATTAAATAAATCAGTGAAAATTCAGTAAACTGGTGCCACAACATCTATGTGGATAAATTTCTCAAATGGATTGCTGAGTAATAAAAAGAAGTTGCAGAAGTTAGGTGATGGCTTCATGAATGGTTGTTACATTATCTTAAATATATTTTCATGCAACTTAAATACTATACAGTAACAAAAATCCCTCACAAAGGAAAGAAAGAAAACCACATCCCCAGTACATCAGTAGAAAGCTCCTGTACCTGATGTCAGTAATGCCAGGCAGAGCTGAAGCTCTGTAGATGAGATGGTCGATTTCTTATAAGAATGTGACTTTAGTGGTGGGGAGTATAACAAACTAAACCTTGTGTCAATGTTTCTTGGGCAACCTGGTTCTTTCAAATATCTTGAGGAATAAACAGAGTGGCATAACTTTGTAGTGGTGGAAAAAGAAATAATTCTTTTTTTTTAAAGAAATAATCTTTTTGATATTTAGTGAGGGCTAAGGGTTGAAATGCAGTCCTTTCAAGGACCTTCCAACAGTGGGTAAAAGCACTTGTCAGGGAAAGCTAAAATTGGTCATGGGTCCACTCAACTTAGAATCTTGATATTTACCATTTCAATTTAATCATTTTAAATTTAAATAAAAGTATGAAATATTGGGGGACATTTTTCAAGAGCTATGGAAAACCAGTACAAGGGATACCCCTTACTTCACACAAGCCAAGTACCTGAGTATTATGAATGGGATTAACCTATTCTAAACCTTGGTGCTTCTGAAGCTTCTTTTATATTCAGCACCATGTGGTAGAAGGGAAAGGAAATCGGCTGACCTGGGTTTGAATTCTGGTCACCCCACCTCACAGATACAAAGGATGTATATAACTCCCCTTGGCCTCAGTTCCATTGTCTATAAAATGGGATCACAGAATTAATTAGAAGGTCATGATTTTTATTGTAACACTGCTTATAAAAGCAAACATTTAGAAATAGAGTTAAATAAATCAGAAAGATTTATATTATTGGATCAATGCACTGTCCAAAAAGTAGGCAATAAATATGTGCTGGTCTTATGGAATATTGCTTCTGTCATGTTGTCAAATGAGCAAAGCAAGCTGCAGAATAATAACTGAAGTGTGGACCCATTTTTTTAAAAAAGATTTATTTATTTACTTGAGTGGGGGAGGTAAAGAAGGAGAGGGAGAGGTGGAGAATCTCAAACAGACTATTGCTCAGCAAGGAGCCCCACACAGAGCTTGATTCCATGAACCTGAGATCATGACTTGAGCTGATATCAAGAGTTAGCTGCTTAACCAACTGAGCCACCCAGGTGCCCTAAGTCTGGGCCCTTTTAAAAACAAAAATGTTTATTCACATTCATTCTCTTTTTCTCATTTTCTTTATCTATCCATGAAAAAGATCAAGAAGGATTCACACCAAATATTTAGTGGTAATCCTTCAGCATGGGAATGGAGAGAGTCTTTAGACATAAATTTCATCATCTTTTCTTTTTGAAATAGCTTTGTTTTAAAAAGGAAGAGGAAGAGAAAGAAAAAAAGACTACTTGTAATGATGTGAAAAAGTGAGGAATTTTAATGTAAATTCCCAACACAAGGCTGAGCACTGAATATCTACTCAGAATTGGTCATAATAGTACCTGCAAATAATATATGAAAAACATATAATTTTCACTCATTCATTGAATTTTTCTCTTTTAAAATATTTATTATTTATTTATTTATTTATTTGAGAGAGAAAGAGAGAGTGAGAAAGGAAGAGAGAGAGAGAATGAGCAGGGGGAGAAGAAGAGGGAGAGGAAGAAGCAGACTCCTTGTTGAGCAGGGATCCAAATGTGGGGCTCAAGCTTAGGATCCTGGATCATGACTTGAGTGGAAGGAAGATATTTAACCGATTGAGCCACCCCAGTTCCCCTTTCATTCATTTAATCTTTCAATCGTTAGTTCATTGCTTTGTTTTACTTACACCAGATTTGCCTCTAGTTTCTGTTTCTGCAGCCGATGCAGGCTGATTGCCACCATGGTCTCTCTATGTGCTTTCTTCTAATTGGAGACTTTATAGCTGGGGCCTAAGGGATCAATACTGGCTCCCTCAGGAATCTGAGGTTCCAGGGGCTGAGTTGGAATTGGAATGAACAATGGTTAGTAGTTATTTTATGCTGAAGAACATTTAAACTTTCTAGAAAGGATACATTTCATTCCTGTTACTGACATTAAGGATATGTATGCACGTTGCCTTGTTGTAAAACAACTCCTCAACATTTTTTTTCTTGTTATAAATCAGGTTGAACAATTGTTTTTAAAAAAGATTTGTTTATTTATTTGAGAGAGAAAGAGTAGGGAGGGCAGAAGGAGAGAATCTTCAAGCAGACTCCTCCACTGAGCATGGAGCCAGAGGTGGAGGTGGGGCTCAATCTCATGACTCAAGAGATTATGACCTGAGTCAAAACCAAGAGTTGGATACTTAACCAACTGAGCCACCTGGTTGGACACTTTAAATATGTATAAGAATCTGTGTTTTAGATTCAGAAAATTGACCTTGTCACCATAATTAGCAAATAACATGGTTATCTAAAAAAAAGGAATGAAAGCTAATCTAAAGTTAGGGGCATATGTCTCTAATGTGATGAATAAGTTTACTAGTATTTGAACATATTTTCTATAAGCACCTTGCTTTTTTTTTAGGTTATTTTGTTGCTTCTTTCTTTCTTTCTTTCTTTCTTTCTTTCTTTCTTTCTTTCTTTCTTCTTTCTTTCTTTCTATTGAAGTTCGATTTGCCAACATGTAGTATAACACTCAGTGCTCATCCCATCAAGTGCCCTTCTCAGTGCCTGTCACCCAGTTGTGCCATCCCCCCTCCTGCCTCCCCTTCTACTACCCTTTGTTTGTTTCCCAGAGTTAGGAGTCTCTCGTGTTTTGTCACTCTCTCTATTTTTTCCCACTCATTTTCCCTCCTTTGATCATTGTTTATTTGAAGAAAAAAATCTGCTCTTGATTTCTTTTCTTTTTTTTTTCTTTTTTCCCTAAAAATGTTTATATTTTAAAATTAAGCTCTGGATAAAGATACCCTTTCTTCCAATTACACTTTATGCCATCAGAATTTTCAGATAATAGAATAAGCTATTTTGAGAAGATTTTTGGCTATAAAGTTACTAAGGTTAAACTTTTAATTTAATCAATGAGAGTAGAAGGCTAGATTCAGGGAGTCCATAGCTTTTGATTAGCAAGCATACCTGTGAAGGAGAATTATGGTCAAAAGGCCAGTGAATCAATATTCAACATTATTTATCACATGACCACTGTCTCGGTTAGAAATGTGTTGTACTCCTGGTAGGAAAAAAAATCCAAGTTACTTTGGCTCAATAAAACAGGGACTTATTTTTCCTGTATAAATAAAAACACAGTAAATAAAATAACTGTCATGTAATGTTTTGAAGGAAAATCTACAGAGGCATTTCCTTTACCATGAAAATTTGGGTAAAATACATTCGTATTTGAAAATGGCACCTTAATTTAAAAGAATACACACAGAACCAATTATGTTAGAGATTTCGAATAGTAAAACTGAAATATTAGATAAAATCCATCTTATAAATTTGAAATTGAGTTCACCAACCAGCCAAAAGAAGCTTAATTGGGATTGACATTTCATTTTTTAATTGTCTTGTCATATTTTTCCCCCAAATTAAACTGACAGATGAAGTAGTAGCTTCTCATTTTCTAAAAACTCAAGTAAAACTAGAGTTGTGGGTCAAACTATTCTCTTCAGTCATTCATTGACTTCCATTTTTGTGATTTGCTTTGTCTTTCCCATATATTGGTTGCCTCATAGTCTAACCTGTCTACCGTAGTTCTAGATGTCACATTCCTTTTCAAAACAGAAAAAAGGATTCAGGAATGTAGGGTGACAACTGCGTGTGTGTGTGCGTGCGTGTGTGTGTGTGTATTTTTTCATTAGGAAAATGCAAGCTTTCCCCAAATCTTGCAGTCTTCTATTCACATTTCATTGGCTGGAAATGTGTATGGGTAGCAGAGATCTCAGTGTCATGTACCCCACCTCCTCAGCTACTTGGTTTCATGCGTCTCTGGTGGACAGTGCTGTCTATGCTACTAGTGATGGTTTCCCCTGATATCTCTCAGCTTTTCTGCCTCAGAAATATCTCTGAAGCTGTGGAAGACCTTGGGTGACCCTCGAGTGATGGGACAGAAGGATTGAATAATTGTTTTGTCCTTTAGAGACTGAGACTGAGTTCTAGTTCCCAGGGTGTAAGCCAGCTAAATGATTCGCCCTTTCCTTGCTTCTGTCTTTCTATAGCTTACTCTTCTTGCTCTCTGCTGCTTGGGAGAACCCCCACCAAAAAGGTTAGCAAACTGTGTAGCCTGAGGTAACAGTTCCCACTGGACTCATGTCAGGTCAGACACCAGTCAAAAGTCCAGGGGTCCCTAGGGCCACCCCCATTTGTGGTTGGTTACAAATGTTGGGGCCTTTCCCCAATCGCCCTCAGGTTTGATAATTCACTAGAATGACTCACTGAATTCCAGTGATATGGACTGAATGTTTGTGCCCTTCCAAATTCTTCTGTTGAAATCCTAACTTTTAATGTGATGGTATAAAGAGGCAAAGGCTTAGTGAGGAGGCACATCTCCAGGGTGCAGCCCTGATCCCCCGTTTTACCATTGAGGACACAGTAGAGGTTAGCATCTGCCACCCAGAAGGCAGCTCTTATCAGACTCTGACCTTGCTGGCACCCTGATTTCAGACTTCTAACTCCCAGAACTCTGAGAAATAAATTTGTATTGTTTAGAAGCCACTCAAGCTATGGTAATTTGTAATAGAGCCCAAACTGGCTAACACATCAGGAAAGAACTATACATACGATTTTAGTTTTAATATAATAGAAAGATACGAGCTGAATGTAACCAAAGGAATAAATGCATGGGGCAAAGTTTGTTGAAGATCCAAATAGGAAAACTCCATCGTCCTCAGAGATGTATTACTCTCCTAAATGTCTACATGTAGCAACACACATGGAGTATTGCTGACCTGGGAGACTAACCTTTAGTATCCAGTTTCTTTGTGGCTCTATATATGACACTTTGCTCATGTGGTTGATCTTTCATTCTCAACCTGTCCTGGAGGTTGGGGTTAATACTTTTAGTCCCAAGTTCCTCTGGAAGTTGGAACTGATGAAGCATGTTTCAAAGCTTCCATCATAAATCATAATGTTAGATTGTCCAGTGGCCAAATTCTCCAGACACATAAAGACACTCCTATTAGGAAGGACATCCCAGGGGCTTACAGATCACCCTGGTAGCTGAAGACAAAGACCAGACCACTCTTTAGGTTAAGGTTAATTCTCCACATACACCTCCAGCATATGCTACCTTTACCCAAGTCTGTAACCCAGGAATGCAAACCAAGATACATACCATCTTAGCTACAAAGAAAGCCGAGAAGTGTAATATCTTTTTACCTGGATGCATCACCTTCCACACAAACTAGGAGTTCTTTTTTGAAGTAGTAAGAGGAGAACAGATGACTATCTGCATTTTGTAGCAGCTAGTAAATACTCATAAGGGATGGTGAGTAGCTTTTTTGTCTTTCAACTTCTGTAGGTTTTCTCTTCTCTGTGTCATTCTTGTTCCAAACTTTTGTGTATGATGCTGTATTTTCTTTCATCTTGGTCTAGACTAATATTTCCATAAAGTTAGCCATCTTGCTAATTATTGACTTCAAATTTTGGTTGAAGAATTGAGCCTCTATCATAATGTTTTAGAGACAGTTGCTGGACTCAAAACACCCTTATGAAAAAAGTATAGCTGGTGATTTATGAAACAATGTGTGATTAATTATACATCAGACCATTACTACTCTATACTTGGGGGAGGAAGTTTCTCTTTTGGATAAGTGCTAACAATCACTAACCATTCTTTGGTCACAGTCAAGATCAACTATTTCCTCCTTCATATAAATTTTAGGGATTTCACTGCTTGTGTCCATTTGTCATAGAACCTATTTCCTTTTGGGATTTCTTTCACTTTGGTATTGAATGCAGAGTACTGTGTGACTCTCCATTTTGCACCTTATATCCAATTTGGTAACTCAGATTTCTTAACATGTATTAAGTTTTTCTTTGTTTTATCATCTTTCCTCTCCAGCTTTACTGAAATATAATTGACAAATTTGTATATATTTGAGATATACATCTTGATAATTTGACATAAGTATCCATTGTGAAATGATCACCAAAATCAAACTTGTTGACATAGCTATCACTTTACATGATTATAATTTTCCTTTTTCTGCCCTCTTAGCAAATTTCAAATATAAAATACAGTATTTTAATAATAGTATGTTGTACTGTATGTCTCTGATTTTACAGGGCCTCAGGATACCCTTTGTCTACTTTGCCAATGTACTTTCTAACAATTGTCCCTGATCCTGGTCTTTGAAGTTACTTGGACCTTCCCTTTACAGGAAGTGTACTCCTTTACAAAAGTGGAGTCTTTGCTGGGAAGATTTTGGCCATCCCACATTAACTCCAGGTTAATTTTTTATCTTCTTTCAGAATTTTTTAGAATTTATTTATTTATTTACGAGAGACACAGAGAAAGGCAGAGACATAGGCAGAAGGAGAAGAAGGCTTGAGCAGGGAGCCTGATGCGGGACTTGGTATAGGAGACCCTGGGATCATGCCCTGAGCTGAAGTCAGACACTCAACCGCTGAACCACCCAGGTGTCCCTCTTCTTTCAGAATTAATGCAGGATACCATATTTGAAAAATATATCTTCTATGGCTTCTCTAGATTCATGTGGGGGTTTCCACTACTTATCCTCAATCTACCTACTAAAGCTCTTCTGTCAACAATTTATCTTTCTGATTCAAAGGGCTCTTGGCCTGCCTCCCTTCAACTTCTTGTTAAATTCCTATATTTTAAGGTATTTGTCTAGACTACAATGACTTATGTCTTTCATAAGAGAATTGTTTAGGTCTTTGGATCCATCTACATTCTAGTTTTTCTATCTTTATTGGGGACAGATACAGAAAATGTTACTGGAAGTGTCCTTACCTTATGCAAGAAAGAGATGGATTCAGAGTAAAGAGAGTAATGAGAACATAAGTAATTACATAAGAAGTAAGTGTTTTTAAGTGCTAGAGAATGTACTAATATAGGACTATTAAGTAGGACATATAAGCAAAGTCATTAGGGATCTTTCAATGCAGTATATTTATTTTACATTCAGGCTTATGCAAGAATTGGAACAGAACATATGAAGAGTTTCTTTGTAGACAATTTAGGGAAATAGTTTAAGTGAATGGAAAATAATGAACTTCAATTTTAACATTGATTATGTACAAAATTGAGGTTTTCTATTCTTTAAGAACATATCTGAAATATATTTGAAGCAACTAATACTTTGTGAAGTCTGTACATGATTTTTAATACTTAAATAATCTCAATAAAGTACAGACAGTATGAGACATATTTCTCAAACTATATTCAGGGGAAAATTAGTCCCATGAGATGTTACTATATTTCTTGCATTTTAAGAACTCATCTATTGAAAGAGGTAGCATTGGCTTAAGATGGTAACATGTTGCCAATTTCCGAAACATTACACAGTGGTCAAACATCCCTACTTGATGCTTCAATGTGCTGAATTTTAAAAACTTGGGTCTAACCTAGAAGAACTTCTTCCTCATCACCTTTAGAGCCTCTTTTACCTCCTTATTTCTCAAACTATAGATCAAGGGGTTCAAAAAAGGAATCACAATGCCGTAAAATACAGAAGTCACTTTCATATTCTCCTGGGAATTATTAGCCTGAGGCTGTAAGTACATGTATGATAGGGTTGTATAGAAAATGATGATGGCTGTCAGGTGGGAGGAGCACGTGGAGAAGGCTTTTTTCCTCTCGGTAGCAGAAGATATCTTCAGGATGGCAGCCATGATATATATATAGGAAGAGATGACAACTAGCACAGTGAACATCAAGTTAAATCCCACAAAGACAACAAGGAGCATGATGTTGATGTCAATGCTGGAGCATGAAAGGGCCAGAATTGGGGGAACATCACAGAAAAAGTGATTGATGGTGTTAGATTTGCAAAAGTACAGTGAAAATGTAAAACCTGTGTGCACAGAAGCATTTATTGAACCCATGATGTATGAACCAGCTACCAGTTGGAAGCAGACTCTTCGGGACATGATCATGGGATAGTGAAGTGGGTTACAGATGGCTACATAACGGTCCACTGCCATAGCAGCCAGGAGGTAGCAGTCACTGGTTGCAAATGTTGCATAAATCAATAATTGCATTGCACAGCCCTCAAATGATATAGACTTATTTTCTAATATGAAGTTTTGCAGCATCTTGGGAGTGATAGCAGAGGTATAACAAATATCAACAAAGGCCAAATGTTGCAGGAAAAAGTACATAGGTGTTTGAAGTCTGGAATCTGTCTTGATGAGTAGGATAATTCCAATGTTACCCATCATGGAAGTCGCATAGATCACCAGAAATACAATGAAGAGGAAGTATCGATACTTGTGTTGGGCACCAAATCCCAGAAGAAAAAATTCAGTCACTTCAGTGCTATTTTCTCTTGTCATGGCTACTGAAGTTTAGTAGGAACCAAGAAGAGGGTCAAGAAAAGAAAGAAAATATTTGTGACTTCTTGAAAGAAAAGGGTTCTTATATTTCAGCCACCTGTGTTTGAATTCAATTCCTATGGCAAACACTCACAACAGGATTTATTGCTTTCTGTATTTCTTCTATTTTGATATGTAATCACTACATGAAAAGTGATATGTGAGTTTGTGTTCACTTTCAAAATGAAGGCAATCTCATAGAAGATCGACTTCTAATATTGTGATTCTCAGAAATATAGATTAACATGTTTCCACTATATTAAACATGTATCCATATTTGCTGACAGCAATATTCAAATATGATTTTGCATTTTTTCGATACCCGTAGGTTTTCTCAGACATTTATCCATCTAATCCTGGTCAAACTTCTGAAATTTTAACATTAATTAGAGAAATTTTCTGATATCTATACATGGTCTACATATGTTTGAAGACTTGAGTGTCTTTCAGCAACTATCATTAGCATGCAACTCCCATGTTTACATGCTAGATAGCCCTCTCATTTTATATATATATACATGCATACATAGAAGGAAGAGCAACAACAGGACTTATGTTGTTTTGGTGCTAAAAATGTTTCTCTTGGATCTAATCATCATGAACAACTTGAAAAACATCTAGATGACGGGAAATTCTACAACTGGCTTAGATCCTTCAAAAATGTCAATTTCATAAAAGACAATAAACAAAACAGAGGATTGCTCTAGATTTATTTATTTTTTTAAAGAAATGGATTTTTTAAAATGATTTTATTTATTTATTCATAGAGACACAGAAAGAGAATGAGAGTCAGAGACACAGGCAGAGGGAGAAGCAGGCTCCATGCAGAGAGCCCGACGTGGGACTTGATTCAGGGCCTTTAGGATCACGCCCTGGGCTGCAGGCGGTGCCAAACCGCTGCGCCACCGGGGTTGCCCTTTTTCTAGATTTAATAAGAGTAGAAAGACATTGCAACTAAATTTAATATGTAGTAATCCTTCATTGGCTCCTGAATCTTAAAATATAACATTTACTAAAGAGATTGTTAGGACAAGTGAGGGAATTAGAATAGTGGGTGTATATAATTTCATCAATGTAAAATTTCTTTGGTAGGAACAGGTGGTTATAACAGAGATTTTATTTGTATGCAGGAGGTACATGCTGGATATCTCTCATCTATGCATTTGTATGTGTAGAGATAAAGCAAAAGGGAAAGAAAAGGAATTGGTTAATGTAGGTGTAGTGTATCCCAGTGCTCACTGTACCATTATTTTAACTTTTATGAAAGTTTTACATCTAAATGTAAGAAGTCAATGAAAAGCTTGGATTAAATAAAAGACTGTCATGCAAAAACAAATGGAGAGAGTTTACCATCAATAGTTGTGCACTAAATATGCCTCTAAAGACTGTTGTTCTGAAGAGAGTAATATGATCCTCAAAAAAGTCACAAGAAACAAGAAGAAATGGGGAGCTTAGCAGTTGGTAAACAGGTGAGAAATTTGGAATTAATAGAGGCAGTATAAAGCATTAACAATCTTTTTTTTATTGGGAAGTGGACAAGAAACTGAAAATATCAGCTAACACTGATAGATTAAATTAGAGGGTTCATTAGATTTAAGGTGCTCTAAAATTCTTGTACTTTCAACTTTTACATAGATGTATATATTTTCAAAAATTACAAAAGATAAAAATGAAGTTTTCTTTTAAAGTTTAGGAGAAGGGAAGAAATTTAAAAATCAATCTAACTAAACATAATAAAGGAGATAAAAAGAATAATAGAAAAAATTCAAGACAAACAGAAATCACCTGAGAAGGCATAAATAAATCTAAATGAATTAGTGAGGATAATAAATATAAATGGAATAAACTCATTGTTAAAATGCAATGATTGTTAAATTGGATTTTGAAAATGTAGATCAGGCTATATGATATAGACAAAGTATTAAAAAGAACCCAAACAAGTAATAATTAAACACTAATGGTATGAAAAATAATAGAATATTTTGAGGAACCTTCATATTGTTTTCCAGAATGGCTTCCATTTTCACCAGCAGTGTAAGAGGGTTCCTCTTTCCCTGCATTCTCACCAATATGGGTAACTGGGTGATGAATATTAAGGAGGGCACATGAAGTAGTGAGCGCTGGGTGTTATATGCAACTGATGAATCACTGAACTCTACCTCTGAAACTAATAATACACTATATGTTAATTAATTGAATTTAAATAAAATAAAATTTAAATAAAAATAAAATAAAACATCCACCAGTGAAAATGAATTCACTAGGCCTACATTTCTCTGCTGAAATTTAAAAATCATAATGTTGAAAAAAAAAGAGATTCTTTTTTTTAAAAAAATATTTATTTTAGAGAGAGAGGGAGAGAGAGAGACAGAAAGAACACAAGTGGGGAGAGAGAGAACATCTCAAACAGAATCCCTGTTGAGTGCAGAGCCTGACACAGGGCTGGATCTCATGACCCATGAGATCATGATCTGAGCCGAAGTCAGAAGTTGGATGTTTAACCATCTGAGCCACCCAAGCATCCCATAAGAGCTTCTTGACTAATTAAAACAAGATGTAGTACTGGGGCTTCCTTGGTATTGCTGATATTTTATATCTGTAGCTATCTGGTGGTCACATGTGTTCAATAAATATTCTATATGCTTTTTGTAATTACTAAATACTTTTGTATGTAGTCTATGCTCCCTAAATTGGCTTTTTTAATAATAAATTTATTTTTTATTGGTGTTCAATTTGCCAACATACAGAATAACACCCAGTGCTCATCCCGTCAAGTGCACCCGTCAGTGCCCGCCACCCAGTCACCCCCACCCCCCGCCCTCCTCCTCTTCCACCACCCCTAGTTCGTTTCCCAGAGTTAGGAGTCTTCCATGTTCTGTCTCCCTTTCTGATATTTCCTACCCATTTCTTCTGCCTTCCCCTCTATTCCCCCTAAATTGCCTTTTAAGTACATTACAGACACACTAACTCTCAACAAGTCAAAATGCTGCCAGTTTTTTTGTTTTTTTGTTTTTTTAAATCAAAGCCATATCTCCTTTACAAGACATTAGAGAAACAAGGGTATTGCCATTTTGAGGGTTAAAGGGGCCAATTCAGTCCAATGGAAAAACTGAGCATCTCAGTTGTTGAAAACAATGAGATTTTGCATCTAAAGTGGTGAATAAATTGCATCTAGTCCTCAAGTTTAGTTTTCACGTTGGTTCTCTGTGACAAAAGTTAGAGTTAATAGTGTCCAAAAGGAGATACAAGCCACGTGCCATTTGAATTTAGTTTAGCAATTAATCTCATTTTATCAGAAGATATAGAAACCTCCCCTAAAATAAGTGGCTTTACAATTGGTTTAGAAATATGCTTGGGATTGTATAAAATGGGGATCTGTATGGCCAGGGAAGGCAGCTCCAGGCAGAGGAAGTATTTGAACAAACGCATGATGATGTTGCCCTACAAGCTAAGGGAAAGAGGCAACGAGGAGTCACAACATACAATTAAGGAGTGTTGCTGTAATTTGGAGTAATTTCTGTAATAAGTTTCCATGGATTTTTCCTATACCTCTTTCAGAGATATTCTCTCCCTTCCAGTTTTATTGACATATAATTGAATATAGCTTTGTATAAGTTTAAGATGTGAACATGATAATTTGATGCACATGTATAGTGCAAAATGTTTATTACAATAAGGTTAGTTAACATATCCTTCACCTCAAATAATTACCATGTTGTTAAAGTGAGAATATTTAAAATCTACTCTTTTTTATTAATAAATTTATTTTTTATTGGTGTTCAATTTGCCAGCATACAGAATAACACCCAGTGCTCATCCCGTCAAGCGTCCCCCTCAGTGCCTGTCACCCACTCCCCTCCACCCCCCGCCCTCCTCCCCTTCCACCACCCCTAGTCCGTTTCTCAGAGTTAGAAGTCTTTATGTTCTGTCTTCCTTTCTGATATTTCCCACACATTTCTTCTCCCTTCCCTTCTATTACCTTTCACTATTATTTATATTCCCCAAATGAATGAGAACATACACTGTCCTTCTCCGATTGACTTACTTCACTCAGCATAATACCTTCCAGTTCCATCCACGTCGAAGCAAATGGTGGGTATTTGTCATTTCTTTTTTTTTTTTTAAGATTTTATTTATTTATTCATGAGAATATACAGAGAGGAGAGAGAGAGGCAGAGACACAGGCAGAGGGAGAAGCAGGCTCCACGCAGGGAACCCGACATGGGACTCGATCCTGGGTCTCCAGGATCATGCTCTGGGCTGAAGGCAGTGCTAAACCACTGAGCCACCTAGGCTGCCCGTATTTGTCATTTCTAATGGCTGAGTAATATTTCATTGTATACTCGGTGTCCATCGAAAGATGAATGGATAAAATCTACTCTTACAGCAACTTTCACAATACAGTATTGTTGACTATAGTTATCATACTTTGCATCAGATCCCTGGAATTTATTCCTTTTATAATTGAAAATTTGGGGACCCCTGGGAGGCTCAGCGGTTGAATGTCTGCCTTTGGCTCAGGGAGCGATCCCGGAGTTCCGGGATTGAGTCCTACATCGGGCTTCCTGCATGGATCCTGCTTCTCCCTCTGCCTATGTCTCTGCCTCTCTCTCTGAGAGAGAGAATAAATAATGAATGAATAAATAAAATCTTTATGAAGATTGAATAAATAAATAAAATCTTAAAAAAAAAGAGAAAATTTGTTCCCTTGGACCAATATCTCACCATTTTCCCCCATCCTCTGGCCTTTGAACTACTGTTCTACTCAGGGATATTCTTAAATAAAGTAAACTTTGCATGTAGGTCTGATTTCTCACATTCTGAAAGTGTTAGCTAGTAACCAAAATGAACCATTTTAGTTACAAAACTTTTACTGTGCATTGACAGTATTCAAGTGTTTTAGGAGCTTTATGTTGAAAATTCTTCCAACTCACCCCATCAGTAGATCCTGCTACTCTGTTTTGACTTTTGAACTTCTGGAGTCGGCAAAGAACCAGAGATAAAATTCCTGGTATATTTCTTTGACTTCTAGACTTGGATTTTCTTTCTAGATACTACAGTGAATGTCTGCTTAGGAAAATACTTGCTTCAAGGTGATATTTTTGCTTTTGTTACAAATGGCTGGGGGAGGGGAAGCGGTATTTTTGAGAGCTGTGGGATTAAGATCTATTCCCATGAGAATCTCAGACACTGGGGGCTGAGTAGAGTGCAAGTATTGAACTTCTCAGTTGAGATCATTAAAACCTTTTTTTTTTTTAAGTTTCTGTCCTTTAGAGAATTTGCATCTTGTTTACTTCTATGAGTTTGGGGGAATCATCTGTTCCAACCTGGGGCTGATCTTGGATTCTGGAAACCTGCTTTTGCATCATGGATCTTTCTCTTATTCTAAACCCCAGTTTCTCTGTCTGTGAAATAGGGTTAATGACACCTGATGTGGCTGCCTCAGTGGTGTTGGTTGGGAGAGCAAGTAAGGGAATGCCCATGCATATATCTTTTGACCAGTAAAGGGCTTTGCCATGGAGGGGATTATCAGGATTATCATTGTTAGAAGGCTTTTCTCAATTGTGTCCCTTACTCACACTGCTGTGCCTGACATCATTGTCATTTACCTTGATGACTTTCTGGGGCCTTACACAGAGAGGCAAGATCCTCAACCTAAGTAAAGACATTCACATGCCCTTCTAATTTGATTATTTCCATGCTTCTTTTTATTAGCCCCATAGCATCATTAGAGGAAAGTTCACAGGCGTTACCCGATAGTTCTAGACCATCACATCAGAAAGCTCTTTAACACTCTTCCTTGAGTGCAGGTGCCCAATAAGAGATTCTGCTGAATGGAATCCTTCTCCCCTAGACACAGATGTCCTGGCAGGGATTGTGACTGAACAAAAATGTTGTTACAAATTCCCACTTTATTGCCTCATTTTCTCTTACTTGATGTTCTTCCAGTGGTTATCATGTGGTAGTAAGAGGCTGTATCTCTTGGTCTTCTTCCTAGGAGATGGGTGAGGTGATAGGCTGGATGGCATAGGGGTTTAAAGCATGAACTCTCAGAGTCAGTCAGCCAGTCAGCCAGAGTCAGTCAGGGTTTAAATCTTGGCTTTATCCCTTACTAACTAGGTGAACATGAACAGGTTACAAGCTCTTGGAGACTTTGGGTTTTAGGTTTCATGGGTTTAAGGATGATATCATGCATTCACTTATTTAATCCATGTTTATTGAAGTGTTCAATAAATTTGAATCTGTTGCCTCATTATCTACCAAGTAGCAGACATTGTTCTAGTTGTACTTGATTGATCAAATGCTGACTATACTATAAGGATAATCCATGGAATAAATAAATGAATATGTGTGAATGAAAGAGGCATAATCTTTGATGGGGGAAATCTACCCCTTCTACTTTATGGTGATGACTACTGAGAGCACTGAACCAACACTGATAATAGTAATAATGGATATTTAGTGTTTGCCATTTGGAGACATTGGGCTCAAAGATTTTACATGCATTGTCTTGTTTTTTTTTTTTAATTTATTTTTTATTGGTGTTCAATTTACCAACATACAGAATAACCCCCAGTGCCTGTCACCCATTCACTCCCACCCCCCACCCTCCTCCCCTTCCACCACCCCTAGTTCGTTTCCCAGAGTTAGGAGTCTTTATGTTCTGTCTCCCTTTCTGATATTTCCCACACATTTCTTCTCCCTTCCCTTATATTCCCTTTCACTATTATTCATATTCCCCTAATGAATTAGAACATATAATGTTTGTCCTTCTCCGATTGACTTACTTCACTCAGCATAATACCCTCCAGTTCCATCCATGTTGAAGCAAATGGTGGGTATTTGTCGTTTCTAATGGCTGAGGAATATTCCATTGTATACATAAACCACATCTTCTTTATCCATTCATCTTTCGATGGACACCGAGGCTCCTTCCACAGTTTGGCTATTGTGGACATGGCTGCTATAAACATTGGGGTGCAGGTGTCCCGGCGTTTCATTGCATCTGTATCTTTGGGGTAAATCTCCAACAGTGCAATTGCTGGGTCGTAGGGCAGGTCCATTTTTAACTCTTTGAGGAACCTCCACACAGTTTTCCAGAGTGGCTGCACCAGTTCACATTCCCACCAACAGTGTAAGAGGGTTCTCCTTTCTCCACATCCTCTCCAACATTTGTTGTTTCCTGCCTTGTTAATTTTCCCCATTCTCACTGGTCTGAGGTGGTATCTCATTGTGGTTTTGATTTGTATTTCCCTGATGGCAAGTGATGCAGAGCGTTTTCTCATGTGCATGTTGGCCATGTCTATGTGAGATTTCTCTTCATGTCTTTCATCCATTTCATGATTGGATTGTTTGTTTCTTTGGTGTTGAGTTTAATAAGTTCTTTATAGATCTTGGAAACTAGCCCTTTATCTAATACATCATTTGCAAATATCTTCTCCCATTCTGTAGGTTGTCTTTTAGATTTGTTAACTGTATCCTTTGCTGTGCAAAAGCTTCTTATCTTGATGAAGTCCCAATAGTTCATTTTTGCTTTTGTTTCTTTTGCCTTCGTGGATGTATCTTGCAAGAAGTTACTGTGGCCAAGTTCAAAAAGGGTGTTGCCTGTGTTCTCCTCTAGGATTTTGATGGAATCTTGTCTCACATTTAGATCTTTCATCCATTTTGAGTTTATCTTTGTGTATGGTGAAAGAGAGTGGTCTAGTTTCATTCTTCTGCATGTGGATGTCCAATTTTCCCAGCACCATTTATTGAAGAGACTGACTTTCTTCCAGTGGATAGTCTTTCCTCCTTTATAGAATATTAGTTGACCATAAATAAAGTTCAGGATCCACTTCTGGGTTCTCTATTCTGTTCCGTTGATCTATGTGTCTGTTTTTGTGCCAGTACCACACTGTCTTGATGACCACAGCTTTGTAGTACAACCTGAAATCTGGCATTGTGATGCCCCCAGATATGGTTTTCTTTTTTAAAATTCCCGTGGCTATTCGGGGTCTTTTCTGATTCCACATAAATCTTAAGATGATTTGTTCCAACTCTCTGAAGAAAGTCCATGGTATTTTGATAGGGATTGCATTAATCGTGTAAATTGCCCTGGGTAACATTGACATTTTCACAATATTAATTCTGCCAATCCATGAGCATGGAATATTTTTCCATCTCTTTGTGTCTTCCTCAATTTCTTTCAGAAGTGTTCTATAGTTTTTAGGGTATAGATCCTTTACCTCTTTGATTAGGTTTATTCCTAGGTATCTTATGCTTTTGTGTGCAATTGTAAATGAGATTGACTCCTTAATTTCTCTTTCTTCAGTCTCATTGTTAGGATATAGAAATGCCATTGATTTCTGGGCATTGATTCTGTATCCTGCAATGCTACCAAATTGCTGTATGAGTTCTAGCAATCTTGGGGTGGAGGCTTTTGGGTTTTCTATGTAGAGTATCATGTCATCGACGAAGAGGGAGAGATTGACTTCTTCTTTGCCAATTTGAATGCCTTTAATGTCTTTTTGTTGTCTGATTGCTGAGGCTAGGACTTCCAGTACTATGTTGAATAGCAGTGGTGAGAGTGGACATCCCTGTCTTGTTCCTGATCTTAGGGGAAAGGCTCCCAGTGCTTCCCCACTGAGAATGATATTTGCTGTGGGCTTTTCGTAGATGGCTTTTAAGATGTCAAGGAAAGTTCCCTCTATCCCTACACTCTGAAGAGTTTTGATCAGGAATGGATGTTGTATTTTGTCAAATGCTTTCTCTGCATCTAATGAGAGGATCATATGATTCTTGGTTTTTCTCTTGCTGATATGATGAATCACATTGATTGTTTTATGGGCGTTGAACCAGCCTTGTGTCCCGGGGATAAATCCTACTTGGTCATGGTGAATAATTTTCTTAATGTACTGTTGGATCCTATTGGCTAGTATCTTGTTGAGAATTTTTGGTGTTGGAAGTGATCTCTCCTTTCTCATTCATGATTTTATTAATTTGAGTCTTCTCTCTTTTCTTTTTAATAAGGCTGGCTAATGGTTTATCTATCTTATTAATTCTTTCAAAGAACCAACTCCTGGTTCTGTTGATCAGTTCCACAGTTCTTCTGGTCTTGATTTTGTTGAGTTCTGCTCGAATCTTTATTAACTCTCTTCTTTTCCTGGGTGTAGGATCTATTTGCTGTTTTTTCTCTAGCTCCTTTATGTGTAAGGTTAGCTTTTGTATTTGAGTTCTTTCCAGTTTTTGAATGGATGCTTGTATTGCGATGTATTTCCCCCTTAGGACTGCTTTTGCTGCATCCCAAAGATTTTGAGTGGTTGTATCTTCATTCTCATTAGTTTCCATGAATCTTTTTAATTCTTCCTTAATTTTCTGGTTGACCCTTTCATCTTTTAACAGGACGGTCCTTAACCTCCACGTGTTTGAGGTCCTTCCAAACTTCTTGTTGTGATTTAGTTCTAATTTCAAGGAGTTATGGTCTGAGGATATGCAGGGGACGATCCCAATCTTTTGGTATCATTTCAGACCCGATTTGTGACCCAGTATGTGACCCAGTATTTCTCTATTCTGGAGAAAGTTCCATGTGTACTTGAGAAGAATGTGTATTCAGTTGAGTTTGGATGTAAAGTTCTGTAGATATCTGTGAAATCCATCTGGTCCAGTGTATCATTTAAAGCTCTTGTTTCTTTGGAGATGTTGTGCTTAGAAGACCTATCGAGTATAGAAAGAGCTAGATTGAAGTCACCAAGTATAAGTGTATTATTATCTAAGTATTTCTTCACTTTGGTTATTAATTGATTTATATATTTGGCAGCTCCCACATTCGGGGCATATATATTGAGGATTGTTAAGTCCTCTTGTTGGATAGATCCTTTAACTATGATATAGTGTCCCTCTTCATCTCTCACTACAGTCTTCGGGGTAAATTTTAGTTTATCTGATATAAGGATGGCTACCCCTGCTTTCTTTTGAGGACCATTTGAATGGTAAATGGTTCTCCAACCTTTTATTTTCAGGCTGTAGGTGTCCTTCTGTCTAAAATGAGTCTCTTGTAGACAGCAAATAGATGGGTCCTGCTTTTTTATCCAGTCTGAAACCCTGCGCCTTTTGATGGGGTCATTAAGCCCGTTCACGTTCAGTTACTATTGACAGATATGAGTTTAGTGTCACCACGATATCCAGTCCTTGTTTTTGTGGATTGTTCCACTGAACTTCTTCTTAAAGGGGAGTTTTAAGAGTCCCCCTTAAAATTTCTTGCAGAGCTGGTTTGGAGGTCACATATTCTTTCAGTTCCTGCCTGTCTTGGAAGCTCTTTATCTCTCCTTCCATTTTGAATGAGAACCTTGCTGGATAAAGTATTCTTGGTTGCATGTTCTTCGCATTTAGGACCCTGAATATATCCTGCCAGCCCTTTCTGGCCTGCCAGGTCTCTGTGGAGAGGTCTGCTGTTACCCTAATACTCCTCCCCATAAAAGTCAGGGATTTCTTGTCTCTTGCTGCTTTAAGGATCTTCTCTTTATCTTTGGAATTTGCAAGCTTCACTATTAAATGTCGAGGTGTTGAATGGTTTTTATTGATTTTGGGGGCGGGGATCTCTCTATTTCCTGGATCTGAATGCCTGTTTCCCTTCCCAGATTGGGAAAGTTTTCAGCTAGGATTTGTTCAAATACATATTCTGGCCCTCTGTCCCTTTCGGTGCCCTCAGGAACCCCAATTAAACGTGGGTTTTTCTTCCTCAGGCTGTCATTTATTTCCCTTAATCTATCTTCATGGTCTTTTAATTGTTTGTCTCTTTTTTCCTCAGTTTCCCTCTTTGCCATCAACTTGTCTTCTATGTCACTCACTTATTCTTCCACCTCGTTAACCCTCATTGTTAGGACTTCTGGTTTGGATTACATCTCATTCAATTGATTTTTAATTTCTGCCTGAGTAGCTCTAAATTCTGCAGTCATGAAGTCTCTTGAGTCCTTTATGCTTTTTTCTAGAGCCACCAGTAGCTGTGTAATAGTGCTTCTGAATTGGCTTTCTGACATTGAATTGTAATCCAGATTTTGTAACTCTGTGGGAGAGAGGACTGTTTCTGATTCTTTCTTTTGAGGTGAGGTTTTCCTTCTCGTCATTTTGCTCGGTGCAGAGTGGCCAAAAGCAAGCTGTATTGGGAAAAGAAGAAAAAGAGAGGAGAGAAAGAAGGAAAGAAAAGAGAAAAAGAAAAAAGAAAAAAGGAAGAAAAAGAGAAAGAAAAAGAAAGAGGAAAAAAGGGTGGGGGAAGGAAACAAATCAAAAAGCAATCAAAACAAAACAAAACACAACGACAACAACAACAAAACACACGGGGGAGTATCTTCTGATTCTGTAGACTTTAAGTCCCTTGACTTCCCCTGGAACTGGTCCGTCCAGCTGGTCTTCTGGGGGAGGGGTCTGCTGTGCTGATTTTCAGGTGTTAGCACTTGGGGGAGCTGCTCTGCCCCTGCCTGCTGCAGGGCTCAGCGGGGGTTGTTTACCCCGTGAGGCCCCAGGAGGAACAGCCCCCAGTGGCTATGGCAGCTCTGGAAGCCTGGAGTCAGCCCCCGCAGTAACTCGGAGCTCTCCATCTGCAGGGCCTGGAGGCTCCGGGGCGGGGCCGCTGATCTGCTCAGCTCGGGGCAGGAGCGTCCTCGCTGTCCTGGGCCCTCCCGGCCTCTGCCTGTCCCGGGGGAGGCCGGATCCTGGGCTGTGTCCCGGCGCCCTGTGCTCCGGGGCCTGCGCTGTTGGATTCGCGCTCCCGCCCCGCAGCCCCCTCCGCGGAGCCGCCGCCCGAGCCCCTCCGAGCTGCTCCGGCCCCGCCGTGCGCGCTGCAGCCCTTAGGGAGCTCGGCGCACTCTCCCGGGGCGCAGGTGTCTGTTAGTGTCCCCGGGAGCCCGAGGGCATCCCCGCCCTCCTGGGTCCTGCCCCAGCTCTCTGCGAGCCCCTTTCCGCCCGGGAAGGTTGGTGCAGCTCCTGCTTCTCCGGGACGGGGCTCTCCTGTCCTGGGGACACTCGCCCAGGCCTCAGCCCGGCTCCTCGCGGGGCCCCTCCCCCTCGGAGGCCTTTTGTTTCTTTATTTCCTTTTCCCCGTCTTCCTACCTTGATAGAAGCGCGAACTCTTCTCACTGTAGCGTTCCAGCTGGTCTCTCTTTAAGTCTCAGGCCGAATTCATAGATTTTCAGGATGATTTGAAGGTTTTCTAGGTAATTTGGTGGGGACAGGTGATTTGGGGACCCTACTCTCGCCATCTTGCCCCTCCTCCTGCATTGTCTTGTTGAATCTGTGCATGACCCTACAGTGTAGGCATTGTTCTTATCTTCATTTCACAGATGAAGGAATTATGGCTCAGAGATGTGAAGTGAGTCAGCCATGACCACAAGGGTAGTATGATATGAATATGGAATTCAAATAAGTAACTTTGAATCTAGAATTTAAGATCTCAATCACCAGGTCTGAGCCAGACCAAAGCTATAAAAGAACCCAAATGGTGAAATCTTGTCTTCTTGAAAAACAAATCAGTGGTTTTAAGTGAACTGTTCTATGTCAGCGCAATAGATATTATTACACTTGCTATATGGGAGGCTCTGCTTTAGACACTGGGGTCACAATGAAAGTAGGAACATACAGATATGACTCTTTTTTTAAAAAAGATTTTATTTATTTATTCATGAGAGACACAGAGGGAGGCAGAGACACAGGCAAAGGGAGAAGCAGGCTCCACACAAAAAGCCCAATGTGGTACTTGGTCCCAGGACTCTGGGATCACATCCTGAGATAAAGGCAAACGCTCAACCGCTGAGCCAACCAGGCATCCCTGGATATGGCTCTTATGGAAGTTGTATCCTAGTGGTATGGAGAACACACAGCAGAGCAAACACAGAGAGACCCATTAATAAGCAAGACAATTTCCAGCAAAGATAAATGCTTTAAGGAAAATAAAATGCTATGGGGTAATGGCGCCTGATAGGAGGTCTCACCTCAGTCAGGAGAAACCTCCTTACAGAGATGACATGGTGGGAAAAGCAAAGCCACTTATGGGAAAGGATGATGCATGTTCCTTAAAGTGGGAACTAGAATGAACTTAGCCTGTTGGTGTGTTCCAAGGACAAGGAAGCAGGCTGGAGGGACTGAAGGGGGCAGGTTACACATGGGGTCATAGACCTGAGCAAATGCTTTATCACATAGAGCCTTCAGGAGTTTGAATGTTTTTCTAGTGTGATAAGGAGTCATTGTAGGGTCTCACTGTGGGAGAAGTGACATTAGACATATTATTGCATTGGACAGATTATTCTTGCTGTGGATTAGACTTGGATGGTAAGAGCAAGATAACAGTGGCTTGAACTAGGGTAATATAAGGGATATGGAGAAAACGGTAGTGTACTGTTTTGGGAAGGTAGAGTTATAGGAAATGGCTTTTGTGTTGAATGTAGGGAGTGAAAGAGAGAGAAATCAAATTGGACTACTAGATCCTTGTTCTGATCAGTTGTGTGAATAGTGGTGCCATTTAACTGGGATGGAGAAGATAGAAGGAGTTGATTAAAATAAAGTGCAGAGAAAGCAGATAAAACATTGGCCCCAAACCCCACAAAAACAACTCTCAGTATAACTGACACATAAAATGGATTTCAAGGGATCCCTGGGTGGCGCAGCAGTTTAGCGCCTGCCTTTGGCCCAGGGCGTGATCCTGGAGACCCAGGATCGAATCCCACATCGGGCTCCCGGTGCATGGAGCCAGCTTCTCCCTCTGTCTATGTCTCTGCCTCTCTCCCTCTCTCTCTCTGTGACTATCATAAATAAATAAAAATTAAAAAAAAATTAAAAAAATGGATTTCAAAAGGCTTTGTAAGGGACTTGGTCAAAACTGAAAATGGTGAAAAGCTCAGAGGGATCCACAGGGGTCCAAGGAGATAAAGACTAGATTCCTTTGGTCCTTTTATAAAACTTCTCAGTAGCTGAGTCACAGTAAATAATCCCCTGGAACACTCCTTAGCAGCAGGGGCAGGGGGTCATCCAGCAGTTTGTTGCAAAAACAAACAGGAACTAAACAACCAGAGCTCCCTTACTGGCTGACCCCTGAGCTGCTTATCTTCTGAGGGGAGGCCAGCTGGAGTCCATCAGGTTGAGGTTAGCTGAGTCCTTCCCAGCCTCCTGCACACATGAGCAGATACCCCACAATGAGTCCAATAGCTTTGAGAAAGAAGGGGTAGCTGGTCTCTTCCTTTTTGCAGTCTAGCCTCTTATTTAGGCAGCATAAGTAAGAAACATTGGTCCTTTTCAATTGAAACACCTACTTGTTTCTTACGGCTCCATCCTGCTGTATGTACGCAGATCGTGAGGCTTCCCTGGATGGACACCTGGCTCTGATTCATTTTGGTCACCTTCTTTGCATCAACTGGTACTAGGCTTTGGCCCTCAATTACAAAAATACCTTTTGATAGAGGCATTTCCTAGGCTAATATTATCATCACGATCGTTTATGATGTTCTATGAACAGAGAAAGGTGAGATTTGTAGTGATCCCAGCTTTGCTGGACTGAGAAATTTTCAAAATGATTGATGCCTTATGATTTCTATATGGCTAAGGGATTTTGTTACAAAACGTGGAAGAGTTCAATTATTCAATCATTCTACAGATATTCACCAAGTACCTGATTTGATTCTGACATCGTTTTAGGCACTGAGGGCCTCATACTGAACAAGGGATAGTTTGGATGCTGGGTAAGTTCTTAACTATCAGGAAGTTTACATACTGGTAGGGGAGAGATCTAAAACATTACTGACAATTATTAATAAAAATTTTGAGGGCATGTGAGTACCTACAGGTCTCCCTCTGTCTATGAAAACTACTAGAATATCAGAGCCAGATGAACACTTAGCTACTGTCTTGTCTCCATCCCTAGTTTAAATTAGCACACTAGAAATTCAAGGCACAGGGGGCAAAGCCCAGTAGGCATTGTTGCCAGGGCAGTGGGAATGCCTTCCCCGTGCCAGTGCCTAAGAAGTACTTGGCTATGGAGATAGACCTCTTGGATTCAAGTCTTGTTGCCACTACCTACCAACTGTGTGACCTTGGGCAAGTTACTTAACTTCTCTGTGCCCATTTCCTCTCCTATAAAATGAGGATAATGCTATCAATATTTTGGTAAGGATATGTGTGACTGACACAGTATGTGCTAGGCACAGGTTAGTGGGTATTATAATAATTATGATTGTCTGAGCTTCCCAATAATCTGTGGCAAAGTGCATGTGGGGGAGGACGATGGACCTTTCCTTTCAGCTCAGCTATAGGCATGGCAGGTGCTGGGGCTGGTGGGGATGTCATTCTCCAGCAGGAACTTGTCCAAGTCCATGTATCTACTCTGGGTGGAAAGATGAGCCCTGAAATGGGAAGATCATGTTCTAGATGCGAGATAGGAGTGAGGCCAATTCTGCTGCCCCAGCCTCATTTGCCTCTAGCTTTGCCAACCCTGTTTTTCCCTCTTGAGGTCCCCCTCCCCCATGGGAGTTTCTGGGTCTTGGCAGCCCCTTCCCACACTGCTCGCTCCCGAAACACCCCTGCCCTCTCCTTGTTGATACCCCGTCGCTTCTCCCCCTACCACCCCCCTCCTCCAGAGACCTTTCCCCCCACATATTCCCAACCCCAGTCAGTTATCCCATGGCTCTTGTCATCCTTCCCCCTCTTCTCCTTGCTCTCCCTCCATGTTACCTTCCTTGACACCTTCCTCTACAACCTGGCAACAGGCAGCTCCTGCATATGTGCCCAACGACCCCTCAGATCCCACTAGCTCCTGCTACTTTTGACAGCCCTGGACTGTCTTAGTTTTATCGTTCTTTTTAATTTACATCAATATTGTCTTCTTTATAAAATTGTCAACTCGTTTTGTAACGGGTTTGCTGCCAGAACACAGGTGTCATGAAAACCACTGCTAAACCTAAACCAAAATGGGAAAGGAAAAGATTCACATCAACGTTGTCATTATTGGACACATAGATTTGGGCACGCCTACCACTACTGGCCATCTTATCTACAAATGAGGTGGGATCGACAAAAGAACTATCGAAAAATTTGAGAAGGAGGCTGCTGAGACGGGAAAAGGCTCCTTCAAGTATGCCTGGGTCTTGGATAAACTGAAGCTGAATGAGAACGTGGTATCACCATTGATATCTCCCTGTGGAAATTCGAGACCAGCAAGTATTATGTGACCATCACTGATGCCCCAGGACACAGAGGATTTATCAAAAACATGATTACAGGTACATCTCAGGCTGACTGTGCTATCCTGATTGTTGCTGCTGGTGTTGGTGAATTTAAAGCAGATATCTCCAAGAATGGGCAGACCCATGAGCATGCCCTTCTGGCTTACACACTGGGTGTAAAACAACTAATTGTTGGTGTTAACAAAATGGATTCGACTGAACCACCCTACAGCCAGAAGAGATATGAGGAAATCATTAAGGAAGTCGGCACCTACATTAAGAAAATTGGCTACAAACCTGACACAGTAGCATTTGTGCCAATTTCTGGTTGGAATGGTGACAACATGCTGGAGCCAAGTGCTAACATGCCTTTGTTCAAGGGATGGAAAGTCACCCATAAAGATGGGAAGGCCAGTGGAACCACACTGCTTGAAGCTCTGGATCGCATTCTGCCACCAACTCGTCCAACTGATAAGCCCTTGCATCTGCCTCTTCAGGACATCTACAAAATTGGTGGTATTGGTACTGTCCCAGTGAGTCGAGTGGAGACTGGTGTTCTTAAACCTGGCATGGTGGTCACCTTTGCTCCAGTCAATGTTACAACTGAAGTAGTCTGTTGAAATGCACCATGAAGCTTTGAGTGAGGCTCTTCCTGGGGACAATGTGGGCTTCAATGTCAAGAACGTATCTGTCAAAGATGTTCATCGTGGCAACGTGGCTGGTGACAGCAAAAATGACCCACCAATGGAAGCAGCTGGCTTCACGGCTTCAATGGATTATCCTAAACCATCCAGGCCAAATCAGTGCTGGATATGCACCTGTGCTGGATTGTCACACAGCTCCCATTGCTTGCAAGTTTGCTGAGCTGAAGAAAAAGATAGATCATCGTCCTGGAAAAAAGCTGGAAGATGGTCCCAAGTTCTTGAAATCTAGGGATGCTGCCATTGTTGATATGGTTCTTGGCAAACCTATGTGTGTTGAAAGCTTCTCTGACTATCCTCCTCTGGGCTGTTTTGCTGTTCGTGACATGAGACAGACGGTTGCTGTGGGTGTCATCAAAGCAGTGGACAAGAAGGCAGCTGGAGCTGGCAAAGTCACCAGAAAGCTCAGAAGGCTACATGAATATTACCCCAATACCTGCCACCCCAGTCTTTTTTTTTAATTTTATAAATTAATTTTTATTGGTGTTCAATTTACCAACATACAGAATAACACCCAGTGCTCATCCCGTCAAGTGTACCCCTCAGTGCCCGTCACCCATTCACCCCCACCCCCCGCCCTCCTCCCCCTCCACCACCCCTAGTTCATTTCCCAGAGTTAGAAGTCTTTATGTTCTGTCTCCCTTTCTGATATTTCTCACACATTTCTTCTCCCTTCCCTTATATTCCCTTTCACTATTATTCATATTCCCCAAATGAATGAGAACATACACTGTTTGTCCTTCTCCGGTTACTGTGGCCAAGTTCAAAAAGGGTGTTGCCTGAGTTCTTCTCTGGGATTTTGATGGAATCTTGTCTCACATTTAGATCTTTCATCTATTTTGAGTTTATCTTTGTGTATGGTGCAAGAGAGTGGTCCAGTTTCATTCTTCTGCATGTGGATGTCCAATTTTCCCAGCACCATTTATTGAAGAGACTGTCTTTCTTCCAGTGGATCGTCTTTCCTCCTTTATCGTATATTGGTTGACCATAAAGTTCAGGGTCCACTTCTGGGTTCTCTGTTCTGTTCCATTGATCTATATGTCTGTTTTTGTGCCAGTACCACACTGTCTTGATGAACACAGCTTTGTAGTACAACCTGAAATCTGGCATTGTGATGCCCCCAGATATGGTTTTCTTTTTTAAAATTCCCCTGGCTGTTTGGGGTCTTTTCTGATTCCACACAAATCTTAAAATAATTTGTTCTAAGTCTCTGAAGAAAGTCCATGGTATTTTGATAGGGATTGCATTATACGTGTAAATTGCCCTGGGTAACATTGACATTTTCACAATATTAATTCTGCCAATCCATGAGCATGGAATATTTTTCCATCTCTTTGTGTCTTCCTCAATTTCTTTCAGAAGTGTTCTATAGTTTTTAGGGTATATTTTGAGAACCATTTGAATGGTAAATGGTTCTCCAACCTTTTATTTTCAAGCTCTAGGTGTCCTTCTGTCTAAAATGAGTCTCTTGTAGACAGCAAATAGATGGGTCCTGCTTTTTTATCCAGTCTGAAACCCTGCGTCTTTTGATGGGGTCATTAAGCCCATTCACGTTCAGAGTTGCTATTGACAGATATGAGTTTAGTGTCATCATGATATCTATTTAGTCCTTGTTTTTGTGGATTGTTCCACTGAACTTCTTCTTAAAGGGGAGTTTTAAGAGTTCCCCTTAAAATTTCTTGCAGAGCTGGTTTGGAGGTCACATATTCTTTCAGTTCCTGCCTGTCTTGGAAGCTCTTTATCTCTCCTTCCATTTTGAATGAGAGCCTTGCTGGATAAAGTATTCTTGGTTGCATGTTCTTCGCATTTAGGACCCTGAATATATCCTGCCAGCCCTTTCTGGCCTGCCAGGTCTCTGTGGAGAGGTCTGCTGTTACCCTAATATTCCTCCCCATAAAAGTCAGGGACTTCTTGTCTCTTGCTGCTTTAAGGATCTTCTCTTTATCTTTGGAATTTGCAAGCTTCACTATTAGATGTCGAGGTGTTGAACGGTTTTTATTGATTTTAGGTGGGGATCTCTCTATTTCCTGGATCTGAATGCCTGTTTCCCTTCCCAGATTGGGAAAGTTTTCAGCTAGGATTTGTTCAAATACATATTCTGGCCCTCTGTCCCTTTCAGCGCCCTCGGGAACCCCAATTAAGTGTAGGTTTTTCTTCCTTAGGTTGTCATTTATTTCCCTTAATCTGTCTTCATGGTCCCTTAATTGATTGTCTCTTTTTTCCTCAGTTTCCCTCTTTGCCATTAACTTGTCTTCTATGTCACTCACTCGTTCTTCCACCTCGTTAACCCTCGTCGTTAGGACTTCTAGTTTGGATTGCATCTCATTCAATTGATTTTTAATTTCTGCCTTTTTGGATCTAAATTCTGCAGTCATGAAGTCTCTTGAGTCCTTTATGCTTTTTTCTAGAGCCACCAGTAGCTGTAGAATAGTGTTTCTGAATTGGCTTTCTGACATTGAATTGTAATCCAGATTTTGTAACTGTGGGAGAGAGGGCTGTTTCTGATTCTTTCTTTTGAGGTGAGGTTTTCCTTCTAGTCATTTTGCTCAGTGCAGAGTGGCCAAAAACAAGTTGTATTGGAACACGGGGGGGTATCACTGGTCCCTCTAGCTGGTCTTCTGGGGGAGGGGCCTGCTGTGCTGATTTTCAGGTGTTAGCACTTGGGGGAGCTGCTCTGCCCTTGCCTGCTGCAGGGCTCAGCGGGGGTTATTTACCCCGTGGGGCCCCAGGAGGAACAGCCGCAGTTGCTATGGCAACTCTGGAAGCCTGGATTCAGCCTCCGCAGGAACTACGGGGCTCGGGCCTCTCGGTTCTCCGTCTGCAGGGCCTGGAGGCTCCGGGGCGGGGCCGCTGATCTGCTCAGCTCGGGGCAGGAGCGTCCTCGCTGTCCTGGGCCCTCCCGGCCTCTGCCTGTCCCGGGGGAGGCCGGATCCTGGGCTGTGTCCCGGCGCCCTGTGCTCCGGGGCCTGCGCTGTTGGCTTCGCGCTCCCGCCCCACAGCCCCCTCCCTGGAGCCGCCGCCCGAGCCCCTCCGAGCTGCTCCGGCCCTGCCGTGCGCGCTGCAGCGCTTAGGGAGCTCGGAGCACTCTCCTGGGGCGCAGGTGTCTGTTAGTGTCCCCGGGAGCCCGAGGGCATCCCCGCCCTCCTGGGTCCTGCTCCAACTCCCTGCGGGCCCCTTTCCGCCCGGGAAGGTTGGTGCAGCTCCTGCTCCTCCGGGACGGGTCTCTCCTGTCCTGGGGACACTCGCCCCGGCCTCAGCCCGGCTCCTCGCGGGGCCCCTCCCCCTCGGAGGCCTTTTGTTCCTTTATTTCTTTTTCCCCGTCTTCCTACCTTGATAGAAGCGCGGACTCTCCTCACTGTAGCATTCCAGCTGGTCTCTCTTTACATCTCAGGCCGAATTCGTAGATTTTCAGGATGGTTTGAAGGTTATCTAGGTAATTTGGTGGGGACAGGTGATTTGGGGACCCTATTCTTCCGCCATCTTGCCCCTCCCTCCTGCCACCCCAGTCTTAATCAATGGTGGAAAAATGGTCTCAGAACAGTTTGTGTCAATTGGCCATTTAAGTTTAATAGTAAAAGACTGGTTAATGATAATAATGCATCGTAAAATCTTCAGAAGGAAAGGAGAATATTTTGTGGACCATTTGTTTTGTTTTGTTTTGTTTTGTGCGTGTGTGGCAGTTTTAAGTTATTAGTTTTTAAAATCAGTACTTTTTTTTTTTTTTTAAATTTTTATTTATTTATGATAGTCACAGAGAGAGAGAGAGAGGCAGAGACATAGGCAGAGGGAGAAGCAGGCTCCATGCACCGGGAGCCCGACGTGGGATTCGATCCCGGGTCTCCAGGATCGCGCCCTGGGCCAAAGGCAGGCGCCAAACCGCTGCGCCACCCAGGGATCCCTAAAATCAGTACTTTTTAATGGAAACAACTTGACCAAAAATCTGTCACAGAATTTTGAGACCCATTAAAACAAAAGTTTAATGAGAAAAAAAAAGTCAACTCCTTAAGGGCAAAACAATGGCATGCAGCATGGGTTAACCACACAGTACAGGGTCTTGAGTTACTTGTTGGGTTCTCTGAAGCAGGTAGCAGAAGTCCTTCTGCAAATACTACTGCACTGGATAGTGTTGGTGGCTTTGCCCTGGGGAATTCTAGCAAGGCCCAGACCTTGTACCCTCTGCAGGACCACTGGGGGATGTGCTTCATGGCTTGAGGAGGCACAAACAGCCCTTCAAGGAGGATTATCTATTGGGCACTAGCTCTGGGCCAGCACTGGTGCTAGACCTAGAACAGTAAGTGAGTCTGCCAAAAATCACTGCTCTCAAGATGCTGATATCTTCCCCATTCTCCTTCCACTTTGTAAGTGACAAAGACACACTTAAATTCATTCATTCATTTGGGGTGCACACTTCCAGGTTTCTGTATTAAAACTTATATTCCAGTGTGATGAGAAACCCAACAAAGAAAATAATTTCAGATGATGGAAATGTTATAAAGGAAAGAAACCAGGTTAGTGGTTCAGGAACAATAGGCAATGGTGATGGGGCAGGTCATATGGATTCTGTGAGTGAATTGGAGTGGATAGAAGGTGACTGGATAGATAGGATAGATAGTGAATAGATAGGTACCTCGAGTGCAAATATCTGGGTGATTTCTTTGAACTCGAGTTCAAAGGTGCTGTTGAGAGAGGAGAGGAAGCAAAGAGAACAGTCACGAAGCTAGTACTCTGTATCCTGAAAGCTGACCAGTGCAGGCTAGGTTCTGATACTTTAACATACGTTGTATTTTTAAAACCCCAAATACATTGGTCATTTTTGAATAAAGTAAGTAATCTCTAGGAAGGGCAAGCTCATGGTCAAGTGGTTAATTAGTATGTGTAACTTTTATTTTATATATTTTTAAAGATTTCACTTATTTATTTGAGAGAGAGAGAGAGAGAGAGAGAGAGAGAGCAAGCGAGCACGGACAGGGGGAGGGGAGAGGGAGAAGCAGATTCCCCACTGAGCAGGATGCCCAAGGCATGGCTTGATCCTATCCTATGTTCCTGAGATCATGATATGAGCCAAAGGAAAATGCTTGACCGACTGAGCCATTCAGATACCCCTGGATGTGTAACTTTTAAGAGAGAACCTTAGGTTGAGGCTCTTGTCCCTGCACAACTCTGGCTAGAAACTCCCCGTTGTGGCTCAGGGCGGCCTCACTCCCTTTCTCTTCAGCTCTGTGTAGCCCTGCCCCTAGTAAATCATGTGTCAGAACACTAATTCTTTTAGTGCAAGTCAATGTTTGCATTTGTCCCAGTGAGAAAGGGCCCAAATTGCTCTTGTGCAATATTTTCCAGTTGCTTGAGCAGAATTACAAAATTATAGGCTTTAATGATTCCAGCTACTTAGGAATTTTTGGGGTCATGCTGAACAGGGAGCACTGATATGACAGTTGGATTCTGGGCAGCAATTATCGGGACTATTTGGAATGCTTGTCCTAAGCATGAAGATTATTGACTGTTTTTGTCGCTAGGTAGTGACATTGTTTGGCTTTGGCAGTTGTTCTTAATTTGGGAGATTTTGTTGGTCACATTGAAATGGTCAAGCTCAAATCATCTGAAGCCTAGAGTTTAAATTTTATTTTGGATAGGATATGTGTCTTTGGCAAATAAACTACTTTCTCAGTGTATTGGAGAAGGCTTAAAAGGTATGGAAAATTAGTACCCACCCACCCACTTACCCACTTCTATTCTGGGACAAATGGGGGGTGGTGTGTGTCCTGATAGAAAGGATAGAACACCCAGGGAGAGAGAGTCAGTAGGACTTAGGGTAGAGAATCATGGCTATTTATCAACTGACATGGAAGTGTCCCAATCTTTTAAGAAATGATACACTTGCAGGGGCATTTCCTATTTCTGTCTGCAGGACTAGTAGTGAAATCCAGACATGTCCCTTGACCAGAACTTTCCAATCTATGTTCTGGGATGTCCTGATATGCTGAGACATTGATCCCCTCATCTCAGTTCAGCTGTGTGAGGCCCAGGGCCCAGAGTTCCCTGGTGGGTCCCCTTGAACGATGAGCATCGTATTCCATTTACCCTTGTGTTTTAGATGAACACTCTAATTTTATGTCTGTGCCATTATGGAAAAATTTTGGGTGGTATGCAAAGATAAAATCCTTATGTTTTTTTTTTATTTTATAAATGATGACAAACTTGTAAACATTAGCAAAATCTTCCTTTTAGAATATAGCACAGTATGTTTAGGGCACATTCTTCAGCCTGGATGTTTCCTTTTTTCTTGAGATGAACCAAACTCAACTTTGCATACTGAACAAAGTTTGATGAAATGCAATTGACTTTCCTCTCTGATGCTTTCTCTTGGTATCAAACTTGTTTCATAGCTGCTCCTCTAACCTTCCTTCTCTCCCACCTTCTGCCTCTGACATTCCTTTATATTTCCTGCAAGGACTCAGCTAATGTCTTTTTTTTTTTTTTCTCGACTGGCCCATTTTTCTCCTCCCTACATGACTGAAAACATCCTTAAGATTCTCTATCAAAGCAAGTCTCTCCTTCTACTCATTTTCTCAGTGACCTTTCTGGAGAGTATGTCCAAGCTGGTATTCTTTGCCCTTACTTCCCTTCCAAGTTCCACAAGGGTGTTTTCTCCAAATCTTCCAGCCATCCCCACTTAGATTTTCTTTCAATACTATAAACTCAAGATGTTTAAGAGCACCCCCTCACTTTTGCTCCATCTTCTACTTTTTTGCCCCTTGGTTAAGGTCACCACCTATAATGCGGACTTTGGGTTATCTTCAGGTTTCCCTAATGTTTAATTATGGTGCCTTGTTCCACAGATCCAGCCTCTGTAGCATATCTTCTTTATTCCTTTCCATTTCATTATTTATCTCACCAGCCTAATTCAGGTTCTTATAATCTTTTACCCAGGTTGTTGAATTAGTCACCTTACTGGTCACCTTCCCCTCCATGCTATTCATCTTCCAATATTCCTTCAACATTGTTCCAGAAGGGTCCTTCGAGATCCCAGTTCCAATTACACTGCTTTCCAGCTCAAAGATCCCCTGTGGACCCACATAGTCTACTAAACCAAGCATAGGTTTTCCAGCCTGGCATTTTAGATTTTTTTTCGATGTGATCTCAATGCAACTTTCATTGAGGCTTATATACCATAGCTCTAACAAATTAATTAATTATTCACTAAAACACTTGCTGAACACCCACTGAATGCCAAATAATGGGCTGGGTTGGTAATAAAATGATGAGTGACAGCTTCCATGCCATTTTCAGTGTAGTGGGTGTACAGGCAGGGATAACTTGTATCAGTGAGGTGCACAGGGCGTTGGGGTTTATCAAGGGAGACTTAACCTGGTCAGTTAAGTCTAGAGAGATGTCCCAGAGAAAACCACACTTGTACAAATAATAGAAAATTATGTTTGAATGCTGCTGAAAAGCCAAGACAAAAATAGACTCATGAAGTTGAGGTGAAAGCGAGGGGAGAACCTGGCACACTGTTCTACAGTTTCACAGGCCTCCTCTCTGTTCTTTGAATGGTAGCTTGTTCTTACCTCAGGGACTTTGCACTACCTTCTGATAGTCCTGCTCATCAGGATCTTGTGGCGGGCTCCTTAACTTTCTTGTCACATTCACCTTCCCCTGATCCCCTGCTTATTATTCTCTCTTAAAATGCCAGGTTCATATTATTTGTACAAAATCATGCTTTTTCTTCCATTTTCTTGTTTATTGATTGTCTTCTCCAGTAGAATGTAAACTCCAAGAGACCAGGCTCCAGCCTCTCTTGTTCACATCACCTGCCCAATGCCTGACAAATGGTAGGTGCTTATAACTGTTGCCAAATGAAAGAGCATGATGAAGATAAATGTATGAGGAAGTGAAAAACAGTGAAAGATAAATGTATGTATGATGTTTATTATGAATTAATAATTTTGCAGAAAGTTAACAATGTTATTTTCCCCTATAGCAAAATTCTCTTAAAATGCCTTGCAAGATGAAGCTGCTCTACAATTTTCACCAATTCTTTATTGAAGAAGAGAAATATACTTTTGTGGTTTGCCTACTCTGAGGGTTATTTTTAAAAGTAAGCCTCTGGAGGTTTACTTTGAAGCACACACACAAATCAGGTGGATTAATGGACAAATAGATAGATGGATAGGTGTGAAATGAGATGAGTTTTCTAAAATGTTAATGTTGAATGTAGATGATATCTATTCAGATGTTAATTGAAAAATTCTCTCAATGTTGATGTCTGTTTGCAAACTTTCATAAATGATGTTGGGAAAGAAAAAGTACCTGTGTATATTCCTACCATCAAGAGGGTTTAAGTTCAATGTCCTGTATCTTCTATATCTTTAAGGTTGATGATTATAGCTAAGAGAGATTCTATAATATACTGGTTAGCAACAAACTGTATACTTATATTGGGATGATTTCCAACAATAAGAATTGTGCCTTCACATGGTTAACCAGAAATTCAGATAAGTAGAACTTCTGACTCTTCTATCCCTCCAGCCTGAGATCTGGATGTTGGTCCCAGGGGACTTAATACAGCCAGATGTGGAAGGTGACTCTTGGGTGTTACTTGTTGCCACAGGAGAAATCATTTTCTCACTTGTGACTCACAAGCTTCTCATTTGGGGAAAAGTGCCCCCATAGTTATTAAAATGATTTAGTGTCTTCCCATCCCTGTGGGCCTGTGTGACTTTATGACCTCTTTTGTTTTTGGTGGGTCTTGAATGGGAGGAACCTCATTATAACAAAACAGCAGTAATGAGCATCTGGATGGGTGTTCTCAGCTTATGAAACTATTCCATTTGCTTTACTCATTTGTCCCAACCATGCTATGAAGCATGTAGGCCAGGTAAAAGAAGGTATCACACCTATTTCACAGATTGAGGTATGAAGGGTATAAATGACCTGGCTAATTTCATCGTAGGTGTTAGCTGAAATTAGAACCTAGGTTCTGACTTTTATTCTAGTTACTCTTACTTAATGACCAATTGAAAGTGCATGCATGTTCTCACTGCCTCATTTTACCAAGAGGAATGAGGCTTTAGAGGAAATAGGGTTTAGGGAAGGCCACATTAAGATAGCCACAAGAAAGATGAATTTTCCTTTGGCTGAATTCATGTTAAATCACCACAAAACCTCAAATCAATTTCTTCATCCTGTTCCTTTATGTTAATGAAGTGTCTGTTATTTCTGAAAGCTTACATCTCAGCTTGACAACTCCCAAGTGAAATTTCTCTGAGCGGGATACTCTTTTAAGATTGGTGAGTAAAGGTTAGTCAAGAGGAATCCTTTCTAAGTTGGTGTTGTGCCTGTCATATGCTCCTCTGGCCTTCTCTTCCCTGGGGCACCTCTTCCTGCTGAGGTGAAGAGCTAATACCTTAATGCTTATTCCATCAGCTCCTGGCAAGCTATTGGAGATATTCCAGAAATACCAACTGTCCATGTCCACTAATGTCACATAATTCCCCTTTTTTGAATTTCTTAGCATGGAAATTAACAGCTGCTGACTATACAGTCACATATCCCTGGGTCTGAAACTATTCCACCACTTCTTACTTGTGACATCAGACAAGTTGTTTGGCTTACCTAAGCTCCAGGTTTTTCATCTATAAAATGGGATTAATTATAGGGCCTGCCCCATGGGGCTATTATGAGGATTAAATGGAATAAAGCCAGGAAGAATGTAGCTCAGTACTCACCGCTTAGTAGATGTTATTAAGTTTTGATAAGAAATTTAATAATTCAGAGTCAGAATATAGAATTGCTTTTCATATACTTGAAAAAATTTGCCTTTCCATCTAATTAGAAAGAATTACATTCATGTATGTCTCTTCCTCCCCTCCTCTCTTCCTACCTCCTTTGCTTACATACATCTTTATTGTGTGTCTCTAACATGTAAGGCAATTCCTACTGTCATGGATATTGCAAGCTTGAGTAGAAAACAAACAAATTAGGGAATCACACAAAGGAATGTAAAATGTTGCCTGTAGTAATGGCTATAGAGCATATTATCATAAGCCTTGATTTAGTGGGAAGGCTGCCCAGAGATCAGCAGGTGAGTGGCATGTAACCAGGTGAGAAGAAGTGAGGGCAGGGGGATGACATAGATGTTAAGGCACTGGGTTTAAGACCAAAGACCCTGTGGCAGAAGGGAGTGTGATGACTGGAAGAAGCTATGGGGGCGGAAGCAGAAGGAGCAAGAAGTGATACAAGTTGGGGCAGGGTGCATGGGAACAGGCCAATGTAGGTAAAGTTTGTTGGCAATTTTAGGGTTTGGTCCTTATTCCAAGAGCAATGGGAATCCATTGAAGAGTTTTAAGTAGGGCTGTAACTTAATTCTCAAGAGTTATTTATTTATTTGAGAGAGAGAAAGAACGAGAGAGTGAGCATGGTGAGGAGAGAGGGAGAGGAAGAGAGCATCTCTTAAGTAAGCTCTGCACTGCACATGGAGCCCATTCGATTTCAGGACCCTGAGATCATGACCTGAAACCAAGAATCAGATACCCAACTGATTTCTCTGCCCAGGTGCCCCTCCCAGGAGTTTAAAGAGGCAGAAGTCTGGCTCACCTTCATTCTTGCAGCCATAGAGCAGATCCCTATACTCTGGAAAACAGAAATGGAATGCCATCTAGATTCTAACTCAGTTCTCAGTGGTCTGGGAAGCTGTGTACATGACAGGCAGGCCTTGGTTGTCCTTCTCTAGGATGTTTCCTGTAAAAATAATAAAATAAAAGAAGTGATAAAATGCCTCACCAAGTACAAATACCAGTCTTCACAAGGAGGGAAAGAAATCAGTTGAGATAGTTAGTTCAGGAAAATGGCTACTAGGCTGACATGAGAGCCACTAAGCCCGATAAATTTACTCCATCATAAATTTTTATTCTTTAGCAGCTTTCTTGAACTGATTTCACATGTTTCCCTTACATAATGTGTCTCAATCTCCCAGATTTGCTTGGTCCCACAGTAACCAACCCTATTTGGGCAACTGCCAAGTGAGCTGGTTTTGACATTGAGGGAGGGACATCTTTGAGGTAGCGAATCTGTCCAGGGAGAGATCTGGTTGCTCTCATTTCAAATGACCAGGAGAAGAATAATGCTTGAGTATCTCTGGGAATTGGGCTAGATGAGGCAGAGAAAATCATTGTACCCCACAACCACTTGTAACTTACTTCAGGCAGGAGAAATCACATGTAGATCCACAAGGAGGTGGAATATGGGTTCTTGCCATATCCGTTTAGGACTTATATCAAAAGAATCAGGAAGTCAACAAAGCTTTCTTCCTTTTGATCCTTTGCACAACTTAGCTGTTTTATATTATTACCATTCCAATGTTCCTTCCTCCTGACCAGTTGTTGCTTTCTGAGCTTTGACATACATGGTTAACTTCTCTGGACCTGCGAGTAACCTCATGCATTATCTTTCATCATCCTCATTGTACCTCTCTGGCCTCTGCTCCCAATGCTTTAGCACCAGTGACTTCTTTCAAGTCATCACTCTTGCTTCTGCCATAGGATCTTTGCTCTGGAACCCAGGGACTTAATCAAGAAACAAAGAAAAAGAGTATTTTGCGGGCTTTGGAGAAAGGGAAAGACATGCTTCCTGGTAGAAATTCAGACAACAGATAATAATGCTGACTTACTTGGAACTACAGATGGAAGTTTGTGTTGTTTTCCCTTCTCACAACTAGAGTCAACTTTAACATGACCCCATGAATAGATGAGCAAAAGCACAGATGCTAGACATCAATATGGTGCTGAGAGTGTCCACTTATCCTTCTAGCATTGAAACTCTCTTGCCCTGAAACATGCTTTTTTCAATGCTAAGCTTGAAAAATGCCTTGACACAGCCTGGGGTCTACATTACAGAAAACAAATCTCTTTTCTTCATCAGAGTTACCCAATAACAAGGTATAGTAGTTCTATTCTATTGGGTAGGGATTAGGCAAATTAATCTTATATTCAAGGACAGTTTGTACTTTAGCAGAAGACCAATACTTTTAAAATAAAGAATCTTAACCTTCTTGATCAGTGGCTGTTGGGCCTGGATACAGGGAACTCCTTTAAGAGATTTCATAATTTAGAAGCAAAAAATATATATGCAGATACAAAAATGAAAATCTAAAATGAAGATAGAAACATATAAGGAGACTGTATTGTTAATTAGACTCAATTTTTAAAGAAAAAGAGGCTCATACATTTAAGTAAAGAATAAGCAAAGACTTATACTTCAGCAGAAATTTCTTAAATACACCATTGTCTTTTATTTTTTTTATTTATTTTTATTTTTTTTAATAAATTAATTTTTATTGGTGTTCAATTTACCAACATACAGAATAACACCCAGTGCTCATCTCGTCAAGTGTCCCCCTCCGTGCCCGTCACCCATTCACCCCCACCCCCCGCCCTCCTCCCCTTCCACCACCCTTAGTTCATTTCCCAGAGTTAGAAGTCTTTATGTTCTGTCTCCCTTTCTGATATCTCCCACACATTTCTTCTCCCTTCCCTTATATTCCCCTTCACTATTATTCATATTCTTTTAAGAGCAATTGCAGTGTTTTTCAAAGTGCCCATCAGAGGTCTCTCTTTTGACCCACTTCTTCCTATATCCATCTCATCAGTAAAAACTTTTGTCTGGTTTCTGTGCTTATGTCCCAGTGATGGAGGTGATCCAATTAGGTCTATTGGTAGAACTAAATTCAAGATTCTACTGAAGAAATAAAATAATTTGGCTCCCATTTCCCTTTTGTCACCCTGGCCAACTTGTGTTTCCATTGTTTCGCATTTGCAGAGAAAGTCTTCAGGGAAGGGGTTATCATGTGTCCTGGGAATTCACACTCTTGGCACACTCAGTTATCCCAAAGGCACCAGCAGGTAAGCAGGAAAGAGCTCTTGCACATTCATCAACTCCTTTCAAAGATGCAGCTACATATGTGTCAATGTTGATGCTCTGCTTCAAATGTCTCATAGTAAGCATCCATCCAGAGGGCTGCAAATTTCTTCAAGGCCCTGAAAGAGAAGTAAATAAAATCATCAGTAGATAAGACTTTAATGTAAAAGTTGCTGCTCCATGGAACATGTACTCTTTTATTTGATTCAGGGCAATGTTGTCATTTTCAGCTATATCTGACAGATGTCTTTTTTCTGTTTCCCAGTGAAGGGAGTCAAATACACTGCATTGTTTTTTAGCAGCTTTTCCTTTAGGAAGGATATTGAGTTTTTCTTTCATTTTATTCTCTTTTGTACCCCAAATTATCAACTGTCCTTAAAAGCTTAAAAAAAAGCTTCTCTGAATTTCTATAAGATAAAGTGTATACCTCTATGACAACCCATCTTATATCTACCCATCCATCATATTTTATAAAGTGAAAGATATTTTTTTCTAGGCTTTGGGGATATGGCAATGAGTAGGAGAGACATGAGTTCCATCTACATGTAGTTCCTGGTCTAGCTTGGGAGACATGTATTAAATAATTTATTACCCATGATGTTACTTAATCGTGATTGTGATAAAGGTCACAAGTGAAGAGAAGCAGGTGCTGCAAGAGGGAGTGATGGATTTAGTCCTGGAGGTTAGGGGTAACTGAGACGAAGAAAAGGCATTTCTGAGTCTTAGAGAGTAGATGGAAATTGAGAAGGTCATAAGAAGAGAGGTGGTGAGCTGGACGAGCATTCTAGGCAGAAGAAGAGGTGGCAAAAGACGGGAAATGGTAAGGGGCAGGGAATTCTGTAGCAACTGAAGAGAAGGCAAATACCTAGAAGGCGGAAGAAGGAAACAGTAGTGGTGGGAAGTCTGGAACTAGAGCACTATCCAGGGGTTAGATCAGGCCAGGCCTGATCTTGTTGGCTTCATACAAGACACTGGCATTTTTTTTCCTCTAATTGTAAAAGAAAGAGAAACTTATTACTTCCAGATCATGGGCTGTTAATGTTCTCTAGGGAGGTGTGAATTCACTGAGATGAATACAGATTTTTGGTTCCTGCAGGCTTCTCTGCTCTTGGTCAATTTCCTCTCCCTGATCCACACATTTATGTCCCTGGACCTTGTAGGCATCTAAGTTTGTAACTCTGAGTCAAATGATTGGAGAGTCCCTCCCAGCACATAAGTTCTAAAGCATGTTTAATCTCTGCAGGCTTTACAGGGACAAATAACACACAACCCTGGTCTTAAGAAGCTTGAAATTTAGTAGGACAGCAAGGCATTTTCACTAAGAAGTACCTAGATGGCAGTAGATACACAGTAAGAATTATTATCATTGCATTGTTGATGTTGTACCCTGAAGGGTCTCATGTCCATGCTGGGCACACAGATGCCCCTTAATAAATAGTTGTTGAGCAAATGATTCACAAGGTAGGGTAGAGTCTGGGGTAGAGACAGCAATATCTCCAAATGCTTTCAACATAGGCTTATTCACATATGGCAATCCATGCTTGGCACACAGTGACCTCACCAGAGGTGCCACCTTGTGATAATTATGGCGTGGCATTGTGGGAAACAGACTAGAGAAACAGAGATGGGAGATATAAAACTTAGATCAAAAGAGCAACCTGAAGGAGTTCTCTTTCCCCTACTATTAGATAAAACTCTATTAGCAATGCAGCCCCAACCTTGACATTTGGTCTGCATTCTGTTCCAGAAAGTTCAAAGACTCTTGCCAAAACACTCTAACCTTATTTCTTAGCCCTCTGCAAGCCCTGTGGGTGGTAAATATTTGGGAAGACCTAAGAGAATTACCTCTATCAAATATGATTATTTTTGACCAGGTCAAATGAAAGTGGAGTGTTTTCTACCATTTTGAATTACCTAGAGAGCTGGAGATAACCATCCCCCGCACTTCTGTCTCTCTCCGTATATACATCTAACTCCTGCACAATGAATATGTTGAGTATTCAGTAAGTTTTAGTAAAGGTATGTGAGGGAAAGTTCTAGGATAGGAAAAAGAAGTGAGGAGACATGAGTTTTATCCAAGGCTTTCACTAATCAGCCAGATGAACTTCTTAGATTTTAACTTTCTCTTTGATAAGATATGAACAATAATCATAACTGCTTTGCTGAGATTTTAAATATTTTATTTATTTATTTAATTTAGAAAGGGAGAGAAAGAGGGTACAAGTGGAGGGGCAGGGGTGGGGCAAAGAGAGAAAGAGAGAATCTCCAGCTGACTCTGGGCTTAGCGTGGAGCTCAGGACCCTTAGATCATGACTTGAGCTGAAATCAAGAGTTGGATGCCTAACCAAGGGAGCTATCCAGGTGCCCCTTGCTGAGATTTTAAAGGACTAACATGAGAGAAAGTATGGATGAGAAAATCCCATGAGTAGGTATAAGATCTTCTCTGACTCTTATGGATATGTCATCAATGAAAAGGACGTGAAACGTCTCTTCCTTGAATATTCTGGAGAGATTGACTTTCAAAATACTATCATTTTCTCTTTCTTTAGTGCACATCCTAACTGCCTATTGGTAAAGTATTTCCAGTTATCATTTGAAAATTGCAGCAGGGACTGGATTTCATTGTTGATTACTTTGTAATCTCAGCTCTAACATAACTTGGTTACACAGTATCATGATTTTTCTTGGGTTTTGCCAACAAACCACATGCAAAGAAAATAACCACCAATTCCTAAGTTCTTGGGAATCTAGAAACCGAGTCATTGGTATTTTTCCAAGATTTCACTCCATTTACTCACAATTGTTGCACCTCCTTTTCTTTCTTCCCTTCCTTACCATTAATGTTAATAGAAAGATAGCAACTTTTAGAGAATTCTCATTCATTTTTTCTCTCAAATCCTGAGTGTAGTTCTTTGCTCTGGACTCTATGGGGGTGTTGTTCTAAAAGCCCTTGGCTTTTACCATGGACCATTTTTACTACTCACTGGTGCTCGATTTAGAAGTTCAGGTGCCCAGTTAACTAGTCATTGAAAAAGGACTGTTCAGCATTACAGGTGGCCAAGACCTGCAAATAAAAAGCTTATATTAGATATAAATGAGCCTAAGTGTCGAACAAAGAAAATGTTTATTCCTTTAATAAGTCAATCGTTCAACAAGTACCTGTTTTGTATAAGAAACTATGAGGGATAAAAAAGATACACAGTAAGAGATCTCAAGGAGCTTATGATTTAAAAAGGTGATAAGGCATTTTGCTAAGAAGTTTATACAAGGCAATAGATATGAAGAAGTATGTTTGGGATCTGGGGCTAAGTCACTATCAGCCATTAGATACAAAGGGCTAAGGTGTCTGAATGATGACTGTGGTAGAGGGAAGTGGAATTGGGATTTTGGTAGAGATTGTAGGCGTTAGAATACCATTTCCTTTTTTTTTTTAATTTTTATTTATTTATGATAGTCACATAGAATGAGAGAGAGAGGCAGAGACACAGGCAGAGGGAGAAGCAGGCTCCATGCACCGGGAGCCCGACGTGGGATTCGATCCAGGGTCTCCAGGATCGCGCCCTGGGCCAAAGGCAGGCGCCAAACCGCTGCGCCACCCAGGGATCCCAGAATACCATTTCCTTAGAGTACACACAAAGGACTTCTGGATGGGAAGTAAGGCATCCAATTGTTCCAACCACAGATTCAGGGCACAGAAGTGCATTTCAGTGTAAGTAGTTTCCTTTGTTATCTAATACATTTCATCTTACGGATTTAACATCTTTATCCTGAGAAGGGGTTCATGGGTTTCTCCAGACTGTCAAGATTAAGAACTCTTATGAATGTCATTTTACTCAATGCCTTTCTAAGGTTTAATTCTAGTTGGGGTTGTTGCCATTTTGCATGTTAGTTTTGTGGTTGTTCTACGTTAGTGTTTCTCAAAGTGTACTTGAGAGCACGTTGGGGTTCTCTAGGATTTTTTTCAGGGGATCTGCAAGATCAAAACTATTTCCAGCATACTTTAAGATGGTATTTGCCTTTTTCATTTTTGATCTCTCATGTTTGTACAGTGGATTTTTTTCCAGAGGCTTCTAAAAATGGGATGATATAATCAGTCTGATGTTTAACTTGTATTGGTTTTATTCTTGTTATTTAAAGTTAATTAATGAACAAATTTTCAGTTTTCAGTTTTAATTTCAAATATAGTAAATATGAGTGGCTATAACCTGTATAAACAAAAGCTCTTTGAGGTTCTCAATAACTTCTAGAGTATAAGGTGATTTTGCAACCAAAAAGTTTGAGAGCCAATACTCTATGCCCTAATGGAAGGTCCACTGAATTTGGGAATGAGTTTGGAGAAGAGAGTGGCATGTATAATGATTGGATTTTCCAGTTAATCATGGCACAGCCAGTGGAAGGCTTAGGAAGCAGAGTTATTCTGCACTAATCATAACTCTGTTAATCATTAACAGCATGTTCAGAAAGCATACCATGTCTCCTCTATGGGTCTTTCTATCTATACAATGAAATGAGATGAATTCTGGGTATAAAACTCATTTTGTAATTTTAGGAGCTGGGATTCACTTGAAAGGCTGTGTTGTGTGGAGACAGGCCAGGAAACTTTTTCTATAAAGTGCAAGGCCATAAATATTTTAATTATCTGTCATAGTTTTGCTATTGTTGTGTGAGGATAGTCATAGATAATATTTAAGTGTACAAGGATGGTTGTATTCCAATAAAATTTTATTTACAAAAACAGGCAGTGGGCTGGATTTGGCCCTTGGACTGTAGTTACTGACCCTTAGTTTAGAGCAAAGGCTTTGAAATCAGACTGCCCATGTTTAAAAACTACTTTCCACCACTTACTAGCTGTGTGATCTTACATAGGTTATTATACTTCTTCACATCTTAATTTTATCATCTGTAAAGTGATAATAATCATAGCAACTGTGTTATGTAGTTAAGTGCAAAGCAGTGGACCATGCCTTACCCCTAGCAAGCATTATCCCATAAGTATAAATTATTATCATTTGAGGTAATCAGTCTCTAAATCAGTATGATCTGAAGGATCTTCTCCTGGGAACTTCACCATTACCTGAGTGCTAAGCCAGTCCTGGTTCTCCTCTTTGCTTGTTTTCATTGCTATGTGGCTCATCTGTGTGGCATATATCAACCACGGACTTTCAAGAAACCTTTCAGAGAATAAAAGGGGGAAGTGGTGACTCCTTGAGGTGTTTCAGTTACCATCACTGGGTTTTTACAACTCGGATTTGGCTGAGCATTGGAGGAAATGGAAGGGTATCAAAGATTCCAATAAAATGGTGGTACTTTGTTTTGCTCTTTGGAGTTATATGTAGAGATGACACAATAGGCTTTGGTCACATGACCAGCCTTGCAGCCTAGTGTATATAATGACTCCAAAGTTTGCTGCAGCATTGGCCCAAGGAGCAAAAGATATCTAGGGCATATGCAAAAAGTGATTCACAGCCTTGATATTGTCATCAGATAGAACTAGGCTCGAGTTCTGGTTTGGCACTGTCACTGGCCCTAACTTGCTCTATAACCTTGACAAATGATTTAATCTCTCTGAACTTCAGAGAGACTAGCAGGGAAATAAAGATGATACTATCTACATTACAGGAATGTGCAAGGATTACATCAAATAGGATAATGCAGATAAATCCTTTATCTGAGTGCCTGATGCATAGTTGCTGTCAATATCCTTATTATTATGTAGGGTTTAGAATAACAATGTGAACAAATGGGGGAAGAACAAGGTAGGAAGTTGAAGAGAGCTATTTGGTCATTTTTTTTGGGGGGGGGAATCTCTAGTCATAAAATAACATTACAAATTCCTGTCTTCCCATTATTTTGGCAAGGACTATGGTGTCCAGCTGGATTACAATTCTAAAGAACTTGGGGATCAGATGGAATTCTGAAATTGGGAATTGAGCATGTGGGAAGAAAAGTACAAGATCAGGCAAATTCTTTTTCTAAGGAACTCTTCTTATTTAATTATTTCAACTTTTTTTTTTCATGGAAATGTCTTAGTTACAGAGAGTGGGGCATGGTTTCCCAATTTTCTGCTAATCACAAATAGCACAGATAAAGTAGGTAAGAGGATCATCTATGTTATAGGAATAAAAGAATATTCTTGTTTTCTTACTTGACCACATTATATGAACAATATGGTTCTGAGAATTCCATAGAAAGGGCCTAAAGTGATGAAATAGTGGATGTAAAAGCTACTGATCCAGGGAATTTCCTGCAGAGAGAATGATTGACAGTTAAATGCCCCAAACACAATTTCATTTCCCTTCACTTGGTTAGGGCTAAATCTTATGGCTTATTAGTCAAGGAAGCTACATCTGGAATGGACCAAGTGCTTTCATGTCCCTTTTTCTACCTCATCTACCTTCAGAGGATGAGTCAGGTTATTCACCTTCTAATACCTTTGGAGTTATATCATTTGTAAGGATTTCAGGTTGAAATATACAGGCATGAGGAGGGGGAGCACAACTGAAAAGAAAACAGTGACAAAAAAAGATGGTAGGTGAACAGAATGTGACCCCAGTGCAAATAAGCAGAAGTCTGCTTCCCTAACATGCCATTCCTGGAATGTTGCCCCTGAGAAGGGATACAAAGTGAAGAACCACAGCCACATTGTAGACTCCACTGGGATCTTAGAGTCTCTGAGGCTGGAACAGGAATTTGATTCAAGCTTTCTCAAGAAGACTAAGGGGGCTTTGAAGATTTGAGCTGTTTGGTGGAGGCATCCCAGAAAAGCTTCTGCTGTGAACTTTCACACTTTCTTGAGGTCCATGAAATCCTTCAGTCCATCACAATCCTTAGGATTGGGCCCTGTCATAATATGTCAAAGTGGCAGAAACACAGAAGCTCTACTTATTTTCTGACCAGATGGTTATTTACCTGCTTCTCCCCCAAGACCAGAGAAGCTGCCTAGAGCACAAAGGAATCTGATGGAGTCCCTCTGAATTTTGACAACTCTGTCCTCAACCAGACTTTAGTTAGAAACTTCTTTCTCTACTAGGTCTCTCTGTTGGCTTCCAGACTATCAAATTCTCCAAATCTGTAGCACAAATGATTTTGTTGATACCCTACACTGAGACTTGATTAAACACAAACAGTTTCTAACAACTCAAGGTCATGCCTCCATGATAACCCCAGTGCCCTTACTGTTCTGCCCAAGAAAGTCCAATACTGCCAAAAGAATTTACTATTTGTTCAAGCCAAAACTGACTATAGGCCTCAGATCTTCCTTTATTTCTGTTAGAAAACTTACAATAGTAAAATCCTTTCTCTGTCTCTTTGAGATGGATCTTTTATGACCCAGAAATGTCTTTCTTGAGGACCTCGCAGTCATTCCTTTGAATGTAATCATCCAGATTAGGATGATTCATCCCAGTTTCTTTCTCTGTGTGTGGAGGGTGAGACCCTAATTTTCATAAGCACCACGTAGCGGACACAGATGACCTAACCACACTGATCAACTTTCCCTCCCCTCAGTGTTTCTTGGTAATTTCCTTTAGCACACCCAGTGTTCAAAAAAATCTCCCACCTTTTGTTTTAACTGAGTTCAGTTTGTACTGAAGTCCCTTTCCCCTACTACAGAAGCCTGAATATAATCTGTCTTGTCACTTTTAAAAAATGTCCAGCTCGGTTTCTCTTTGACAGTTTGAGCATGACTTACTTGTACCTGAGATGCTAAGTTGGCATTTGAAGGAAAAGGACACAATGAAATAGCTCCCAAGGGCAGAGAGTCTTGTGAGATGGGCATTCTGCAGTGAATCCATATCATCCATTTATTCCTCATGAGCTAAGGTCACAATGCAGCACTACAGACATGGAAGAAGTCTCAGATAAGAAATTCCAATAGCTTTTTTCTTACATGAACACACCTCTGGTTAGGTTAGAAATAAGCTACCTTTCAAAATGGGGCACTGATGTCCTTATTCCTCTTTTTAGCAATGCAGGAGAAGGAGAGGGTGACTACTATAGAATGGGGCTGCAGAATTCCAGCAGTGGAAGGGCCAGCAGTGGGAATTGACCCCCATATCTCAAAAAATGGTCCCACAAGACATCCTGATGAGGCATGTTACAGATGAGTACTGGTGTGAAACATTTGGGCAAATCAGACTATCTGCAACAGAGTCTCTCAACCTCAGCACTGTTGGCATTTTGGGCCAGATAATTTCTTGTTGTTAAGGATTGTTCTGTGTATTTTGGGGTGTTTAACAGAACCATTGACTTCTACCTACTTGGTGCCAGCCCCATCCCTTCCCCTCCATGTGTTAACCAAAAATATCTCTGCACATTCTTGTCTATGTCCCATTGGGGCAACATTACTTCTGGTTGAGAACCATTGATCTATAGGAAATGTTTGGGACCTTCCCTGATTTTGTCTTATTTCTCAAATGTGTAGGCATTTTTTAGATGAGTATATTTTGGGGTTCCATGAAAACTTTCTTTGTGAGATGCTGTAAGTTTGATTTTGGTTAAGCAAAAGCATTTTTGGGCAGCCCTGGTGGCGCAGTGGTTTGGCGCCGCCTGCAGCCTGGGGTGTGATCCTGGAGACCCGGGATCGAGTCCCACGTCGGGCTCCCTGCATGGAGCCTGCTTCTCCCTCTACCTGTGTCTCTGCCTTTCTCTCTCTGTGTCTATGAATAAATAAATAAAATCTTAAAAAAAAAGAAAAAGTATTTTTAATTCTTTTTTAAAAAAGATTTTTAAAATTTATTTATTCATGATAGACATAGAGAGAGAGAAGCAGAGACACAAATAGAGGGAGAAGCAGGCTCCAAGCAGGGAGCCTGATATGGGACTCAATCCCGGGTCTCCAGGATCAGGCCCTGAGCTGAAGGTGGTGCTAAACTGCTGAGCCACTCGCGCTGCCCTTCTACTGGTTTTTTTTCCCTCTTATATATCTTTAATATTCTCAGTTCACATTATGTTCTTTTTTTAAATTTTTTTATTGGAGTTCAATTTGCCAACATATAGCATAACATCCAGTGCTCATCCCGCCAAGTGCCCCCCTCAGTGCCTACTGTTTTTAAAAAATTTCTGTATCATTGATTTATGTTCTACTTGTTATTATTTCTCTTCTCCTACTGGATTTGGGCTTTATTTACTGTTATTTTTCCAGGTCCTTTAGGTGTAAGTTTAGGTTGTGTATTTGAGACTTTTCTTGTTTCTTGAGAAAGGCTTTTATTACTATGTATTTCCCTTTTAGGACTGCCTTTGCTCTATACCAAAAGTTCTAAACTGTCATGTTTTCATTTGCATTTGCTTCTATGTATTTTTTTAAATTTGTCTTTTAATTTCCTGACTGACCCATTCATTCTTTAGTAGGATGCTCTTTAACCTTCATGTATTTGTGTTCCTTCCAATTTTTTTTTCTTGTGATTGAAATCAAGGAATCAATCCCATTTACAATTACACCAAAAACCACAAGATACCTAGAAAGAAACATAACCAAAGAGGTAAAGGTTATGTACTCTGAAAACCATAGAAAAGTTATGAAAGAAATTGAGAAAGACACAAAGAAATGGAAGAGCATTTCATGCTCAAGGATTGGAAGAATTAATATTGTTAAACTATTATGCTATCCAAAGCAATCTATACACTCCATGGAATCCCTATAAAAATACTATCAGCATTTTTCATAGAGTGGGAACAAACAATCCTAAATTTTGTATGGAATCAGGAAAAACCCCAAGTAGCCAAAAAGAATGTTGAAAAAGAAAATCAAAGATGGAGGCATCACAATTCTGGACTTCAAGCTGTATTACAAAGACCATCATCAAGACAAGATGGTACTGGCACAGAAACAGGCATAGATCAATGGAACACAATAGCAAACCCCAAAATGGACCCTCAGCTCTATGGTCAACTAATCTTCGACAAAGCTGGAAAGAATATCCAATAGAAAAAGGACAGTCTCTTCAAAGAATAGTACTGGTAAAATTGGACAGCCACACACAGAAGAATCAAACTGGATGACTTTCTTACACTATACACAAGAGTAAACTCAAAATGGATGAAAGACCTAAATGTGAGACAGGAATCCATTAAAATCCTAGAGGAGAACACAGGCAGCAACCTTTCTGACCTCGGCCAAAGGAACTTCTTGCTAGAGATGTATCCAAAGGCAAGGGAAACAAAAGCAAAAATGAACTATTGGGACTTCAAGATAAATAGCTTTTGCACAGCAAACAGTCAACAAAACTAAAAGGCAACCTACGGAGAAGATATTTGCAAATGTCTTATCAGATAAAGGATTAGTATCCAATATCTATAAAGAACTTCTTAAACTCAACACCCAAAACCCAAAAAATCCAGTCAAGAAATGGGCAGAAGATGTGAACAGACATTTCTCCAAAGAAGACATACAAATGGCTAATAGACACATGAAAAATCTCAACACCACTCAGTATCAGGGAAATACAAATCACAACCACAATGAGGTGCCACCTCACACCAGTCAGAATGGCTAAAATTAACAATCTAGGAAACAAAAACCCAAAAAATCCAGTCAAGAAATGGGCAGAAGATATGAACATTCCTCCAAAGAAGACATACAAATGGCTAATAGACACATGAAAAATTCTCAACACCACTCAGCATCAGGGAAATACAAATGACAACCACAATGAGGTACCACCTCACAACAGTCAGAATGGCTAAAATTAACAATCTAGGAAACAATTGATGTTGGTGAAGATGTGGAGAAAGGGGAGCCCTCTTACACTGTTGGTGGGAATGCAAACCCATGTGTTAACCAAAAATATCTCTGCACATTCTTGTCTATGTCCCATTGGGGCAACATTACAATGGTTGCAAACTGGTGCAACCATTCTAGAAAACAGTCTGGAGGTCTTTCAAAAAGTTAAAAATAGGGGAGACTGGGTGGCTCAATGGGTTGGACGTCTGCCATCGGCTTGAGTCTTGATCCTGGGGTGCTGGGATTGAGGTTCATGTCAGGTTCCTTGCTCTGAGGGAAATCTGTTTCTCCCTCTCCTTTAGCCCATCCCCCTGCTCATGCTCCCACTCTCTCTCTCAAGTAAAAAATAAGATTTAAAAAAGAAAAAAAATAAAGATAGAGCTACCCTATGATCCAGCAATTGCACTACTAGGTGTTTATCCAAGGGATACAAACATAGTGATTTGAAGGGGCACATGAACCCCAATATTTATAGCAGCAATGTCCACAATAGCCAAAATATGGAAAGAGCCCAGATGTCCATTGACAGAAGAATGGAATATTGGATAAAATGGAATATTACTCAGCCATCAAGAAGCATGAAATCTTGCCACTTGCAATGATGTGGATGGAACTAGAGGTTAAGATGAAAATTGAGAGAGAGGCAAATCATAAGATATCCTGAACTCTATGAAACTGAGGATTGCTGGAGGGGAGGTGGGTGAGGGGCAGGGATATTTGGTGGTGGGCATTAAGGATGGCACTTCCTGTAATGAGCACTGGGTGTTACATGGGACTGATGAATCACTAAGTTCTGCCACTGAAACAAAAAAAAAAGAACAAAGTATTTCTGCTGAAGATATTTTTATTAGTATCTGAACTATTTACCTACCTTATTGTGTTTCAAGCCTGTACCCACATTCAGATCTATTTTATATCTATTTGTGCATTCATGTGATTTTCACTTATATTGGGTGCAAGTATCATAACGGATTTCCAGTGACTTGTATTTATGAAATGGGAGTTTAAACATTTGCAGGATTATTAAACTTCGAAAGATGAGTGGAAATGCCAGCTGTTCTCCACTGAGAAATTGAACAGAGTTCTATGTTTTAACAGTTGTTATGTTCTTTTTGGGGGGCACTAAATTTTATTTTTATATTGAAGTACAATTAACATACAGTGTTATATCATTTTCAGTTGTACAATACAACGATTCAACAGTTCTATACATTTCTCAGTGCTTACAAGATAGATGCACTCTTAATCTCCTTTATCTATTTCACCTATCTTCCCCCTGGCAACCACCAGTTTCTTAATATTTTTTTGTATATATTTTTTATTGTAGTTTGATTTGCCAACATATAGTATAACACCCAGTGCTCATCCCATCAAGTGCCCCCCTCAGTGCCCATCACCCAGTCATCCCATCCCCCCCGCCCACCTCCCTTTCCACCACCCCTTGTTCATTTCCCAGAGTTAGGAGTCTCTCAAGTTCTGTCTCCATCACTGATATTTCCCACTCATTTTCTCTCCTTTCCCCTTTATTCCCTTTCACTATTTTTTGTATTCCCCAAATGAATGAGATCATATACTGTTTGTCCTCCGATAGACTTACTTCACTCAGCATAATACCCTCCAGTTCCATCCATGTTGAAGCAAATGGTGGGTATTCGTCATTTCTAACGGCTGAGGAATATTCCATTTTATACATAGACCGCATCTTCTTTATCCATTCATCTTTCAATGGACACCAAGGCTCCTTTCATAGTTTGGCTATTGTGGACATTGCTGCTATAAACATCGGGGTGCAGGTGTCCTGCTGTTTCACTGCATCTGTATTTTTGGGGTAAATCCCCAGCAGTGCAATTGCTGGGTCGTAGGGCAGTTCTATTTTTTAACTCTTTGAGGAACCTCCACACAGTTTTCCAGAGTGGCTGCACCAGTTCACATTCCCACCAACAGTGCAAGAGGGTTCCCCTTTCTCCACATCCTCTCCAAAATTTGCTGTTTCCTGTCTTGTTAATTTTCATGATTCTCACTGGTGTGAGGTGGGATCTCATTGTGGTTTTGATTTGTATTTCCCTGATGGCCAGTGATGTGGAGCATTTTCTCATGTGCTTGTTGGCCATGTCTATGTCTTCCTCTGTGAGATTTCTCTTCATATCATTTGCCCATTTCATGATTGGATTGTTTGTTTCTTTGCTGTTGAGTTTAATACGTTCTTTATAGATCTTGGATACTAGCCCTTTATCTGATATGTCACTTGCAAATATCTTCTCCCATTCTTTTAGTTTTGTTGTGTTATGCTCTTTTTGAAAGCTTTTTGATGTCAGTGATATCAGCTTAGAAATTAAAAACTCTTTATCTTACAAAATGCACTTTGAATGATGGAAGGTTTCCTTTGTGTTTTAAAGCATTTTTACTGTTCATTGTTCAAATATTGGCTTTCTGTGAAAAATGATCATGTTAAATTTAGGCTGTTTGTAATAGAATATTGATAAATTTTGCTGCTTGGGCCATTTCAATTGCTACCTTAAAAAGGAAATATATACATACATATATCTACATGTCTCTGTCCACCAAAATATCTTCTACAGCTGTATGTAGGCCATGGGAGTAGCCAGCTGTCTTTCACACAGGAGCTTTACAGGTGCCTTTTATTTCTGAGACTCCATTTTCTGGCTTCACACTGTCAATTCTTTGGCATTCTTTTCTTATCTCTCTTCCCTATCCAAATACCACTATTCTTTTCTTCTTGAAAGATGTTTAGTCTTTCAAGGATGAGAGTCCCAGATGCAGGACATATTGATTAGCATCTTGACTTCCATCCCTCCTGAAGCATCTCATGAGATCCACATTAAAAGTGCCCATTTGCTTTTCCATTTTCCTTTTAAAAGTTTTACCCCAGGAAGGCTGAAATAAGATGTGCTGCTTTTCCCAGTCTCAAGAAGACATGGGCTGGTCTTTCTGTGAAAGCACTGCAACCATGCCATCTGGCTTGACAATGGCTTGCTTCAAGGGCATGGAATGATAAAGAAATTGGCTCCAAGGTAACTCACTCATGTAGAAATACAGGTGCTGCTTCTCATAGTTAATGTATTTTATTTTCTTCTTGCCAAACTGAATGAAAAGAGAATAAAACTGAAATAAGAGACAAGACTTCTGGTCATTATATCCAAGGACATTGCTGCATGTGTGTCTAAAATTTCTATAGAAAGAGCCATCTGGTCAGAGTTTGTTGGCTGTCAAACTTGTGGTACTTGAATAACCAGAACTGTAGTAAGAGGAAATATTGAGGTATCTCTCTGCTTTAATTAAATGTGGGCAATTCTTGCATTTGACTATGGGGATTGTGATTTAAAAAAAATTCCTATGGAAGCCATTTTGAAACTTTTTGTTCTTATATGGAGTGGAATGGCGATCAAAAGGGAATATTTCTGATGAGTTTTCCTAGCTCGTCTTAACTGTGGTATTTAGAATTTGCTTGAAGCTCACTATCCATCTCCATCCATCCATCCAACAGATATTTATCAAATGGTCATGTGATAAAAGATAGGCATGGCCCCTCTTATATTTCCCATCTTTCCTCCTTTATGTTCTCATCATGAATCTCACACTGCTTTACTATTTCTAAGGCATAATAATATTACATATAATCTTCTTTTGGAAGTGGGAGGTGGAGAGGGAGAAGGTGAGGGAGAGAATTTTAAGCAGGTTCCATGCCCAGTGCAGAGCCTGAAGTGGGGCTTGATATCCCTGGTATCATGACCTGAAATCAAGAGTTGGACGCCTAACTGACTGAGCTACCCAACCACCCCTACATATAATCTTTATACTGGGAATTTGATTCATTTTAGGAGACTCCTTAGTTAATTTAGTCTGTTCACAAGGACAGCAAATACCTTGAGGGGAAGCACAGAGGTGATGATTTATATGTCTAGTAGCCAGTAAACATACAATAAATGTTTAGTTGAAAGAAAGAAAGAAAGAAAGAAAGAAAGAAAGAAAGAAAAGAAAGAAAATGTACACCTGCGCTCTATTATTACTATATGTTTACTTGGTCACAACACTACAGGCAGCATTTGATTTCTACTCTTCCTCATTCTGTTGATATCTTCCCTCCTGCATATAGACTTCTTTTCATATTTGGATAGCGTGGTTGACTCTTCTTTTACTGTCATAGATAAAAAGAAATATCATGTGAGTAAGAACGAGTGCTGGAATTGTTTCTACCCCTGGCTCATGGATAGCCTTTAAATAAATGGTGATATTCCTTCAAAAAAAAAAAAAAAGAAATATCATAGTAATGATGTAATAAGAGCTATCTCCAGTTACTCCCAAAGTAGAAGGAAAAATGGGAAAAAGAGCTGGTGGAAAATTTGTGGGAGCTGGCACACCTACAAAGGACTAATTTTGAGTTTCACTCCAAAGGAAGGCTCTATGTTTTCCAGAACATGAGCACAGTACCTGGTGCATAGAATGTTTAAAGAAAATGGTAGAAAGTTTGGCAGTAAAATGAGAAGGAAGGGAAGGTTCAGGACTCATTAGAACCATTTTTTAAAATGTAAAATGACTGAATTTTAGAGTTTAAATAGTTTTAAGCAATACTTTGGACAGTAACTGTGAAACTATAGAACATACAACCCTAGGGTCTAGGGAAATGTCCCAAGAGCAGCTGTAAAACTTGGAGAGGTGACCTCCATCATTTGTGAAGAGGTAGCATGTGTATTGAACATAGCCCTAAAGAAAGTACTTCTGGAGAGGGTCAGCCTACTTCATAAAATTGAGTAAGACAAATCCTTCTTGCTCTATGGAGTTGATTAGAGAAATCAAAGTGTTACAATTTTGGTGATGAGCATAGGAGTCTACAACCATCAGAGAGGTCCAACTTGGTTGTGGAGCCATTGTCAAAAGCAACGGATTCATGATCACAGCCAGAGAACTTTTTTTTTTTTTTTAAATCTAGTCAAGAGATTGGTTCCTAATTCAGCTGGAGAAGGTTGGATTTTTCAAAGCTGGTAAAACTTATTTTCAAAAAGTTGTACATTTTTTGGTTTATGTAGTCCCGACTTCAGGCAGCAACTAATAGAGCTACAGTCTTCTATTTTTAATAGAACTCCCAAATTCTGTTAGCAAATAGCAGCCTCTTTCTAAGTACCTGATTCTCAGGGTCTATCATTTCCCTTGGAAGAGAGATACCTTTCTGTGGTTATCCTTGTACCTGCCTTGTTGAAGTAAGACTTTCTCCTAAAAAATTTGGTAAAAATCCTTCACATGATGATTTTAAGTTGACATTAAAAAACAAAAACAACCAACAACTGAGAAATTCTGGAATTTTCTTTTCCTCTCCTTTTTCTATTGTTTAGGAAGTGCAAATTCAAGGTGAGATCTCTGTGTCTTACAAAACATTTGGACCGTGGTTCATGTATAAAAGAACCAAATGAACATAAACTAAAAATACCAGAATAGCCTTTTCTAACTGAACTAGAATTAGTTGAGATAACTAGTTATTCAGATATTTGTGATTAAATGCTTACTGAATGTACTGACATATTTTCTTTGAGCGAATGTCTTCATATCCTCATTAAACTTAGTCATCTGGTTTCCAACCTTAGTCATCTGGTTTCACTAACACTAATTTTGTGTTTCCTCAGAGGTAGTAGTGATGGCAGGGATCTGTCTGTCACCAGAATTGTTCATGCAGAGTGATATGGTTATCATATTTCCTATTGTAGGAGGTTGGCTGGATGTCCTTTAGGGTCATAGAATCTCATGTTCCACATCTCTTTCTATCCATACAACCCCAGATTCGGTTATCTCATGTCTATGTTCTGAACATAAAAGGAGACATGCTCTGAGAATGTGCTTGAAATGGGAATCCCCATCTTGATTTTTCCTGGACAAGACCATAGATATTTCCAGGAACCACTTCCAGGAATATTTCTCACATGTTCAGGAAATCTAAACCTACCTTGACAGGCTGTGAGTCTCCAACCAGGAAAAGTGGGCCTACATCAACATCTGGGTCTTTGGGGTAGGTGTTTGGTTTTATGTGATGTTGGAAGTGTCTGTGATTCCACCATTTTGCTGATAGGCCCTGAGGAGAAGAAAGGGTTCATTAGTTGTGAGATTTCTCTCCTGAAATGTCCTTCTCTATCAGAGCTTTCAACATGCATCTCTAAAGTCAAAGTAAGATATCTGAGCCTCTTGAACTTGCCCTTGGGCCTCGGAATGACTCACTGGACAGAGGCTTTCAAAACCTATAAAGAAATAATTATGAGATCCAGGAACACAAATTCAGACTAACATAATTCCTGACCATGAAATTTCATAAAACCCTGTTGCAATGAAATGTTTTCCCATCCCTCTTTCTTTAGGGGAGGTCCTCATTTTAAAAAATTCTGAAGGTAGGTAGGGCAGAGAGTATTCTTATTTTTTAAAAGAAGAAAACTCAGCTCTAAAATTTTAATTAGCTCTGGGGGAAAAATGGTGCTAGAAATCCTACTATTAAAGTTTTTCAAAGAATCGTGGATCTGAAATGATCTCTTAGTGGGGCTTGGCTTCAATGTTCTCATATAAAAATTATTGCATGTTCAGGCTTCAATGCTCTCATACAAAAATAAATTAGAATAAAAATATTTGAATTGATGCCAAGCTCAAAACATCTCTGATTAGGCTTTTGTGATTTCTTCTCTTTCAATGACAGTCTGGAGGTTTTAAGAGAGTGAAGATTTGGAAGCATATTGATGTGGTTTCATATCCTGGATGTATAAATACTGCTGTGTGGTTTGGGTAAATTTCACCCTCTTTGAGGCTCTATTTCATCTTTAATAAATGTAATATGATGACATTTACCTCCATGAGTTGTTTAGGGAGACATGAGATGATAAATATAAAATGCTGGCATATTGAGATATTCAATTTCTCCTCTTTCACTACAGAAGAATAAAGAGCATTTGTTTTTTATTGCATATTTGGCCTCTCTTGATAACTGGCCTATAAATGTTTTATATCTTCACTGTTCAATATAGTAGACGTGAGCCACATGCTGCTTATTGAGCACTTGAAGTATGACCAGTCCAATTAAGATGGGCTGTAAGTGTATAATAATGGATTTTGAGACTCAGGATGAAAAAAGGAGTGCAAAATACCATATTAATGATTTTTATATTGGTTACATGTTGAAATGATATTTTGAATATATATGGGGTAATAAAGTTACTTGTTAATATGTGGCTATTAGAAAATTTAAAATTATTTGTGTCATTGTAATGTGGCCTACTTTATACTTCTGTTGGACTATGCTGGTCTAGACACTGTACATCTCATCTAGATATTTGAAAATCTGCAAGTGTTAATATGTCTTTCCATGGTCCTTATGGTGGAGTCCTCTCTTAGCAAACTCCTCCTGACCCCATCCATCAGGAGAAACATTCTCTATTCACCTCTAACACTCCCTACCATACTTATAGTGGAAACTCTCTTCATCACAGATCTCTCCCCCTAATCTCATGCTTGAAAGGGCAGCACTTTGGATGGCTCATGATATGTCAAATTCAATGTGTACTCATCAATTTTTATTCCCCCTTCTAGGGCTCCATTGCACTCTGCACTTCTCCCATCAAACTGCATACCACCTGCTAACTCTTACAGCTATGCATTTGCTCCTTTATTTACCCATCCATTATTTATTTTGAAGTACATCCTATGCATCAGACACTGAGTCAAGCATTTGGAATATAAAGTCAGACATGATAAAATGGGGTTCCCACACTTAAAAAATATACAACATAATGGGAGCAATAAACACAAATGGACACTGTGATAAGCAATGATTCACTTTGCTAATTAAATCCTTTAAGAGCCAACATTTTGGTTTCTTCCATCAGCTGACTGTACTTCTGCAGTCAATGACTATCTGTGGAAATTGGTAAAAGGAGAGATAAGTTTTGATCCATGATAGGTTAGGGAACAGATCTTGACAGCTCAAGGTTCTGGAACTTAGAACAATGGTCAGAGTAATTATGTGTATGATCTAAAGCTGCTGGCTCTACCCTCACTCCTGGGTCTGGAAGCCACAATTACTGGAACCAAGGGATAGACTGATCCATGGGGAAGTAAAGATTATCAGCCACACGGAAATAGGCTGCCCCGCACCAAATTCCATCTAGAAACCATCTTAAGTCATTTCTCATTTCCAAGTGAGATCCTTTCTTGGTGCAGTACAAAGAATCCAAGCCTTGGATTCCAAAGCTTCTATGAAGCTTTTTTGGCCTGAATTCAAATCCCTACTACTGGGTGTGTGTAGCCATGGGCAATTTCCCCATCTGTGAAATAGATAAGAAGAGGATTACAGAAAATAACATACTTGACAGTCATCCCCTCAAATTATTTTCAGACGTAGTCGTGGAAACAAGATAGGCCAGATTTTCAAGGCAGGTCTTAGTATCAAATATTTTGTGTCTTTGTCTCTATAATATACTTGATTCTTATAGTTTTCAAACTGTACATGCTGAATGTTGGGAAAGGGAGTTAAAAGATATGCTACAGGGAGTTCATTTGGATTTTGGTATTGCACAGAAGTCCAAAATGTGTGCAGATTTTTGGCGGTGTGCTTTCAGAAGGGCTCTTTTATTGCACAAGCACTATGAAGACCAGACATACACATTTACTAGCCCAGTGAGTGAATGAAAATCAAAAAAACAAAACAAAAAAAAAATAAAAAAACATACCAAACCCTCTGTGTTTTTCCAGGGGGAGGGTAAATTGACATGAAATCAAGTTTTGAAATTTAAAATTGTGATGTACATAGGTGAAGGTATTGCTGCTTATAATTTTCTTTGTTACCTCCCTCCTACCAGCTTTTCCTTCCCACAGATAGTTTTTTTCTCCTTATTTCCTGTATCTCCCTATTCATTTTGCTCATGAGTTGCTGGTTTTTCTTGCAAAAAGGCAGAGTACACTCGATTTGCTTTTAGAACATTTCCCATTTACTTACTCCGTTCATGAGTCATCAAGGTTATATTCATTTCAACTAGTGCAAAATTGTTTCTGGCAACACAATTTACAGAGAGACAGCAGTGAACAAATTTAGACCAATGGGAAAGCAGTGACTTTTTAAAAACACCAGCAAGGATGGAGCTTGAAATATTACATATACTGGCACCAAGTCAACTGTCAATTACCACCAAAGTGCATGAGTCTCCTTTTTCCTCTGACTTCCTCAAAACAGGGGAGAGAGAGTGGAAGGGCCTATTCCCTAATTCTCACCAGGACAGAAGAAACTGTCTTTGCTTTTATTCTGTGGTAAAGATTTCTGAGTGAACAGAAACAGATTTCTGAGTGAACAGAAACACTTTGTTAATCTAGCACTGGTGGATGGAAGGCAGAACAGTGTACCTACAGGAACTTTCCAGTTAAGTGAGACTTGTCACATAAAATGACAATACATTATTCATTCTAGCCATTTTGAGTAACAGACATAATTCTAATATGAATCCAGATCCAACTCTGTGCTATTTAATCTACTTAAACTTATTTTACTCAACCAGAAAGAGGGTTCATAAGACCTGTGATTTTAAGTACCTTTCAGTTCAATATAAAACCACTGTGCTAAGGCAAAGCAAATAGGCTCTGAGTCTGTGCTTATGAGTTTTTCCTAAGGGACCTGGCTGGAATGCAAGATTTGGCTTAGTGGAAGGTTCAAAGGCACTTCCCCCCTTGTAAGCCAGAGTACATAGTCTCTGAATCCTAGAATGTCATAGAAAAGCAGAGATCCAGTTTAAGTTCTAATATTAGAGATGAGAATATGGAGAGGCAGAGATAGAATATGACTCAGTCAAGATCATGCAGGGAGCCTTATCAGAGTCTGGGCTAGAACCCACTCTTAGCACTCCTGTACTGTTACCTTGGTCCATCCATCCATCCATCCATCCATCCATCCATCCACTCAACAAATGCTATTGAAAGCCTACTATGTGCCAGGAACTCTGCTAGGTGCTACATTGCAGTGGCGTTATAGGACAATGTAGCTGCCCTCATTCATCACAAATTTCTACATTAGGCAGTTCCACTTGGACTTTGTAAACATGGAAAGATGTCCCAGGTCATGCTGTAGAAATGAACTCTGACCCTAGAAGAGAGAAATTATTGTTAGAGAAATTGAGGAGGTGGTCAAGAGGACATTAATAAATAAGTCTGCTTGTACACTCAGGAGCCCCTTGGAGAGGGATGGTGGGAGATCTCATTTGACCCTAAGCCATATTCACTTTCTATTCCCCACATGTTGCATTCTTTTCTCTTGTGTGCCTTTGTCCATGGGATTCTTACAGCCTAGAACATTTTCCTTGCCACTGTCAAAATCTTCCAGTGAGAAGTAGAAAGAGTATGGCCTTTGGAGTCAGGCACATTTGGATTCTCAACCATTCTTCATCATGTATATGTTGCTTGGATCTGAGCAATTTACTCAGTAGCTCTGAACCTCAGCTCTTCATCTGATAAGACCTAATACTTTACTCATGGACTGTTGGGCAACTTAAATACTTACAAAGTGTCTAGCTTATGCTAAGCACCAAACAAATGTTTGTTTCCTTTTCAGTTTCCAAAAGAATTGCTTTTCAATAAAAGCAAGTTGACTTTTCAAGAAGAAAAATTGACATAGACTTCTGGAATTAACATTATTAATTTCCCATAAAACCTTCCACAGATATTTCAATGAGAATCAATGCCTCTTTCTACTTCAATAGCAAGTGCTTGTTCCTTTCATTGGCATTAATGTCATTCTGTCATGTAATATGTTCAGCAATTTGAACATCAATCTCCTACACTTGAAGACTCTTTTCCAAAGGCAGGAATGAGGTGAATTTTGTTTCATGTCCAAAACACAGTGTTGTGCTCACAAAGGCCATGTTCAGAGATTCATAATTATTCAACAAAGACATCATATGTTCTGCTACACTGATTATCATTTATGGTGGAATCCATGTGTTACCTTTTTTGTTCATTTCTATTTAAATTCTACTTAGTTAGCATACAGTATATTAGTTTCAGGTGTATAATGTGATTCAACCCTTGCATATATCCCCCCTCAGTGTTCATCACAAGTGCCCTTCTTTTTTTTTCTTTTTAAATTTTCTTAGAATTTTGCCATAGTCTAAGAAACTTCCTTTTTTTTTAAAAAAAATTTATTTATTTATGATAGTCACAGAGAAAGAGAGAGAGAAGCAGAGACACAGGCAGAGGGAGAAGCAGGCTCCATGCACCGGGAGCCCGATGTGGGATTCAATCCCGGGTTTCCAGGATCGCGCCCTGGGCCAAAGGCAGGCGCTAAACCGCTGCACCACCCAGTGATCCCCCCACAAGTGCCCCACAAGTGCCCTTCTTAATCCCCATGACCTATTTCACCCATCTCCAGCCCCCTCCCCTGTGATAACCATCAGTGTGTTCTCTGCAGTTAAGAGTCTCTTTCTTGATTTGCTTCTCTCTCTCTTTTTGTTGGTTGGAAGATGAATACAGAAGAGAAGAGAGTGTTACACGGCCGACAAAGGACTTCAGTTACTGAGCTGGTATGTAGAAATTGGGTGAAGAGTAGACTGTCATACATTGAATATTTCCTATGTACCAGTCACTGCACTAGGTGTTTTAAACATTAATTTTTTAGTCCAAAATATTTCCATAAGCAATTATTATCCCCATTTTAAAGACAAATAAACTGTGGTCTGGCAGTGTGGTAACTTGCTAGTGTCAGACATGGATGGGTAGCTTGCTGGAAAGTGTCAGGCAGCAGATGGTGCCAATCTAAACAGAGAAGGAAACAGTCTGAGCCTTCACTGTAGGCCACTTGCCTGCGCTTAGGCTACCTACTTAACCTGGGAAATTGTGAGAAAGAAGGAAGTGAATATTGTCCCAAGCCAGCCGTTGCCAAAATGCCACATCATTAGTCAAGCTAGGGTCTCCAAAATCTAGATCTGGGCCAAGTGAAGGAAGAACACCAGGTTGGCCTTGAACATGTTCATGGACTCTAATGTTCTTCGCAGTTCTTGGAAATCTTCCACCAACTGGGACTGAGAAATGAATATTCAGAGAAGGAACTAATTCCCTCAGGGAACACAAATGAACACAATGAATAATCTCTTTTATTCATACCTTAATTTAATGAATAAAAATTTATTGATATTAATATGTTTAATTGGGAAAAATTAAAAACATAAAACCATGAACAAACAAAAACTTTTAAAAAGGTTATGATAATATATTTTTTTTTCTGGAGAAGAGAAAGATGAGTAGTGATTTATAAACTGTCCTCAAACTGTTTTGGAACTCAGAATGGGTTATTTTTTTTTGAGGGGCGTGGTTTTTGTGTCTAACAGTTGCCTTTTATTTATTTAGTCCTTTATTTTTTAAAAAAATTATTTACTTGAGACAGAAGAGAGAGAGGGAGAGAAAGTGAGCACAAGTGGAAGGAGGGGCAGAGAGAGAGAGAGAGAGAGAGAGAGAGAGAGAGAGAGAGAGAAAGCAGGATCCCTGTGGAGCAGGGAACCCAATAACCCAATGCATGACTCCATTCCAGAACTCAGGGATTGTGACCTGAGATAAACTCAGATGCTTAACTGATTGAATCACCCAGGCATTTCTAACAGTTGCCTTTTAAACCATCAATATTGTTTTAGGTGTTGTTTGATCTTTGGATTATGCTTTGGGGAGCCACGTTGTCTAGATGGATCTGTGTTATTATCCTTAGGGGTACAGTTTACACAGAATTTTCTACATAATCAGCAGTTTAGTATGTGCGAAGGGCTCGTTCATTAAAGAGGATGAACATAGGAAAATACAGTTCACTTAGATTAACTTAAAGGATGACTTTCCTGTGAGCTGCTTGATGGAGCCCCAGAAGCAAGGCAGGATCTCTGGTGGCATTAGTGTGTGTCTGCTGCTGTGTGTGGGTCCTGGTCTGTGTCTGTGTAACATGTGTACGTGTGTGTGTAAGTACAAGGTTACGTTGGTTTACCAGCTTGCCGAGCAGACTGTAGAGTCAGTGCAAGTGCTGGGAAGAGCTGTCTTTTAGCTTAATGATTAATGGGTTTGAAACAAGGACAGGGGACACAGTGACCTGAGTATAAGAAAGAGAGCAGGATTGTTCAGATACATGAAAGGAGAGACATTTGCAGTGTGAACAAAATACAGGAAACAAACATTTTCATTTTGAAATTGCCTATATGCGCATATCTGAGTATATGTGTGTTTTACACACACACATATGAATATGTATATTTGTGTATCCATATAGATGTACTAAAGAAAATTTACAGCAGACTTTTACCCCCAGAGACCAATACTCCTTTAGATAATGAATGATTGTCTTACAGCTCTCAACCATTAGTGGGATTTTCTTTTTCTTTGAGAAAATTTTAGGAAAAACAAGCTTTGTGTCACCTTCCTTTTTTAAATCTAGAGCCTCTTTTTCTAAATAGTGGCGACATATCTGGATGTTTTTCAATTGCTGGTGCTACCATTGAGTTCATAACAATAGTATCTAAAATTTATTGAGCATTTACTATGTTCCAGACACAGTGCTAAGGACTTGAAGTGCCTTTAACTCTTTCCCTAATCCCCCAATATCTCATAGGAGGTTGGTGCTACGGTTGTTGCTATTTTACAAAGAGACAGAAACCAAGTCATGGAGAGTTTTGGTAACCTGTGGCAGGGCTGGGCTGTGAGTCCAAGCATGCAGCCTCAGAGCCCTTGCTGCCAAATACAGGGCTGTGTGTCCTGACACACAGCTGTGCAGGATGCAAGTGAACCTGAAGGGTGAGTATAAAGTGTTCATCTGAGGTCTGCACCAAATCAGTTCTGTGTTCTCAGTTTCTGCCTATTCCTTGGTGAGTTTGTTTCCTCATTTCTTTTTTAAAAAAGATTTTATTTATTTATTCATGAGAGACACAGAGAGAGGCAGAGACATAGGTAGATGTTAGAAGCAGGCTCCTTGCAGGGAGCCTGATGCAGGACTCGATCCCAGAACCCTGGGATCACACCCTGAGCTGAAGGCGGACGCTCAACCACTGAGCCACCCAGGCATCCCTATTTCCTCATTTCTTAAAGCAGAAACATTATCCTTATTATATCCTCCTCATAGTGATATGTAGACCAGTACTTGGTACAAATTATTTCTGAATTACACAGAATCTGAGCAGTTTTAACAAAAAAGTTGCAAAAAAAAAAAAGCTCAATTATATAGTTAAAATCCCTCTAAGCTTTAGGTAAAATCATCCCACTGAATGTTTAATCTTACAGAGACCCTGTCCTTTAAAAGACAGTATTGCAGGAAGCCAAAATATTAGAGAAAGAAAGAGTGACACCCTTCCTTGGGATTACCTAAGGGGTTGGGGCCAGAAAGAAGTAACTTGGAGTCCCAGTTCTTTGACACATCAACTGTGGAACTTCCAGAAAGTAATTTATTCCTCCTAGACTATTATTTCACCAAGTTTAAGAAGGGTTGTTGTTAGGATATATTCACATCTTTCATTCAGTAGCTATTTATGGAGTCCCTACTACATGTCTGATTCTATGCAGGTGGGTTCTTGAGGGCCCAAGGATAAGAAAAATACAGATATTCACTGCTCTTATGGAACTTACTTTTGCAAAGAACATAGATCCAGACATCTAACAGTTAAAGCAGCCACTGGAAAAAAATTTTATGTGTCCATTGCCTGACATGAAGTAGGTACTTAGAGACGTGGAATTAATTTGGTGCAGGACCGAAAATTTCATTCCTTTCTTACATAGACGTCTAAGGAGGATGACATTGCTTTGAAATATGCAGAATCTATTCATTCATGCTATTGCAGGCTCACCCAGGCATGACAGGCTGGGTCTCACTGAAAATGATCAGTTCTTGGATATATCTGGAAAGAGTCAACTGGCTCTTGTCCCCGTCCCTCCACATGCTCCTGTGAAGTCCTGAGACTTCACTCACTTTTTTGTTTCTCTCCTGGCTAGGCTCTTTTGGGGGGCAAGCTCTCCAATGAACAGTGACTTAAGGTACAATTTCACAATGTCAAAGTCCAAGTTCATGGCTCTGAAGACATCCTGTAAATTAGAGAGAATTGCTAGAGGCTTAGGAGGCACACACTTACCTACAGAATAATCCCCTCCCGGACCTCATCCTGTGCCCATCTTGGGAATCAGTAGACTCTGTAACAGAGGATTTCTTCTAACTCCAGGAGGGTATTTCAAGTTAAATAATCAAAACTACCCTTGGAAATCCTCTATGAAAGCCTCATGCTGGAGATCCACCTACTTAATGCACTGCTTCATGAGGCAAGCCCAACACTGCCAGGACATTCCTGAACATTGAAAGAGATCACTCTTTATCTTATTAAGCATCAGAAGAAGCAGTTGGCTTGAATTAATGAGCCATGATGACTCTTTAAAGCCCAACATCAGGTTTGGTGGACATTGCTCACACTACCTGAGGCATGCAGTAAGCACGGCTAATCATGAAAATCCCATTTCCCATCAAATCTCCCTCTTGGTTCTTGGCCAAAGCCAAGAGGAATGAGTCCTTTGGACTAAATTATTTCATAAAAGGACAGGTAAAGTTGATAATGGCAGTGTAGGACAAATGAACAAGAGAGCGTGGGAGCACAGTCCTGAGGTCTGGGCTGTCTAAAGTAGCACGCTCTTGGCACAGTTTGGCACTGAAGGGGTCTCATCACATTTTCTAAAAAAAAAAAAATGTTTGGACAATCTCTACAAGGGCTTGTGACAGCCAGGCATATAATAGAGGTGACCAACTGTGTTTTTTCCCATCGTGTCAAACAGCACCCTATAGAGGCTATGAGAAGCAGTGGTGGTTCCTATATCCTGCTTATATTTGGAAGTAAGAGATGTTCTCTTACATCCCAGGGATTTAAACAGTTTTTGGGGAAGGAGGATCCTCCAAGAGGTAGATGCTAGACTTTCTGCTATTGTGGCTTTGGGGACACATAGGGTCTCTAGATTCAATGATGTAAAAAGGGCTTTGTATTTTCTAGAACCAGTCCAGGCTCTACTGTCCATTCCGCTTCTGTACACTTCCTCTGACTCCCTTGGGAAATGCTACACTATATGATCTCAAAGGTATTTTTTAACTGTCACATTCTACAAGTCTAAAACTTAATTCCCCCAACCAGGAAGAGAGCCATTCAGTGATTAAGGTGATTAAAGTATTTTGGGATTATCCAGTGAAAAATCATTCTACTTGTTTTACAGGAGCAGATTAGGATGGAAACATTCTAATGGATCAAGGTAAGTGTGTAGGAGAAAGGTAAGCCATTGAAATTTTACTTTACTTTAAGCAGTCATGCAGAGTCCTAGAACAATGAGCCAACAATAATGTTTTTCTGAGCTCATTGTTTTTTTTCTGATTCCCAGCAAGATTTTCAGGCAATACTGTGATAACAGAACCTGAAGACCTACAGATCTTTCCAGAATAGTAGGCATTGTCCTGCTATGTAGACTCTTTTCATTGTTCTGTTGAGTAGTACAACAAAGGAGTTTAGGCAGTCTTAGGGTATTTAAAAGAATTTCCTAATAGAAGCTGGATATTGTGTAAGTCATGAAGTTCTCTATTTGAAAGACCTGTAAAAATAGGCTATGTTATTAACACTCTTGAGCAAATATAATCCTGCTAAAGGAAGGAGAGAGGGTAAAAGGATGGGGAGGGGGATAGTGCCAACATCTGTTGCATGTATCCTATGTGCAAGGCACTCTATGGGACAATTCATAGTCAACACCTCAGTTCTGCGAGGTTCCCTTGCTTCTGTCGTAAACATAAAGATACCAAATCTCTCAGAGGAGAGAAACATCTCCAAAATGCCACAGTAAATAGGTAAATAATAGAGCCAGGATTTGAACTAGAAGCTTTGTGACTTTAAAGCCATGAAGCTGTAATAGTTTATTCTAGCCTTAACATGTAGAATTCTTTTTCTGAAAGGCCTCTCAAGAGATAAATGATGCCAGATTGTTTAGGAATGATGCTAAAATCAGTATGTACCTGCTGGGCAGATAGTGACGTCGTCTCTCCACATTAGATTTTAATCCCCTGAATCACTGCCTCTGGCTCCAACCTACCTCTCCAGACTTACCAGTCACCATTACCCTTCATGAACCATCTTGTCCACCAGACCTCTCCCCATTCAATAAATACTCCATGTCTCTGTTGTTCTGAAGCTTTGTACATCTGTTTCTTTGCCTTGACTGCCTTCCTTCATTTTCTCTCTATAAAAATGCCTCACCCTTCCATATTCAGATCAAATATTGCCTCTCCTCTCCCTAGGAAAGTTATTTATGATCTCTGGGCTCCCACAGCTCATATAACTTTTGAAATTACATTGTAACGAAACTGTGTACTTATTCCTTCTCTCACGGTATTTGTGTTTTTCTTTTTTTTCATTGAAGTATACTTGACATATAAAATTAGTTATAGGTGTACAATAGAATGATTTGATATTTGTATGCATTGCAAAATGATCACCATAATAAGTCTAGTTAACATCTGTCACCTTAGTTACCAAAATTTTTTTCTTGTGATGATAGCTTTTAAGATTTAATCTCTCAGAAATTTTCAAATGTAAAATATGGTGTTGTTGACTATAGTCACCATGCTATATATTACATCCCCATGATTTATTTATTGTAACTGGAAGTTTGTACTTTTGAACCCTTTCACCCTTTTCTCCAACCCCATACTTCCTGTCTCTGGTAACTGCCAATCTGTTTTTTTTTTTTTTTTGTATCTATGAGTTTGATTATTTGTTTTCTTTTTTAGATTCCACATATAAATGAGATCATAAGGTATTTGTCTTTCTCTGTCTGATGTATTTCATTTAGTATAATGTCTTCAAGGTCCATCCATGTTGTTGTAAATGGAAAGATTTCATTCTTTTTTTAATGGCTGAGTAGTATATCACATTTTCTTTATTCATTCATCTGTCACTGGAGACTTAAGTTGTTCCTATGTCTTGGCAATTGTATGTAATACTGTTATGAGCTTAGGGGAGCAGATATCTTTTTGAATTAGTGTTTTCATTTTCTTCAGATAAATACTCACAGTGGAATTGCTAGATCATGCAATAGTCCTATTTTTAATTTTTTGAGGAGCCTTTATACTATTTTCCAGAGTGGCTGCACAAATTACATTCCTACCAATAAAGTACAAGTGTTCCCTTTTCTTCACATTTTCACCAACACTTGTTATTTCTTGTCTTTTGACAATAACCATTCTAACAGGAGTGAGGTGATCTTTCATTGTGGTTTTAATTTGTATTTCCCCGATGATTCAGGTTTTATGTTCATCTTTAATCCATTTTTAATTTTTGTGTATGGTGCAAGATGGTGGTTCAGTTTCATTCATTTGCATGTGACTGTCCAGTTTATCCCAACACCATTTTATTGAAGAGACTATCCTTTCCCCAAATTCTTGGATTCTTTGTCATAATTAATTGTCCATATACGTCTGAGTTTATTGCCAGGTTCTCTATTCTGTTTCATTACAATGTGTCTGTTTTTTTTTTTTTTGCCAATACCATACAGTTTTTATTACTATAGCTTAGTAATATGTATTGAAATCAGGGAGCTGAGCTCCAGGCCCAGTTCTCTCTCTCTCTCTCTCCACTCTTCCTCGAGCTTTGTTATTTCTCAAGATTGCTTTGGCTATTTGGGGTCTTTTCTGGTTCCATAGAAAATTTAGGATTCTATTTCTATAAAAAATATCATTGTAATTCTGATAGAGATTGCATTGAACCTGTAGATTGCACTGGGTAGTAGAGACATTTTAACAATATTAATTTTTCCAACCCATGAGGACATAATATCCTTCCATTTATTTGTATCTTCTTCAATTTATTTCATTAATGTCTTGTAGTTTCCAGTGTGTGGATATTTCACCTTTTGGGGTAAATGTATTCCTAAGTATTTTAGAGTTTTTTTTAAATTTTTTTATTTTAGAGTTTTTGAAGACTAAGGCCATGTACTATTGATACCTACTGTTTCACTCTGCCTGGAATATGGCATGTGATCAATGGATGCTTGATAAATCAGGGCAAGGATGAATGAAAAGGTTAATATAAAATTTTTCTAACGAGAAAGTTGGGAGCATTCAATAGAGTTGAGCTCAGAGGATACAAGTCTTAATAACTACCATCTTTTTCTTACCCAGAATTTCCCTTTTTCATCTGTAGCCTTTTGACTCCTTTCTCAACCACAATCCCTACTCCTTAATCCATTCATAAATTTGTACCAATACTCATCCAAGCGCTATTTCCAAAACAGTAGCAACAGAGGAAAGATATGACTATTACTTTGCTTTCACAAATAGCTTAGACATCCTACTAAATTTTTGCTATTATTTGATGGGGGATGGAGAAATGTGCTTTACTGTAAAAGCAGTATGATCTTTACAGGAAGAGAAGAGTATGGAAAATCAGAGGCCTGAGACAGTCTTGCCTTTACAAACTTAAGTACTGTTGAGAGGTTGTGCCCTGCACAAAGGCACCCAGCCAAGAGCGAATGTATGGGCTGAAATCCAGTAAGAATTCTGTTTGCCAAATCTTGTGCTGCAATCAGCCAAGAAGTGTTCCATCCTAATTCACATTAAGGTACAGTGCACAGGACAGCAGCAGAGTAAGCTGCTTTATATTGGGTAAATTACTTAATTTCTCCAGCCTCAGTTTTTTTTTCCTAAATGTGGATAATATGCCATCTATCCTGTCCAATGGGTTAATTAATTTCTTTACTCATTCTAAAACCTTATTGAGGATCTAGCTTAGTGGCTAAGACCTTAGGCTTTGGAAATCAGACCAAATAAATAAATCATTAAGTGGCCGCATTTAAAAAATATTATATTTTGTTTAACTGAGGTTAAATGTTGAAATTTCCCAAAATTCAGGAAAGAAACACCAATAGAGAATGAATGAATGTGTGTGTGTGTGTGTTTGTATACACAGTCACAAAACAAGATAATAAGAACATGGAATTTGATTTACTCACCTAGAAAACCTCACCAGAATAGTCAACATCCAACCACATACTCAATTCCCAAATCTTTGGGTCATTTCTCTTATGCTTACCCTTCTCAGGTCTCATGTGCTCCAAGTCTAGAACAAGTGGCTAGAACAAGTGTCTTCATATTTTGGGTAGAGCATGAGATCTGAATAGGTCAGTTTGTAAAGAGAATTTGGTCTTTGCCCTTATCCTGGAAGACATCCTTTTTGGAATGGAGAAGATTCACTTGAAGTCACCCAGATTCCCTTTCACCCAAAGGAATAAGCAGATGTTAATCTTTTTCCACTGCAATTCATTCTATTGTTTGAGAACTTTCATAATTTGAAAGCTTTCCCTATACCAAGATTTTTTTTTTCTGTGATGCTTTCTGCTGAGCTCCAGCCCCAGTTCTCTCTTTTTCCAATCTTACTCCCAAATCTGCTCACCCTCCTGGCTTCCTTATCCTGTAATGGATATAGCCACCTAGTTCCTTATGCTGCATATCCACAAGTCAGCCAGGCTGTTTCTTCCTGATTATTCCACTAGTCAATCACCACATATTATAGATTATGTCTCTTACACATCCTTGGCACCCACCTTCTCTTTTCCATTTCTAGAGTCAATGCCTTATTTAGGTCTTCAACATTTTCTCTGGTCTTCCTCCTTCATTTTGGCTTAGTCTTCTTCAGTTTAGCCTTCTTCACTTTCTACATAAGGAGAAAGTGTCTCCTTATGGCCTCTCTTCACCTATTAGCACCTCAGCACCACTTTATTTCTACCTCTCCACCTGTTTTTCTACTTGAACCATTATTTCAGTGAGAACCAGATTATTTAAGAAATTCTGACAACCCAGAGAAGATGCAACTATTACTGATTATTGCTTTCCTTTCATCAATGGCTTAGAACCTGGTTGGTTTTGTTGTGATGGTTGGAGGTGGGCAGGGATGCTGTGCTAAGGCCGTGTCACTATGTGTAATGGAAGAAGAGAAAGAAGAGGGAAGACATAGCTCAGCACTCAAGACCCTTTCTCTTCCTCTCCTTTGTCTTTTCTCTTTATCTACCTCTCCTCTCCAGCCCCTCCTCCTCATGCTGTGAAAGTCACTGATGCTAATGGAGCCCATACTCTGTGCCAGTATTGTGCTAAGTGAAGAAAGAGGCTAAGCTGAGATGCCCATTCTGGCTAGGTGTTTAGTCCTGATGTGAATCCTGTTATCACTCTACCTCTGTGAAAATCTTGCCTCCTCCTGCCCCATCTTCCCCTCCGTTGACTCCATAGAACCCTTTTGGAGTTGCACACAATGCTCCTGTCATCCACGTGGTAGTCCTCCAAATAGCTGAAATGGACTTCTGTATTTCCTCTAATTTTTTGTCATCCCTTCCCTGTCATATTGGCCTTTTATCCACACAAGAAAGAACTAGAGTTTTTCAGTGTCCTTCTTAGAGTGTGGCTGTCCAGAGATAAGGAGGATACTTAACTTTTTTGTTGTTGTTGACCTGGACATGCTGCTCATGTGCATGCATCACAAGATTGCATTTGTTCCTTTTCTACTTTTGCCTTACATAAAACTTGTGGCCAAGTAGTGTTTCATGTCTTGCCTTCAAATGCTTTGTTAGCCTCATTTCAAAAATTGTAAAATAGCCCATCATATGGATATATTATTAACTATATAATCAATCCTTCTTAGACTTACAGGTTGTTCTTGGCTTTTCCCCAGTGAACTTTTCTCAGGTAAGAAGACTAGACCTAGACTGTAATTTTAGCACCGCATTGTTAGTTTTTTTTTTAAGGATTTATTTATCCATTTTTTTGGAAGGGGGAGGGTAGAGGGAGAGGAAGAGAGAGTCCTAAGAGACTCCCTGCTGAATGTGGAGCCCAACTTGGGGCTTGATTCCATGATCCTGAGATCACAACCTGAGCCAAAACCAAGAGTCCAGTGCTCAACCAACTGCACTGCCCAGGTGCCACACTGTGTCATTAGTTTTAAATCGGATAGTTTGCAAACAGTAAGATACACATATGTACAATAACAGGAGCTGATGTACCCATTTTGTTTCATGGACTTATTTGTCTGGTCTTTTCTTTGGAGAAAATTACAGCCCATATCAGAAGAACTAAGTAATAATAAAACACAAGCACTGCCATTTTTTCAGTATTTAATCTGTGCCAATCACCTTAGGCACTGTAGACTTTCACAAGGCGAAGATGAAAGTATTATTACCTTTACTTTCTAGATAAGGGAGCCGATGTTCCAAGAACTTCAACAGCTCCTCAAGACATTGTTAATAAGTAGTAGAGCTCAGATACAAGCCAGGCCTGTGTTGTTCCCAAACCTGTACTTTTAATCTTAGGCTAGACTCTTAACAAGGGTTTTAGAATGGCTGACTACATGAATGAATGAGTGAATGATCCTACAAGAAAGGCTATCATTATTCACCCTTTATGAGGAGAATGGAAGGTTGGAGAAGAGTTTCCATATAAATAAAAGTATCCCTCTCTGGGCGCCTTTGGGTCCAGGGCCAGCACACAGAGACTATACTTTCTTTGGTCCAGAGTTGCCTTTCAGGGCACACCCTGCAAACACCTCTGAAGTTGTAGAGTAAGCATCTGGCTGTATGTTCTGCCCTCTTTCACTAGAGAGCATCGTGCTTCTACACCATGGGCCCCCTCTGATCCCAATCAGATGACACCAAATAGAATCAGAATTTCTAAACTGGTGGTGAACAGGAAATAATCACCCCATCCCTGAAGTAAGGATGCTAGTGAGATTGATAATAGGTACAATTTAGTGAAATTTTATTAAGTGTCTGGCATTGTGCTAAACACTTCACAAGCATTCATCCCATTTACCATAAACCAGTCAGATGAGTAAGGTCATTCTCATTTTACAAATCATGAAGCAGAGGCTAGGAGCAATTTCAGTAACTTTCCCACCTTTACATAACCAGTTTCAAAGTTCAGGCTCCTTGAATTCTGAGCAGCAATGGAATATTTATTGCACTTCTCAGAATTCTTCTGGAGCCTCCCATCCTTCCCAAGCCATCTTCGTTTGGAAGAATCTTTTCTCCTAACATTTTTAGATTTATTTATCTAAAGTCTAAGGTACATGGCTTACCATGCTCAGGATTTTCATTCTTAATATATGAATTCTAAGGTGGCATGGGTATTCTCCCTAAAGTTCTGATGGTTTCCATCTTATTCCTCAATCCTTCCTTGTTGGATAGAGTTGGATGCAGAATCATGGTCTTTTCCTAACTTTTGGGAGATCATATCATCAGCAAATTTCAGATTTATCAGCTCAGCTATTCAGGCTGAGTGAGTTTGTCAGTTATTTCCAGGGTTATGGAAGGCCCACATTTTTGCCAACACATCATCTGAGCTGATCCTATGATTTGGATTAAAAAAGCATCATCCATAATTGTAGGTTTGCATTATTGTTATTAACATTTTGATACCTATTAGATGAATCGCTGTCTGTCTTTTATACACCCCATTTATAGGAGTCTGAGAAATTTCTACTTGGTCACAGACACTTTTTCCCCAGATTTTACTCACCCATTTTTAACTTTCTTCTTAAAAGACAGTGACAGATGGTAGCCACACTTGTGGGTGAGCATAACATAATATATAGAGTTGTTGAACCACTATGTTGTACACCTGAAACTAATGTAACACTGTGTCAACTATTCTCAAAAAAAAAAAAAAAGCAACATAGACAATGACTCTAATTCAAAACAGAACAAAGCAAAATCCAAGATACTCAACAGCATCCATGGTCAACATCTGAGCTCATCTCAAAGCAGGAGGCTTAATTTGCTTTCAGGTTCTTGCTGGATAGGAGTCCTGAAAAAATTGGTTTGGGAGGAGATGAGCAATTGTGGAGTTTGAGCACATACTCAAAATGCTTTTGGGAAGAAAGCCAAGTCCCAGCCACCCAGCACCTGGAAGAGAGAGGACAGAGCTCTGAGTTCCTTACGGTGGCATCTTGGCCAGCATAGTGGTTGAGGACCTGGTGCCCACCTGGATTCCTGTTGGCTCAGCTGGTAACATTGTAGACCTTGCAATTGATCACCAGCCACTGATTACCTTCCTGATTGTGTCTCTGGATCTCCTGCCAGCTGTACGTGTTGAAGCTTTTTCTGGGCATGTCACATTGCCCATTTGCCTCCTGTTTTACAGAGTCCTCACCTCTTCCCATTTCCTTGATGCTTATCCCCTAGATACGGCTGACTCTTCCCTAAAGGCTCCTATTCTCTGCATGCTTGTCTTTAAGTTTCATTGTCACTGTATCCCTGAAATTTCTGGATTGACCGATAATAAAATGACTCTTTTCCTTCCTTCTTATTTCACTGTAGTATGATGCCTGCCCAGAAAACTTCTTTTTTAGCCTAGTTACCTCTTCACACACTTGACAGCAAACATATCCCCAGCTTCTCAATTCTCTGTCTGTCCTGAATCTTTTCTGCCTGATAGAGGCAGGATCACTTTTTTTTCCCTGGGAGATGACACTAACTTTCTCTCTTCCCTTCTCCTTTCTCTGCTGGCAGGTGTCTTAGCAGCATCCCCCTTCAACATTAAATGTCTCTTAGGAAAGAGCCTGGGCCAATCACAGTAGCTCCAAAAGTTGTGGCCTGCCCCAGGGTGGGAGGGTGGGGGCAAGGCCCAGGACACAGGGCTGTCCTACACTGCTACCCCATGGGGTTGGGTTCATGAGCTCTCTAGTGTGCCTGTAGATGGAGACATTTAGGTTTGTTAATTCCACATGGGAGCAAAAGCTTTCAAAATCTCCAGGATGACACAAATGCTTGGTGGACTTGGGAAGTATTTGTGACAGCTGTTATTTCTCTCTAGCGTTTTCAAAACTTTTCTTTTCTTTTTTTTAAAGGTTTTATTTATTTATTCATGAGAGACACACAGAGAGAGGCAGAAACACAGGCAGAGGGAGAAGCAGGCTCCTCACCGGGAGCCTGATGCAGGACTTGATCCCAGGACCCTGGGATCACACCCTGAGCTAGCTGAAGGCAGGTGCTCAACTGCTGAGCCACCCAGGCTTCCCATAAAACTTCTTTTTTAAACAACCATTTTTGAAAGAATGGTTTAAGCTTACCAAAAAAGCCAATGGGCAGAAAACTAGTTTTTCGCTTTTTCTCCTTGAAAGCTGTCCAAATCTGTTGCACTCCTAAAGCGAACAGCAGCTGATGTTTGCCAGAACGCATGATGGTTTACCTTGCCACGTGCTATAACTGATTTAATCCTCATATCAATCTTTTGAGGGAGGTACTATTAGTGTTCTATTTTCCAGGTAAGAAAACATGAGCTGAAGACCTCAGGGAACATGCCAGAAGCACTTCGGTGACAAGTAAATTGGTGTAGGAATCCAGACTTTCTGATTCCAGATTCCTGACTTTTTCCCCTGTGTTCTCCAAACCTAAGCTCTAGACATATATGATAATAACTTGACTCAGTGGTTTAGAAATGAGGCATAAGGAGAGCTTCTGGTGTAGTGTACTGGCGATGGTGAGGGGGAAGGGCCTTCATTTCAAGAGAAGAAGCAGCATGAAATAATAGAAAACATCCATTCTCATATTTGGAGATCAGTCCTAAGTAAATCATCAGCCCAAGATTTATATACTAAGGGTTTTTTCCTAGTACTATTATAATTTTTAAAATTCAGGGGTGGTCTAATGTCCAGCAATAAGGAAGAAGGCTGATGAACTATGTATATGTTGAATATTCTATAGAATATTCTATAGAATATATCTTTTTTAAAAGATAGATTTATTTATTTATTTATTTATTTATTTACTTATTTATTTATTTATGAGACAGACAGAGAGAGAGAGAGAGGCAGAGACACAGGCAGAGAAGCAGGCTCCATGCCGGGAGCCCGACGTGGGACTCGATCCCGGGTCTCCAGGATCACGCCCTGGGCCAAAGGCAGGTGCCAAACCTCTGAGTCACCCAGGGATCCCCTCTATAGAATATATCTATAAATATCTATAGAAATTTTAAAAAGAAGTTTTAGGGGGATCCCTGGGTGGCGCAGCGGTTTAGCGCCTGCCTTTGGCCCAGAGAGCGATCCTGGAAACCCGGGATCGAATCCCACATCGGGCTCCCGGTGCATGGAGCCTGCTTCTCCCTCTGCCTGTGTCTCTGCCTCTCTCTCTCTCTCTCTGTGACTATCATAAAGAAATAAAAATTTTAAAAAAAGAAGTTTTAGTGGAATTTTTAAGTGCATGGGCTCATGTATACAATATAATGAAAAAATCAGTCAATAAAATTCTGTTACTGAATAGTATGTGATTGGAAGCAAAAATGTTAAAATATTGCTATTGGTTTGGATTATGGTGATATTGAAACATTTTCTTTTCTTTATTTATTTATTTTTATTTTATTTTATTTATTTTTTTCTCATCTTTATTTTTAATAGTATTTTTAGAAAAAGCAGAGTTTTTTTTTTAATAAGGATCCAAGAAAAAAATGTATAAAGCATGAATTTTGGAGCTAGATGAATCTGTAATCATATTTCTGCTTACCATTTATTAGCTGTAGGGCATCATGCAAATCACCTTACTTCTCTGGGTTTTAGTTTTCCCATCTATAAAATGAAAAAAAGCACTATTCTCAGGATTACATTGAATTAACATAGAGACTGTGGTGTTTACAGAACCCACCAATAGTTTCCATGATCTCTACATGGAAGTTTCATAAATCCAACATATATATACTTGGTATTTGTAGGTTATACACATACATTTGGGCTACCTGCAGAATTTCAGTATAATGGAGGTTTGAGGACAACAATCTGGCTGGAAATTTGTTGGGGGCAGGTAAACTGCCTGCCTAAGGGTGTAGGTTGGTCCTTTATGTAAGCTTGAGATAAAGTCATTTTGCTGTACTATGCAATGCAAGCACACTGGTGGGAAGTGTGGGTGTGTGTTGGGGGAGATAATCAAAGACTTTCAAACCATCCCTCCATTGGTGTTGCATTGGAAACACTTGGCGCATAGCAGGACCTCTGTAATCATTAGTTTCTTGTCTGTACTTGCTTGGATATTGAGTCTAGCTACTCGTTCCTTTAAACCTTCTGTACTTGTTCGTTTTGGAGGCAGGGGGGCGGCTTATAACACCGGAAATAAGAACCCTTGGATCCAGAAATATCTAAGCTGAGTATTCTTGCACAAGATTCTTATGATCTCTGTGTGTAGGTTTTCTTACTCTACAAAGTGGGATGAACGAAAACCATACTTATGAATTTGTAAAGAAGATTAAATTATATTATATATTGGAAGAAGCTAGTTTAGTGTCTAACACCTAGACCTGCTCAATAAACGTAGCAGTTGCTATTACTGTCATTGCACCAGTTTTATCTTTGCTTTTGAAGCAAAGGCCTGTGTCTGGGCCTCACTTCGTATTATTTGTGGCTTTTTTTTTTTAAAGATTTAATTTATTTATTTATGAGAGACACAAAGGAGAGGCAGAGAAACAGGCAGAGGGAGAAGCAAGCTCCTTGCAGAGAGCCTGATGTGGAACTCGATCCCAGGACCCCAGGATCATGACCTGAGCCAAAGGCAGATGCTCAACCACTGAGGCCCCCCTGTTCCCGGCCATTTTAGTGTTGTCATTAAAATGACCACCATTGTTAAGGCCAGGAGAAGAACCACTGGTATCTGACTATGGAAGGTGAGGCATTCTGGATTCTACGTCTTTCCACCCCCAAAACAAAGGACCCTACATCTGAGACTTTCCAGGGAAGGATTTCTGTCCTATTTTCTCTTAGGATGGACTGGCATTCAGTGGGCTCCATTTTTGTTTTACTCAATTCTGCAGAAGAAAAGAGAGAGCAGGAGAGAAGGAAAGTGACAGAAGAAATGATAAATGTGAATGAAATGAGACCAAACCCCGGAGGAAGCAGATAAGAAAGAAAGGAGTGGTATGGAGTAGAGAAAGGAGGCACTTCTGACAGTCCCCGACTCCTGCAAGCCTTGCCCCTTCATTGGGACTGTTTCCTTATTTGTAACATGAGATGTTAAAATTGATGGCCAGTGGCAACCCTTCAAGTTTAACTGTGTACAAAAAGAGAGAGAAACTGTTCTTACTTCATTTATAGGAAAGTGTAACGACTGGTTTCTGAGTAGTTTGTGTGTCAACAGTGCTAAGATTGTTGCTGGCCCTCTCTAGAAGGACAGGGGACAGTTTAGAATGATTTCTCATACTGGTCTTGTCACATAGGGAGAGCACAGGAGCCTTTGCTAAGTGGGGGCCAGAACCTTTCTATTATTTTTAAAGATAGTATTTATTTATTTATTTATTTGAGAGAGAGAGAGAGAGAGAGAGAGAGAGAGAGAGAGAGAGAGAGAGAAGCATGAGCAGAAAGACGGAGAAGCAGATGCTCTGCTGAGCAGGGAACCTGATGTGGGGCTTGATTCCAGGACCCTGAGACCGTGACCTGAGCTGAAGCAGATGCTTAACCTTAACCCACTGAGCTGCCCAGGTGCCCCAGAACCTTTTCAAATAGGGTAATAGAGCATGGCTTGGTTCCTGCTTTATGTACAAGATGTTTGGAAGGCTGAGAAAGTACTGGTAATGGAGGTTTTTCTTGCAAAAGGCCTCAGTACACTTGGTTTCCATCACACACTCCTTTTCAGAATGGATGCAAGTCGATCAGAATATGTGCGTATGTGGCTGTGTGTCATATCTTCCCCAGACTTGGAGAGGCTTGTCCCAGCCTTATAGAGAGCGATCCCTCCTCAAGGATTGTCTTCGTCATCATGTTCTAATTTCTTTGGGGGGAAAATGAAATAAATGCCTTCCTCAGAGGTAATGCTGAGGATAGTTCTGATTACAAAAAGGTGTGTGTTCCCCAAGATTTCCTTGAAGGATATGATTCTTTTTGAAAAGCTAGCATCTAAAAAAAAAAAAAAGCTAGCATCTTTTACCAGGGGAAGGTGAATCATTCAGGTATTTACAGATCCATCCACTGAGCCTATATCGAGGAGACTCTGTGGGCTGGCATTGCCTCTAGGCTTCTCTGGCATCTTTAAAAACAGTATGAGTCTTCTTGACATCATTACACCATATGAGATCAGAGTAGGGGTTATTATGACTTGAATGTATACTTTCAATCACTTGGGGGACTCAAGGCATGTCCTGGGTCAGGCAGGTTAGATGAGTACAAAACCTTCTGAATCCAGGTGCCCCCACCTCTCAGCCTGGAACTGTCAGATGCTTATGGAAGTTCTTCCTGCCATCAAGGACTTTCTTGCCTTTACATAACGCATTGAAGATTTACAGACAATTTAATTATTTTCTTGTTGCCATGCTAGATAACCTGGAAATAAGGAATGAACACAGCTTCCTTTTGTCCGTATGGAGAGCTGCTAAAAATAAAACAACTGAACAAAATGCACTTCTCCCCTCAACCCCCAAGCATTTAGTTTCTTTGCAGAGTCAGACTTCTAGGTTTCAAAATCCAAGACTAATGCTTCTAGCCCTGTGAACCTGGACAAATGCCTTCACTTTCCTCACTTTCCTCACTTGTAAAATAGGTATAATGCTAATAATACTGAAAACCTTACAGATTTTCTTTTGTGAAGATTAAATGTGCTAATTCATGTAAAATGCTGAAGACAAAGCTTGGCTTGTATTAAGTACTCTATATAAACAGTAGCTTCTTGGATTCTCTTATCTTTGAGTCAGCATGTTATTCAATCACGGCAAATATTTAATGAGTACTTGCGATTACTGGATATGCTGTCTTTACAAGAATTTTTTTCTCTCTTTGTAAAACATTTTATTTGTTTATTCATGGAAGACATACAAAGAGAAGCTGACACAAGAGGAGAGAGAAGCAGGCTCCCTGTGGGGATCCCAATGCAAGACTTGATTCCCAGGACCTCAGGATCATGCCCTTAGCCAAAGGCAGATGCTTAACTGCTGAACCCAGGCAGCCTGAATTCTGTTCTCTTAAAGGAAGTGGGAAAATAGTTAAATAGGCAGAGAAAGAGACAAAGATGTATCAGTGCAGCAACTGAAGTAGTGACACAGAATATCAAAGTATAAATTACAGACTGAAGAAGCAGGCTGAGGGTTCCTCCTTACACTGTCAACCAACCTTCTACCACTGGAATCTCTTCTCCAGGCTCCTTGTCTCCTTTTAAGTCAATCAGTAAACATTCTTCAGCTCTGCAATGTCATAAACTAACACAAAAGGGCCACCTTATGCACAATCTTATGGTGTAATGTCCTCAAAACAAAAGCATGGTCTTTTAGGTGAAAAATGAAAACCATTTTTTAAAGAAATTCTACAACAGGCGCTAATGCCACTTGTTGGTCCTGAGGACTCAAACTCTTTAAGGGAGAAAGAGACATTTGTTTGAAAACACCACAGAAAGCGAGAAAGCTCCGGTCTTAGCAGAACTAATCATGCCTCTTTTTGGCTGCTTTCTTCTTAAAAGTAGAGCACTTCTATTGACATTATTTATTGTCTTCAAACCACAATTTCTATCCTTGCTACATTGGGTGTAATGATACCCAGTCTGCCTTTTTAAAAAAGTGTTATGAGGTTCAAAAGTGATAGTGAAGATGGAATGAGGTTTTTAATGCAGAAACTTGTGATTACAAGATTTTTTAATTTTCCACAAGATCTATTTCAACTGGATCCATCGTAGCACAGAGAAAAATGAAACCTTTTTTATTAACCATAATATCATGCAGCCTGTTGGACTAACTGTAGGGGATTCAATTCTTCTGATGACTTGCTATGATTGGTTGCTATCTAGCTACCTATCTGTTTATAAAGTGCTTTGAGCTCCTGGAAGACTCACATTATATGAGTGCATGTGAGTGTAGCTGTTATGATCACCTGCAATCTCACTTTCCACAGGGGTTCATTTGGTGTGGGGAACGCCCTGGTTCTGTGAATGGAGTGACTGTAGGAAATGCACACCAGTTTTCCCAGGACAACTGTTCTGAAGCTCTTTATCATTTCAACAGGTTGTTTGAAAAACATCCTAATTAGCTTCTGGTGTTTTGGCTTTGAAGAGTCTCATTGTCTCCAAGCTGATATTCTAGTCACAGACACTCCCAGGACCCAACTGGTCTCCTGTTAGTTGGAGTTTGGCTGGCTCTGATCCTGCCAAGAACTGGATTCTGGTGCAGCAGCATGGCCTTCCCTTCTCATAGATTTCCTTGTGGTCTCAGCTGCTGCGAATCTCATGGGGAGAAAGGAGAAAGGAGAAAGGTGATGGTTACTGAGATGGGAAACATGAACATCCATGAACGCGTGTTCCATCAGTCAAGGAAGGGACAGGGAAGGATGTATCTGGGGATTAAATTCTAAAGTCTGGGGTGAGGGAGCAGGACTTTTCCTGTTTGGTTAGTCACCCTATTTGTAGGGTTCAGCCTAGTAGTACCTCCTCACCAAATATTTTGTAAACATATGAATAAATGCATGAATCTCCAACCAGGAGAATGGACTGAGTTTCAGGTTGCCAGGGCATTTAGCTGGCCTCTTAGCCACATCATTTGTAGAGAAGAATGCATGACTGAAGAGACATTCATTAAGCATCTGCGTGTATCTGTATATTTACCTCCCTCGTTTTACTTACCGCCTGGGGTGGGGAGGAAGGGAAGTGCTATTAACTCTATTTCTCAGGCGGGAGAAAGTATGTCTTTTTAGGTGAAGAGAACACTAGCATTGTGTTTCATCAAGATCTTGATGATGCTTCCCCTAAGTCCATGTGTATAAGTTTGTGTGTGTGTGTGTGTGTGTGTGTGTGTGTGTGTGTGAGCCACAGGGAAAAGGAAGATTTGACCTGCCAGAGCAAATTGCTCTGCAGGCAAAATCTAGACATGTGTCTTCGTGTGTGGACATAGGAATCCACTACAGTGATTTATATGATATGTGAGTAGAGGAGCCTCTGGAGGTGCTTTGAAAATATATATTAAAATAATTTTATGGGTTATTTTGAATTCAAGCATTTCCCCCCTTACATTCAGTACCACTATTATATGTCTTGAACATAGCGTTAGGAACTTACTAATGGAGATACAGACTATGCATCACATCAGAATAATTCCTATAAAGGAATTAAAGTGGCAAAATTAAACATTCTGACAAAATGGAACATGATGGCTATGTGAAAGAGTTATGTAAACTTCAAAAATAATGTGGATGATCACAGTGGGATTTTATTGATCAGTGATCATTGCATCCTTTGTTTTTTTTTAAGATATTTTTTGGGGTAGAGAGAGAGAGAGAGAGAGAGAGCATGTATAGGGAGGAGGGGCAAAAGGAGAGGGAAAAGTAGACTCCCTGCTGAGTGGGGAGCCCAACACATGGGGCTCAATCCCAGGGCACTGGGATCATGACCTGAGCCACCCAGGTGCCCTGCACTCCTTTGTTTTAAAGAGAGATGAAATATTTTTATTTTAAGAGAGTTTTTGAAGTCCATAGTTGACAGCCATTTAAGAACAAAGTCACTTGGTTCAAATCCTCCTTCAAATTTGTATTTTTAAAAATCTGAAACCTACATAAAAGTAGGTTGCAAGAATAGAAAAATAATAAATACTCATATACCTATCATCTTGATTCACCAACTGTCAGAGTTTTACCACATTTGCTTCATCTCTTTCATGGATGTGTAAGGACTCTATCTATTGATCCACCTATCTTTATTTATTTATATGAATACATACTCATGTATTATTTTTATATTAATGGACTTTAATCCATCTTAACTATTATTCATTTTACATATATTACCAGTTATGGTTAAAGAAAGCTGACTTCTTATCCTTTGGATATATAGTCCCATCAACTTTGGATGGGAATCTTTACCTCCTGGCACACAATGATATGCTAGTCTCATTTTTCCTGCCCCAACCCTGGAAGCAGATACTGAGTTCATGTTAAAAGACATTGTATTCAGAAACTAAGATCTTGAAGTGATCAGGAAGTCTTCTGAGAATTTGAATGTTCTTATGTATCCAGAGAATTTTTCATTTTCCCAACATGTCCTGGGAAGATCACAGTATGCTGAACGAGAAATAAAGCTACTTTCAGTCAGTAAATGACTGTAAATGCATGGTCAGTTCAGAAAAATAGGACCAATTTATAGGATGGAATCCTTCTCCTTCCTTTATTATAGTATTTTATTTGGGATTTTGTATGTAGCAAAGGAGAAAAATCAAATGTCAGAGTTGGGATTTCATTTTGCTTTTAAGAGAAAGTTGATTATCAAAGAAGGCATGTGCCTCCTCATAATTACACAGCAAGTGTGTGAGGAATGGAGGTACTGGTCACCTTTCTTAAGAGATTGTTATGAGGAGTAAGAAAATGCATTTAGCTTAGTATATGGAACAGTGGAAGGATAAGTAAATATTGACCGCTAAAAATAGTTTTGTATAGTGAATGATCAGCAGTAAAGAGGGTGATTGCTATATATAAAGAAGGGGCATCTTCTCTCATTTTATTCCCCTCAGTACCAAGTATTTTTGAGCCTCTTATACCACAAGGAGCAGGGGGTAGCCCTAACGATGCTTCATCTGAGCAATTTTTGCTAACATTTAGGGTCTAGAACTAGATTCAATATGAGTTTTTAAAAATAAAGAATATATTCAGTTAGGCTGGTGGCAGAAGTGAAGTTTTCAGGGTAAAATTTAGAATAAAAAGGTGTGGGAGCAGTTGAGGCATCCAGAAGATGGGAGATTAAGACAGAATAAGGATGTTCCAGAGAGTTATTACATACAATTCAAGAAACCCAAGTAAAGAACTTGAATTAAATCACAATGCTATATTGTATCCTGCTTTTATTTATTTAATGTATTTTTCCTTAACATTTCCTCTTTGAAAAGTATTCTTTGAAAAGCACAACTTTAAATGGTTAAACAACATTCCACATTATGGAGGTACCATCCTTTATTTAGTGATAACCCTAATAGTGGTTAGGTGATTCTCAAAATTTTCCCATTATTAATAACAGAATAACAAAATCCATTTCAATAAGTATATATTTGCATTATTTCTGTAGGAAAAATGCCTTGAATGGGAAAAACAGGGTCAAAGGGTCTTGACTATTTTTACAATGATTGATAACTGCAATAAAATTGACTTTGAGAATTTACGCTTATCAATTTCATTAGAAGTTTAATAATTAGAGGCACCTGGGTGGCTCAGTGGTTGAACGTCTGCCTTTGGCACAGGTCATGATCCCAGGATCTGAGGTTCGAGTCCCTTATCAGAATCCCCCTGCTTATGTCCCTGCCCCTCTCTCTGTGTCTCTCATGAATAAATAAATAAAATCTTTTAAAAAAGTTTAATAATTACAAAGGCAAAGGAATATCTGAGAACTAAGAGTCTGAATTCATATTGGCATACATCTGCTGCTAGATTATTTTCCAGAATCTGCCATTTTACTAGCAGATTCATTGACTGTTGACTATACTCTTTCCCCAAGTTTTGGGTGGTGCTGAGCTTCTAGTAGATGCTGATGGGATAGTTGTGGATTCATTTCTGTTGACACTGCATACAATGCTTGAACCAGAGATCTTTTTTTTTAATAATAAATTTATTTTTTATTGGTGTTTGATTTGCCAACATACAGAATAACACCCAGCAGAGAAGATCTTAAAGAGGGTTTGTCTCTTTACTGTGTAGGAAGATCTCTCCCAAGCATCACTTCTTATAGTATATTAATCAAAATGATTCAAGAAATACATAATAATTTTAGATAACTGTATAAGAAAGTGTGAGTGTCTTAAACACCTTTACTTTCCACTTTCTGACTTATTTTACTGTTTGAAAACTTCACCAGTAGCAAGTGTTACTTTTAACACAGTAATTTAATTAATTAATTTATTTTCTGGTGTAACATTCTTTTTATTTGAGTAGATAAACAATTTGTTTAGATGATATGTTTTCTTATATAATAGACTAAATACATTCTAAATATCATAGACATTTTCAATATGTAAAATTAAATGTCAATGGTGCATGAAATATATTTTTAAAATTTCAAAGAAATTAATATAAAATCATGTATTTAACAAACAAATTGTTTTTTTAAAATAAATTTTTGTTCTTTTGTAAGAAAGTTATCATTACTAACTTTGTTTTGGAAAGTGTTACTTTCTTAGGCTTCTGTGTACTTATATGTACTTAGACTCTTATGTACTTCTAGAAGGATAATTTAAAGAATTGAGTTATTAAGTTAAATATAAAGTTACATAAATTGAGAAAATGTGATAATAACTAAGTTAAATCACCTTGGTATAAAACATGAGAGGGTGGGATATATTGAAATAAGTAATGGCAGCCTGGGTGGCTCAGCAGTTTAGTGCTGCCTTCGGCCCAGGGCATGATCCTGGAGACCTGGGATTGAGTCCCATGTCGGGCTCACTGCATGTAGCCTGCTTCTCCCTCTGCCTATGTAACACAGTAATTTAAAAGAACAATAATAACAAAAAACTAGCAGAGCATGATGTTCTAACCTATCTAAAATCTTTATGTCTTCAAAGGGAGATAAAATTAAAAGGCATTGAGCAAACAAGTAAATTTAAAACTGGCTTTTGCTACCACTCCCTTTTTAATTTTATATCAGATTTTCTCCAGGACTAAATACTCAAGGTGATATATGTGTTCAGCTAATATTTATGACATCACTAATGGCTATGTGTTATTTTTTCTTCTTCACAAGACACAGGTAAGTATTTGCATTGCTACACTACAGATGAGGAAATTGAAGGTGTGGGAGGTTAAGCAGGTTATTCTGGATCATACGTTTACCAAGGGACTGAAGTGGACTTTGATCCCCAGTGTCTATGAGTCTAAGATACACTGCTAAGTTTATTATAGGTGATTTGCCATGGATAGTGTTAAATATTTGTGGCTAGTGTGTTTGGGTGATGTAGGGTTTGTTAATCATTTTAGTTGGTTGTAAGAGTTCTTATTTTGCTCTTTCTTGTTCTTAGTAATTCCAAGCTGGTAAAGGGAATTCCCCTCAGTAATGATGGAATAGTTTTTTACAAAATTGATTTTTAGTTATTTATTTTTTTACTTGTTTTATCTAAATTCACTTAGTTAACATACAGCGTATTACTAGTTTCAATAGTAGAGTTCAGTAATTCATCAGTCGCATGTAACACTCAGTGCTCATTACATCATGTGCCCTCCTTAATGCCCATCACCTAGTTGCCTCATCTCCCACTCACTTCCCCTCCAGCAGCCCTCAGTTTATTTCCTAGAGTTATGAGTCTTTTTTGGTTTGTTTGCCTCTCAGATTTCATCTTATTTTATTTTCCCCTCCCTTCTCCTATGATCTTCTGTTTTGTTCTTTAAATTCCACATATGAGTGAAACTATATGATAATTGTCTTTCTCTGACTTATTTTGCTCAGCATAACACCCTCCAGTTTCACCCTCCAGTGTCATGGAACTAGATGGAATAGGTTTTTAAGGAAGACTTTATAAAAGCCCATTAGAAGAAATAAATAGACAATGTTCATTAGTTCATTTTTTCAACAAATGAACTAATGCTCTTTTTACAGACTAGATGTTGAAGATACCAATAAGAACAAGACAAAACTAACCCTCAAATATCTTGGTTGAATGTGAGAGAAAATCATTATAGAAGGTTATGGGGTCACAGAGAAGAGAGTATCCAAAACTGTCTTTAAGAATTCAGGGAAGACTTGGTGGAGGTGATCCTAAGATGAATTTTGAAGAATGAAAAGGCCCCAGAATAGACTTTCTGGAAATGGAGATTCCTGCATGAAAGATTTTTCCTGCAAAGCTAACACTGGACATGGTCATGGCCTTCTATTTTGTGCTCTAATCTAGTCCATGTTCCAGGGATGGCCCCATGTAGACATGAAAGGCTATAATGCATCCATTCTTTTGCCTTCTGTCCAAATTCTAATAGAAATTCTCTATCAGGGATCCCTGGGTGGCGCAGCGGTTTGGCGCCTGCCTTTGGCCCAGGGCGCGATCCTGGAGACCCGGGATCGAATCCCACATCGGGCTCCTGGTGCATGGAGCCTGCTTCTCCCTCTGCCTGTGTCTCTGCCTCTCTCTCTCTCTCTCTCTCTCTCTCTCTCTCTCTCTGTGACTATCATAAATAAATGAAAATTAAAAAAAAAAAAAAGAAATTCTCTATCAGACCATGAGCTCATTTTCCTTTTTCTATCCATAACTGCAAATTCATTAAAAATGTTTCATTCTGTACCTTCAAGCTACCTTCCTTTGTCTCCTTTCATTCTTGCCAACTTCTTGAAAGAATAGTCTTCAGGTACTGCTTCCATTCCTAAACACCCATTTATTCCTATATTGGTGGCTAGCACCCCATTATCCACAGAAACTTCTGGGGTTATCATGACTACTTAACTGCCTAACCTGGGAGTTCCTGCTCAATAGTCACCCTCTTGGATCTCCAAGGAGCATCTGGCCCTGTTAAGCAGCACATTGTACTCTCCTGGCTTCTGAATGCAGGACTCCCATGATGCCTTGCCTTTTCCAATCAATCATTAGTGTCTCCTATCAGGTAAGCATTTCCTGAGGTTATGCCTCCTTCACATTTACCTTCTCTCTTTGTGCAAGAGTACTGACTCTCATTACTTTTCCACAAGAATGTCTCAAGGTCTCCCTGCCTCTACTTCTGGTCTTTTACTGTTGCTTCTGAATTGTATTTGGCAATTTGGTGAAGGCTATGAAACTTTCCTTGGAAAGATATTTTAAACACACAAAACAAAATACACGGTATTACAAAAATCTCAGTTATTTAAAAGTATGATCAAGGGTATGAGGATCTGTCTGCTTCTGTTCAATAGAACTTTCTGCCTCTTTGACAGTGCTTTATATCTGTGCTGTCCAGTACATGTGGCTGGTGAGGACTGGAAATGTGGCTAGTGCTGAGATGTGGTTACTGAGCCTGAAGTTTTAATTTCATTTAATTAATTAAAATTTAATTGTAAATAGTCATGTGTGACTGAAAGCTTGTGCACCAGATGAGTGCAGATCTAAATATTGATTTCCCCATACCTGCTAGAAAACTCTTAGCAAAGTACATTCAATCTGCCTCAAAAATAATTGAACTCTTTCCTAAAGCAGCCCCTTATCTTGATATCTTCTTTAATATTAATGCATTGTCAGTCACCAGGAATCAAAACTTTTGTCATCTTTTATGCTACCTTGCACTATGCCATTAATAGTGAACATTTATTAAATATTCACTAGATCTCAGGCATTGCTTTAAGCGATTTACATACATTATCAAATTACATACAAAGTATAATGTAGAAACTGTTGTTTGCTAATTTGCAATAGGTTGGAGAGATTAAGTAATTTACCTGGTGATATATCCGTATCATGAATTGGCAGATATAGTTGCTTCCAGGCTCACTAAAAGTACTAATTTTTCATATAAGGTCAACGGGACTCACTGAGAAATCAGGTTCCTTGCATGGGGCTGCAATTTATTTATTTCAGTGATGCCATTAGTTATCACTTGGTGATCTGAGGCTCCAAGTGGCAGTTACTTATGTGATTAAGAGATACAAACTGGGAATAGAAATTGCCTTTCAGAAAAGATGATGTTTGCTAACATAATGCTTGATTGAGAAGTCTCTATTTGTGAGATACAAGGATAATGTTTTTTTTTTAATAACTGCTACCTTTTCTCTTCTTTGGACCCTCCTTTTCCAGGTGAGCAGTGAGTTCCATTAGTATGATTACAGTCAGATGCCTTAGCTGTGCAATCATTTTAGTTATTAAGACAGTCTCATTACAGTTATTAAGATATAGCACTTTCCTTTTTAAAATAGCAATCTCATAAATGGATCTCATACACAATGCTGATGGGAATGTAAAATAGTACAGATCCAATGCAAAATAGTTTGGCAGTTTCTTCTAAAGTTAAATATACATTTATTGTATGAACAATGCAGCAGTTATACTCCTAGGTATTTGTCCCAGAGAAATTAGAACTTATGTTCCCACAAAAACCTCAACACAAAAGTTCATGGCAGCTTTATTTATCAGAGCTCCAAATTGGAAATAATCCAGATGTCCTTTAACAAATAAAGGGATAAACAAACTGTGGTATATCCATATAATGGGATACTATTCATCAGTAAGAAGGGGACACTTGACGGGATGAGCACTGGGTGTTATTCTGTATGTTGGTAAATTGAACACCAATAAAAATTAATTTATAAAAAAAAAAGAAGGAATAAATTATTGATACAACAATTTGGATGATGCTCAAAGACATGTTAAGTGAAAAAAAGGGCTATAAACTATATGATTCCACTTAAATAACGTTATTGAAATAACAAAATTATAGTGATGGAGAACAGATTGGTGGTTTTCAAAGATAAGTGCTAAGGGAAGAAGGGTGACTATTAAGGTGTAATGCAAGAAAGTTCTGTTGCAATGGAACAATTCTCTATTTTGATTATGGTAAAGTTTATCTGAGTCTGCACATGTGATAAGACAAAGAGTGCGTGTAAATACTGGTGAAATACTCTATACTATAATTCTTGTGACTCTCGTGAGTCTTAAACTATTTTAAAATAAAAAGTTATTGAAAATCATCTTTTTTCAGTTTAAAGCTTTTCCCCACATTATGTTAAGTAAAAATAAAATATTTGTAAATATAGTGACTGTGGAGGAAAATAATAAATAGTTCAGGCCCATCCTCTTTGAAAAGCTTTCTCCACCTGCTAGAGCCCTTGGAGATCTTTCTCTTCAACCCTCTGTAGTATCTGTCGTCTGCTTCAGTCCCTAGAGAGAATGACCTAAATGACCTGAAGAAGGCTAGAGCTCAACCTTCTTACAAACAGGCAATTGGGACTTACCCAGTGCCAGATAAAGAATAAGTTATAGACCCAGGACATACTCAGGGTCTCTAATAAAAGTGCTTTCCAAAGACAAAGGTGTTTGGTTGGTCATACAGCATGATAACTGAGTTTTAATTATGGAGCTAGATAGATCTAGATTCCAATGTCAGTTCCACAATTACACAGGCTATGTGACCTTGAAAAAATTTTGTTCCCTCTCTGCACCCCATCTATGAAAGTGGAGATTGTGATAGAATATAATTCATAAATACATTGGTGAAGAATAATTGAAATAATATATTTAAATTGTTTAGCACAGCACTTGCCTCATGCAAACACCCTGTTGTCCTCAATCTCATCATAGCAAGTGTTTTGCAGTTTAGAAAACTCCTTCACATCCATTTAATCTTCCCAAACCACAGGTGGCTTTTGGAGGTAGGTGTCGGTGACATTGTATAAATAAGGAAAAAGGTTCAGAAAAGCACTTGACTAAATCCACACATTCTGTTGACATGAAAACACAGGCATAGGTCTTTTGAACCAAGACTTGTGCTTCTCCACTAATGTACCTGACCAACCAGTTAGGTCTTTTGTCCTTGGTGGCTATCTTAGGGCCTTCCATGTATACAGTGGGTGCTAAATATTTGCCGGGGCCAATCATTGTATTGCTTCTTGTGTGTTCACTTGCCTATCCTCATCATACTCCCCTAAAAGTTCTTAGCGGGTGGATCCTCATCTCCAGTATAGAACCACATGCATATAGTTTGGAGCTGAAGACATAACTTGTTTCCCATAAATACTCATTGAGACAGATGATGTTACGGAATACAAGGGACATAGGATATGAACTCTAATATGTAGGCAGCCAATACCTCCATGCAGAGATCAGAGAGAAGCCCAAATGAGAGCATAGGGCAGACAGGTGGAATGGGAATGGAAAGATCACCAGACCACAGCTCATTAAATATCCTTTATCACTTTGATTCTGGGCAAAAAAAATCCCAAAACAAAACAAACCAACAAACAGTGGAGCAAAGGGAATACAAAGGGAGGTAGGTGGAGCTATCTTCCATAAATTCAAAATGCCTGAGGAAAAACCCAAGATTCATTATAAAGGCATGTGTCCTTGCTTTTTACTGGTGCAGCTGAAGTTATGACAACTCCAGTCTAATGAAGTTTTGACATGGAGTCAAAATTAATATAACTTCTTAGATATTGTTGAAACGAAACAACCTTCCCCTGAGCCTTGAGCCACAGATGTAAAAGAAGCTTATGGGGGGGCCTGAATGTGAAGGTCTGTGTGCCTGCTGTCTTTGACAGGGACTAGGGCAGCGGCATAGAAAGAATTAAACATATGATAAATACAAGGTCGAGCCAATACATTGGTGAGATATGTGTCTTATTTCAAGCGTAACTGTTTACCATTGAGAAGTTTTAAGTAGCTGAGGAACATGATCTGATTTGAGATTTTCCAAGATGATTCATTTGGATACTGCATAGAAAGAGGGGAGAGGAAACATAAGTGGAGAGGCCAGGTATGATGCCCTGGTGGCCCTTGTCCAGGTAAAAGGTGATGGTGGATTAGATAAGAGGAGTGATAGTAGAAATAGATTGTAGATCTGAATTTATTCTTCTAGATTCTTCTTTGACATAATGCTTTTCCAATCAGAAAAAAAAAGTAAAAGTTGAACTTTCAAAAGGCAGAAAGGGAGACAGAACATGAAGACTCCTAACTCTGAGAAACAAACTAGGGGTGGTGGAAGGGGAGGAGGGCAGGGGGTGGGGGTGAATGGGTGATGGGCACTGAGGGGAGCACTTGAAGGGATGAGCCCTGGGTGTTATTCTGTATGTTGGCAAATTGAACACCAATAAAAAAATAAATTTATTATTAAAAAAAAAGGCAGCTCCTTGGTCTGTCCTACTTCCCTGCTCTCTAACATTGTCTATTGCTTAATCCTATCAGAATTTGTATTAGATTGAATTACATATAGTTGCGATTTTTCTTTGCATGTCAAACCAGTCAAATGTCATTAGTTTCACATGGTGCCATGTAATAAATAAACTGATATCAGTTAAACATAGACTTGTTGAGCATCCAAAACATATACTTGTTGAGCTTGTGCTGGCCTTGTGCTCATTCCTACCACCTGGTATATGTCTATCTTTAATTGCCTGATTTTGTTATTACATAGGGACAGGGATGCCCTTAATGCTAGGCGCAGAGAACATGACTTTCATACCTGCATTTCCACTTGCCCTGCACAGCAACTGGCAGATTTTAGCAGAAAGAGCATTATTGTAAAGAATAAGCAAGCCTGAAAGGATTGGAGGGTCCTTATATAGCCCAGGAGAAAATGTAAATAGAATTAACACATTGTGTGGTTCTGGGATGGCTCTTCTGGCTCAAAATGTTACTATCTTCACTGTTGCTCATTGATTAAAGAGATAGAGAAAGGAGAAGAAGGAATAGAAAGAGTCTGTAATTGCTACGCAAACCAAAAGGGGCATGGATCTCATCTCTTGAATGGAAGCCCTAAGTACAGGCAAGAAATAGTTCTAAAAAAAAGGCTTGTCTGCACCAAGTATAAAAAGTAAGGAAACATCAGGAAAAAAAAAAGTCAAGTTTATAAATTCAGGAAAATTTCCTGGATATAATTCTCATAGTACTATAGTGACTGAGATCACAGGCTCCAGGAGAAGACGGTGATTTATATTGTGTTTACTATTATATCCTTAGGTCTAGTACAGTATGCATTTAATGATTATTTGCTCAATGATTGAAAAAGTGGGCTTCTAAGCAGAAGAAATAGCTGGATGAAGGAAACAAATAGCTAATCCCAATTACTTTGATCCTGGAAGGTTTCATATCTCATGCAGGATTACAATTGACTGCCATCATTGATCGCATCATTTTGACTTCGAATCTTTTGCCTGAAAAATATGGGGCAAGAGTTTATTTGGGTAGATCAGATAATCAAGGGTTACCTAGAGAGCCATTGTATGTGTTGAATTCTGGTTACCAGCCTGTGGAAATTCTGATTCAACTAGTCGAGGGTAGGGTTTCAGAGTCTACATTTTTCAAAAGCCTCCCCCCACCAGGCGATTTTGCTAAACAGCCAGGTTCTTAGGAACCATACTCTGTGTTTCCATGAATCCCTACACCCTGTGGCTCACTTGCCTCCCAGTTCTGAGATAGGTTATTTACCGTATGAAATGGGTGTTTTAGGTAATGTCAGTTCGCTATTCATTGTTATTACTTATGAGGTATCAAACAAGGTAAAGCATTGCAAAAAATTGCTTGCTTGATCTGCTTTAAAAATTTTCTAACAGGAAAGCAGTTACTACCTTCTTCAGCGAACAAAAAAGCAACACCTATGTTGGGGTCAGAAGTTTCATGGTACCACGGAATCAGGACATAAGAAAATTCTGTCCTATATATGTTCAGTCATGAATTCTGCAATATGAGAAGGTCAAAGAGGATATTTTAAAAAGCTTTTTTCATTATCCCAAGCTAGAGTCATTTATCCTGACCTTTTCTGCTTGCTTTTCAGAGAGGTGGAGCACAGATGTAGTCCAAGATAAACTGGGAGATAATGAAATTCTGAGCATAAAAGTATATCACGGTTGTGAATGATAAAGTTGTACTCAAAAGTCTTGAAAGTCATGGGACTGGGGACTGCCTGTTCAGAGGGGTAGTGGCTCACCTGTGATAAACACAGAGCCAGGCATCTGGGCTTCTAGCCCTTGTTACTGATTAACTGGATGCATTATAAAGCTATTTGCCCTTCCTGGGTGCCACATAGAGGGATTGCATCAGACACAGTCATTCTCAAACTTGAGGGGTTGGGGCCCCCAAGAATACTGAATTAGAAGCCAAAGCTTTCATTTTGGCTAATCATTTCATATCCAGGTATTTAAGGCCACAAACACAAAATACTGAAGACCAAAACTTGCATGCAGAATTTGCTAATGAGGTGGTTATCCTAATATCCATATTATCCTATAAGTTGAATAAAAACAGAATTCTTCATAGAGTAGTTGAAGATACTAAGAAACACTGCATTGGACAGTATCTGAGGTTCCTTTTTATCTGAGGTTCCTCTAGCTCAGGTAAAAAGAAGCCATGTCTGCTACCCTGTTGCATTTTCTGTGTTGCTACACTAGACTATGTGTGGACTCGCAAAGGGGACACTGTACTGTGCCTTTGCTTATGCAAACCACCTTGCCTTCCTGAGGGACTCCTGTTCATCCTTCAAAACTCAGGTTAGGTAGCATTTTTATTTTTTTATGATCAACCTTGCTAGAGCTAGAACTCCTTTGTGTTCTGCCCATCCCTTCGGCGCTGTGTGATTAGAGCTCTTGCCGCATCTTGATTGCATTGTCCTTGTTGTCTCATTCCCCCATAAGACTGTGAATTGTTTGAGGGACAAGCCATTTTCACTCCTGCGTTTTTCAAATCTGACACTACCTAGTGCTCAGGACTTGATTACAGGGTGAATGAATGGATCAATGCACGAAGAAGGCCCAGAGATGTTCGCATTCTACTCTATAATATATTCTCTGTAATGTAGGCAGCAAGTCTCAGTTAAAACAAACTCGAGGCTCCCTTCTCATCTCAGCAGTGCCAAGCCTTGTAAACTGATTTCAGTGTCATCCCTGATGGCTCACTCCCATCCTCATTAGAAGTGTGCTTAGGTCTTTCATTCCAGGTGCACTCACTTTTTCATTTTTATTTTTTTGATGTGCTGTCATCGTCTTGTGTCATTTGCATCCTCTTTAGACCTGATGATAATTGCAAAGCCTGCAAAACAAATTCTCATGAAAGGGGAAAGGTGATTTCTGAAGACCTAATAAACTCTTCAGATGACAAAATAGACTTCGGGTTTCTAACATGTGTGTTTGCTGCTACAAATGACTGTTTCATGCCTGTGTAGGCTGATTTCAGTAATAAATATTCAACTCTGCAGTTGATTTTCTGATTCTTGTAGTCATTGTTACTTTTTATGGCATAAATATTGTGTCCTGAAATGTTAATTGCAATTTCTCAGGCAGTCTTCACAGCTGACCCTTAGCCTGGTTTTGCAGGAAAGATTCAGAATAGACAGGGAGCTGCTCAAAGTCACACAGTTGGAAAGTGACTTGATCAGAATGTGGACATGGCTGCAACTGGCTCCAGCTGAAGCTCATTCTAATTTGTCACAGTGCCATTTAGCTATAACTAATTTCATTGGATGTCTATTTATTGTCAAGCTGCACCCTAGTGACCCTCCATCTTTCACCCTCTGGACAGAGCATTTGAATTTTTCATAAAGGAATTTCTCTCCAATATCTGACCTATTATTTGTGGGCTGATCCTAAACTGAAGGAATGGAGTACTGTGGATCTATCTCCCCGTTTTGTCCTTTCACCAAATGTGGTAACAAACACCCACTGTGTCCCTGACATTCTGTGAGGCCCTTTGAGAGATACCAAGATCAATAGGTTAGGTTAGTCCTTCTCTTATGGTGTATAAGGAGAACAAAATAGTTTCACAAATGATGACAACACAGGCAGTTAAAACTGCCATTCTGGTGTGAGGAGTCAATTCTTATTTGCTTGCTGTAAACAAGGACATTTTCATAAAGGAGGTGACATGGAATTAGACCATGAAAGATAGAGAAGCTGTCCAGTGGCAGCGCTTAGGGAAACATATGGGCAAAGGTAATAAGCAAAGATCTATTCTTGTAAAAATAAAGACCACAGTGTGGGAATGAGGAGCACTCAAAATTTCTGAGTCAGAGCATGAATGAGAGCAGGATTTGCAGACAATATGGAAATTATAATGTTAATGTTGGATTGCAAAAGAATTTGAATGCTGAGTTTAGGTGATTGGATCCAAACATTCTTAAAGATTCTGGGATTTCTATGTTTTCATTTATAGAAGAATGATTCTGTGTGAAGATTATGTGTGAAGGAAAATGTTTTTATAAGAGCTTTACTTGAAAGATGCTGAGTTGGGCAAGACTGTGGAGGGAGACTGGAATGGGGAAAGACTGGAGGCAGAAGGAACAATCAGATTGTCCAATGGTTTAATGTGAGAAGTAATGAGGATTTGAAAAATGATGAGGATGGTGGGAGTGAAGAGGAGGAGACTGATATCTTCTTGCCTTTTCATCACAAACACATCATCCCTTGACTCTTTTGTTGAGATATCAAGAAATAATATTTCTGGTAGAAGCTTCAGTTGAATTAACAGCTGCCAAAGACTCACTTTTTCCTTCTCAACTTCCGCTGTGGCAAATGGTACATTTATTACCCTGAGTAAGTTCTACAGATCTCTGCTTTGTCTCATAAGGTGAGTAGAAAATACAAATGTTTTGTGGCATTTAAAAAGAATATAGATGGTGGGTATTTGTCATTTCTAATGGCTGAGTAATATTCCATTGTATACATAGACCACATCTTCTTTATCCATTCATCTTTCGATGGACACCAAGGCTCCTTCCACAGTTTGGCTATTGTGGACATTGCTGCTAGAAACATCGGGGTGCAGGTGTCTCAGTCTTTCACTGCATCTATATCTTTGGGGTAAATCCCCAGCAGTGCAATTGCTGGGTCCTAGGGTAGCTCTATTTTCAATTCTTTGAGGAATCTCCACACAGTTTTCCAGGGTGGCTGTACCAGTTCACATTCCCACCAACAGTGCAAGAGGGTTCCCCTTTCTCCAAATCCTCTCCAACATTAGTTGTTTCCTGTCTTGTTAATTTTCCCCATTCTCACTGGTGTGAGGTGGTATCTCATTGTGGTCTTGATTTGTATTTCCCTGATGACCAGTGATGCAGAGCATTTTCTCATGTGTTTGTTGGCCATGTCTATGTCTTCCTCTGTGAGATTTCTCTTCATGTCTTTTGCCCATTTCATGATCGAATTGTTTAATTCTTGGGTGTTGAGTTTAATAAGTTCTTTATAAAAAATAAGTTCTTTATAGATCTTGGATACTAGCCCTTTATCTGATAGGTCATTTGCAAATATCTTCTCCCATTCTGTAGGTTGTCTTTTAGTTTTGTTGACTGTTTCTTTTGCTGTGCAGAAGCTTTTTATCTTGATGAAGTCCCTATAATTCACTTTTGCTTTTGTTTCCCTTGCCTTCATAGATGTATCTTGCAAGAAGTTGCTGTGGCCAAGTGCAAAAAGGGTGTTGCCTGTGTTCTCCTCTAGGATTTTGATGGATTCTTGTCTCACATTTAGATCTTTTATCCATTTTGAGTTTATCTTTGTGTATGGTGCAAGAGAGTGGTCTAGTTTCATTCTTCCGCATGTATGCTGAGTGAAGTAAGTCAATTAGAGAAGGACAAACATTATATGGTCTCATTCATATAAAAAATAGTGAAAGGGAATAAAGGGGAAAGGAGAGAAAATGAGTGGGAAATATCAGTGAAGGTGACAGAACATGAGAGGCTCCTAACTCTGGGAAAGGAACAAGGGTTGCAGAAGGGGAGGTGAGCAGGGGGATGGGGTGACTTGGTGATGGGAACTGAGGGGGGCACTTGATGGGATGAGCACTGGGTGTTATGCTATATGTTGGCAAATCGAACTCCAATAAAACATATACAAAAAAAGACTATAGACTCAGATATTTCTTTAAGCTCATCATAGTGATGCATGGGTTTCTAGGCAGACGTTCACATTGAGTTCCTTAACACTTTTGTGCTTCTGAATTTGCTAGAAAGATGAAGCTACATTCTAAATATGGTGGCTTTCTTTCAATGTCTCAAACATCTCAAATTTGTTCTTGCTTTGACCTTTTGCACTGGTCAAATCAGTGCGATCTCTTCCAAAGATACTGTTTCTACATATTTTCACATGAATTTCTTTTATCTCATTATTTAATTCTCAAATAAATAGGTTCCAAAAGTGTCCTTCCTTTAGAGGCCAATTTGCCAGGAAGCCTCTCACTTGGATCCATCCCTTTCCAGGTCCTGTTAGGGACTCGAGGAATGTGCTCACACAGTCATACGTTTTTGGAAAATTTACAAAAGTGAGATATTTTAATTACAATTGACTGTGACCACTATCTCCTCTTTTTACTGCTTTTCCTTCTGTCACACTTTTCCTTGTGAGTGGCTTTCAAAACATTGTGTCCCACTTTCTTCATCCATGAAATGAGAATACTTCCCAGTGCTGTTATGTATACCTCCCAGTGCTGTTGTGAGGATTAAATATGTTTACACATGAAATGTGCTTGGCACAGTGAGTGACTGGCATGGAAAAAATGCTTGTTATTTTATTGTTAGCACCATACCATGAGGATACACAATAGTAGACATACCACTGAATTCAAGTCCTGGCTAGACCAGTGTAGACTGTAAGTAACTTACTAATGCAGTATGCTCCCTTAGCTGCAGTTTCATGTTCCATAGTTTAAATTACCCACAGGGAGAAGCAGGCTCTCTGTGGGGAGCCTGATGTGGGACTCGACCCGAGGACCCCAGGATCACAACCTGAGCTGAAGGCAGGTGCTCAACCACTGAGTCACCCAGGTGCCCCTAAATTTGATCATCTTAAAGAACAAAACATAATAAAAGAATGAAGTCTTCCACATGACAAGACAGAACCATCATAAGTAAAATGAAAAGACAAATGACAAATTGAGAACAAAAAATTGCAACTCACCTCCCAGACAAAAGGTTAATTTTTGTAGTGTAAAGAGAGCTGCTGCAGGTTAAGGAGAGATCATCACATTTTTCACCTTTCCAATGGGAAAAAACCCCCAAATTTACAAAACTCTCCTCTCTTGAACTTTGAGACCATTCTGTGACATACTGGTGGTAATATAAATCTATTACTCAAAAAAAAATCTATTACTCCACTTCTGGAAGGAAAAATAGCAACTCTTAGCAATACTCAATACTCTGACTCACTTCATAAGATGAAATATGTACAAGGTTATTCATTGTTTGTACCAGCAAAGAGCTAGAATAAGCTAGATTTCCAACATCCAGAGGCAGACATTAGATAAACTGTTGTTCACCTCTACGGGGTAGTAGTTTATGGCAAAATGAGAGGTTCTGTAGCTGGTCATGGAGCAGCCTCCAGGATATATTTTTAAATGAAACAGAAAAGCAGCACGTTTAACGTAGTATATATTGTTTTGGAATAAGGAAGAAGGATAAGAATATGAAATTGTATTTGCTTGTACTTGCATTAACACTTGAATGATACAAAACCAAAATTAAACCACTTTTAGTTAGGACTAGAGAGTGGGGATGAGGGATGGGGTCTTATGCTCAGGCAAGAATGGGAAGCAAGACTTCCAATGAATGCATTTTTATATTGCTTTGATGAAACGTAAGTGATTTGCCTATTCAAAAAGGAAAAATAAAGTTAAAAGAATTCCCACAAGTGGAACATATGTGTAAAGAACTTTAGGCAAGTTGTTTAAACTCAAATTTCTCAGGTATAAAGTAGGGGGGGAAACAGCATCTACTTAAAGCCCTTTTTCAGTTGTTCACACAAATCAAGCTTATTTATTTATTTATTTATTTATTTATTTATTTATTTATTTAATTTGAGGGAGAGAGCAGGGGGAGGAGCAGAGAGAGGGAGAAAGAATCTCAAGTAGACTCTTGGCTGAGAGCAGAACTCCAACCCAGGGTCCTGAGATCATGACCTAAGCTGAAATCAAGAGTTGGCCACTTAACAGACTGAGCCACTCAGGTGCCTTGCCAACCACGCTTATTCTTGACTCAGGACATGCTTGTGTGCCTTCTGTGTGGAAGGGGGTTTGGAGAGCCCTGTCCTTGATCATTCAACAGTCTATTGCTAGGCTCCTTCTCAGAAAAGCCTTATCCCTGGTCTGCTCCTCTGGACTAGTTGTTTTCCTCATAACTTCTTAAAGTTGGTGAAATCTCTCTCTCTCTCTCTTTCATTTGTTTATTTAATATTTGTGGGTTGAATCCCAAGAACCCAGAGTCATCTCTTGTGTCTAAGATATTTTTCAAATGAATGAATGTTTGTACCCAATGCAAGATGCCTGGAAAAGACCCAGTTGATTTCAGCTATTTCTGTCATGGGCTACATGTCAAGGATCAGCCTATGCTGTGCATATCACCCCACATCTGCATCCAAATACTAGCTTGTAAGAATATATGCCTTTGTTTAATCTTGACAACAAGACTTAACTCGTATGGATAGCATTTGGAGTAAGAATTAAATAAAATTAAAAGACTTTTTAAAAGCAAGACCACTCTCCTACTCCCTGGATTGAATTTTCATATTTAATTAGACTCTTGGTGTTCTCCCAGCCTCATTACAATCCCTGATTTTATTCCACAACAGACAGAAACCAAAGAACTGTGCCCTCTCTAAGATGTAGTCTCAGAGTGAAAGCAGGCTTGCAGCTTCTTATACCTTGGTGTCAGATAATTGCTCATAATTAGTTTGCATATCTTATCAGAGAGAAGGAGCTTAATTATTTCCCTCTACAGAATCTCTGGAGAGAAAGCTCAGTGTCTTTCCTTTTTTTTTTTCCTCTTTAAGAAAAGTACTATTTTGAACTTGGTTTCACCTTGAGGATGGAAGCAGAAGGAAAGAATATATATAATCTTCTTTATGCATGTGTGTGCAGATAATTTTTTAAACCCTTTTTTTCTGGTTTTGTAGAGAAATATTTAGAGTGGCATAAGGGAGTTATGTCCTTTAAACACAATATTATGCTGTGGTATAACTTAAATTCTCTCTAATTCACATATTTTTTCCTTAGGACTCCCTTCCCCCATACCCAAGCGTGGTGGGACTTATGGAAGGCTTATCCTCATGCTTAATTTACAGTGTATAAAATAATTATAACATTAATATTAATTAAATATAAATTAAAATTAAATGTATACAATTAATATAAAATGATAAAATACATAATCCTATTAGGTGTGACAAAAATTCTCAAGTGGAGGAAGCATTGCTAAGAACATCATTCAAAACAGGGTGGGATTTGCTTCAACGTGGATGGAACTGGAGGGTATTATGCTGAGTGAAGTAAGTCAATCGGAGAAGGACAAACAGTGTATGTTCCCATTCATTTGGGGAATATAAATAATAGTGAAAGGGAATATAAGGGAAGGGAGAAGAAATGGGTAGGAAATATCAGAAAGGGAGACAGAGCATAAAGATTCCTAACTCTGGGAAATGAACTAGGGGTGGTGGAAGGGGAGGAGGGCGGGGGGTGGGGGTGAATGGGTGACGGGCACTGAGGGGGGCACTTGACGGGATGAGCCCTGGGTGTTATTCTGTATGTTGGTAAATTGAACACCAATAAAAAATGAATTTATTATAAAAAAACAGGGTGGGGAGGATATTGAGGAATCAGGACTAATGAACTTCTCCGCTTCAATTTTCAGAATTGTGAATTTTGTCAATTGCAACCTGTCAACTGCACCTTGACCATCTCCTGGGACTCATCCTTCTACTTTGGACTGAAACAGAGATAAGACAGCATCTGTTAGCTAAATGGCCAATTGTGGCTTAGGCAGTTCAGCTCTGTCAGCATCAATGTTAATTCCTTCAAAACAAGTTATATAACCTTGTGGATTTTGCCTGCACTTCTCGCTTGCAATTCAGAGCACACTTTCAATTTTTGGTCTCTCTGTATCTTCCAGATTGCAATCCTTAAGCCCTTGAATAAATGCTTTTAGTTCCTTTACAGCCTCTTCTTCTTCTTGGTCAACATATGTTAATATAACATTATATATACATATCTCTCTCTGTCTTTCTCTCTCTCTGCATATAGTTCTAGCAAAATGAGGTGCAAGGTGAGTTATTTTCCAGCCACTATGCCGAATGACACCAGCTTCACTGGCTAATTCCAGGCTCTGCAATAGCAAATTCTCAGGTGTTCATTATTTGGTTGATTACTTCAATTTCCCACTACATGGATACGGACTGAATTAAAGAGGTAAACAAGCTGGTGTTATATATAATACTGCAAACATTCTGCAAGGGAATCTTCAAAGATTTTTGTTTCCACTTGAGAGCATAATAGAGATGTCCAAGGTGGGAGTTTGGAGAGGCAGAGCCATTTCAGTCCCCCCGTGTGTCTGTGCACATGTCTGTGTCATATTTCTTGCCTACCTGGTGTGTGAGAAAACAGCGTTTGGTGCAGGTGCTGGATCAAGGATCAGGGAATTGTACATGAACCAGTAACTTATTCCAGTCTCCTACTGGAACCAAACCTCTGTCTAAACTTCCTTTCTCAGTATGAAGTAAACGGATTTCTGATAAGCCAGAGTAAGACTGAGAGGGTAAACCAGATGAACCGAAGGCATGACTGCATTAGATTATAAAAAGCTCCAGGCAGGAAATGTGTCTTTGCTCAAATTTGCACCCTGCAGCAGCATAAGTGGGCAAATGACTGATGGTACTTTTCAGCAACCTTAACAATGCCCTAAGTTTAAAGAGCACTTTGAAATGCATTAATCTCTTTCATATTTACTTTTTTATTTAATATAAATGCCCATAGTTTAAAGCTGGATATATTGTCCTTATTTTACAGATAAGAAAACAGATTCAGAGCAGTTAAGGTATTGTCCAAGTCACAGAGCAGGTAACCTGGAATTTTGAATCTTGAAGTCTCTTGACCTATCCCAGGGAAATTTATTGAGAGTTTGGAGGTGAAGTGAATGTGTTATGAGAAATTAGATTAATTAAAATGCAAATGAGTATTTACTGAGCATCAACGACATGCCAGACACTATTCTTGGAACTAGGGAAAAAAAAAACAAGGGAGTAGGAGTTGAGGATTAGGAGGAGAAAAAAATGACAGAAAAAATGTACACCTTCATGAAGCTTATATTCAAGAATGGGTGTCAGATAATAAGTCAAATAACTAAGCAAAATATGTAGTACCTTAACTAGTGATGATTGTTGCAGACAAAGCAAGAAAGGAGGAGAGAGGGTGTGTGTGTGTGTGTAGGGGGTACAGTCGAAGTTGATATGGGGTCAGGAAACATCTCACAAATTTATGAAATTTGAACCAAAAATTGATGGAGGTAAAGAAGTGAACCACATGGATATGTGGAAGAAGAGACTTCCAGGTGGAAGGTAGGACTGTTTCTGATATGTGTTGGAGGAACTGGAAGGAGGCCAGTGAAGCTGGCAAGTAATGAGTCAGGAGAAAAGAAATTGCAAATGAGGCACAAGAAATAAGGCACTATGATTATGGAAGAGGCTTTTGGCTTTATTTCAGGTGAGATGGGAATCACTGATATCTTGAGCAGAGGACTGACCTGGTCTGACTTCTTTTCTTAAAGGATCATTTGGCTTCTATGCTGAGATTCCATTTCATTACTCAGGGGGAAAGGTGGAAGCAGAAAAACCAGTTAGGAGAGTGTTGCAATGATTCCAGTCGAAGAATTATTAATAGAGGGATGAGAGTGGTAGCAAGGGAGGGGGTAGGAAATAATTGGATATGGAAATACTTTGTAGAAGAGCCAAAAGCATTGGTGAATGGATTGGATATGGGGTAGGAGGAGAGGAGGAAAATCAGGATGACTTATCTAGAAAAATGGAAATATGATTAGGATAGGGGAAGGCTGGGGGTGGATTAGGTTAAGAGGGGAAGATTAGGAGTTTCGTTTTTGGATGTATTAATTTTGAGGTGCCTATAAAACATCCAAGAATATTTGCCGAAATATTTACTCCAAACAAAATAGATGTTCGGAGTCTGTGTTTGGGGAGAGGTCTCAATGGGACAAACAAATTCAGGATATATTGGCATGTGACAACGAAACCAGGTAAGGTCATCAAAAGAATGAGTGTGGACGGAAGCAAAACCTTAATAATAACATAGCAGAGCAGACCAAATTGAGCTTAACAGTGAGGTCTGCATAATTGGCCCAGAGAAGATGAATTAGGTAGTCTTTACCTGCTTTAAACACAGAATTTGGTTTTCCTTGGGTATCTTAGAATATCAAAGCATCTTCATCTCACATAGATAGATTTTGTCTGTGTGGAACATTTATCTTGGTCCATGACCTTCACCACGAACCTCTTCTGCTTTTCAAATTAGGCGCACACACACACACACACACACACACACACACACACAATTGATAGGCAGGGAAGTCAGTCGATACTCTTTCTTCTACTAACTTTACGTTAAACAAGAAAAAACATTTCTGCAAATTCTCCCACCAACCTTTACTGGTAGACGTTGGGCAGGTTTACAGTAGCTTCACCGTTTATAATCTAAGGTTGTGTACTTGCAAGTTCCTGAGTTTCCTACCTGAAGTACTTTTCTACCCAGGAGCATTTGTTTCCTGCGTTGATCCTTTTGTGACGAGCAAACCACCTTTTCAGCCTTCACTACTTTTGTCTCTCACTTGGTGAGTAATTTTTTTTAACTGAGACAGTTCTGTTAAGTTCTGCTTTTGTGTAGAGAGTATGTGGAGATGTAAGGCTATAACTAAATTTGATATTCCACTTTTCATTTAAGCAGCCCTGTTTTTAGCCTGAGAATCACTACTTTCTCAGACTCCTCACCTCCAAAACTAGAAGCTTGCTTTCTTGATCGTGCCATTTTAAAAAATTACACCCACCTTCATCCAAAAAAGGGTTCATCCCTTTGAACTTAGCCACAGTAACTTCTTGCAAGATTCATCCATGAAGGCAAGAGAAACAAAAGCAAAAATGAACTATTGGGACTTCATCAAGATAAGAAGCTTTTGCAAAGCTTAAGTGAGTTACCATACCTACAATGAAGATAAGACAACAAAGCTTCATAAACTATGGGCAAATGGCTAGGTTTACTCACTGGCTAAGTGATACCACTTATGTAGACAGTGTGCTAAAAATTTGTGATACAAGAAAATTAAAGGTGGTTGCATATCTTAAGGTGGGCAAGACTCCCGGAAGATATCAATCCCCTTCGGAGATATGGTGTTTCAGATGCTGTAAACCTTAAGATAGGTCTTCATCCTGACAAACCCCCAATATGGCAATGGAGCTTTCATGTCTATAAATGTCCATTATTCTCCTACTGATGTAAAGATTAATTTCACATTAGTCATTTAGGGTGTCTACTGGTACCAGGAGCCTGCCTCCCTGTTTGAATATTGATTTGGTTTTAACACATTTTTCATGTGTTAATAGGCATTCATTTGTCTTTGGTGAACATCTCACTTTTCTTCTTTTTTCTTTTAAAAAAAATTTCTTTTTTTAGCTCTTCAAAGGAAGGAACTGTGTTTTTAACATTTACTGAAAGCCTATCAAATTCAAATTCAAAGCGAGTGCTCTTCACCTGTCCTGTCCTGTCATTATCTAGCACTTACCGCTTCCAGCAACCACTCAGTTTTTCTTTTGTCTTTTTTTTTTTTAAGATTTTATTTGTTTGAGGGAGAGAGAGAGAGAGAGCACAAGCCAGGGGAGAGGCATGGGAGAAGGAGAAGCAGACTTCCCGCTGAGCAGAGAGCCTGATGTAGGGCTCAATCCTAGACGTGGGACCATGACTTGAGCCAAAGACGGATGCTTAACTGACTGAGCCACCCAGGTGCCCCTCGGTTCTTCTACTTTAGGAATTTCCTGCTTTTCTCTGCCATCCCATCTCTCCTTCTGTAGTCTCCTGCCCCAAGTCTTGCCCTCTGTGTGATGAACTGCTCACATAACATCTATATTCCCCGGTCCTAGCTCCCCAGAAAGGGGAGTTCATCCTCCACTCTGACTGCTTTTCTTGCAAGTGTGTGTTCATATCACTTCTGACTTTTGTTTTCCTTCGCATGAGAGAGGAAAGGAGGACACAACACTAACTAGTCTGCAGCTAAGTGCTGTACCTGGACTGAGAAGTTGAGAAGGGAAGGTTGTGAATCTAGATCTGAGGAGGTTCTCATTCTGAACAATCTCTCTGCATTCCTATAGAGTGTGTACAGTATCTGGCTTGCTCCTCTAGACTTTTACTGAAATGCTAATTCATCCTTGATGAGTTGCTGGGTAGAGCCTGGCTTGAAGGCATCACACTCCCCCCTGCGTAAACCTTGAGGCTGGGGAATAGTTTTGTTCAGGAGCAAATTCATTAGAATTATAATTTAGTCATTCCGTCCAAGACCAGGCTCTTTGTAATGAGTAGGAAAGGGAACAAGGAGTGAAGCAACCACTAGATATCCATGTCTAATCTTATGGTATTGGAATTTTTAATCCATGCCCTCTGAGGTTCCTTGTTAGAGGGCGAGTATAAATCGCTGTGTGATTCGGACCATCCCCCTTCTGGCTGCCAGTGTTGCATTGGGAGGGAACTAGGGACTTGCATCTCTAGCCTGCACCTAGGCTGCTGTGGGGTGGGGATGAAATTTACTCATCTCTGCTTTCTGAGGCCCTCCTTGAGTTTCATTCCTCAGTCTACAATCTATTGGGCATGAGATTTGTTTCCCTGTGTTCCCGAATTGAGTTTAGATTCAATTGACAGTTGGCTCGTAACAACATGGTACCTGTAGCTAATATTGCTATACAATGTATATAACAGTTAGGAGAGTTAATCCTAAGAGTTCTCATCACAAGGAGAAAAAAGTTTTTTTCTTCTTTCTGTCTTCCTTCTTTTCTATATATTTTATCTAAATGAGAAGATTGATGTTAGCTGAACCTATGGAGCTAATCCTTTTACAATACATATAAATGAAACTATCATACTCTACACCTTAAACTTCTCCAGCAATGTATGCCAATTATTTCTCAATAAAACTGGAAAATTCAATTGGTTCTTGGCATTGGGATAATTTCCAACATTATTCAATAAGTCCTGACTGTGTTTCACTCAATCAAAAACTCAACTGGCTTACTTAGGAGCTTCTAAGAAGTTTTCTATTTGTGGTTAAACAATGTCATGCTATAGTGGTTTTTGAAGTCAGGACCTGAATTACTAACTTGTCCTCTTCTGGTTTGAGGAAGTGCAGGTTACATGTGTAAATACAGAATTAATAGCAGCTGACCTGTTAAATATTACGCTTATTTCCAGGGATGACTGGAGTCAAGGTGCAGACTCTTGGCCAGATCAGAATGAAATCAACTAACTAGTGATAAATATTCCTGTGCTGGGATGGAAGAGAGATGATGTAGGCAATCTGTACTGGTTTATTAGCTTCACTCATAAAAAAAAAAAACAGATACGTGGTTTTATACTTAGTTTCTGTTATGTTCTCTTGGTTTCTTCTATTGCTCTTGGTCACCAGCCTAATTTTTCTGCTATGCAATCAGAGGGGTATAAACCCACTCATTAGAGAAGACTGTGGCTCTCCTGAGCCAAACGTATCCTGAATTTATTGTGATACTTCATGCTTCAGATACAAAAGTACATTTTATGTGATTGAGGAAGCACTCTGTAACCTGTGTCTGGAAATCTTGGACCTCTTTGATGTTTGCCTGTGCCTTCTTTTTCCTGCAATACTGGAGTGTCATGAATCATTTTAACTATCCAGCCATGCACAATTGATACTTTATATTAGTTTTGTATTCACTCTGGCATATGATTCAGTAAAAATTCTATATATATTTGCAGTTTATGTCTAGAACAAATGGTAATTTAGATGGACAAGGTCACATGGGCAATTGATAAAGTCAGCCTTTGAGTAACCGAAATTCTTGATTTTCTTCTCTCTTCTTCCCTTCACACTGTTTTCTCCCCCATTCCCCTTAGATAGGGAATGCCCTCATATTTTTCTCTAACATTCTTCCATAAAAACCTTCTGTGGATTGCTCCAAGAAGCCTTCCTAATTCTCGCCTACCCCACCCCCCTTAAATAAAATTAGTTCTTGTTCCTCTGTAGCAGCAAGAGCATATTTTCACAGAACTGCTGTAACATGTCACATCTTATTAGATCCTTTCTCCCCTGATAGACTGTGAAATCTGTGAAGACAGCAATCCTGTCTTATTCATTTCCATGAATTCCACAACTCTTAGCACAGTCTCTTATAGGAGCAGGTACTCATTAAACGCATGATCAAAGACATCAATGAATCAACAAATAGCTCTTTAGAGAGAAAGGAATTCTTTCACTTAAAGAGTTATTGAGGGTTGACTGACCTGTGACGTATCTTGCAGGTGCATTTGCATTCCAAACAGGTGGATAAAACCTAAACCTAGAGTAATGCTGTTTTAATTATGGCATATCAGACACTGATAGTCTGTAGGTGAGTCAAGTGATCAGGTGTTTGCAAATTTTCATAAGTGGGACATCAGGTACTTTCATGTAAATTTAAAATGATATCGTGTAGGTTACTGGGACCATGAATCCACTCTGGAACCTGGAAAAGTCAGTGAACACTCACTTGTTTAAGTCGGATCATTTTTTACCCCAAATAAAACCTCAACATTATTCTTTCTGAGGTCATTTCTAGTGTGGCACCAGTGTCCCCTGTGATCAGTCTGGAACTCTGTCACCCAATAGTTACATGACCATGAGTCATGTTGTGTGTATGGGACCTTTGCTTCCTTATTTGTGGAATAGGTTGGATTCTATAATCTCTAGAGTGCCCTTCAGCTAAATATTTCATGTAAGGATGAATAAATCAATCAATCACACAAATATACTTGACTAGGAAGGACGGTGCTTTGGTGAAATTAATGAGATCAATCACCTTTCACTGTTTTGGCAAATGGAAGAGAGGAGCTGTGACTTGGAGGATTCATAAGTCATCTTTGAATTGGAAAATAGATGTGTGATTATAACAGATTTCCAATTGTCAATTTATTTCACTTAAAGCAATATTACACCAAATTTGCTCCTTTTTAGGATATACTTCACCAAATGATGTCAGTATTTTTTCTGATGTCATTCAACTGCCCTTATGGCCGAGGAAGAGGCTACATGGCATGTTAATGGCCCTCATTGTCTATGAAGTAGCCAGGTGACCATTTATTTCTATCTCTGGAGAGGAAAAAACAGAAGTAGACATATAAGCAAGCTGAATATTCATCAAGGAAGATTTGCTGATGCCTGAAAGTTAAGTCCATAAACTTAAACTGTCATGAGAGGAAGCTAAGAGGGATCCTAGATTTCACAAAAAAATTAATTTTGGAGACTTCTAGTCCAGGATCTAGTTAGGTTTTCTTTTTTAAAAAATATTTTATTTATTTATTCATGATAGAGAGAGAGAGAGAGAGAGGCAGAGACACAGGCAGAGGGAGAAGCAGGCTCCACGCCGGGAGCCGGACACGGGACTCAATCCCAGGACTCCAGGATCATGCCCTGGGCCAAAAGCAGGCGCTAAACCGCGGAGCCACCCAGGGATGCCCCTAGTTAGGTTTTCAAGTATAGGATCTCAAGGGTAATTGGTTGATGAATTCTGACTTGTGGCAAAGAATATCACAAGAGAGTGATAATGAAAAGCACCCCCCCCCTCAAAGCTCACAGGAGAATGATATATAAAAGTAGAGTATCAATTTATGATTTTATCATTAGTATTTAGCTTCTATAGACAGTGAAACTCACATGGGTCTCATTCTTCAGGCTCCCTGGAGAGTATCTACATATCAGTGCATGGGATGCCACATACTAGTTTGCAGCTTGCTTGGTGGATGTGGAAATGGGTAAAGAATTTGTGATTAAAATTTGACTATTTAGTGGCATCTTGCTAAGCAGCCATAAGCACGGTACTCCAGAGTTTCTTAGCTCCATGTAATACACTTGAGTAAAGACTTTCCCATTTAGTCTTTTATTTTTTAAAGATTTTATTTATTTATTTGAGAGAGAGAGAGACAGAGAAAGAGAGAGAGTGTGTGTGCCAGGTGGCAGGGGGAGACTGGGAGGGGCAGAGGGAGAGGCACAGAATCCGAAGCAGATTCCCTGCTGAGTGCAGAGCCTGACTTGGGGTTGGATCCCTCGACCCTGAGATCATGACCTGAGCCCAAGCCAAGAGTTAGATGCCTACCCAATGGCGCCACCCAGGCCCTGCCACCCCCTCCTTAAGTTCCTTAAAGGCTGTTTTTGCCTCAACAAAACATTTAATTAATAATAACGATTTCAGGAGCAAACTGCTGAAGGAAATGCTGTTCTGAATCAGTAGCTGAGTTCATAATTGGGTATATCTGAAGATTACAAAGGCAAAGGAGACACTGTGGTGTAGGCAGGATATCAGTGGTGGAGTTTAGATTGAGAGGGAAGTCATTGGAAAAGACTGTAAAAATCAAGACAACCAACCTCTTTTACGTGAATATACTGCCACCCATTGGTCTTTTCTTGTCATTGACCAAGTTTAGAAGGCCGCTTCTGTGGATTCTTAGTTATGGCCAGATCTAGACTCTTGTGTTGAGAGCTTAGCAGGTTTTTAATGTGTGTATTTTTTTTTTACCAATAAAATTGGAGTCAAGAAAATTGGATTATAGTGCCAACAATAATACTAACTTGATCTGGGACCCTGGACAAGTCCCTGTTGCTTTGGGTGATGGTTTCCTCATTTGCAATACAGCCTAAATAAATAAATAAATAAATAAATAAATAAATAAATATTTTAAAAAACCCAAAAAACAAAAAAACATGATAACCAAATGTGTACTGAACTTAGAAAATGACATTTATTAAATACTTTGGATGTATTATGTTATTAACACCAAACAATTATATCCACTTAAAAATGAGGAAACTGGCAGAGAGCAAGCGAATGACTTGATAAATGACAGAGGTGGGATTTGATTTCAGGGTGTTCTGATTTAAGAACATATACCATTAATCATGATGCTAAATATATTTTTTAAAGGTTTTATTTATTTATTTGAGAGAGAGCTCATGTGCACACATGTGGTGCATGGGGCGGGGGGCAGAGGGAGAAGCAGACTCCTCACTAAGCAGGGAGCCAGATGTAGGGCTCCATTTCAGGACCCTGAGATCATGACCTGAGCTGAAGGCAGATGCTTAAGGACAGAGCCATCCAGGTGTCCCCAGTGCTAATTATTTTTTTACAAGATTTCTTCCAGTTCTTTTTTTTCCCAGTATCTTCTTTTCTTAATTAATTAATTATCAAGCTAGCTAACGTTGACAACTTGTTACTTGACAAAAAGTGCTAAGATTTTTACCAGAATTCTCTCATTAAATCATTGTTATAATCCTATAATGCAGATACTGTTTTTATTCCTATTTTATAGGCCAGGACACTAAAGCTTACATTAGTTGATTCCTGACTTCCTTAATTTTTTCCAATGGCCCACTCTTAGTTTTTCTTCCTGATTTGGCTGACACTAATGTGCCAGAAGGCTTTTAAAGGTAGCACTTGAAAATATGTGTTAGCAATTTCTTTCTTTCTTTCTTTCTTTCTTTCTTTCTTTCTTTCTTTCTTTCTTTTTTTTTTTTTTTGGTACTACTAATTGCACTAGGTAGCATAGGGAGAGAGGGAATACAGAGCTTACTCCAATATAGATACAGCTCTGGAGACTTCTATGTAGTCTGGAACAGTGCTGTATCATATGGTTTAGTATGTGTACTTGCCATGTCTGCAATAAGAGTGGTCCAGCTAAAATATCAAGGAGTCCAGTGCCCAGGAGATGACACCAGTCTGGGCACAGGAGAAACTTCCTAGCAAAGATGACAGTAAAATGACTCTCTAAGGACTGATACCCTGAGTAGGTATGAGCCCAGCTTTATGCAGCTTGGGACATAAGCTTCATTGAGCCTCCTGTAAGCTGCCCAAAGCACACGTATTGCACCCAAGCATCTGTTCCTATACTTAACTGCACTGACAATTTCTTCTTTCCTTATACCAATATGACTGTTAAGACCTAATACTCAGGTCTAGAGATGATCTGTGATTCCACCAAACAAGTATATAACTACGGTTACTACTTTAGACTGTATCTCTTTTTTTTTTTCAAAATATTATCAAAAGGACAAAAATAAGTGTTGGCAAGGCTGTGGAGAAAAGAGAAAACCTGTATCCTGTTGGTAGGAATGTAAATTGGTACAGCCACTATGGAAAGCAGTATGGAGGGTCTTCAAAAATTAAAAATAGAACTAGGTACAATCCAGCTGTTCCACTTCCAGGTACTTATCCAAAGAAAATGAAAACCTCATTTTGAAAAGCTACATAACCCTATGTTAATTGCAGCACTATTTATAATAGCAGAGATATAGAAGAAATCTAAGTGTCTAACAGTAGATGAGTGGATACAGAAAAATGGAATATTTCTCAGCCATAAAAAAGAATGAAATATTGTCATGTGTGACAACATGGATGGACCTTGTGGATATTTGCTCAATGAAATAAGTCAGATGGAGAAAGGCAAATACCATATCATGTCTGAAAACAGACATGCAGATATCAACAAACTGTTGTTTACCAGAGAGGGGAGGGATGAGGGGGTGTTGTAAAAAAAGGCAAAGAGGTATAAACTTCCAGTCATACAATAAATAAGCCATGGGGATGTAATGTACAGCAGAGGGAATATAGTCAACACTATTCTAATAACTTTATAGGGTGACAGATTATAACCAGATTTATTGTGGGGGATTATTTCATAATGTATAAAAATATCAAATCACTATGATGTGCACCTAAAACTAATAGGATATTTTATGTCAATTATTCAACTAAAACAAACAAAAACTGCAAAATATAATGTCAAATTACAAGGCAGATTTAAAATGCTTAAAATCATACCTATACATATACACGCAGGCACATGTACAGACCAGAGCTTAGTTCTATTCTAAATGTCCAGAGAAAGAAGTCCACCTGTCCTTGTTTGTGAAAAGAGATTTAAGAAATATCCTAGCAAAAACCCCCCAAAAAACAAACAAAAAACCCAAACCCCAAAAACAAACAAAAAAAAACAAAAACAAAAACAAACCCAAAACCTCACAAAAACAGAGATGTTTTGTTTCTTCCTAACCATATATACTTTAATATTTTTATCTTCTTGCTTCTCAGGTCAGGTTGCTTTCTCAGTTTGTGTTTCTTAGAAGCAGAACCTGAAACAAGGATTTGAGTTTGAGTAATTTATCTGGAAGATGAAGGAGACACCAATATAGGAATGAGAAACTGAGACACAAAGAGATTGTCCAATAAAAGGCTACTACTGTGGGTAGCTGGAGCTTGCACTAGTTGAGGAGACTCTGGAAGCCTGTATAGAACACAGACCTAGGAGCTGACCCACCTGAGGGACCAGGGAGCTCGGGTAATTATATACCAAGTCCCATCAGTCTCAAGTTGAAGGCTGCTCTTGGGGATTGTTAATTCCCCCAGGGCTTTGGGCCTGCCAGGAAGGTAGCAGTGAATGCCCCAGGCAATGAAATGAAGGTCTGTCAGTCCTAAATCTGAAGTGGTAGGAAACATAAACTGCCCAAGTGGTTCTTTGTGTTTATCATGATAGGGGCTACTTCTACTTTCATCTCTTGGGTCCCAGTATAAATGTTGATATTCTGGCTCTCAGTGACACTGGTCATATAATGACCATTGTTTCAAAGTATATAAAGCATTCATGACAAAGTGTCCTAACCATGCTAGGTATCATCCCCAAGCTGTTTTTACAACACTACTCATGAGGTCATTCCAACATTAAGCCAGCCAGTAGCTTCTGGATGATGTGACATAAGGGAGGTCATATTGGCTTCATGGTCACATGCTATTTCCCCTTCTCACCATAAACAAGACCCTTAGACTGAGATGCTGTTAGACAGAGTCCCATGATGGTAATATAGACATTCTGTGACCTGTCAGTTAGTAATAACCAAAGCATCATAGTCTGGAGAGCAAATATGTATTTGAAATTTGTTTTAATTCCAGTAAGATCAAAACATGTATTTTTTCCTCTAATGTGGAAGGGATCTGATATAATTAACTTAGTACCAGGTGGCTGGTTAGTTTCCCCAAGGGATGGGACCAAGTTGATGGCCCAGAATCAGTCTCAGAATCAGTCTCTCAGTGATGAGAGATGACTATTCAGCAGTATCAGCATGGCTATTCCATCAGCCATCGTGAGAGAGAGCTTGTGCTGTTGGGTTTGTGCATATAGCTGCACCATGGCTGCTCTGCTCATGGGTCCATTGTGCTGGTACTGAGGTGACTGAAGACACAGCTGGTTGACATCCTGTTTACCTGTCAGTGATGTCTGCAGTGATATTGTTGGCAGTGACATAAGACACACAGATCTGCATCCATTGGACACATTCCATCCATGTGCTTTTTCCCCAGAGCTCTTTGTCTCTACTCTTCCAGTCTTGACATCTTCCAGATACCTGAACAACCAGCCAGGCAACATCTCAGAAGTCCAAGTGTATTTTTAACTCAGTCACTTCCACTTGTAGTAGTCTGGTTGAAAACTGCTCTCAGGGGATGTTAATTCTTTGCAAGGGAAGGGAGGCACTTCTCACTTGCTGAGTAGTAGAAAAGTAGTAGAAAGAGAAATCATCGGGTAAAGATATGCAAGTGGTGGCAGTGAAAGTTGGCTGGTAAGAGTGGGAGCACAATAGAGTCCGCCACCCTACACAGTGTGACAGATGGAAGCAGTGTACACACTACACTTTCTGAAGTGCCTGAAGTTTAAGGAAGATATGATTGATTGATTGATTGATTTTAAAATATTTTATTTATTTATTCATGAGAAACACACAGAGAGAGGCAGAGACAGGCAGAGGGAGAAGCAGGCTCCATGTGGGGAGCCTGATGAGGGACTCGTTCCCAGGACCCCAGGATCATGACCTGAGCCAAAGGCAGACACTCAACCACTGAGACACTCAGGTGGCCCAGAAAGATATGATCTTAAAACCTCTTTCTTGCTGGCTAGTAATTGGAGAGGTAGTCTCATGCTGTGATAGGGGTGCCCAATGAGTAAGTGGCTCAGACTTATTTTAAATTACTGTTTCTAGATCAGGAGAAGCTACAAATATGACTCAAGTAAATAGCTGGGAATGTTAGGATAAGGTATATTTTATATATCAAAGTAGCAGTATCAGCTTTATAATTTTACCTCTTGGCTTTAACCCAGGGATTAAATGGTGGCCACAAAAGGGATTATTATGCAGCAGTAGTGCATAAAAAAGATGGTGGGATAAGGTAGGACATCAACAGTGAGAAGCCACGTCAAGCTAGGACCATCTCTACCAACACTTGCATTATTCATGTTGGAATATACACGTACATTTTTAAAAAACTTTTCTAAAGAAGTAAATTCTTTGCTTTATAGCTGGTGACTTACATGTTATGTTTATTTTTGGGCAACTTTAGGAATAAAGTGAAATTACAAGGTATAGAGATAAAGACATGGATAAAATAGTAGCTTTGCATGTGATTCCTTAGTCAGATCATGCATGCCATATATACTTTCATATTATTTAAAACATTAATAAAAATATGAGTGTCCTTTTTTGATTATGTATTCCTCCCCATATAATTTCTAAGGTTTGTTATTTTCCACTTATAAAGTATGATCATAAGTATTGCAAAATTTATATTGCATAATGATAATATAAATAAATGTAAATTTCTCATTCACGCCAAAAAGGTTCCTATGAAGAGATTTCTTATCAAGAGATTTTTCTCTGCACTTAGAAGCATGCTTATTTCTATATATATATATATATGCACTTTTATAAATAATGTAAAAAAAGAAAAGCTTACCTTATACACATCTCTACTCTTGGCTTATTTATTTATTTATTTATTTATTTTTATTGAATGAATCTGACTGAATTGTATGAATTTAAGATGTACAATGTGTTAATATGATACATTTATACATTGTAATATGGCTGTCATTGCAGCGTTGTTTATCATATTACATAATTATAGGATAGCGTTGTTATCTATATTCATGTGCATGGGTAAAATAGTAGCCCATCCACGTTGTTGCAAATGGCAGGATATTCTCTTTCTCATGGCTGAATAATACTTCATTGTGTATATATACCACATTAAAAAAAAGAAATTTATTTATTTACTTATTTAAAGAGAGGGAGTGTGAGCAGGGATAGGGGCAGAAAGAGGGAAAGAGAGAATCCTCAAGCAGACTCCTTACTGAGCACAGAGCCTGATGCTGGGCTTGATCTACAATCCTGAGATCGTGATCTGAGTGGAAATCAAGAGTTAGCCACTAAACTAAATGAGCCACTCAGTTACACATCTTTTTTTTTTTTATCATTTATCTATTGGTGGGCATTTAGGTGTTTCTCTCTATATATATATCTTAGCTATTGTGAATAATGCCACAATAAACAAGGGAGTACAGATAATTTCAAAACTCTGTTTTCATCCCCTGAGGTGTATACACAGAAGTAGAATTGTTGGATTGTAAGGGAGATCTATTTTTAATTTGGGGATGAGCCTCCATAGCGGCCTCCATAGCAGCTGGACAAATTTACATTCCCACCAACAATGCGTAAGGGTCCCCTTTTCTCTACATCTTTACCAGCACCTCTTGTTTCTTGTCTTCTTGATGATAGTCATTCTAACAGGTGTGGCGTGGTATTTTCGTGTGGTTTTGATTTTTATTTTCCTGACAATTAGTGATATTGAGCATCTTTTCATTTGCCTGTTGGCCATTTTGTTGTCCTTGCTGGAAAAATGTCTATTTAGTTGTTCTGCCCATTTAAAAAGTTTATTTATTTATTTATTTTTATCAAGGTTTTATTTTAATTCCAGTGTAGTTAACATACAGTGTTATGTTAGTTTCTTTCAGGTGTACAGTGTAGTGATTCAGCAATTCCACATACTAGTCAGTGCTCATCAAGATAAGTGTGCTTTTAATTAACTTTTCCTATTTCACCCATTCCTCCACCCAGCTCCCTTCTGGTAACCATCTGTTTGTTCTTTATAATTAAGAGTCTGTTTTTTTTTTAATTTGTCTCTATCTCTTTTTTTTTTTGATTCATTTGTTTCATTTCTTAAATTACACATATAAGTGAAATCATATGATATTTGTCTTTCTCTGACTGGCTTATTTCACTTAACTTTATACTCTCTAGATCCATCCATGTTGTTGCAAATAGCAAGATTTCATTCCTTTTAATGGCTGAATAATATTCCATTCTATCTATCTATCTATCTATCTATCTATCTATCTATCATCTATCATCTATCTAGCTATCATCTATCATCTATCTATCATCATCTATCTATCTATAATCTATCTCACATCTTTATCCATTCATCTATAAATGTTGCATCCATAATTAGGTTAACAGTATTCTTTTGATCCATGAACATAGAATGTTTTTCTGTTTGTGTTTGCTTTGATTTCTTTCAGCAGTCTTGTGTTTTTTATTGTACACATCTTTCACTTTCTTGGTTAGTTTAATTCCTAAGTATTTCATTGTTTTTGGTGCTATTGTAAATGGTATATTTTTCTTTATTTATTTTTCAGATGTTTCATCATTAGTGTAAAGGAATGCAACTAACTGATTTCTGTATATTGCTTTTGTAACCTGCGACTTTACTGAATTGGTGATTAGTTCTTACCATTTTTCGATGAACTCTAGGAGATTTTCTATTTGTAAAAGCATTTAGTCAGCAAACAGTGACATAACAATTTTAGTTCTTCCTTCCAATTTGGATGCCTTTTATTTCTTTGTCTTGTCTAATTGCTAATAGGTAAGACTTCCAGTACTATGTTGAATAAGAGCGGTGGGAATGAGCAATGTTGTCTTGTTTCTGATCTTAGAGGAGATTTTTTCATATGTCTTCATTGAATATAATGTTAGCTGTGGGTTTTTCATCTATGGGCTTCATTATGTTGATGCATATTCCTTCTATATCCAGTCTGTTAAGCAGTTTTATTTTAAAAGGATGTTGTATTTTGTGAAATTTTTTTTCTGTGATTATCATGTGATTTTGCTCCTAGATTTTTTAAGTTGAATATTTTATATGTAATTGTGTCACTTCAAAACACATAGCTCTAACTCGCTTAAAAATCATTTAATCTGTCAAATATTGATAAAAAATTATTTCCAATATTTTGCTATTTTAACTTATGATGCAAAATAAATAGGTTTTGTGTTAGCTGTGCCATCCCATTCTTAAAGCTTTCGACTTTTAATATTCCTTTTAAAAATATTTTGCTTTATAGTATGACTTTTCATGTTTTGAGGCATGTGTAATGTATATGCTTTTCTTCTGATAATCTTGAAGTGGTATAATTTATTTTTATAATCCCTGATGTTAACCTTTAGAATTATGTATAATAAACTATTTCTTGAATTATTGCTTTAAAATTACATCAGTGTAAAAGATGTTAGTATTAATTAATGTTAGAGTTTTCCTTTATTTATATTTCTTATATTCCTTTCATCAGCTGATTTTGATAGATTATGTTATCATTCTTAATGCTCCTAGCAACAAATTTTCTATGTCTTAGAATATACTTACATATAAAATACTGTATTTTTTGCATTCGATCAGTATTTAATACCTCTATTCTCTGAGAGGAGGAGATTGGTAGACAAGGGAACCTGTAAAACTGTCTTCTTTTATTTCATGTTCATGCTAATTATGTCGTCATATTATTGTTAGTCATATTAATATCACTATTGAGTATATTACTATTGTCATATCACCATTTCCTATAATCTTCACAGCTTTCTAATCTTAGGCCCATCTATAAGAGTGTTCACTTTAATGAATGTAAGGTGAAATGAAATTGGGGAACATTTTGAGAATGATTAGATTCTTTCCCTCTTCAATGAAGGACAAAAAAGAGAACTCCAATGCCTTAACCAGAATTTTATGTTTTTTCATTAAGACATATTGTGTGATTTTACTTCTTAAATATAGATCATATGTTTTGGTAAATGTTTTACATATGACATATCTCTTCAGGGATACCAATTTACATGTTGGATCTTCCTTTATTCTTTAGTAATCATCTTTCTTATAAACATTTTGAAGTTGTGGTTTATTTTTAAATTTTATCTTTTTATTCTTCTCAAACATCTTCCATGGTTGCTTTAAGGAGCAATTTTTTGAGATTAACTTATTTTTATTAAATAATTTTTTGTTAAACAATAAGGCACATGTTTAAAAAAATCAGAAATTTAGGAAAACTTGATGACAATTTCCTGGAACAGACACATTTACAAAGACACTTAACTGTGTTTGTTTTTAGATCTTTTGACAATTATTCCCATAACTCCAGCTAACAGATTTATCTATTTATTATCAAATTTAGATAACATTCTTTACTTTCTGATAAAAAAGCTAAGTTTTTGTTTATACTTATCTTTCCTCCTTTCAATATTTGGTCTTTTCATCATGTTTTAATTCTTCTGTTGGAATATTGAAACTTTACTGCACCTAAGTTTCTATCCATGAATTTGTTATCTTATCTTTAAGGAGCAATTTTGTTTTGTTTCATGTGCTGACAATTTTCATATAATTTCTTTCATATAATTTCTTTCCTGAGATTAGCCAGTTTACTTCCCATTATGTGATATAATCTTTTTTCTTTTTTTCAGTGTTGTTGTTCCACATAATGAATATTTTAAAATTTAAAAATGTATTAAAGAGTTTTCTATAATTTTTTTTGTTAATAGAATGATTTTTCTCATTATTTTCCTTTCCCTTTTTAGGTTTAATAAAATGTCAAAAAATCTGTTTTTGTTTTTCTTATTATTTTTAATTGGCTTTAAGAAGAATTTTCCTGCCATCCTTAATCAAGTGTATATAACATAAATTTAATTGCTAAATATACACCATTATGTACTATAAATTTTGGGGGGAGTTATTTTCCAGTAATTCAACATAGAAAATTAAAAATGAACTACTGATAAAACGTTATCGGGGTTGAATAGAAGGGGATATCAACTCCTCTTTCAACAACAAGGTCTCAGAGAAGGTAGTGATTACAACAGTTAAATCTATGTCATCAGATGCTATCCTTGCTTCTCTCTTGTGAGACCCTCCCGTCCCGAACAACCTCTGTGCTTCTGTTTCTGCTTCTGTGGATCTCATTAGTACTGCATGGAATACCTTTCCTTTAACTTCAGTCTATCTAAATTTTATTTATCTTTCTAGAGTAATTCCTTCCTTGAGTATTTTCTTCTCTATTCCAGTTTTATAGTGATCTGTCCTTTCTCTGGAGTTGGTGACTGTGTTTTATTTTGCCTAAAGAATTAAAAAATCTACTGTTTTATTTTAATGTCCAAGGATTGTGTCCCTAATTATGCTATAAATCCTTAACAAAATACTCAGTATTAATGAGCACTGACTCTGTGCTGGACACTCATTAAGTACTTTAAATGTATCACTTCATTAGATCCTTCCAAGATCTCTGTGGACTAGACACTGTCGTCTTCTTTAGTTTAGAGATGAGGAGTATGAGGCACAGAGGGACTTGAAAATGTGCTCAAAGTGACACAAGTTGTAAAGCTGCGGAATTGACATTAACATCAGGTTATGTGTCCAGAATCCAGGCAGCAAACTACTTCCTCCAAACTGGTTCTGGGGTTCAATGGATCACTCCCGACTGGTAGAAAAGAGGGCTCTTTTTGGCAAGAGGCACCCAAAAGTAGGGGCAAAACTCTCATGTTTTCTTAGGAATTCTCTCTTTGAGAAAAGACACAATTAGGAAATCATACTTGGTCCAAGTGCCACTGAGATTATTTTAATTTTATCCCTTTAGGAATAAACTCTTGAGGTTTTAGTTCTTTAGGGACCTGGCTCTAAACTATTGAAAACTCCTGAGAACATGTCCCCTTGTTCTGTGCAATATGTGTATATTCATGTGGAGGCCAAACATTATTTCTTCACTGCTGGGCTCTTCAAGATGGAGATTTGTCTTCTTCACCAAGTATTTAAAGGTCATGCCTCTTGGAAGAGGTTACCACCAGGAAGGAAGTTGAGTGTTCCATTCTTCTAGAAAATGATCATTTCTTTGGAAGCACTTGAGAATGCTACATGAAGGATATCCTTAAAGAAGTGAGTACATTGTATTTTGGAAAATATGAAGTTTTTGAAATTTGGTGGAGCAATATCAGGATGAGTTTAAATGTCAGGAAAATAACATTCCTAGCTCAGGCTCTCAGAAGAGAGTAGACTTGGGCATTCTGTTCACATTCTCAGGAGATAAAACAATTGATTTGGTGTGACTTTTAAAAACTGAATTTCCTATTTATTTTTGTGTAATGCAGAGATCCTCAATGTCAATAAAGATTTCTAAGGTCACAGAATGTAGATATGAAAGGGGCATAGAAATTATCCTCCCTGTCTTATAGAAGACTCAAAATGGCTTATAATCAAATAAAAAAGAAGAAAAGAGAGAGAGGAGAGCAAGAGAGAAAGAAAGGGGAAAGAAAGAAAGAAGAAAGAAAGAAAGAAAGAAAGAAAGAAAGAAAGAAAGAAAGAAAGAAAGAAAGAGAAAGTAGGGAGGTTGGTCCAAAACTAGAAGCAGCCTGTCTCTGCTACCACCTAATCTTCACATACCTATATTAGTATATTTGGACTGGCATAAATGTTTTCATTTATGTCATGGCTGATGTACCTAACATAAATCTAGAATTTTCCCTGTGACTACAAAACATACTTTACATAGCATTGAGCAAATAATTATAATGATTAAAGAATCAAATAGATACAGTCACTGTATCATACATCAAGTTCCGCAAATAATTATTGTATGAGTAGTAAATTGCTTTTATTTTATTTAAAGAGGACATTAATTGAAGTGATAATAAATGTTATTTAAAATCAGATCTTTTTCATATACATTTTCTCCATAGTGATTGTCTCCTTTGAAACCATTTGATTTCTTCTTCCCGAACTGAGACAAAAAGTAACATTTTCTTTCTCCTGCATGAAGCATTCTGCATTTGATATTTTTCATATTTCTATAATTGATATTGCCTAACAAGTGTCAGGATAAGTGCCTTAAAAGAAGTTCATACAATGTTTAGGGAATCACATAAAATAATAACATGTTATTTTGGTGCAAACAGATGCTTAATTTTCTATACAATTGTCATGGCGTTTCCGCTTTACTGTCCAAAATTTGCCAGATCACCTGTTCTTACTGACAAGACCTCTCCATTTCTTCCATAACATCATGTTCTCTTATACCAGTAATTGCTTCACTGATTGTGTATGTTATCATTTCCACATTGTTATCAGTGCAAGTAGAGATTAGACTGATAGACACATTTATGATTGTGTCTTTATAATATTAGAATGGTACTGATCCTTCAATGAGAACACAAACTTCTCTGCTTAGTCTTTCCCAGATGTCTAATGTAAGGATCTGAATATCACATTGGTGAGATTTTGCAGTACTCCCAGTAAAGAAAGTTCTTCCTAAGTGAGTTTTATTATCTCATAACACAGTAAGATGAAATGTGGAGACTAATTCCTATTTCAAATGCAATTTTCTGATTTGCAAAACTTTCAGACAATATAGTTGGACTCCTCTTTTTATAGGAGAGGGTACTGAATCTAAAGAGATCGAGGGCGAATTGTCCAAGTTTATACAATATCTACACACAACTCCAAGACCTAGTACATGGACATACTATCTTCAAGTTCAACAATAATTCAATACTTGTCTATTACAAATCAGTTTAAGATAATACGTTATTGGCTTAAAGTATTATTTGTAACTGTTGACGACTGATTTTTTTAAGTATATAAATTGCTTTTCCTTCTTGCAACAGATTAAAACTGACCAATGGAAGAGAAGAATCAGATAGGAGTGTCTGAATTTCTTTTCTTGGGCCTCACAGATCATCTCCATCAACAGATTGTCCTCTTTGTCATGCTTCTCTTCATCTATCTTGTCACCCTGGGGGGTAACATAGGGATGATCATTCTCATATGGACTGATCCCAGATTCCACACGCCTATGTACTTTTTTCTCAGCCACTTGTCCTTTGTTGATCTCTGTTCCTCTTCTTCCATTGCCCCCAAGATGCTGTGTGATATCTTTGCAGAGAAAAAAGGCATCTCTTTCATGGTTTGTGCTGCACAGATGTGGTTCTTTGGCCTTTTTGTGGCAACTGAATGTTTTCTCCTGGCTTCCATGGCATATGATCGGTATATGGCCATCTGTAAGCCCTTGCTGTATACACTCATTATGTCCCAGAGGGTCTGTGTGCAGCTGGTGGTAGGGCCTTATTCCATGGCTCTTATAAGCACAATGACTCATACAATTCTCACATTTCACTTACCCTTCTGTGGTCCAAATGTCATCAATCACTTCTTCTGTGACATTTCTCCACTGTTTTCCCTAGCATGTGCAGACACCTGGATCAATAAATTAGTGTTGTTCATCGTGGCAGGATCTATAGGAATGCTCAGTGGCCTGATCATCATGGTCTCCTATGTTTGTATCCTGGTGGCCATCTTGAAGATCCAGACTGCTGATGGGAGGCAGAAAGCTTTCTCTACCTGCTCTTCTCACCTGGCTGTTGTCTCTGTGCTGTATGGGACGCTTTTCTTTATCTATGTTCAGCCTGGCTCCAGTCCCTCCCTGGATATCAATAAAGTGATTTCTCTATTTTATACTGTGGTAATCCCCATGTTGAACCCCCTCATCTACAGTCTGAGGAACAAGGAGGTGAAAAATGCATTCAGGAAGAAGTTTGAAATGAAAAATTCCATAATGTTTTTGGCAAAATAAAACTGTTGTGTTGTGCCATAGATGTTGGTACAGACCGTGTAGGAAAAAGTTCATTGAAGTGAAAGTCAGAAGTTGCATATCTGTCCATGCTCTGCCAGTTCTTGGATGACTTGAAAAATAACATAGTTCTTAAATATTTTTCTACGCCATCTTGTTTTCTGTGACATGGCAAGAGTTTCAAAATAATATAGAGCATTTCAAAATAACATATTTCAAAATAATATAGGTTGAGAATATAAATGTGATAATATTCTTGAAGAAAACTGAGGCGAATATTTGTACAATCATGGATATTTGAATACTATCTAATCCAGACTAGAAAACCAAAAGCTGTAACGAAAATTCAGGGTACCACAAACTATATTACAAGAGAAATAATAAAACAAAAGAAAGTGCTTGTGTACATGTGCCAAACAATGAGGTAGTAATTGCTGGTAATTAAAAAACTCTAAAATTCAAAGAAAAAGAAAATAGATAAATGGGCAAACAAACGAACAGATAATTCACAGAAATGGGGACCCATAGGCCAAAAGTGTATGGAAAAAGATTCACTATCATTATTGGTCAAGTTAGTGAAAGGAAATTAAAATACCAATGCAGTGCCTTTCTATGTAGATGGAATATTTTTAATTTACAATGATGATGAAGCTCCTATTTGGCCATGTACACTCTTATTTTCTGCTAATAGTGTACCTGGACCTGCTGCAGAGCCTCTCCTGTTCTGCATTCCACTTACTGACTCCAGCCTTCTGTGCCATGTGGTCTCTGGGCTGTAGAAATTTTCTTAGCTGTGTGGAATATGTTGCCTCCAAAACCCAAAGAGGCCTAGTAGGACCCTCTGATTCTTTTCTTCATGAATTTCACTTTGGATAGTGTATTGTAGCATATTTCTAACCACTGGATCTGTAAAAACTCACCCAGCATTTTGAGTTCCTGAATCTTAATAGGTGTTTGTGCTTGTGTTGTGCTTCCCACCCTCTGGAGCACAGGTGTTTTATCAAGGCCTCCAATGTTTCAGCAACTGCTTGTGAGATCTGCTATATCAGTATGATGCTACCAAAGTTGTAGAAATTGCAGTTATGATCCACTAAGTGTAGTGGGTAGGAGGGCATATATCTTAGGATGCCACATACCTGCAGACTATATTGAGGAGGGCAGGAGTGTTAGCACAGCCTTGAGGGAAAATTTCTTTATCTCACATGATAATAAACTATTTTTCACCCTCCATTCTTATCAGAATAGAAAAGAATACATTTTCCAAATCATTGATTGCATACCATGTATGGGAGACCTTGTATATATTTCCATGTGAAGTATAGAGTTGCTACTACTTGGTTGAATTTTAAGCAGTCTACAGACACTCTCTAAGAACCATTAGATTTTTGGATGGGCCAGACTCCTGAATTAAATCAAGATAATACAATTACTTCTGTTGCATCCTCTATGTCTTTGATGGTGGCATTAATTTCTATATTCAAGTGTTCTGGAATCCTATCAATCCTCCTTGAGTCTAGGAAGCCTAGATGCATAACAATATCTCATACCACCAGGTTTTAAAACTTTTAAAAAAGATTTTATTTATTTATTTATTTATTTATTTATTGGAGAGAGAGGAGAAAGAGAGAGAAAGAGAGAGAGAGAGAGAGCGCATGAGTTGGGTAGGGGTAGGGTTGGGGAAGGGATAGAATCTCAAGAAGACTGTACTGAGAATGGAGTTCCATGGGTGGGGGTGCTCAATCTCACAATCCTGAGATCATGACCTGAGCTGAAATCAAGAGTAAGGTGCTTAACCGATTGGGCCACCCAGATGTCCCCCCAGGAATCTCCCTTACTAGTGCTTTTTCTTTATTGTGTCAATGGAAGAAGTATCCTTTCAGGGAACACAGTCGCCTGATATCTTCTTTGATGGATACCTGATAGCATCATCATCATCATATATATTCATTTATAAATCCTTTTAAGCATCTTCACATCTCTGAGCCTTTGGCCCCTTCTTTGACACTCTCACATGGAAATAATGGAATCTCTACCTCACTTACTGTAGGCTGTCAGTTTTTCCAAGGTTTAAGGTGCCATCCCAACAGTGCATTAGGATCTGCTTTTGGTGTCTTTCCTACAAGGTAATTTTGAGTCACTGGAGTTCTACATCAGAAAATTCTTCCTCATTCAACTTTATATTCCTCCTATCCTAAGCACATCGCATTCAAGATGTATACTGCATGTTTTCCAGTTCTGGTTGATACTTATTAGCCAACTCCTTGAACTCTTTTGGTGAATAATAGGCCAATTCTCCTTAGTCATTAGACCGTACCATTCTAAATCTTGCCCCTGGTTTATGTTTAAAATCTAAGAAGAGAGGTGGGACAAGATTTTGAAAAAAGCACTTACTATCTTGAGCCTCTCTCACGGAGCCCTCTTTATGTTCTCTGGCAAAGGAAGGCTGGTCTCTTCCAGCAAGGGGGAAAAGGTCACTTCTGTAGGGTCACAAGCTTTTTGGGAGCTGGAATATCTCAAACACATCCACACAGATATCTTAATCACAATTCTCAGTGTCCAACTCCTTCCTTATCAGAGTCCTGACTTCTGTACAGGAAACTTGCAGAGGATATGAATTCAGCTTCTTTCTTATTCTGTTTCCCTCTGTCAAGTTGTTGGGTGGAGTTTATACACAGTCTGGTCTCTGACTGTAGGAGATGAGGATCTTTTTACATGCTGCCTATCTGACTTTGACATCATATCATGAATTGAAAATTATCTGGCCTGAGTCTGTTATTTATTTTCATCCTTTAGGATGTTAGTGGCGTTTAAGCAACAATCAACTTCATAGTGCAATAATTACCATTGTTCCCTCTATCTCTCATAACCTAGATAATTACATAAGCCAATGTATATTTTTCACCTGTACCCCATCTCAATTCACTGATGTGAATCTTAGTAATTGCAATGCCATCTCTCCATTCAGCAATTTGAAAGTCCACCAAGAAGTCCATCCTAGTCCATCAATTCATTGATCAAGCAAGTTACCAAGGTAGGCCTCGTTCAAAGACAGGGAAAAAAAAAACCCTCAATCTTTCAATGGAGGAATAGCACACATTTGTAAGAAAGGAAGTAATTAAATATGCTTAGGGGTAACCTAACAAAAGTTGTTAGAATCACAAAATCTAAACAAAATTTAGTACCTTTATGATAAACAAAAAACCTTATTGTTTAATACGGTGCAGGTGTCTGAATTAACTCAATCTACTTATATGTGGGTTCAATGAATTTAAAATACAGAGACATATAGAAAATAATTCCCAGTAAAAATTTGGACAATTATATTACAAAAACATATCCTTTAGAAACTGCTTGCTCTAGGAATTATAACTACTTTTTGGAAGTCAAGAGATGACTTCATTAAGAACAGACTCTGCCTCTCTAAAACTTGAACCTAGTATACGGTTCTATAAAAACTTTGGCTAAGAGACTAAAGGTCAATTCACTTAAGAAAGTATAGCATTCGAACGAATGGATATGTTTTTGTAATATAATTGTGAGTGAGATCAAGCCCAATATTGGGCTCCATGCTCAGTGGGGGGCTGCTGGAGATTCTTCCTCCCTTTCCCCTGCTTGTGTGCTCTCTCTTTCTCTCTCTCAAATAAATAGATCTTAAAAAAAATAATGTATGGTGACAGATTGTGACTACATTTATTATGGTGAGCATTGAGTTGTATATAGATTGTTGAAATAATGTATGCTTGAAACTAATATAACATTATATGTCAATCATACTTTAACAATAAATGAAATAAAAGATAATTTAAAAATTGAAACAATAAACTAAAAAAAAAAAGAAATCTGGATCTCAAACCTTGTGGGTTAGGAATAAAATTCAGAGGCGACTTCCTTTAGAGATGAAAATATTCATGACCACTGATTATATTATATGCCAAGCCTGATTTCCTGGGCAGAGAACAGGACTCTGCCCAAGTGCTTTGCCGCAGTTCCTCTGAACAACTGAAGGCAACGTTGGCTTTTTAGTGGTTAGAAGTTTCACACAGTTTCCGTGAGCACTTGAAAAATAAATCTGCTCTCTAAATATAAGCATTTTTCAAAGATGCAGAAATCTTTAACGCTACAAAACTTGGTGTTGACAAAGGAAAGAGGCAAAGCTAAAATAAAACAAAAGCATTTATTTGGGGGTCTCAGAATTAAAAATTTGGGAAGCACAGCTTTGGGTAGCTACCCAAATTGTGTCCCCTGGGGTAACAAAAGTCAAGGGATTTTAAAGACAAAAGGGAATGCTTGCATATGTTTGTTTATACAGAATTTTGATTGGTGTTGGTGGCAGAAAACTAATCTTAACTGAATATAATTGGTTGCTAAGGCTATCACTAAGCAAAGTATGCTACTGTAGCAAGTTGCAGGTATTTGGGCTGAGTCCTTGGAATATTGTGGTTTGACCCAGTTCAAAAGTTGATGGTTTCTCTGATGAGGGTGCACAGAAGGCATACCTTCATGGCATCCTGGCTCCATTAAAAACTCCTGGACATAAATAAGCGACCTCATTTCATTTCATATTTCACAGTGTCAAGGGGTAAGACCGCAAATTTTTAGACCTTCCCATTTATCCTGAGGGGGAAAAATGCTTTTATTATTTCTGTCCTAACGTCAGAGGCTGATATGGCAGGAAAAGACCTGGTTTGACAGAAATCTCTCACAAGTAATCTATAAAATCCTCTCAAAAATATCTGCAAGCAATTTGGAGCTGTGTATCAGTAAGGAAACAATGGCCTGAAATCTGCAATGCTATGTGTTATCACGAACGAAAACAATAATTTATAATCTTCAAAATAATTTGCTGTTTGCATTTCAATGTTTTATTTATTGGCTGCATCAGTATTAAAAACCATCTGGGACGCCTGGGTGCCTCAACAGTTGAGTGCTTGCCTTAGGCCCAGGGCAGGATCCTGGAGACCGGGGATCGAGTCCCACATCGGGCTCCCTGCATGGAGCCTGCTTCTCCCTCTGCCTATGTCTCTGCCTCTCTCTCTCTCTCTCTCTCTCTGTGTGTGTGTCTCTCATGAATAAATAAATAAAAATCTTTAAAAAAAAGTATTAAAAACCATTTATGGAAGATCTGCTATGAAGTCCACCTGATGATCTGCCTATATATTTTACATTTATAGCTCTGTACGGTAGGTACTACACTAAAATAAAAAACTAGGATGCCTGGGTGGCTCATTTGGCTAAGCATCTGACTCTTGATTTCAGTTCAGGCCATGATCTCAGGGCCCTGGAATTGAGCCTCACCTCACATCTGCTAGGCTCCGTGCTCAGCGAGAAGTCTGTTTGAGATTCTCTTTCTCCCTCTACTTTTGCCCCTCCCCACTGCTCTCTCTTCTCTAAAAGAAAGAAATAAATCTTTAAAAAAAAGGAAACAATAATCCAAAGTCATTAACTCAAGCATGCATTAAGAATGCTAAAATATGGAAGAAGCTTAAGAGGGGTGTTCTGCAGGGAGCAAGTAGCTGAAAGATTTTACAAGGTTGATTGAAGAGGGTCATTCAAAGTTTAGTTTTGTTCTAAGAATTATTCACCGTTCACATTCTTGGAAAGTAGGGGGAAATGGGTTATCTTAATCAGGGGACAGGATGTAGGAACAGGAAGATGGAATCTCAGAGTAACAGCTACTGGCTGCTTAAGTGCATTTAGGGATAAGGGGTGGAGTGTGGGAACATTTGGAAGTTAAGAATTTTGGAGGATAGCTAAGATTTAGTGTTTTGATTTTTCGGATGGTTGCAATATCTCTTGAATTAGTAGTTAGCAGCTACACAGAGGCACTTCAACTCTAAGCAGTATAAAATATGGGACCACAGTGGTAAGGAACACTTGAAGTAGTATCATTAATAGATTCTGAAATGTCTTCTTTGCACCCCCTTATCTTTCTTAGTCTTATCCAGGAAAGCAAGTCCAATGGATTGAAGGCAATTGTTTAAAATACAAATATTCACATGATCTTTCTACATTGGTTCTTACCTTTACTCTACTTTTAGGGTTTTGTCAGAGCTCTAAGCTTGGCTGATAGAACACGTGCTAGAAATATTCTCAATAATTTATGGGTTACCCAGGTGTCTCCGTCAGTTTATCATTGGATGCTTGATTTCGGCTCAGGTCATGATCTCAGGGTAGTGGGATAAAACCCCACATTGGGCTCCTTGTTTAGAAGGGAGTCTGCTTAAGATTCTTTCTCCTCCCTTCCTGCCACTCCCACTGCTTCTCAAAAAAAAAAAAAAAAAACTTCAGAAAAAGAAATATTCTCAATTATTTTAAGTGAAATTGGCCTGCCAATACTGATCTAAGATTTTAGTCAATTTTCCTCTATTATTTTGTTAACCAGCAATAAAAAAGTATGGAATCTCTTATTGAGGGATAACTCATAATTAATAAAGATTTAGCCGGTGATTACCCTGGAAGTAACCACATATAATAAACAGGGAGGACACTGACTAATCTCCAGGGCCTTTGAGGTAATAATAAAACATACACACACAGTTGCCGCTAATTGACTCCTTTTGAGAGATAATTACTATTTAGAAACAAAGGCTCCAAACAGTTATTTTTGTAATAGTTTGTGTACTTGATCTTGAGCTTATTTTAACCTAAGATGTACATCATTATTGAAATATATTTATATTACTGTATTTTACTCTCACATAATAAAACTTTGAGGACTGTATTTTTCTGATAGCCTTTTAGTTTTTTTTTTTTCTGTAAGTCTAGTAAAGATGGAATTCTTAAGTAATCAAAGACTTGATAAAAACAACATGTAGCAATGGAAATTATTTTGATAAAACAGAGAATTTTTGTTTTCTAGGCAGATTTTTGTTTATTTAGATTTTTGTTTACTAATTTTTGTTTACTTAGAAGAGAAAGAAAAACTTTTTCACAGTCTTATCAAGAATAGACCAATAGTTCAAGAAAACTTCATGCTTTTAGCAGATGAAGGAAAATTAAGTTTTAGTGTTGTGTGAGTATGCCTCATCTGCCAGTCCTAAAACTAGCAGCGATGTGGATACCTGCACTTTCTTCTCTAACCTGAGCTCTTCTTACTCTCTAAGACAAGCTTCAGTCTCTAGTTGGGGATCAGTGACCAGGCAAGCTGCCCACAGTAGAGACCAGCCCACTGTGCAGCCATTTCTCCTCTGCTTTGCTGCAATTCCTCAAACAAATGCATTAAAGCAGCTGCCATTTGGGGGCACCTCTGTACTCAAGTGGCAGTTCACAAGCATCTGATATACGGGCCACCCTTCCTCACATAGTGGTTGTGGGCCAATTCAGGATTTCCCTCCTGATGCCCCTCTCTCAAGACTCCATTCTTTGGTCCCCTAGCTGGCTCACCAATTATTGGTTTGAGTACTTGAATGCCAGGGAATTTTTTTGGTAAAATCCAGAACTGGTCCTTATACACTGAGGGCAGGGAGAGACTGAAGAAAGAGTCAGGCTACTTCAGATGGCAGGTGGAAAGTTTTATAAGCAAGGGAACTACCATATGAAGCTTGTTTTAAGCAGCAGCAAGATGAGTAGATCTCCACACCTGCTTTGCCAGAATCTCTTTTTTTAAGACTTTATTTATTTATTTTTTATTTATTTATTTATTTATTTATTTATTTATGAGAAACAGAGAGAGAGGCAGAGACACAGGCAGAGCAGAGGGAGAAGCAGGCTCCATGCAGGGAGCCTGACATGGGACTCGATTTTGGGTCTCCAGGATCACGCTCTGGGCTGAAGGCGGCACTAAACCACTGAGCCACCCAGGCAGCCCTTAAATGTTTATATAGAGGCCTTTAATAGGTTCAGTCACATACATGCACCATCAAGATGGTCTCAGCAACACGTTACCCCCTTGAGGGTGCATCCTTGAAAAGGGCTTCCACAGTGGGAAGGGCTGGCAGTGTGTACTTTCCAAGGACAGGGGCTAGGGACTCCGAGTCTCCGATTGCCTAGGTCCAGCTGAAGGGTCAAGGGATGGTTACTTATACTTGAGGACCACTTCTAGTCAGCCAGCTAACTGGTTACCTCATTAGGCAATTTTACCTTTTTTTAAAAAAAATTCTTACATTCCCCAGAGGGAAAATTTCTCATAGATGTCCAAGAGAAGCATTTTCCTATAATAGAACTTGCTTAGTCATATTTTTTCATATCATATTATTTCCTTCTCTTGAAGTTTAATGAAGTGTCATTTTATTTATTTATTTTTGTTATTATTGTCAGTTTCCTTACTAGTTTTAGTTGATTTCAAGTAGAAGAAAAGGGTAAAATGACTTTGTTTTGCCTTCGTTAGTTGAAGTGTACGATATGATTTAAACTGCTACATTTAAACCATTATTGATTGTGTAATATTTTGTTTTATTTTATTTTTAAAACTTTTAAAAAAGATTTTATTTATTTATTCATGAGACACACACACACACACACACACACACAGAGGCAGAGACACAGGCAGAGGGAGAAGCAGGCTCCATGCAGGGAGCCCGATGCAGGACTTGATCTTGGGACTCCAGGATCACACCCTGGGCCAAAGGCAGGTGCTAAACCACTGCCAATCAGGGATCCCCAATATTTTTTTTTTATTTTCCATGCCACTCAAAAAATACCTATAGAATATGTCTTCTTTGCAACTTTCCAAGATAGGTACTTCATAGGATGCAGACAGTTGTAAAGCTATGTCCTTGAACTTGCAAAATCAGATGATAGTCAAGAAAATGCTATGATGGTTGCTGGAGTGGGAGATCACATCCCTTTTAAGGGATTGTGGGAAGTTTTCTAGGGGAAGTGGTGACTGAGATCATCCAAACAAATTATGCTGGTTTCCCAATGCTGTCCTAACAAGCTACCCCAAGCTTAGTGGCTAAAACAACACAAGCTTATTATTTTAAAATTCTGCAGGCTAAAAAGTCCTACATGGGTCTCACTGGGCTATAATTAAGATGTTGGCAGGATTACATTGCTTCCTGGAGCCTCCAGAGGAGACCCGTTCCCTTGCTTTTTCCAGCTTTTCAAAACTGTCCACATTCCCGTTGATGGCCCCCATCCCTTATCTTTAAAGCCAGAGAGAGAGAGAGAGAGAGAGAGAGAGAGAGAGAGAGAGAGAGAGCTCACAAGCAGGGGAGGGGCAGAGGGAAAGGGAGAAGCAGACTCCCTGCTGAGTAGGAAGCCCAGTGTGGGGCTTGATCCCAGGACCCTGGAATCATGACCTGAGCCGAAGGCAGATGCTTAACTGACTGAACCATCCAGGTGTCCCAAGTTCTTTAGGTTAACAACATCAGCAAAGTCCCTTATCTGCCACAGAAGGTACCATATTCGCAGGTCCCTGGGATTAGGAGGTGGACATCTTTGGAGAGCATTATTCTGCTCATCACACTATCCCCTCAGATGTGATATTTTTTTGTCTCCTCTATAAACCTTTATTCCAACCAAGTTGGATGTTCCTACCTCCTTGTCTCTGTTCATCTCCTTACTTCTACCTGTGATGCTCTTCCTCTTAATTTCAGGTCACCGTCTCAAACTTGTCTATCTTTCCACACTAATCTGCCCATGAAATTTTTCCTAACCACTTCAGCTCACAACTATACTCCATTCTTCTAAAATTCTGTGGTTTGTTATGCCTTGGACCAAGCCAGTGATACGTTGAACTGTGGGTTTTCTTTTTATTTTCCCCATCTACAGAAGGGAATTTGGAGGAATAGAGAGTTAAGAACAAACCAAACAATAAGCCCCCTTTGCCAACAGGGACACATTGTGGATCCAGGTAGCACACTACTCCATCCTAGCATGTGTTTACTGTTAACATCACTGCAGATGGAAAATATGGTTTGTTTTGACAAGGAGGATCTCAAAGAGGAAAAAAACCCCATTTTTTTCAGGAATCCTCTGTTGGAGAGAAAAATGATATTTTGGAAATATACTTGGCATGAATGCCAATGATGTCACTTTAATTTTGTCCCTCAGCTGTAAACTTTTGAGGGTTTAAGTTCTTCAGAGGCCTGGCTTAAAGTATTGAAGACTATCAGGAACATGAACCTTTTATTTTGTGCTGGATGTGAGTCAGGCTGGAGGACAAGGAGTGCTTCTTTCAGGCTCATCTGCATGGAGATTTATCTTTTTTACTAAGTGCTTAGGATGTCATATCTGCTGCAGAAAGTTACTACCAAGAAGGATTTAAATTTTCCACGAAGTCCAGAAAACTTCATCTTGAAGCAGTTAATAGGGAAACAAGGGATTCTCTTAAAGAAGTGAGAATACCACATAGTGATTAAAAAAAGAAATTTTGAAATGCTGTGGAAAGATGTTAAAATGAACCTGACTTCTGGGAACAAAAACTCACCAGCCCAAGTATTCCAAAGAAAGCAGTCTTTGGTTTAGTCCAGCTCTTCAGGACATGAAATAACTGATTTTTTGATCCTTTAAACCTGATCTTGTTATTTTGATACTCCAATGTCCTGAAAGAATTCCAGGGTCATAGAATGCTAGCAATGGAAAAGTCACAGAGATCATCCCCCTTATTTATAGGAGAGTCAGGGTCTCTTATTCATGTTTGTGTGCACTTGGGGGGGGTGGTAGTGCATTCCCCTCAGCAAACACACTCACTTAGTATGTCCACAAATATTCACAGCTACTGACAGTCAGTTCCAAAGTAGATTTTGAACTCTTCCAAATATGAAACTAAAGCAGTGTTTTTCTCAACCACTTCAGTTCACGGTGAAGATAGAAGCTTTTTCTGAAATCCTGTGGCACAGGTAGTTTTGGACTAGCCAAATACGACTTTGAAATGTAGGTTTCTTTTTATGCCTAGGTCTTCTTTCTCCCAATAGGTGTAAATTACTAAAAATAATTGATATTAGTGGCTGACATTAACAAGCAATTGATCTGTGGAAAATGCAAGCCACAGATATTTTCTCAAATAATAATAAACTCAAGAGGCATCAACAGTGTGTTAACTATTATTTTGTCACCATGGCTTTTCAAGGACCATATCTTAATCATTCTATCTTCAAAGTGTGAAATGTTTTTGTTTATATAAGGAATTATTTGAGTTGATAGTAAGCATATGAACCTAGAATCTTTCTTATGGATACTCCCACACCTTGTGCTTCTTACTATAATTTTAAACAGCTTGTTGTATTCTTCCTCAGTTGATGAGTCAGAAAAATATTTGCCTGAAAATTTTGTCTAAATAAAAATGTCAAGCATTTTACACATTTTTGTTAATAAAATATAAATAGGCTGTCAGAATTTATGCCTTAAATAGATTTATAAACATTACAAGGAATTAGGGGAAATAATTTTATTTCGATGAACAAAATATATTCATATATTCATAGAAATTACTGGTAGAAATTACCACTCAAGATGAAGTCAGTTGAGCTTCCAGTGGATACTTATTTTTCTATGAGATTTCCATGGAAACTTGTTATGCAATATCTGATAGATTAATTAATCTCAAAGAAAGAGCATCTCAATGCCTCCTAAATCGTTATATTCATTTGAATTATATGGTTAGTGGAATAGCCTTCATTTCATTTAACGCCCATCTTGAATCCTCTGTTCTTGTGCCACTTCTGTCTTCATGCTGGTCGAAGAGTAAATATATCCAATCTCTCATTTGCAGGGTAGTCCTGTATAAACATAAATACGATTATTATGTGTTACTATAAAATCATCCCCATTCTAAATAACCCTACTGACATATGTTTACATTTCCCTTTGTAAGCCTTTTATAAAGGAAGAGATTAATATACACAGATATGAATATTGTCTTCATGACATCTGAATGGTACTATCCACTCCGTCAAAACAGGAACTGAGAGGGCTTTATTTCTGTTCTGTTTACCCCACCCCAACTGCTGATTATCAGGATCTGAATTTTTCATCATTTCTCACAATATCGATAACTGGTTACTGTGTTCCTAGGTAGGCATTACTATTCTATCATGTGATAAAGATGAAATACAGAGACTGAATTTAATTTCCAATACAATTTTAGAACCCGAGGGAGTTTCAGATTTTATAGTTAGACTGTTCTTGAGATGGCAGAGAATATTGAATCCAAAAAGATCAAGTATGAATTGCTCAAGTCTGCATGGGGATTACAATGGACGGGAACTAGTCCTTGGGAATACTGTTGACCAGTCCAACACTATTTCCATTACTGCCTCCTTAACAGATTAAAAAACACTTGTCATAAATTTAAGAGGCTGTTTTGTATATGCTAATTGATATTTTACTTTTTTCCAATTGATATTTTAAAAATGAAATGTATTTTTGAATTTCTTACATAGGTTAGAACTGATTAGTGGAAGAGAAGAATCAGACAGGAGTGACTGAATTTCTTTTCTTGAGCCTCACAGATCATCTCCATCAACAGATTGTCCTCTTTGTCATGCGTCTCTTTATCTATCTTGTCACCCTGGGGGGTAACATAGGAATGGTAATTCTCATATGGACTGATCCCATATTCCACACACCTGTGTACTTTTTCTCAGCCACTTGTCCTTTGTAGATCTCTGTTCCTCTTCTTCCATTGCCCCCAAGATGCTGTGTGATATCTTTGCAGAGAAAAAAGGCATCTCTTTCATGGGTTGTGCTGCACAGATATGGTTCTTTGGCCTTTTTGTGGCAACTGAATGTTTTCTCCTGGCTTCCATGGCATATGACTGGTATATGGCCATCTGTAAGCCTTTGCTGTATAGACTTATTATGTCCCAGAGGGTCTGTGTGCAGCTGGTGGTAGGGCCTTATGCCATGGCTCTTATATACAGCATGACCTATATGATGTTGGTTTTGCTTACCCTTCTGTGGTCAAATGTCATTAATCATTTCTGTGATTTTTCACCACTGCTTTCTCTTGCATGTGCAGACACTTCCATGATTCAGTTTGTATTTTTCTTTTTGGCTGGATCTGTACAAATATTCAGTGGCCTGATCATCATGATCTCCTACGTTTGCATCCTGGTGGCTGTCTTGAAGATCCAAACTGCTGATGGGAGGCAGAAAGCTTTCTCCACTTGCTCTTCTCACCTGGCCATTGTCTCCATGCTGTATGGGACTCTTTTCTTTATCTATGTTTGGCCTGGCTCAATTTCATCCCTGGATATCAGTAAAGTGATTTCTCTATTTTATACTGTGGTAATCCCCATGTTGAACCCCCTTATCTACAGTCTGAAGAACAAGGAGGTAAAAAAAATGTATTCAGGAGGAAGTTTGAAAGGAAAAATTCTCTAATGCTTTTGGTAAAATAGAACTGTGCTGTGTTGTACCATAGAGGTTGGTTTATAATGTGTAGTAAAAATAACACTGGGCTGAGAATGAGAAGTTCTCTTTAATCCTGGGTAGTTACCAGGTTACTTATACTTCATATATTTTTTTCTTCAGTTTTCTGCATTGCAAAACGATGGGGAATACAACATAATTTACAGATATTAACAGTATAAATGTAATGTATGCCAGAAGCAAATCCAGAACATTTTTATATTCTCAAATGTGGGATGACATTTATTATAGCAAATGTTATAAGGAAAAGACATTAAATGGAAAGAGAGAGTTCATTAATAAAGGTGTCATAGACCTTGTTAAAAGTTGAACAATGGAAAGTGAGAACACAGTTGCAAAACAGGTGACTCACAATGAGTTAATGTCCCAGTAGGAAAGTGCTGAACATATATAGAGAAATAGAGAGAAATGGGCCAATAGAAGGAGCAATTGGCACAACTGGAAATGCAAAAGGCCAAAAATATAAATATATAAAAAACTGTTCAACTTTGCAATTGTTTAAGTAAATAAAATTAAATTGAGAATGTTCATTTATTTGATTATCAAACACTAAAATGATTATGTGCAATGCTGGTAAGGTTACCACTGGACATAGACGGCAATTTTACACTTACCTACTTCAGCTAAGTGTAGAATAGTTACATTTTCGAAAGTAATTTGATGATTCCTACTAAAATTCACATAATCTTTTACCTAGCTATCCTACATTTGGAAATCTGTACTACAGAAAAAAAATATCAGACACAAATGTTACAGCATCATTTATAGGGGGATAAAAGAAAACTAGTTTGTATCATTGGGAGAAACATACACTGTCTTTGAAATGTTGCACAGCTGATTATAAAAAGTGGAAATTAGATATTTATGCTTTGGTTTGGAGGAAACTCCCTCACACAATCACTGATAGATGGGGAAAAAAATCAAGTCAAAATTTAATCTGTAGAACTGATCACAGTTTGTGTTGATTTGCAACCTCCTTGGGAGGCTGCCATGAAATGAGTGACTGGCCCACATCACAAAGGGCAGGAGAGACCAAAGAAAGAAGCAGACCACTTCAGAATAGTAGATGGCAGGTTTAACAGGCATAACAGGCATAACATAATTTAAGAGGTTGTTCTGGGTGCTGGAGTAAGAGTGTATCTCTGCTACCTCCTGACAAATCTTCAAAATTTATATAGAAGCCATAACGGGGTTCAGTCATATACACCACCCGGAGAGTCCCAAGAGCACATCACTCTCTCAAGGCTATGTCATTGGGGCAGCTTTTGGGAGCAGAAAAGGTCTATAGAATGCACATTCCAAGGATAGGAGACAGGGGAGGAAGTTCAGGTTGCCAGGGTCCAGCTCACAGGTCAACCAGAGCTCAGGTCTTCTTCATGACCTCCCCCAACACTTTGTAAAATAAAATAAAATAAAATAAAAAAGGTGCAGGTAAAACTTACCTACTGTGTAAAATATATTGGTACGTATGTATGTACACGATCATGGAGAGAAGTGTGCAAAGTTACTGGTCAAACTGTTAACCTCGGTTACTTCAGTAGGGCGACGTTGGAAGTAGCATCGGGGGCAGGGGTTAGGGTGCTTCATGCTCATGTGAGTTGTTGGACTTGTTTTACAACAAATGTTTAATTTTGTAACTAAAATTTACTTTTGAAAAGCCATAATCTGTGTCAAAACTGAATGAATGAATACATCTGTAAGTAAATAAATTTGGATGAATGGACTCAATGCCTTCTGGTATGGCTGCTTCTCCATTCTAACACTCTGATTTTGTGAAATACTTTTAAATACTGGTGAATGAAATCTTTGTCAAAAACTAAGTAAAATGGGGAGGTGGGAGTGGGGATGGGGTAATTGGGGGATGGGCACTGAGGAATCCCATCCCATTGATGGGATGAGCACTGGGTATTATATTAGATGTTGGCAAATTGAATTTAATTTAGAAAATGTAAAAAAAAAAAACAAATAAAATGGAGATATTCTTAGCAACTCTGTGCTTCAATCTCTTAGTTTTTCCCTATAAGGATAAGTATTTTCTCCCTCCAGCCTCCCTTCCGGTCTATAATCTTTATACAAGGTGGTAAGTTTTCTCCTTATTAAAAGCATCAAAATGATTAAAAAATGCTAAAATCAAAATGACCCAGTGCAAATGGTGAACTTTGAAAAGTAAACCAAATGTTATCTTAAATAGATCCATGTTAAACTACATTTTATACTTGTTGTAGCACAACATTTCATAGAAAGAATGTATGCTTCTCCTAGTGATACAAATTCAGCGTATTTCCTTTTATTCCCCCTACAAATGATATCCCAATATTGGTGTCTGGTATTTATATACCTATAACCCAGACTTCCAAATATAAGATAGTTAGGTCGAAGATTATGAATGATTAATTTTGTTAATTGTCAGTTTTCTGAAATTTCCCAGTACCGTACTACTCAGAGTTGTTGAGACTTGGGCTTAGGTGTGCCAAAGGGACATGTGTTTTTATCTAGAATGATCAACAGTTTCTTCCTCGTCAGACTTTGTCTTAAAATGACTCTATTCTGCATCTCCATTATATAACATGTCTCAAATCTGTCACCTGTGAGATAGTCATTTCCTAGTATGAGAGCTGAAGTATTTTCTGTCATTTTAATGGCTTCTTAAACATGTATGATGCACATCCTATTGAATGGGGGTTGGGAGGAGAACAGCAGGCAGCAAGTGATGATTATAAATTTCTTGAATTGCTCTATGGTCCTTTTCTAAGAATATGCAAATATATTCAAACCAACTGTCTTCCTCTAGCTCTAGTTATTGCTGTTCTGATCTCCTAATGTATTCTGTCTAGAATTCTCTTCCTACCATATTCATGTGGATTAGCTACTCGTTTTTCACATACTGTTTAAGTGTTACTGCCCCTTAGAGACTCACCCTAAGGAAGTGATTCTCAGAGACAGGGCCAATTAGAGCCGACCCTCTGCATTTTGTTCTTATGGCACCATGTTCTTTTCCTTTATATTTTACGGGTGTAACACCGTGCATCTTAAACTAGATTTTTATTAGTAAGAAATGTTCCCAACAGATTTTTTCCTACAGGGCAGTGACAGAAACTCATTGTAGGTGCGTTTTTTTGTTTGTTTGTTTGTTTGTTCACCCTGAAAATCTTTAAGTGGTTCTCCTCATTTTGTAAAGAAAAAGTGAATTAGCCCCAATATCAGAGGGAAGTTGTCTGTCAGTTAAGGCCTCCGCTCACCAAAATCTAGTAGTATCAGTTCCTGGCAGAAGGCCATGGATTTTCATATGGCATTTCTGAGAAGCTGGATGTAATTCTTAGCTTTGTTTCTCTATAGATGAGGCATTTTTGTCTCTGGTTTCTTCCTAGATTTTTTTTCCTTTATTTTGGATTTTCTGTGCCCAGGTATAGTTTTTCTGACATTTATTTGCTTGGTGTTCTTTGAGCTCCCTGGAGCTATGGTTTTGTGTCTAATTTTTTTAAAAAAGATTTTATGTATTTATTCATGAGAGACACAGAGAGGCAGAGACAGAGGCAGAGGGAGAAGCAGGCTCCCTTCAGGGAGCCCAGTGTGGGACTCCATCCCAGGACCCCAGGATCACTCCCTGAGATGAAAGCAGACACTCAGACACCACTGAGACACTCAGGCATCCCTTGTGTCTAAGTTTAATTGGGGGAAAATAATCAGTTTCAAATCTTTTTTTTTTAAGATTGATTTATTTGAGAGAGAGGGAGAATGTTGAGGGGAAGGAGAAGAGGGAGAGGGAGAATCTGAAGCACACTCCTACTGAGCACAGAGCCTGATGCAGTGCTTAATCTCATGACCTTGAGATCATGAGCTGAAAACCAGAGTCAGACGCTCAACTGACTGAGCCACCCAGACACTCTCCAAATAGTTCTTCTATTCCTTCCTCTTTCATCTTTTGATATTCCCATCATGTATATGTTACACTTTTTGCAGTTGTTGCCCCAAAGACCTTCCTTAGATATTTGTCTCTGTTCCTTTTTTTTTTTTTTTTTTGGTCTTTGTTCACTTTCCTTTTACAAGTTTTTGAAGTTTCTATTGCTCTGTCCTCAGGCTCATTGATTCTTTCCTTGGCCGTGTCCAGTCTACTAATGAGTCCATCAAAGGCATTCTTCATTTTGGTTACAGTGTTTTTGATCTCCAGCATTTTAATCATAGTTGATTTAAATTCTTGGCCTGATAATTCTTACATCTCTACCATGTCTGGTTCTGATGCTTATTGTCTCTTCAGATCATGTATTTGCCTTTCCGTAACTGCCATGTAATTTTTTCTTGGTAACCAGATGTGATGCTCCAGGTAACAGGGGTGGCTATAAAGAGGCCTTTAGCAAGGTGGTGGCAAGGTATGGAGGGCGAGGAGTGATCTGTAGTCCTCTGATTAGGTCTCAGGCTTTTGGTGGAGCTATGCCTCTGCATTGTGAACTTCACAAGTGTTTCTCAGTGGTTTTTTTTTTTTTCTCCCTTGTAAGTTGGGACAGGATGATCAGACTGGACTGGAGTGGGTTATTTCCTTCCCACATGGAAGGCTAGAGGAGGCTGATGTTGACCATTTCCCTTCCCCAGATTCATCAGGCTCTGAGAGTACCTGAGCAGAGGATTGTGTGGTTAACTAGTTTCTCCTGAGGCAGGAGTACAGAACCTCTGATGGGTTTCAGGATGCTTCCTCTTCTCCCCTGATGGAAGCACAAGGGGATTTTTCTCTTACATTTACTATCAGGACCTACTTTGAGACCCTAGAGATGAATCTCACTCTGTTGTTCAGGTTTTCCTATCCAGACACTGGTTCCAATGGCAGTTTCCTCTTGTGAGTAAACTGTGACTCTCTGCTTTCACCTGTCTTTCCAGTCTTGGGGGTAGTGGTTTGCCCTGTGTCCTCCCTTGTCTTACAGATCCAAGAAGAGTTATTGATTCTTCTGTATCTTTAGCTTTTTACTTATTAGGAAGAATGACTTCTAAGATCCTTACCTGCAGAACTAGAAGCCTAAAATCTCTTCCTGGTTTTTGCAATAATGTTCTTTCTGGCTGAGAGCTCTCATCTTCCAACAAATGCCTGGGGAATGCCTCACCTCTCTGCCTTGGCTTGGAGATAATTTTCTCAATAAGAATTACTCTAAGTTATATAACATTGAATTTTTAATGATCACTACCCCACTAGGAAACTTATATTCCCTTTGCTCTGGTCTAACCTTTTTCTATTATTCATCACACTTATTACATTCCAACCTATAACATTTAAATAGATTATTTTGTATTTATTTTTGTTTCAAGTTTTTATTTGAATTCTGGTTAGTTAACATATAGTGTAGTATTGATTTTGGGAGTAGAATTTAGTGATTCATTACTTACATACAATACCCAGTGCTCATCACAGCAAGTGCTCTCCTTAATCCCCATCACCCACTTAGCCCATCTCCCACCCACCTCCCCTCCAGTAACCAGCAGTTTGTTCTTTTGTTCCCTATAGTTAACAGTCTCTTAGGTTTGCTTCAAGCAAACCATCAAAGTCTCAGAGAACAGGCAGCAGCCTCTGTGATATTGGCCATAGCAATCTCTTACCAGACACGTTGCTGGAGGCAAGGAAAACAGAAGCAAAAATGAAGTACTGGGATTTCATCCAGATAAAAACTTCTGCAGAGCAAAGGAAACAACCAACAAAACTAAAAGATGACCTGTGTAATGGGAGAAGATATTTGCAAATGACATATCTGATAAAGGGTTAGTATCCCAAACCTATAAAGAACCTCTCAAACTCAACATGCAAAACAAATAATCCAGTTAAGAAATGAGCAGAAGACTTGAATAGATATTTTTCCAAAGAAGACATACAGATGGCAGTCATATTACAATATATAAACCTGTGTATACAACCTACTACCCAGCAGTTGCACTACTTGGTCTTTTTTTTTTTTAAGATTTTATTTATTTGTTCATGAGAGACATAGGCAGAAGGAGAAGCAGGTTCCATGTAGGGAGTCCAATGTGGGACTCAATCCTGGGACTCCAGGGTCACGCCCTGGGTCAAAGGCATGTGCTAAACTGCTGAGCACCCACAGATCCCTGTCACTGTGGCCATCAGCTAGCTCTATATTTCTGTAACATTGTTTCCTACTGCAATCTGGTCTAGAGAAGAGAGATACCACTAATCATATAGTGATACTAGTGCCCTCGTGTCTTTTCTAAAGACGGTAGAAATTGTGGTAGAAATGTATTTGTATCTCTAAAGCCCAATGATCTGTGTGATGAGATCAAGTTTGGATCAGTCATGACCTTGGCGGAAATGGATTCCAGGAGGTGTATATTGGAAGAAGTCAAGGGCCAATCAGGCAGTGGAGGTCATGTAGTTATACAAGCATTATCCAAAGTCTGGCACTTAGAATTCAATCTTTGTTCACTTCTTCCCTCTCCCATCCAGAACAACCCTCCGTCCATTCAAATTTGATTTTCCTGGGAAGATCTCTCAAAGAAACAACCTAATTCTTTTCCATTCTTACAGAATGTTCACATTACCCAACCCTTTGGAGAAGTTAGATTAATCTCCTAATTTTTCTTCCTACAGTCAGATTCTTAAAAATTATGACTTATTCACTCATTTGTTTAAAAATATTTATTGAACATTTACTCTTTAGAGCACTATCCCAGAAGCTGGGGGTAAAGTGTAGAAAAACTAAACAAAATCCATACTTGTTTTAGGATGGTATGATATGATAAAAATTCAGTGTTATGTAATGGTAATTGTTTTGAAGAAAAAACTGTGTAAGAGGGAAGGCAGGTGATGGTTGGGGTGGGATTAGCTCTACTCTTTTACAAAGGATGATTGAAGATGGCCTCTATGATGAACAGAAATCTGAATGAAGTGAAGAAGAAAATTGTGCAGATATCTGGAGAGAAATGCACTAGAAGCAGAAGGAAGGAAGAGAGAGGAAGATTCTGAGGTAGAATCCTGCTTTGCTCATTCCCAGAATAGGAAGTGGACTGAGTGTCCTGATGAGAGGTAGGAGAATCCAGACCTTTCTTTTCATCTCCTCCACTGAGCTCTTATGATGTCTGAATGGGTTAATACTCTCAAAGCATTTGAAGAGTGCCCAGCATGTAGTAAACATCTCCTGTGACAAGATTAATGCCCTGTTTCAACTTTTTTTGTGAATAAATTGATCTCATCTGTTTTCTGAAATACTTTGAAAGACTCCTCATTGCTTACAGAAAGAAATTCAAAGTCCTTTGCTTAACGTTAAAGATTTTTATGAATTTTGAGCTCCCAATCATTTTTCTACCCTTATATTTGAATTTTTTATATAGCCAATGTGGACTACTTTTGTCTTTCAAAAATGCTGTCTAAATTTATGGCTCTCCTTTGCTGCATAGGCACTTCAATCCATCTTATTTTTATTTGCCTATATCTTACTTCCCTTTGAGACTAATCACGTCCAAGAGACTATTTTCAAACCTTCAGGCTACAATGATCCTGCTGTCCTAGTAACTCATGGTCCTATCATATGGGTCTCGCATGCTGCTGTGTTTCCAAACACCTTCTGATTATAATCTCTCTGAAGCAAGGCTCTATTTTAGATTCCCCAACTTTCACACTGCCAAAGGTGGTCATCATGTAGCAGTTGCAAGCTCAAAGCTGGATTTTGCGGTTTGTGGGTGGCTCATTTGATTGAGCATCTGACTCTTGATTTCAGCTCAGATCATGATTTTGGGGTCTGAGATCAAGCCCTGTGTGGGGCTTCACACTTAGCACAGAGTCATTTGGGATTCTCTCTCCTTCCTCCTCTGTCCCCTCCCATGCTCTTTCTGTTTCTCTCTTTCTCTAAAATAAATAAATGACTAAATAAAATCTTTAAAACAACAACAGCAACAAACCCCAAAATATACCTGGATTTTGAAGTGTGTGTGTGGGCGGTCCCAAAGGGAGAGATAGGTTTGTTTTTTTTTTTAATTACAATGGATTCAAGTAACAATATTTATCTCTTGATAACTTTAATATTTTCTCTATAGTCCCTATCTCTTGAGCTTTTTGTTCCTTGAGGGAATTGGCTCTTACATACACAACAACTCTTTAGAAAAACATCTGCTGTGTGTTGGGCAGATTGAGACAATAAATGCCTTTTTGAAGTGTGAGTGGAAGGCCCAGATTTCAAGATGGTATCACTGCATTGTGTATCTTCCTAGACACCTGGAAGAGTTGAGAAGAATGATCAGTCTACCTTTGTAGGGTAATTGGTTTTTATATCAGAGAATGCAACTTTCATAATTTACTGTGACATAGATAGGCAATCGGTCTAGGGCATGTTTCTTCAGATAGGTGCATTAGGTGATTTCCTAAATTGCCTTCAGGGGTTCTAAATATAAAAAGAATGAGTTTAGACACCTGGAAAAGCATCACCTCTAAGCTTCCTGTGAAAAATAATTTGGTACAAGTCAAATGTTTAGTTTAAGTAAACTAACTTGGTTTAAATATACTAACTTGAATGTACCTGTTGGTTGAATTTGATGTTTGGCATAGAGAGTGAAATGTACTATTGGATTTATGGCTCATAAATGAGCCATAATGGATGTTAGAATTAAGAGGCCTTGGCTTTTCTGTCTCTTCTTTCCTTTCCCTACATTTGGTCTCTTTTTGTTTTTTGTTTTTTAAGATTTTATTTATTTATTTGAGAGAGAATATAGTGGGGGGAGGGGTAGATAGAGAAGGCTCCCCTTTGAGCAGTAAGACCAACTTGGGCCTTGATCCCAGGACCCCAGGATCTTGACCTGAGCCAAAGGCAGATGCTTAACTGCCTGGATCACCCAGGCACCCCTATGCTGGGTCTTATAAGAATCTACTGACCTGGGATCCCTGGGTGGCACAGCGGTTTGGCGCCTGCCTTTGGCCCAGGGGGCGATCCTGGAGTCCCGGGATCAAATCCCACGTCGGGCTCCCCGTGCATGGAGCCTGCTTCTCCCTCTGCCTGTGTCTCTGCCTCTCTCTCTCTCTCTCTCTCTGTGTGTGTGACTATCATAAATAAATTAAAATAATAATAATAATAATAAATAAAATAAAATGTAACTTAAAAAAAAAGAATCTACTGACCTGAATTCCATGTTGCTCATGCTGAAAGTCACATGCATATCTAGGATCATGATTTTTATGTGTTAGAATTTTTGGATTGGGAAAAATAAGGTAGTATGCATTTTGACAGTTATGAACTATTGTTTTCATACACATCTTTCTTGAGTGAATTGCAAATATAAATATCAATGACCTGCGATGAGTTTGTATATTTAGAAAATATTGGGGATCCCTGGGTGGCCTATAGGTTTAGCACCTGCCTTTGGCCCAGGGCGTGGTCCTGGACTCCAGGGATTGAGTCTCATATCGGGCTCCCTGCATGGAGCCTGCTTTTCCCTCTGCCTATGTCTCTGCCTCTCTCTCTCTCTCTGTGTGTATGTCTCTCATGAATACATAAATAAAATCTTAAAAACAAGAAAAAGAAAATATTACATTCTTGAACATCTCAATATTAAAATACAGTTTTTCTTTTTTTTAATTTTTTATTTATTCATAAGAGACACAGAGAGAAAAAAGCAGAGACAGAGGGAGAAGCAGTTTCCTTGTGGGGAGCCTGATGTGGGACTTGATCCCAGGACCCAGGGATCATGACCTGAGCCAAAGGCAGACAACCCCTGAGCACCCAGGCATCCATGGGGTGCAGTTTTCCTGACTAATCTTGGATTCCACCTCTCCAGGCCTTTTCTTTCCAAGCTCCATTTCCACTGAGACCACAGAAAATCAGCGGATTTTCATTTCACTATTTTCCTATTAAGAAAAACCCTTTTCAAGTTTTCTTGCTAGGATAAACTGTTGATAGATTTCTGTTGATACTTCTGCTGCTGCACAGCCCATTGATATTTTTATGTGATTGTGCTGTCGGAATCCTTTTGATTATCTCAAAGTGTCTAAAACATGTGCCCCCCTTCCTCAATTACCCATTTTTGGGGTCCAATTTTTACTTCCCCTTCCTCTCACTTCCCATTTTTTCATTCATTTATTCCTTTTTTAAAAAAATATTCCAAAATACAGATTCATGGGAAGTTGCAAAGATAGTACAGAGAAGCTCACATACCCTTCCCTCAAGTTCCCTCAGTGGTACATCTTACCAACTACAGCACAACATCAAATCTGGGAAATTGGCATCAGTGTGATGTGTTTTGTTCTATGTCATTTGTTTAACCCACACAGCAATCAGGCTGCAGAGCTGTTCCATCGCTATATAGAATACCTCTGGGCTACACTTTTATAGTCACACCTCCACTCTTCCTCCCTTTCCTAATCCAGGTAACCAATAACCTATTCTCCATCTCTATAATTTCACCATGTTGAGATGGTTAAAAAAATTTCATAATCATAGAATTCTGAATTTTTGAGATTGGCTTTTTTTTTTAACTCAGTACTCAGTGTAACGACCTGGAGATCCAACCATTTAAGCTCTTGCGTATACCATATTTCCCCCCTTCTTTCTTACTGACTAGTATTCCATAGTATAATATACTAAGATTGTTGAACCATTTACATATTATAGGACATTTTGGTTGTTTCACATGTGTGGCCATTATGATGAAAGCTTCTGTGAACAAAATTATATGGGCTTTTATGTGGACATAAGTTTTCATTTCTCTGGGATAAATTCCCAGATGTGTCCTTTTCATTCTTAAATTACTACTTTTCTTTTGCAGCTCCTATTAATGCTTATTGGTTACAACACTTACTCAATATTTAAGAACTAGTTTCTTCTTCGATGCACTAAAATATCTGATGGAGTTTGATGAGGCCAATGGGTACATAAACCAATGACAAGAGGATTTTAGGTGTTTGGGAGAAGAGGCCACTGAGGAAATTCGGTGGAAGATTTTGATCCTTGGTCAAAGCCATCTGCCCTTGTCTGAGCTTGTCTTCCTTCTTAGACATCACAGGAATATCTTTTAGACAACCTGACCAACTATCTAAAATCTAAAGGAATTGGTAGAGAAGTTACATTCCTAATGCCTTTCATCTAGACTGAGAGAAGGTATTTTCCTGAATTCATCAAATTCACACAGTATTTTTCTTTTCTATAAAATGTTTCTTAAAGTACACTTCTTACAATGTAGGGATTCTTAGAAATGTAATCTGGCACAGTTAGAGGACTTGCCTTAGATAATCCTCAATTTTCACTTCTAGGTTAAAATTCTATGATTCTATTAAAAAATTCTCTTCTGTGGAAGAAACTAAAGAGCTCTGTGAAGTTCAGTGACTTACCTGTATTATGCAAATAGTTTGCAAATAGATTGCATGATCATCCAATATAGAATTCAAGAGAGTTGGGTGTCAGGTTATCCTTTTTAACTGAAAAAAAAAAAGCTAAATTCATCTTAAATTTAGTTACAAATTGTTAGCAAAGAAAAATCTTTCTTTTTCTCATTACAGATTGAATTGAAGGATGGATTATGGAAATCAGACTTTGGTGACTGAATTTTTTTTTGTGGGCTTAACAAATCAATTCCAGCACCAGGTTGTTCTCTTTGTGATATTTCTCTTGGTTTATCTTGTCACTCTTCTGGGAAACGTGGGGATGATCACCCTCATTTGGTTGGATCCCCGACTCCACACGCCTATGTACTTTTTTCTTAGCCACTTGTCCTTTGTGGATGTCTGCTCTTCTTCTGCCATTGGTCCTAAGATGTTGACTGACATCTTTGTGGAGAAAAAAGTAATCTCTTTTTTTGGTTGTGCTGCTCAGATCTGTTTTTTCGGTCAGTTTGTAGTGACTGAGTGTTTTCTCCTGGCCTCCATGGCATATGACCGGTATATGGCCATCTGTAAGCCCTTGCTGTATACACTCATTATGTCCCAGCGTGTCTGTGTGCAGCTAGTGGTAGGACCTTATGCCATGGGTCTGATGAGCACCATGACCCACACGACTTTAGCTTTTAACCTACCTTATTGTGGCCCCCAAATCATCAATCACTTCTTCTGTGACCTTCTTCCTGTTCTGTCCTTGGCATGTGCAGACACCCAGGTCAATCAGTTTCTACTTTTCATCTTGGCTGGAGCTCTAGGTGTGCTCAGTGGTGTGATCATCCTAGTTTCCTACACTTACATTGTCATCACTATCCTGAGGATCCGCTCTGCTGCGGGGAGGCACAAAGCCTTTTCCACCTGTTCTTCACACCTGACAGCTGTCTCCATCCTGTATGGGACACTCTTCTTTATCTACGTACGCCCCAGTTCTAGTTTCTCCCTGGACATCAATAAAGTGGTTTCAGTGTTCTATACATCTGTGACTCCTATGTTGAACCCCCTTATCTACAGCCTGAGAAACAGAGAGGTCAAGGATTCATTCAGAAGGACGTTTGAGAAGAAGCAGTTTCTCGTGAGTAGATAAACTAGATCTCATTTATACTACAGATTGAGAGCTGATATATATGCAAGATGAAAGAACATGGGCTGAGCAATGGGAGTCCTACTTTTAGGTTGAGATGTACCCTTTATTACTCTGTGTCCTTGAAATATCACATGAAGTCTTCAGATTACAAGTTTCTTGTCATTGATCAGTAAGGCGTTTTAAATCTTTAAAATGAGATAAGGGATTATTGAGCCCCAATGCTTTGAAAATATTTCCATCGCCTGTGAATAGGATAGGTGAGGTATCTGTTAAATCCTGTCTAAATGCTAGAATCTTAATTAGTGACTTGACAGTCTAGCTTGCAACGTTATTGAGATCCCTCAATTATCTGCAAGCTGAGACTCGATTCTTTAAACATAAACTGTTAACAAGTGTATTATTATCAGAGGGCAAAAACTTCTACTTATAAGATAAATATGGGAGGCCTGGGTGGCTTAGTGACTGAGCGTCTGTCTTCAGCTCAGGGCATGATCTTGGGTCCCACATCAGGCTCTCCACAGGGAGCCTGTTTCTCCCTCTGTCTATGTCTCTGTATCTCTCTCTCTCCACCTCTATGAATAAATAAATTTAAAAAATTTAAAAAGTTAAATACATCAGGCAGCCCCGATAGCCCAGCGGTTTGGTGCTGCCTTCGGCCCAGGGTATCATCCTGGAGACCTGGAATCAGGTCCCACGTCAGGCTCCCTCCATGGAGCCTGCTTCTCCTTCTTCCTGTGTCTCTGCTTCTCTCTCTCTCTGTCATGAGTAAATAAATAAAATCTTAAAAAAAGTTAAATACATTTTGGGAATGTAATGTAAACATGATGACTCTAGTTAACAATACTGTACTGTACATTTATAAGTTTCTAAGAGAGCAGCTTTTAAAAGTTCTCTTCACTGGAAAAAATACATAACTATATAAGGTGATTAATTTTAACTAAATGTATTGTCTAATCATTTTGCGAAATATATCAAACCATTATGTTGTATACCTTGGACTAACAGAATGTGATAGGTCAATTATATATCAAGACAATGGAAAAAAGTGGGTTTTTCAGGAAGTATGTAACAATAGTACTCTCTAATACTACCTTCGCGTTGGAAGTAGACATTTTACAGAGGCCTTTTATATCCCCAAGACTCTGCTCATAGTAATAACTGTTGGGATTTTGCCACTGTAGTTATATGAGTCATGCATGTAAAAGGCAAAATGCATTTCAATTTTTAAATAAAGTGTGTATTGATATTGTGATTTATTGAATTTTGTGTCATAGGCAGGATGCGAATTCTATTTTTACAAGATGTTTAATCTGGCATACATGAAGAATTAGTGTATTGCCCATGGCCTCATAACTTAGGTCACACTTTTATTTTCTCCAGGTACAATATTTTTCAACCATACTTCTGTGCTTTATTTTCTAGAATGTAGCAACAAATCTAAGGAATGAGGGGATCAACTATGTTTTTGTGCAACTCTAAAACTCAATGAGGGCCACACTCTGTCTTCTTTTGAAGGCTTTCTTTAAAGGATATAAGCCATCTCTAAGGCCCTAGCATATGTTTGCTTGTCTTGCTTGTTTTTCACCATGCTTTCTGCCAGTTTTTGTGTCTCTGTTGGGTACTGATGTGGGTCAAGATGTTATTTAATTAAGAGGAAATAGGAGTGAAAGAATGCTAGGGCTCAATAATTAAACAAATTTTTATGTATGCCTCTTATGTGCCTGACACTTTTACTGGGTATTATTCATACTGAGAGGAAAACCCTTCTGGAAGTTACAGCCAAGTATAAAGGAAAGACAGACAAAAAGATTGAAGAATATTTACTTATATATGGTGATTTCCGTGACAAATGTTAAGATAGTCAAAGAATGAATGGGCAGTGTAGTGTAAAGAGTATGTTGTAGGAAGGGTAGTTTTTTTAAAAGGCCTTTTTAAAAAAGGAGGGATTGGCAAAGATGAAAAAATTCTTTTCATAGAATATCTTTCCATGGAATCTAGAGGTCATTATTTGGAGCATAAAAGGAGAATGTGCCTCCCCCAAATAGTAACAGATGCTTCTGGGTATTCTAGGTTGGGGAGCAGGCACTAGAGTTTGCAAGCTAATTGATTCTAATCCTCAGGATACTATTATTCATTCGTTTATATGATATGTTTGGAGAATGGGCAAGGTTTATAGTAGGAGGACAAATGAATTGTTTTATTAGGAGAAGGGATTTATTATATAATATGTAAGTGCTGATAGAAGCAATCACTTTCAAGAATTGATCAAGATCTTTGTTATCTTTCATTGGGTGACTCTTTGCTGCATGAATTTGTAAGATCTTCCAGGCACCTCATGCTGGGTTAATTATGGTCTATTTCCTACTCACTCTAGGCCTCTATGTGCCATCAAAACAGAACCATGGAAAGAGCTGAGCTGACTTGGTAGCCTTAGACAGTGCAATCTGAATGTGTTTTGGGGGGAGTAGCAGCACACTGCTTAGGCCACATTCTCCTTCAGTGGTGTGTGCCATCCAGAGGCCTCTTCTGTGGGATTCTTTCAGTCATTCTTGGGGTCTCATGCGGCCTTTCCACTTTCTGTTTCTTCATCCTGGGGCAGTGTCGCTGGTCAGTGTTTACCTCATCTGAGTCTCTGTTCAAATGTGATGTCATCCAAGAGACCCTCTGGACCTCTTTACCTAAAATAGTTCTCTGTTCCGGCTGTATCTCAATAGTATTAATAGTATTATTTTTTGAACATGTTCCCATAGTCACTTTCTAGGGCTGCATAACCAATTGCCTCCACGCCAGTAAGTTATAACCACACAAATTTACTACCTTGCAGTTTCCCTGGGTCTTGGATCTGGATCCATCATGGCCTGATTCTCTTCTTAGGGTCTCACAGGCTGACACAAAACTGTTGCCAGGCTCAGCTCCCTTCTAAAGGCTCTTGGGAAGACTCGTTTCTGAGCTCACTTGTGTGTTTGAGAAAATTCAGTTGGTTGTGGTTGCATGGCTGGTGCCTGTTCCCCAGGGGTGGTCAGCTGGAGCCTCTCTCAGCTCCTTAAGGTTCCTCATTTGCCTTCTGTCATGGCCCCTCCAGATTCAGATGAGCAGTGACTAGTCTAGCTCTCCTCACATTTTTAATCAACCTCTCTGACTCTTCTGCTCTCAGTTGGACAAAGCTTGGGACCCACGAGCTCATCCAGAGTCATGTCTCTTAGAAGGCTAACTGTATCATATAATATAACATAATGATATGAGTGGCACTTCGTCGTATTCAGAGATTTCTGGGATTAGGACAAAGATTAGGGATCTTTACAGGACTGTTTTAGGAGTTTTGCCACCTACACTGATGCTCACAGAATAAACATCTATCCTAAATGTAAAGGGGAAGAACTGACATTCGAGGTTGTCTTTGTTAATTTGCATATGTGTGTGTCTGTATTTTTTTTCCTGGATCTGCTGTTCTGATGTTTTTTTTTTCTGCTAGTTTCTATACTAACATAATTTTAAAGCACTGATTAGTATAGACTATATTTTTAAAAAATTTTTTTTATTGGAGTTCAATTTGCCAACATATAGCATAACACCCGTGCTCATCCCACCAAGTGCCCCCCTCAGTGCCCATCACCCAGTCACCCCAACCCCCACCCACCTCCCTTTCCACTACCCCTTGTTTGTTTTCCAGAGTTAGGTGTCTGTCATGTTTTGTCACCCTCACTGATATTCTCACTCATTTTCTCTCCTTTTCCTTTATTCCTTTTCACTAATTCTTTTTTTTTCACTAATTCTTATATTCCCCAAATGAATGAGACAATATAATGTTTGTCCTTCTCCGATTGACTTGTATTCTATAATAGTAATGCTATTTCATACATTTGTGGAGGATCTGCTATATCACACTGTACTAACTGTTTGCAAACATTTTATTGAATATTTCAGTTCCACTTGTGATATGAGTTATTTGATCTACTTTACAGCTTGGGAGTCTGAGGCTTCAGAGAGCCTGAGCCACATGCATCAAATCAGGCATCTTCCAAATAAAGGAGGTGCCTCTGACTCGCTTTGAGCCCTCCAAGCTCCAGTCTTTTCATGCAATTAGGGTAAGGTCATTAGTGGGACAGGACTTATAGGACTTATTCTCTTTTTTTATACTACTTTTTTTCTAGGTTCACATTTGCTTATTCCAGACAAAATGAGGACAATTTGATGTAGACAGTTATTATTTAAGATAATTCTGATAGATTTTGTAAAATGATGTAACTAAAGAGAATTTGATGTAAAGCTGCAAAAGGTAATCATTTCTCTTTTATCATGCAGTGCACTTTGGAAAAGCAGTATTTCCATCGATTCTGATGAACACTTTCTATTCATTTTAGTGTATTTTCATTTTGAAACCAGTATTTTAAATTACTCTTTGAGTAAATTGGTTTCACTATAAGGTTCTTCCTGTGTAATCAGCATCCTCATTTTGTCAATACTCAGAAAATAGAGACACATGGTTAGTAGGACTTTTGAAAATGCCAGTTCAATCCAGTTGGATATGACCCTTGACATACTAGAGTGTTTATTAGAGAAGGACATAATGCCTTAACAAAGAATGATATGTGGTGGCATTTCTAAGAGACAGAAGAGAGGCAAAAGGTACTGTTAAAGTTCAAAGAAAGTGATTATTTCTGTCTATAAGGATCAGGGAAGGCTTCTTAGATGAAGTTATAATGCAGCCATACCTTGCAGAACAGATGGAATTTTGACTTCCAATATTTCAGTAAGTGAGAAAGGAAAGTCAGGAGGGTTATAAGGAAGGAGGGACATATGGGTCTGTGTGGGAATGGCAAATGAGTAAGTCTATTTGAATCTTATAATGCTCCCATAGTGCGAAAGGAAGCTGTCAATGTAGGTCTTGCAGGACTGAAGAAGCAATGTTATAGTGAATCCAGACTTAAATCTTCCCAAGATGTTGCTGTGATTCTGAAGTTTATATGTAAATGCAAGGGAAAATTACAAAACCATAGTAATTAAGACAGGATTGGGGTGTCTGGGAGGCTCAGTCAGTTAAGTGTCCAACTCTTGATTTTGGCTCAGATCATGATCTCCGGGTCATGAGATCTAGCCCCACATTGGGCTCCATGCTGAGAATGGATCCTGCTTAAGATTTTCTTTCTCCTTCTCCCTTGGCTTCCCCCTTTACCCTTTTGCATTGTCTCTCTCTTAAAAAAATAAAAAGACAAGATCAAGAATAGATTAATAGTCCATCCAGTGGGACAGAGTAGAGTATCCAGGTAATAAATAGACACTAATACCTTTATTATTAAAGGACATACAGACCCAATACAAGGCACTTCATTTATGACAGGGGTGACACAGCAGGGAAGTGGGGAAAGAAAGGATTGGAAAAAAATGGTGTTGGAGCCATTGGATGTCTGAATGGGAAAAAAAGTAGAATTTTACTCCCATCTTACATTACACATTAAAATTAATTCCAGTTGTTTGGAGATTGAAATGTGAAAGGCAAGGAATTAAGATATTTAGAAGATAATACTGGAGAAAACCTTTATGGTAGGCAGTTTTTGAAAGTACACTACAAAAATGCTAAACATAAAAAAAATATTGATTCTCTGAATTACACTAAAGACTTAGGTTTACCCTTAGGAGTATAAACATGGAAGCCACAGGACAGGAAAGGATATTTACAAGGCATATAAGTGACATATCTGAAGCATATGAATAACTATTGTAACTTTTAAAGAAAGACAGGCAATTCAGTGATGAAATGTGGGCAAGACACTTCAATAGCCAATCCATAAAAGTGGTTATGGAAATGACCTACAAATATTGCAAAATGGCTCAATCTCCCTCAAATGGAAGCTAAAGGCACAATGAGATACCAACTCACTATACACTCACCAAAATGACTAAAATGACAAACACTGACTCTCATACAATACTTATGGAAGTATAAGCAATGGATTTGGGAAGATTTCCTAAATTCTTAGTCAATATGAACATATATGTACCCCATAACAAAGAAATTTTACCCCCAGGTATATTCCCAAGAGAAATGCATGCTCATGAACACCAAAACACATGGTATTCATTAGATGCTCATTGAAGAAAACAAATCACAAAAGTTAAAACCTGGCAAATGCCCAACAACAAAGTAATTGATAAATTATTTGTGGAATATTCATATAATGGAATGCTAGCATCAACAAAATACATGAATTAGAGATTTATTCAACAAAAGATAGATTTCACAAACATATTATGGATGGTGGAGATGTTCTATTTCCTGACTTGGGTGGTGGTTTACATAGATGTACTCACAATGCAATAATTCAATGAGCAGTACATTAAGATTTTTGCACTTTTCCGTATGTTATTCATCAATAAAAGCTGAAAAACATGTAGTATCAGGCTTGCATTTGCAAGTGAAACCTCTCTCATGATCCCATAAAAAAACCTGTGTGAATATGATGGAGATTCTTCATACGTTCTGATTCTCAGTGTTTCTTTGAGTATTAGAAACAAAGATTAATTATCAACAATGCCAATTAAGCCATCCTGGGGGCTGATTCTCTACTGTAATGATCCCTAGATGAACATTTGCAGAAATTTTGTGGTACTTCTCGTGGGGAAAACTCAGCAGTTGTTACAACATGGCACTAAAGTTTACTCTAAATATTTTCTTGTGTAAGAAGGAGGTAAGAAATAAAGAGTTTACTCAGTCAGTCATAGGAAACAAGTAATTTGACATCCCGGTGGATTTTTTTTTAGAGTTTAAAAATAGTCGTAACATTTTAATTTAATTCCCCCTTACCAAATCCCAAGGTATGGCATGCTTTGGGACATAAGTTCTCCCAGAACAAAAAAAATGATGTAACTACTTCTGGAAACTTTGATCCAAGTGAAAAGACAATGTGTTTTGGAGTGGAATCTTACCAGTTCCTTGGGAAGAAATCTAAGAATAAAACCAAGTGATTTCAAGAAAGTCTGACCTCTTCACTGTGTGGAGGCATAGATGACAGTGGGAAGAGGGAATATATGCTGAAAAAGAGTACAATTTGTACTCCATTTTAATTTTAATTCTTGGAAGAGGAGAAGAACTCATTGGAATGTAAGTTTAAAACATTTAAAAAAATCCCTTTTAGTCCCTTGCGTTAACTCTTCAAGAAGTTCAAAATAAATGGGTTTATGGGAAAATGAAAATGACTGACATCTAAAATGTGGTCTTTTTTGGTACACAGAGAAATCTTCACTGTCAGATCATAATTGGTTAGAATGTAACAAATGCAGCAAATCTATTATGAAGTAATGTGAAATTCTGTAAGATGTACAAAGACGTTATAAGACAAGTGAAATCCCTCTTCAAGTCCAATGACTGCTGCCAGCAGGAGAGTGGTCTGGCCACCCTATCCAGGTGTGGTGCCATCCATATGGAATGTTGCCCTGCATTTATGAGCATGACACTCATAGCATGGGGTAAAATGAAGGAACTGTGAAAGCACAACTGCAGCTGTTTGAGAGCCCTTGTACTTGAGCAAACTTGGACTCTACACGCAATCTCTCTGGGGCCTCATTGCTCTCTTTGTAGCCAAAGTTCCTTCACTGATAAATTCACATATGCATATTGCCTGATTCTGCATCGCTCAAACAGCACGCAGAATGGGTTGACACTCTGAGGGATCTAAGGTTCCTTCTTGGGAGAGTGACATCTTTAAAAGGATGGAGACTGTATTCAGAGGGGGCCGTGTCTTCATCTCAGATAACTCTTATGAGATATTAACTCTGGTGGTGCACTTTAGGCACCACCGACCACACTTGACAACAGCCCTAATTGCCTGCTCTATAAAGTGGGGATGACAAAATGTTTCTGATCCAGGCTTGGGTGGAAATCGGGCTGACATTTGCAAAGCACCTGGGGCACAGCCTAAGTCTGGAATACTCTGCAAATGCTTGTTCCTTGTCCCATATTCATTGTAACCCTAAAGGTGTTGTATCATGCAGCTAAGCATCACTTAGAACTGCAGGGTAGGAAGTGATTATGTATTTGCCACCAGCTCTGTGGTCCTGGCTCAGACATCTTGAAGAACTCAGTTTTCTTATTTATAAAGGGTGAGGGAGGGGCTAGAGTTCTCTCTACCTATTAGAACTTCAGAAGTTTTGAACTTCAAATGCACAGCTTGCAGTTGTTTCTCACTTTCTAGCTCCGAGGCTTCATTTCTTTCTTGCCTGTTGTTGCTCTTCTCCCACTTGATCATAGCTATTTTTTCTTCTCTCTTTTTCTTTTTAAACGCTGAAATAAATTTCATATAAAAATAGATAAAATTAAATAATAAATAAAAGCAATTAAGGAATTGCTTTAGATTGCTTTTACTTGGTTTTGTTTTACATTTTTTTTTCAAAGATTCTATTTGTTTATTTTAGACAGAGAGAGCCCACACGTGCAATGGTCGGGGGATGGTGGTGCAGAGGGACTAGCAGGCTCCCCGCTGAGTGGGGCATCTAATGCAGGGCTTGATTTATTGCAGGACCATGACCTGAGCTGAAACCAAGAGTCTGAAGCTTAATCAACTGAGCCACGCAGGCACTCCTAGATTATTTTTAATTGCAAAGGTAATGCATGTGCATTTTCTCCTTGCATTGAATTTTAAAATCTCAGATAAACCTAGAGTCTCCTTTGATTCCCTACCTACTTACCGGTTCACTTTCCCCTGTTTTCAGAGTTAATGAGTCCTCTTTATTACTTATCTTTCCAGACATTTATTTTATTTATACCTACACACATGGAAACACACTTAAATAATTAAAATTAAAGAAAACATTAACAATGCTCCTACTACCATAGTGTACCCATCATTCTGTGACTTACTTCTCCTTCACATATTTTGGAAAAATAGCCATGTTTCTACTACTTAATTTTAATTTTTTGTACATTTAATTCCAGTATAATTAGCATATAGTGTTATACTAGTTTCAGATGTACAATATAATAATTCAGCAATTCTGCACATTACTCAGTGCTTGTCACAATACATGTTTTCTTCATCCCCTTTACCTATTTCACCCATGCCCCCTCCCCACCTCCCCTCTGGTAATCTACTACTTAATTTTTTTGTTGTACCATGTAGAAAGAGGCAGCGAGTGTAGCGTATCGTATAATTAACAGAAAGAGTTATACCGATGTGAGCGGTGGGTTGGCAAGGGAGCGCAATAATAGTGTGAGGGGAGGATGTGATGGGATGTAAGAATAATGTCTAGGGGTATATGGGGTTGGGAATGGAAAAGGGGGGAAGATGGAGTGTAGATTGATGGTTGGGAAGTGATGTTGTGATAGGTTGTTTTTGTTTGGGGTGGGTTGGTAGTGTGGTGTGTATCTCTCTCTCAGTGAGTGCGAGAGAGCGAGAGTATTATTGATGCGAGATAGAGTGTGACTATCTCTATATGAGTGGGGAGGGAGGAGTAGGGATATGCTAGCGAGGATTAAATTTGGAGTTAATATCAAAAATTATTTAAAATTTTTAAGATGTCCGAGAGATTAATTTGGGTAAATTGTTTTATTTTAGGGGGGGGGGGTGTGTGGTGGATATGTTTTGTGTGTAGGAGAGGATGAGGATCGGTACATTGCGAGAAGATGTAGAGTACAATAATGTTTTTGGGTTATTGTGGTTTGAGAGGAGTTGTGTTGGTGGTGTGAGAGTGGGTGTTAGTGTGATGTTGTCTGTATGGGAGGGATTGGTGTTTGGGGTGTGGGGGTGGGGGAGATGGGGTATATATAGTGGTGTTGGTGGGGTTGGGTGGGAAGATTGAACAAGATACACTACTGCACTTACCCCCACACAACAACCCCACGCGGCCATGTCGGGGGCACGGAGGAAGTGGGGGGAGGGGGGTGCATAGTGAACTACATTAAACCAATTTGTTGGACTTTGAGTGTCCCCTCTGTGACATGTCAGTTGGCCTAGCATCACAACTAGTACCGCTATTTAAGTGGATAATCTGTGACAGTTCTTTGTGTGATCTGATCTTAATTCTTTGTGACATATTCCTCTGTATTTTTTTCAATCTGTGTGTCTTGTTTTTACCTGGAGCGTATTTGGCATCCATCTACTTAAAATCATGAGGCAGTGAAATTTTTCACCATTTTCTTCAGGTAATTTTTATGTTCTATTATAGAAGACCAACCCTATAACACATCATAATGCTAGTCTTTAATGGTTTTATGTTATATATTTATAGTTAGAATTTTTCTTTTTAGTTTAGTGATGTAAGTAGAATTTCAATATTATCTACTTTTTTGAATGGTCATCCATATATTGTAACACTCTTTTAGGGGTAATCTTTCCTCATTGAAAGGAAACCTTTATTCATACTGAACTGACATCTATGCCTAGGTCTACCTATGGTTTTTCTGTCTCCTATTCATCTCCCATCTATTCTAGTAACAACATCTTATTGATTTAAGTACAATGACTTTAAGTATTCATATCTGGAATAGTACATCCCATTTTCTTTGTTTTTCTTTTTTGAAATTGTTTTGCTACTTTTTAATTTTTTAATTTTTTATTGGAGTTCAATTAGCCAACATATAGTATAACACCCAGTGCTCATCCCGCCAAGTGCCTCCCTCAGTGCCCATCACCCAGTCACCCCAACCCCCCACTCACCTCCCTTTCCACTACCCCTTGTTCATTTCCCAGAGTTAGGAGTCTCTCATGTTTTGTCACCCTCACTGATATTCTCATTCATTTTCTCTCCTTTCCCTTTATTCCCTTTCACTAATTCTTATATTCCCCAAATGAATGAGACCATATAATGTTTGTCCTTCTCTGATTCACTTATTACACTCTTTTGCTACTTTTGAACATTTTTCTCTTCCACGACCTTAAAAATCAGATTGTTTCACTAAAAATTTTATTTTCATTTTAATTTTTCCAATTGGCTGGAATTGTATTAATTTTGCCATATAATGTGGTGGGTAGCCTAAAATCAGCCTTAAGTTTGTAGCCTGACCCAATTAGCTTTTGACCCATTGTAATGAAGGAGACCACACACCTTGGGAAAACCATGGCTGTTTTGTTGAACAAAGAAAATCTAGAGTTATTATTGGATTTTGGGAGTGAGAATCTGCATGGCCATTCTTCAGGTTGGAAAAATAGACACAAATCAATTGTGAAGTGAACAGGAAAAAATATTTCTCCCTATAAAGCATCCTAACAATATTCTGGGAGGAGGCTCATGACAAATGCTTTATTATTTTTATTTATTATTTGCTATTCAATGAGAAACTTTATTTTCTAAAATTACAAGCTATCTAAAATTTTTGTTTGACATTATATCATCAAGATAAAACCTCCTACTCTGGTGTGGAATATCTAAATCAGTCTGATAGAGCAAAACAATCTCAATTCCCTACCCAGGTACAAGACTCCACATGAAGGATGTCTGGATACAACCTTCTACATCTATCTTACCTTTGTGGTTTTCAAGGAAACAGGACCCCATGCTACCTGTTCAGTCTAGACCTGTTCTGATGTGTTGGCCCCTTTATACATAGCCTGGCTTTGCTTTGAGCTCATCAGAATTGTTCTTGATTCTCACTCTCCCTGTTAAATTAGCTTTAGCTAATTTTTGCTTTCTCAGGAAGAAATGAATCTTAATAAACACATAAAAATACACGAAATGTATTTTTCACTGATTTAGGCATTTCTTCTCTTGCACAGTAAAGTTCTATAATTTATATTTTTCTTTATATGAATCTAGAATATTCCTTGTTAGGCTTATTTATAGCTATTTTATCAATTTGAGTGAATGAATGTAAGTTTTTCCATTATAACTCATAGGTAATTATTATTGACTTTCTTACACTGATCTTCACTATTTTGTTGAACTGTTTCATTTTTTCTAAGAAAGTTATCTTATTGGTTGACTATTGTACATTTTTCTATGTGGATGACTATTTTGCCTGCAAACAGTGTCAGTATTTTCTTAACTCTGTTTTCTAGAATTCTTACATCTTCTTTCTTTTTTTATGGTTTAGTACTTTGAATGTGTTCTCCAGTATAATGTTAAATAATACAAATTGTGAGAATATATAGTTTCTGGTTATAGTGTGAGTGTTTCTATTACTTACGCTGCACACATATATTCTCTGGAAGCTTCAGAAAGATTCTTTTTACTGAGTTAAGTAATTCCTTTTCATTTGCAATTTGGGATTTTTTTCTTTGTTGTGGTTTTGAGAGCCATATTTATCAAGTTAAAGAATTGTATTGAAATAATTATAATGCATTTTCTTTTAATATGTAAATGTGGTGAGTAATTTTACAGGTTTTCTAATGGTGACCCAATTCTTAGTTCTAATTTTCTCTTTAAAACGTTTAAGCCATATTGCTTTTAAGAGCTTTACTATGTTTGATTTAGTAGCATTTAATTTAGTCTCTTACTTCGATTTTTCCAAAATTGGGCCTACAGTTTCTTTTATTGTGTATTATGTTATGCTTTTAAAGAACTTAAAGTCGTATGCATATCTATTTTCTGTTTTTCTCACTCTAGAAGACCAACACAATCGATGGCTGATGGAAACCATACAAGAATCACAGAATTTATTTTCATAGGCTTGAAGTATCATCCTCGGATGCAAATCTTCCTTTTCTTGCTCTTTCTACTTTTTTACTTTGTTACCATGACAGGAAACTTGGGTATGATTATTCTCATCCAGATGGATTCCCGCCTTCACACACCCATGTACTTTTTTCTCAGTCACCTGTCTTTCGTGGACATCTGCTTTTCTTCAGTTGTGGGTCCCAAGATGCTCACCGACTTCTTCGCTGAAAAGAAGGCCATCTCCTTCCTGGGCTGTGCTTTGCAGCAATGGTTCTTTGGATTCTTTGTGGCCATTGAGTGTCTTCTGCTGGCATCCATGGCCTATGATCGCTATGTTGCCATCTGTAACCCATTATTATATTCTGTTGCCATGTCACAGAGACTCTGCATACAGCTGGTGGTTGGACCCTACACTGTTGGGTTTTTGAGCACCATGACTCACACGACAGCTGCTTTCCGACTTCCCTTTTGTGGCTCCAACATTATCAATCATTTCTTCTGTGACATGTCCCCGCTTCTTTCTTTGGTATGTGCTGACACCCGGATCAATAAATTGTTAGTTTTCATTGTGGCTGGAGCCGTACTGGTTGTCAGTAGCCTGACCATTATAATCTCCTATTTTTACATCCTTACTGCCATCCTGAGGATCCGTTCTGCTGATGGGAGGCGCAAAGCCTTTTCCACCTGTTCCTCCCATCTCACCGCGGTGTCCATCTTATACGGGACACTCTTCTTTATCTACGTGAGGCCAGGTGCAATTTTTTCCCTGGATGTCAATAAAGTGGTCTCAGTGTTCTACACAGCGGTGATCCCCATGTTGAATCCTCTCATCTACAGCTTGAGAAATAAAGAAGTGAAAGCTGCCATGCACAGAATGATCGTCAGGAGGAAGTTTTGCATCAGAAGTTAAATTCCTGTCAGGAATAAAAAATATATATACACACATATAATACATATATATATACCTTCTAGATGTGAAAGGTCTACCTGGTCCTCATCTGAAGATGCTAAGAAATGGGCAGAATTTGGAATATGGTATCCTTGCCAATTTTTTCTTTAAAGCTCCATTTCAATCACATGTGTGAAGATGATAAAAATTCCCAGTCCTGAGTCAGAGTAATTATGCTTCCTCAAACAATTTTATTATTGGGAATAGAATAAAAATCTAATAAGTGTTGGATCATCTAGCTATTAATACTACGGCACTGGCTGGACCAATATGTCCAGACCAGGTGCAATTTATTGGAATGACATATATGGTCACCATCCCTAAACACAGAATTGAAAATAGGAAACAGAGCAGGTCACTTAGCTATGGATGATTCTTTTAGCTAAAGAAACTCCTTGTATCATTTCCTTTAGTATCTTTTATGCCTATTTTCTTTATTCTTGTCTTCTAAGAATACCACGTCACAATCACTGCAGAAAAAAGTAAATATAGACAAAAAGTGAACAATATTGACAACACAAAACTTATATTTTTACTTTTCCACCAAGTTACAAGTGTCAAGAGAGATGCCTCTCTACATATATAGCTCTGAAGTTGTTCCAACTATTACTTTAATATTTGATATTTAGTTTTTTCTGTTTCTTTTGACAAAAATAAGTAGGTATCACTTATAGAATTTAGAAATAAAATGCAAACAGGTGAATGAGAGAAGAAGAAAATTCTAAAGAATCAGAGGCAATAGGGGTTGAGAAGTCAGAGGTAAACTAAAATGCAGAAAATGTATATCCTGTTTTCATGTTAGCCTTTTATTGTTGTTCCAAATTAGAAAAAAAAGAAAAATACAATAGGATGTAGTTTACACATTTTTTAGACACCTTTCTGTCCCTCATAAAACATTTAAACAATTCAAGAGGTATTATAATTACTTCAGGTAAGAGAAAATGATTTCTGAAAAGTGTTGTTTTGGTGCAACACTTTTGGTGCAACAATCTGCAGGCTTTTGAGCCCTGATCGCTGAGTGTGATCTAAAAATATAAAATTTATCTCTAGATTATAGAAAAATAGATGGGGGAAAAAGGAGAGTGAAACCTGCCTTGGTAACAATACAGGGAGAGCTAGAGTATAAATGTATCTCAAGTCTGTGACTAATAAATTTCATGATGGATTTCTTGGATAAACAAATATTTTCTTTGGCAGTGTTGATGGGATGATGGTGTCCTAGCCATCCGTTCTTGGGATCATGCTTTAAATATTGCAGTTATTCTAAGCAGATCACTTTGCAATGACTGGTCATAGGGTGGTTTGCAATCAGAGAGAGTGAGCAAGTTGTGCAGAGAACTGAATACCAAGACAATGAAGTGATATGTAGGCTAAGGATAACCACAGTTTCAGTGAGGCAACTATTTCAGACAGCAGGTATGAGTCATGGGCTAGGAAACTAGACAGACAGAATTAGTGCCAATGGGTTGCTCTGAAAAGGATTCAGATTTTAGCTCGGAAATTTCTTCCATTTAATTTACATTATTTATTTATTTTTGAAGCAGTTAATTAGGTGAAGGCTGGGATCAACACTCTCAGATGTGTGTCTTTGTTGTCAGTGTTGAAATAAGTGACTTACTTTTTTTTTTTTTTTTTGCTGAAAGGAAAATTATCAATGTTTTAGGCTGTGCCTTTATTTACAGCACAGATCCTGCACCAAAGGAAGGTTCGTGAGCATTCTCTTGTTTTTTTTTCCCCCTCTCCCATTGCGTTTTTTTTTTTTCATAGAATCTCTAAGCTTAATGTTATAGGGTACAAATACGAACCTGATCTGTTTTATCTGTGATTTTGGACTAGGAAAATTATGCAACATTTAAAAAAAAACTACAACAAAAACCCCAAACCTTTTACACCTGAGTTATTGGGATCCAGGTAGTAGCTTTGGTTCAGCCTGGGGTCCACAGGGAGTTTTGTGAGCCCCATGTTCCCTCTGGTATGAGGGATGGGACACGCACATATCTGAAGCAATCTGGGAGGAGAGCTATTTAAGGGTAAGGGCAAGAGAGTCATTCAAGTCATTCAGTGGCCACTCTGAGTCTCACTCAGCATGAATTGATTCAAATCACAACCCTGCATCTCCCTTCCAGAATACTTGTCTCTTGCAGCCTTGGGGAGTTGTGATGGAGAAATAATATGGGTCATAGAATCTTAGATTTTGTTCACTTCATGATGTTGGGAGACACCACCAGACAAGCTATACCACATTTTATGTGTCACTCAAATAATGAAAGTTTTATAAACCATTTAAGAAAATGTTTCTGGTCAAGAAAAGGAATTGTAGATTTTTAAAAAAGGTTCATCTATTTGCTGTCTACAAGAGACTCATTTTAGACAGAAGGACACCTACAGCCTGAAAATAAAAGGTTGGAGAACCATTTACCATTCAAATGGTCCTCAAAAGAAAGCAGGGGTAGCCATCCTGATATCAGATAAACTAAAATTTATCCCTAAGACTGTAGTGAGAGATGAAGAGGGACACTATATCATACTTAAAGGATCTATCCAACAAGAGGACTTAACAATCATCAATATATATGCCCCGGATGTGGGAGTTGCCAAATATACCAATCAATTAATAACCAAAGTTAAGACATACTTAGATAATAATACAGTTATTTATTTATTTGAGAGAGAGAGAGAGAGAGAGAGAGAGAGAGCAAGAGAGAGCACATCAGCACAAACGGGGAGAGGGAGAAGCAGGCTCCCTGGTGAGCTGGGAGCCTGACCTGGTGCTCGATCCCAGAACCTTGGGATCATGACCTGAGCCAAAGGCAGATGCGTAACTGACTGTGCCACCCAGGTGCCCCAGGATACGTAATTAATTATAAGCGCCTGTGCATATAAAATATCTCTTGGTGAAGAATCTGACATTCAGAATGGAATGGGTGATATCAGGTCTTCTTCAAGTGCTTAAAAATTCCCTGGAATCCACTGGAATCATCTGTGAGACACTCTACTTTTTTAAAATTTATTTTTAATAATAAATTTATTTTTTATTGGTGTTCAATTTGCCAACATCCAGAATATGAGACACTCTACTTTTGCCAAGGCTCTTGATATTTTATGGGTAGCTCATCTAGGGAATGGGCCAATTGAACTCATTTATTTATTTTATTTTTTAAAAAGATTTTATTTATTTATTTGATAGAGAAAGAAAGAGAGAGAACAAGGGAGGAAGGGGCAGAGGGGGAGGGAGAAGCAGACTCTCCTCTGAGTAGGGACCCTGATGATGACACAGGGCTCAGGACCTTGGGATCCTGACCTGAGCTGAAGGCAGATGCTTAACTGACCAAGCCACCCAGGCGCCCCATTAGAACTCATCCAGATGGATGTGAGCCATCATCTGAACTCAGGGTGGTAGGTCAGTAACTGCAATCTCCTTGAACCTCACTCGAGCAATTCAAATGCCAAATATAATGGGGCTGAAGGCAAATCTCATGATGCTGATGGAGAGCACACTCACCTATAACCTAACAAGAGTTCCCATCGAGTATAATGAAAGGCTTTCTGCCCTCAAGAAACCACTTTCTCCATGGTTTATACCACTATTTTTCAATGATGAAGCAAAAATTATTTTTTTAATTGAGAAGATGCTTCAATTTACTTAGGATATTATATAATTTAATGTATAAATTGAATAAAACATCTTTGAACTAATAATAATATACAATAGGTAACTAAATTTAATAATTTTTTGTTGTTGCTTACAGAAAGCAGTAAGAACACATTTTTGGGGGGATTTAATTATTTAGACTATTTGGAAGGTGGAACACAAAAAATAATAAAATCATGTAATTTCACTAGCTACATATAAAAACTGTGCCTATTTTAATACACTTATTTCAGGCATTTTCCCATTTATGTATATTTGTATAGTATATATAGAATTCAGATACACATAAATGTACACAGTCTATTTTAAAGATAATGAAATCTTGAATAACACATTGTTGCAATATGATTTTGTTTGTACAGATAATCTATATTAAATCTTTGGCTTATATTCTTCCAGCAATTTTCTCTGTGTGTTTGTGTGTGTGTAATTTTACAAAATTTCATATTAAATATTATTTTAGCCTGTCTTAAACTAAATCATAAATCAAATATTTTAAATAGACTATTTTCTAGTAAACATTCCTCTCAAGAGGATTTTTAATTGCCAAGAGAATTTATAAAATTAACAACGACGATGGGTGATGACTCCTAATTGGTTGGCATTATCAAGTTCTGAGGATATAGCAGTAAATAAGACAGGCCAAGACCCTTCCTCCACGAGGCATATATTTGAGGGAGAGAGGCTTGTAAGTAAAGGTAAATCAGCTAGAGGTCAGTACTACCACCACCACCACCACCATCACTACTGCTACTACTATTATTACAAATAGCATAATGGGATAGAGTAGATGTCAGGATGGAGGCAGCATCATTCAGCTAATAAGTGATGGGGATGGGATTTTTACATTTTTAGCTGTTATGCTGATACCCCCACCCTAATGAGATTACCTCGGAAAAAGAATAGCTAAGAAGAAAAGAAACCAAATAGATTCCATTTGTCTCTACCACAGAAACTACTGAAGAAGCATCCTATCTTTTGTTCTCCCCTTCTTTGATAAAGGTCCCACCTTTAGCTGGGCACATTGAAACCACAATAAAAGACTGCATTTTTCAATTTTCTTTATAGGCCAGGGTTGACGTGTGACCAAGTCCTGACAGATAAGTGAAAACTTTGTAAGGTGCTCTATCTAGGAGGTCTCCTTAGAATTTCAGGAAGTGCCTTTTCTCTCATCTGTATCTTTCCTATTACCTGGAATGCAGATTTAATGGCTGGACCTTGAACACTCATTTTGTACCACAAAGAAGCATTTAGGTTCTAGATGCTGTATATCAGCCATTATCAGCCCTAAATTTGCCACCTCCAGATTTGTTTTATAATAGAGAAAATACATTTCTTTTTTTTAATGAATTAATTTTTTATTGGTGTTCAATTTACCAACATACAGAATAACACCCAGTGCTCATCCCGTCAAGTGTCCCCCTCAGTGCCCGTCACCCACTCACCCCCACCCCCCGCCCTCCTCCCCTTCCACCACCCCTAGTTCGTTTCCCACAGTTAGGAGTCTTTATGTTCTGTGTCCCTTTCTGATATTTCCCACACATTTCTTCTCCCTTCCCTTATATTCCCTTTCACTATTATTTATATTCCCCAAAATAATGAGAACATATAATGTTTGTCTTTCTCCGATTGACTTACTTCACTCAGCATAATACCCTCCAGTTCCATCCACGTCGAAGCAAATGGAGGGTATTTGTCGTTTCTAGTGGTTGAGGAATATTCCATTGTATACATAAACCACATCGTCTTTATCCATTCATCTTTTGATGGACACTGAGGCTCCTTCCACAGTTTGGCTATTGTGGACATTGCTGCTGGAAATATCGGGGTGCAGGTGTCCTGGCGTTTCATTGCATATGAATCTTTGGGGTAAATCCCCAACAGTGCAATTGCTGGGTCATAGGGCAGGTCTATTTTTAACTCTTTGAGGAACCTCCACACAGTTTTCCAGAGTGGCTGCGCCAGTTCACATTCCCACCAACAGTGTAAGAGGGTTCCCTTTTCTCCGCATCCTCTCCAACATTTGTGGTTTCCTGCCTTGTTAATTTTCCCCATTCTCACTGGTGTGAGGTGGTATCTCATTGTGGTTTTGATTTGTATTTCCCTGATGGCAAGTGATGCAGAGCATTTTCTCATGTGCATGTTGGCCATGTCTATGTCTTCCTCTGTGAGATTTCTCTTCATGCCTTTTGCCCATTTCATGATTGGATTGTTTGTTTCTTTGGTGTTGAGTTTAATAAGTTCTTTATAGATCTTGGATACTAGCCCTTTATCTGATATGTTATTTGCAAATATCTTCTCCCATTCTGTAGGTTGTCTTTTAGTTTTGTTGACTGTATCCTTTGCTGTGCAAAAGCTTCTTATCTTGATGAAGTCTCAATAGTTCATTTTTGCTTTTGTTTCTTTTGCCTTCGTGGATGTATCTTGCAAGAAGTTACTGTGGCCAAGTTCAAAAAGGGTGTTGCCTGTGTTCTCCTCTAGGATTTTGATGGAATCTTGTCTCACATTTAGATCTTTCATCCATTTTGAGTTTATCTTTGTGTATGGTACAAGAGAGTGGTCTAGTTTCATTCTTCTGCATGTGGATGTCCAATTCTCCCAGCACCATTTATTGAAGAGACTGACTTTCTTCCAGTGGATAGTCTTTCCTCCTTTATCGAATATTAGTTGACCATAAATAAAGTTCAGGATCCACTTCTGGGTTCTCTATTCTGTTCCGTTGATCTATGTGTCTGTTTTTGTGCCAGTACCACACTGTCTTGATGACCACAGCTTTGTAGTACAACCTGAAATCTGGCATTGTGATGCCCCCAGATATGGTTTTCTTTTTTAAAATTCCCCTGACTATTCGGGGTCTTTTCTGATTCCACACAAATCTTAAAATAATTTGTTCTAACTCTCTGAAGAAAGTCCATGGTATTTTGATAGGGATTGCATTATTGCCCTGGGTAACATTGACATTTTCACAATATTAATTCTGCCAATCCATGAGCATGGAATATTTTTCCATCTCTTTGTGTCTTCCTCAATTTCTTTCAGAAGTGTTCTATAGTTTTTAGGGTATAGATCCTTTACCTCTTTGGTTAGGTTTATTCCTAGGTATCTTATGCTTTTGTGTGCAGTTGTAAATGGGATTGACTCCTTAATTTCTCTTTCTTCAGTCTCATTGTTAGTGTATAGAAATGCCATTGATTTCTGGGCATTGATTTTGTATCCTGCCACGCTACCAAATGGCTGTAGGAGTTCTAGCAATCTTGGGGTGGAGGCTTTTGGGTTTTCTATGTAGAGAATCACGTCATCAGCGAAGAGGGAGAGTTTGACTTCTTCTTTGCCAATTTGAATGCCTTTAATGTCTTTTTGTTGTCTGATTGCTGAGGCTAGGACTTCCAGTACTATGTTGAATAGCAGTGGTGAGAGTGGACATCCCTGTCTGGTTCCTGATCTTAGGGGAAAGGCTCCCAGTGCTTCCCCTTGAGAATGATATTTGCTGTGGGCTTTTCGTAGATGGCTTTTAAGATGTCGAGGAAAGTTCCCTCTATCCCTACACTCTGAAGAGTTTTGATCAGGAATGGATGCTGTATTTTGTCAAATGCTTTCTCTGCATCTAATGAGAGGATCATATGGTTCTTGGTTTTTCTCTTGCTGATATGATGATTCACATTGATTGTTTTATGGGCGTTGAACCAGCCTTGTGTCCCGGGGATAAATCCTACTTGGTCATGGTGAATAGTTTTCTCAATGTACTATTGGATCCTAATGGCCAGTATCTTGTTGAGAATTTTTGCATCCATGTTCATTAGGGATATTGGTCTGTAATTCTCCTTTTTGGTGGGATCTTTGTCTGGTTTTGGAATTAAGGTGATGCTGGCCTCATAGAACGAATTTGGAAGTACTCCATCTCTTTCTATCTTTCCAAACAGCTTTAGTAGGATAGGTATGATTTCTTCTTTAAACGTTTGATAGAATTCCCCTGGGAAGCCATCTGGCCCTGGACTCTTGTGTCTTGGGAGGTTTTTGATGACTGCTTCAATTTCCTCCTTGGTTATTGGCCTCTTCAGGTTTTCTATTTCTTCCTGTTCCAGTTTTGGTAGTTTGTGGCTTTCCAGGAATGCGTCCATTTCTTCTAGATTGCCTAATTTATTGGCGTAGAGCTGTTCATAATGTTTTTAAAATCGTTTGTATTTCCTTGGTGTTGGTAGTGATCTCTCCTTTCTCATTCATGATTTTATTAATTTGAGTCTTCTCTATCTTCTTTTGAATAAGGTTGGCTAATGGTTTATCTATCTTATTAATTCTTTCAAAGAACCAACTCCTGGTTCTCTTGATGTGTTCCACAGTTCTTCTGGTCTCGATTTCATTGAGTTCTGCTCAAATTTTAATTAACTCTTCTTCTGCTGGGCGTAGGGTCCATCTGCTGTTTTTTCTCTAGCTCCTTTATGTGTAAGGTTAGCTTTTGTATTTGAGTTCTTTCCAGTTTTTGAATGGATGCTTGTATTGCGATGTATTTCCCCCTTAGGACTGCTTTTACTGCATCCCAAAGATTTTGAATAGTTGTATCTTCATTCTCATTAGTTTCCATGAATCTTTTTAATTCTTCCTTAATTTCCTGGTTGACCCTTTCATCTTTTAGCAGGATGGTCCTTAACCTCCACTTGTTTGAGGTCCTTCCAAACTTCTTGTTGTGATTTAGGTCTAATTTCAAGGCATTATGGTCTGAGAATATGCAGGGGATGATCCCAATCTTTTGGTATCGGTTCAGACCCGATTTGTGACCCAGTATGTGGTCTCTTCTGGAGAAAGTTCCATGTGCACTTGAGAAGAATGTGTATTCAGTTGAGTTTGGATGTAAAGTTCTGTAGATATCTGTGAAATCCATCTGGTCCAGTGTATCATTTAAAGCTCTTGTTTCTTTGGAGATGTTGTGCTTAGAAGATCTATCGAGGGTAGAAAGAGCTAGATTGAAGTCACCAAGTATAAGTGTACTATTATCTAAGTATTTCTTCACTTTGGTTATTAATTGGTTTATATATTTGGCAGCTTCCACATTCGGGGCATATATATTGAGGATTGTTAAGTCCTCTTGTTGGATAGATCCTTTAAGTATGAGATAGTGTCCCTCTTCGTCTCTCACTACAGTCTTCGTGGTAAATTTTAGTTTACCTGATATGAGGATGGCTACCCCTGCTTTCTTTTGAGGACCATTTGAATGGTAAATGATTCTCCAACCTTTTATTTTCAGGTTGTAGGTGTCCTTCTGTCTAAGATGAGTCTCTTGTACACAGCAAGTAGATGGGTCCTGCTTTTTTATCCAGTCTGAAACCCTGCGCCTTTTTATGGGGTCTTTAGGCCCATTCGCGTTCAGAGTTACTACTGAAAGATATGAGTTTAGTGTCACCATGATATCTATTCAGCCCTTGTTTTTGTGGATTGTTCCACTGAACTTCTTCTTAAAGGGGAATTTTAAAAGTCCCCCTTAAAATTTCTTGCAGAGCTGGTTTGGAGGTCACATTTCTTTCAGTTCCTGCCTGTCTTGGAAGCTCTTTATCTCCCCTTCCATTTTGAATGAGAGCCTTGCTGGATAAAGTATTCTTGGTTGCATGTTCTTCTCATTTAGGACCCTGAATATATCCTGCCAGCCCTTTCTGGCCTGCCAGGTGTCTGTGTAGAGGTCTGCTTTTACCCTAATATTCCTCCCTATAAAAGTCAGGGATTTCTTGTCTCTTGCTGCTTTAAGGATCTTCTCTTTATCTTTGGAATTTGCAAGCTTCACTATTAAATGTCGAGGTGTTGAACGGTGTTTATTGATTTTAGGGGGGGATCCCTCGATATCCTGGATCTGAATGCCTGTTTCCCTCCCCAGATTAGGAAAGTTTTCAGCTAGGATTTGTTCAAATACATATTCTGGCCCTCTGTCCCTTTCGGCGCCCTCGGGAACCCCAATTAAACATAGGTTTTTCTTCCTCCGGCTGTCGTTTATTTCCCTTAATCTGTCTTCATGGCCTTTTAATTGTCTCTTTTTTCCTCAGTTTCCCTCTTTGCCATCAACTTGTCTTCTATGTCACTCACTCGTTCTTCCACCTCGTTAACCCTCGTCGTTAGGACTTCTAGTTTGGATTGCATCTCATTCAATTGATTTTTAATTTCTGCCTGATTGGATCTAAATTCTGCAGTCATGAAGTCTCTTGGATCCTTTATGCTTTTTTCTAGAGCCACCAGTAGCTGTATAATAGTGCTTCTGAATTGGCTTTCTGACATTGAATTTAATCCAGATTTTGCAACTCTTGATAGAAGCACGAACTCTTCTCACTGTAGCATTTCAGCTGTTCTCTCTTTAAATCTCAGGCCGAATTCGTAGTTTTTCAGGATGATTTGAAGGTTATCTAGGTAATTTGGTGGGGACAGGTGATTTGGGGACCCTACTCTTCTGCCATCTTGCCCCTTCTCCCGAGGAAATACATTTCTTGAAATAATTTTTAAAGTTACTGTTATTTTGAGTCTCCCCTCTTATATCACCAATCCTAATTCAAACTGATATACATCCCTCTTTTGAAGGCAGAGGATGGGAGCAGAACACCCACATCACACCTTGGTTGACTATTGATTTGACTTTTAAAGCTTCAGTGAATTAAAGGAGAATAAAATTAGGAGAAAATACTTAAGATGGTGTGTAGTTGAAAAGAGGTTTCTATTCATTTTCTTTCTCCTCACTTGACACCCTTCAAGAGAAACAAATACAAGTATACCTCCTCTATTTCATTTCACTTTATTGTGCTTCATGGATACTTGTATCTTTTACAAATTGAAGGTTTACCATCCTGTGATGAGCAATACTATCATCAATATTTTTCCAACAGCATTTGCTCACTTTGTGTGTGTGTGTGTGTGTCTCATGTTTTGGTCATTCCTGCAATATTTTGTTATTATAAAATAATAAAATAATATAAATTATTATATTTATTGTAGTGATCTGTGGTCAGTGAGCTTGGTGTTACTATTGTAATTGGGGTACCATGAACCACACCCATATAAGATGGCAAACCTTACGGTGAATGTGGGTTCTTACTGCTCCACCGTGACCCCGTCTCTCTCTTTCTCCCCCTCTTATTTTCTGAGACATCATACTGAAATTAGACCAATTAATAAGGTCAAGTGGAGAGTCAATGGGTGTGGCAAACTTCATTGTCTTACTTTAAGAAATTGCCACAGCCATCCCAAGGTTCAGCACCACCCTGACTGGTCAGCAGCCATCAACATGGAGGCAGGACCTTCCACCAGCAGAGGATCATAACTTGCCTAAAGCTCAGATGGTGGTTAGCATTTTTAGCAATAGTGTATTTTTAATTAAGGTATGTACGTTTTTATTTTAGATATAATGCTATTGCACATAATAAACTACAGTATGATGTAACTATAACTTTTATATACACTGAAAAACAAAAAAATTCACTTGACTTGCTTAATGTAATATTCGTTTTATTGCAGTGCTCTGGAAATGAACCCACAATATCTTCAAGGTGTGCTTGCACTACATGTTTGGGCCAGTTTCTGCCTCTGCCCCCCATCTGGTGGCTGTGTCCAGGGCATTGGGATTCTGTGACCTACTTCCCCTCCTGGAGCAAGTGCCTACATCTGAGGCTTTGGAGAGGCAGAGTCTCAGGATTTACAGTTCCACCAGGTGTGGGATGGACATGGTATTTATACTGAGAGAGAGAGTGGTTCTTCTGCCAAAGAAGGGAAAAGAGACATCTGGTCTATTCCAGATGGACACATTTGATATTTAACTTTGAGGAAAGAGAAAGAAAGGTTTAAGGAAGATGTCTGGAGAGAGAAAGAGATGCCATTTTCACACATTTCTTCTCCCCTACCAATGTGAGAGACAATAAAAAAAACATTTAAAAATATGTTTAAATTCATGTGTATGAATGATAGGTAGAAAGAGAGGAAGAGGAAGAAAGAGGGAGAGGAGAGAGAGAATTTATATGGGAATGGCCCAGTTATAGTCACATTTCACAAGTGAGACCACATAGTACCAAATTCAAAATAAGAAACTATATCCAATAATACAGAAAATTTAAACAAAACATTTCTTACTATACTCATCTATGAAATGGAGATAATACCTATATAGGGTGCTTTATTATTATAACATTAAGAAAGTTACTACAGATAACTTCTCAGAAGATTGTGATTGATATTTATAATATTATTATCATTGCTAGTCTAATAAAAATTTTATATAATCATCTTTATAAATGTTAGGAAGGCATATGATGCCATCTGCTCCTAATCAAATTTCATAAAATTTTAGTAGCCTAGAAAAGAGAAATAATGCTTCCTTATCGCATGGTCTGTGGAATACTACTTTATCAGAGTCTAGCACAATATCTGACTCAGAAGTGATTCAATAGAAGTTTGTTAAATGCTTCTGAGGTCATTTTGAAATGACTGTAACGAAGCATTATTAACCTTTAAGGCTGAGATTAGTCTCTCTCCAGTTCCATGTTAATAAAGATTCCCTCAAGATGGCCTTAGATCCTCAATTCATAAAAACCTAGTTTAAAATATTCAGTATTATTTTAGAATAAGAGGGTCAAGGTTTGTTTTACAGTATGTGCTTTCAGTACCATGACAGGCACAATTTCATATTAGTCATGACGTATCTTTTATGATCATCCTCATTTTTAAAAGTCATCTATTGACATGGTCTCAGTGAATATAGGCTGTTTAAATAAAAGGTAGGCAGTTTTCCTTAGTGAAATAGCCTTGTAAGAATTCCTCCTTAAGGTGTCTCTAAATTTATCCACTAGATGGCAGCAACAGCTTACCAATCATGATAATTTTGTCTAACGTTTTCTTTAATAATTGAAAACGTAATTAAGGTAAGTGCTTCAGCGTGGATGGAACTGGAGGGTATTATGCTGAGTGAAATAAATCAATTGGAGAAGGACAATAATTATATGGTTTCACTTATATGTGGAATATATATTTCTTATATTGTGTGAAAGAGATTATAAGGGAAAGGAGGGGAAGTGAGTGGGAAAAATTTGAGAGGGAGACAAACTATGAGAGACTCCCAGCTCTGGGAAACAAAGGGTTATGGAAGAGGAGGGGAGATGGGGTGATTGGGTGACCGGCACTGAGGAAGGCACTTGATGGGATGAACACTGGGTGTTATAATTTTAAATAAAAACTAATGTAAAGAATAATAATAATTATAAAAATAAAAAAAATGAAATAGTTCAAAGACAAAAAAAAGTAGGAGGGTTGGAAAAAGTTTTCAAAAGTCTAAAAATTAATTTTGAAGGGTTGTGAAATCAAATATACATTATGTGTGTTTGGGCCTATGTATACTAGTCCGCCCATTATCTTTGGTTTTGCTTTCTGAGGTTTTAGTTACTTGCAGTCAATCAAGGTCTGGAAGCAGATGATCCTCCTCCTGAGGTATTGTCAGAAGATCAGTGATGACCCAAAGCTATGTCACAGTGCCTGTGTCATTCACCTCCCTTTATCTCATCATGTAGATATTTTATCATCTCACATTATCTCAAGAAGAAGGATGAGCACAGTACAGTCAGATATTTTGGGAGAGACCACATTCACATAACTTTACAATATATTGTTATAATTGTTTTATTATATTATTATTGTCATTAATCTCTTACTGTGCCTAATTTATGAATAAACTCTATCCTAGGTATATACATGTAGGAAAAAATGGGGTTTGTAGAGGGTTCAGTACTCATATACGGTTTCAGGCATCCACTGGGGGTCTTGGCATGCAACCCCTACAGATAAAAGGGGGCTACTATACTTTATATTGGATATCTCATCACATAAATGTTTATCGCACATAGAAATTTAACATCTCTGATCTACTCTCCCATTCTTATCTTTCAAATTTTGGGAGTAAGGTATAAAGGGAGAAGGACTTCCTATGAAGAGTAACACAGTTTAGAATACATAGCTCAGGGATTTTACTCTGTGGTCAAACATTCTTATAACTCCTTACATCATCATAACAATAAATAAAAAGCCTTCATAACATTAGTTGCAAATACTTTTCCTGGTCTGTCCTTTGCAACTTTGAAAATAAATAAAATTGTGTGGGTTTTTTTTTTTCATTTTTATTACAACTTCCATCTTTAAATATTGAGTATAGATTAGAATATTTGACATTTATGTTTGAGTTTTTGTGGCTTTTCATATTTGTATTTTAATCTAATTATTCAGGAATTTAAAAATATCCTAAGTATAATCCCCTTCCTCTTCTTGGGATAACACTTACATATTAATAATAGTGGTGATTATAAAATGCTGTTGTCAACTGAGCTATTGAAACCCTCTTAAAGAACAGGTGCTATATGGGTGTCTGAGTAGCTCAGTCAGTTAAGCATTGGACTCTTGATTTCAGCTCAGATCATGATCTCAGGGTCGTGAGATGGAACCCCTCATAAGGCTTTGTGAGCTGGTTGAGATAGTCTCTGCCTCTCCCTTCCTCATGCTTTCTCTCTATCTCAAAATAAAACAAAAAAAGAAGAAAGAAGAAAAAGAACACGTGATGTAAAATTCTTAGGTAAAAGGTAATGTTGTAGGCTTTGTACAGATAATTTTATTTTAAAGCAACTCTGTGTGGTAGAAATCCTTCTCATTCAGGAGATAATGAAAAGTGAGAGTCATGGAAGTGGAGTGACTTGTCTGAAGCTACATGGAAGGGAATGGCAGACAGAGATGTCAAATTATGTCTGCTTGGTTCTCAAGCTCTCCTTTTATTAAACAGTCTTTTTTTTTTTTTACCTTATTGTTAGAAAATCTATAGCTTAATGGTAGCACTTGTATTCAGTCCTCTGTTCTGGTAAGCATCATCTCGTCTAACACTTATACAGAAAGTCTATTTTTCAGGATGTCTGGCATTTTATACCCTACTTAGCATTTTTGGAATCTTTCTTGATATATTTAGTAGTGAAATGCTTTATATAAATGCAGATTTTTAAAAAAAAATTCAAATGTAAATTTGAAAAAATCCTTATGCTGATAATTTTTCAGTGGAAAATATCTATATGTATTGTCAACTGGAGTAACAGTTCAATTCAAGATTTTTGTTCCCTGACATTCCTTAGCCAATGATACTTAAAAAAAAAATCAAGTTGTTTATTTATTTATTTATTTATTTATTTATTTATTTATTTATTTAGTGATTAATGTATTGCCATTTATAAGGGCACAAGAAAGTAAGCTGAATTATTTCAAAAACCAATCTTTGGTCCCCTCTGCATACCTCACCCCATGTTACAGAACCTTGCAAAGAGTGGGCCTCAGTCAGGGATGGTATTCAAAATATAACTGGTGGGACAAGGGCACTGATCCATCAAAGAGAATGCTGGTTTAAAAAGGTCCTGCAGCCCTGAACTGTCCTCCCATTATCTTCCCAGTGGGTAGATTTCAAGGAAGTCTGGATATGGAGTAGAGGGTGGGGTGTTCAGGGTGCTTGGCACGTGAAGGGCTAAGAGGTAGCTATTTTCCAAAGACTAGGGATGTATTTTGAATTTAACAGCTGGTACAGCCCTAGCAGTGCTACGCTGGACAGTGCAATGTCTGTTGCATTGACTGGGTTGTGGTCTCTCTCCCTTAGGGTCATATAGTAAATGTGACAGAAAGTAAAGGTGACAGAAAACCACCATAATAAAAAGTAGCACCAATAAATTCCATTTGTGGGGTCATTATAGGTTTTGAAATTTAGAGGGAGAGATTGCTTTAGATTGCAGATGTCAGAAGGAAGGCTCTTTATGGAAGAGGTTATGTTTCAACTTAAAATTGCATGAATTAGAAACATTTTTCAATATTTATCTGATATTATAACAAAAATGCATAAAATGTATTTTATTAATTTTCCCTATTGTCAGCTAAAAATTTGCAAATCTTTTGCAGCTCTGTGGTGAAGCTTAATATAGTTTATTTTTACATTTCTTTCCTTTGCTCATTTTTCCTTGCCTGATGTTAATCATTTAGGTGAAGAAAACAATAACTTTTAAGAGTATACATTAAAAATAAACTTAATTATTTGCTTTTTCTTTGGCAAATGGGTTTGCCTTGTGAATTTGAAATTTCAACTTTAATCAACAGTGATTATAACAATATATCTAAAAATAAACGATTTGGAATTTAGGTTTTTATGACCTCAGAAAGTAATTTAATTGACATATAACATTGTACTAGTTTTAGGTGTGCAACATAATAATTTGCTATAGTATTGCAGAATGGTTACCACAAGTTTTGTTAGCATCTATCACCACGGAGTTACAATTTTTTTTTTTTTTGGAATGAGAACTTTTAAGAACTATTCTCTAAGCAACTTGCAAATATACATACAGTATTATTGACAATGGTCACCATGCTGTACCCTACATCCTCAGGCCTTATTGATCTTATAATTCATTTTGCTCACCTTTCCAACCTCTGCCTCTGGCAACTACCAAACCACCCAGCACTTCTCTGTATCTCTGAGTTTTTGTTTTGTTTCATTTTTTTAAGATTCCACGTATAAGTGAAATCACACAGTATTTGTATTTCTTTGACTTATTTCAGGAAGTAAATTTTAAACCTTTTTTGTGTTTATTATGATTTTTTCTCCATTTTTGATTTTTATTTTTTTAGGGAAGGAGAGAAGCAGGGAGCAGAAGGAGAGGGAGAGAGAGAGAATCTTAAGCAGGCTCCATATGCAGCATGGACCCTGATGCTGGCTTATCTCACAATCCTAGGATCATGACCTGAGCCAAAATCAAGAGCCAGATGCTTAACTGGGCCACCCAGACACCCCATTCAGGAAGTAAATTTTAAAAGAAATCTTAGAAATATATATTCTGAAGATTCAAGACAGATTTACATAAGGGATTTAAAATAACTGTGATAAGCAACATAGGAAGAATGAAAATATTAATTTCCATTTAAACTAAAGTACAATTTGCCCCCCAAAAGAAAATATAACTATGTTTACAGAATAAGCATTAGCTAGTTCTTCAAAGAAAAGAACCAACCATCAGGAAGACAATAAACAGGGCCAAAGTCATTCCCCAAATCCTGACTAATGACAACTGCTTGTTGTAGACACTTTACCTAAGACAACACACATATAAAAACCATTAGCAATATTGAACCTATAAACTCACAGTGTCATACAATAAAAATGGATTATTATGCAGACAACTCATTATCAACAATAGCCAAATTATGAAAAGAGCCCAAATGTCCATCTACTTATGAAGGATAAAGAAGATGGAATATTACTCAGCCATCATGATTTGCAAGAACTTGGATGGAGCTAAAGAGTATTATGATAAGTGAAACAAGTCCATCAGAGACACACATACCATATGATTTCACTCACATGTGGAATTTAAGAAACAAAACAGATGAAACATAGGGGAAAATGAAAGGCGGGAGGCAAACCACAAAACAGACTCTTTTTTTTAAATTTATTTTTTATTGGTGTTCAATTTGCCAACATATAGAATAACACCCAGTGCTCATAATGACAGAGAAGACACTGAGGGTTGATGGAGGGGAGGTTGGTGGGGGATGGGCTAGATGGGTGATGGACACTAAGGAGGACACTTGTGATGAGCACTGAGTGTTGTATCTAAGTGTTGAATCGTTAAATTCTATACCAAAAATCACATTACATTGTGTATGAACTAGAATTTAAATAAAAACTTGAAACTAAAAATAAATAAATGAGCAAAATCTGAACAGTCTTCAGGGAAGAAACAGAATTGTCTTTCATATGTGGAGTCAACAGAGAGCTATCATCAAAAAGTAAGGTTTCATGGAGAAATTTGCCTTAAGGAATATAGCAGCATTCTAAGAAATTAAAAATGAAACCAATAAAACCTCCTAGAGTAGGGAAGTTCTGTTGTTTGCTGAAGGGCTTACACTTTTCATCACTCAGGGTGGAACCCATATTGACTCTGTTTTGTCAGGCTTATGGTGTTTGTTTTGCAGATGAAACAGGACCCTAAAGTATTTTGTTTTATTTATTTGTATTCTTTTCTTGGCAATTAGAAATGTATTTCTCTTGCCATAGGCTAAAAGTTCAAATATAATTGCTATAAAGTTTATGATCCGTGTTCTCAGAAATTCGCTTCCAGCCCTTGGTTAAATTCTTTGTATGTTTTGGATGAAGTCCTAGGAAGATTAATTTATCTGGCTACATGCTATCTTTGAGAAAAGTTCATTTTTCAGATTCTTTGCTCTTGCTCCCAAGATATGAATGCAATAGAGAGAGAGGCAGAGAGAACTAGGGTCCTCCAGTGGCCCACCCTCTCCATGCTACTTCAGTTTACCAGGGATTCCATAGTGGTTCCTGGCTTCGCCTGGAAACAGAGAGAATGGAGGGACTATTTCCAGTTAAATACATTTGAAGAAGGACAAACATTATATGGTCTCATTCATTTGGGGAATATAAAAATTAGTGAAAGGGAATAAAGGGGAAAGGAGAGAAAATGAGTGGGAAATATCAGTGAGGGAGACAGAACTTGAGAGACTCCTAACTCTGGGAAATGAACAAGGGGTGGTGGAAAGGGAGGTGGGCGGGGGGATGGGGTGACTGGGTGACAGGCACTGAGGGGGGCACTTGATGGGATGGGCACTGGATGTTATGCTATATGTTTGCAAACTGAACTGCAATAATATATATATATATATATATATATATATATATATATATATAAATTCCCGTGGTTCAAAAAAAAAAACAAATATAAAATGATCAGAAAACAGATCTCATTGGACTTATGTAGGATATGAAGCAAAACTTTGCACTTTCCCTTAGCGGTTCATTCCCAAGATATGGTAGACTTTGGGGACAGAGGATCTTCCATAGCAACCACAAAGAAAAGATGATGTAACTAATTTAGGGAACTTTTATCTAATCGATGAAGCCTCTGGATATGTTTTGCATCAAGTATTCCACATTTTCTTCTTGGAAGAAAAGAAACAGTAAAACCAAATGACTATTAAAAATTCGGACCTATTGTGCATGAGAAGGTGGCCACGTTAAAGGGAGAGATGAAAGCTGACAAACTTGGCTCATTCTTGCGGTAGTTCTTCATGCCATCTTCAAAGAAGAGAGAGCCTATTAGAATGTAAGTTGAGAACTTCTAAATCATTTTCTGTTTTTTCTACCTGCTTTACAACAAGCTCAAGAGAACACAGATTATTTTAAGTAGAATTAAAATAAATTATATGTTTGGCTCAAGGCCAGGACTGGCATGATCCTCATCTTTGTTGGATCATTGAGCAAGATCTAAGAAGAGATAATTTATGTAGAGATAAGCTTAGATTTTGCAACTGGATCAAAATATACTTGCCTCGGTATAAAATGGGACAGAGATGGTTTAGTAGCAGCAAAAGAGAAAAAGAACAATGAATTCAACTCACATCCCTATCTGTACCACCTGGGTGTCTTCCTTGCTAAGGGAAGATTATCATAGGTTGGGTCGATATTCTACTAGTGCTCTGAACATGAGAGCTGGTTGTGTTCCCCTGCTCTGTGTAGTTCGATCTTTGTGGAGCACTCTATTCTCTTCTAAGAATCAAATACAGCAGAGAAGCTGAGAAATTAAAATGTGCATGGAAGGCTTGGGTAGGTTTAGAAACCAAGGCTGATAAGGCATTGTCCAAGAGCTTTGGGCAACTGTCAAATGGAAGACTGATATGTAGTGTATGAGGACTCTGGAGGTGTTCCTAGACTCTTGAAGAGCCCTAAGAAAGAGCTGAGTGTGATGGGCGGACTGTCTTCCTGACCATCCCATCTTCTTCTTTAACCCTCTGAAGCAGAGGATATAATGTAAGCTGTATTTTTGGCCTAAGAGGAGACCTTGCCAACTTTGAATAATACATTTCATATTAGAAAATTGGGAGAAAAGTATCTAGCCTAAGTATGATTGTTGCACTCCACTAGTCCTGGGCTAATAAAACTTCTTTAAAGTATAGGGGTGACTGGATGGCTCATTTGGTTAAGTGTCCCACTCTTGACTTCAGTTCAGCTTCAGGGTCATGGGATCAAACCCACCATCAGACTCCAAGCTCAGCATGAAGTCTATTTGAGATTCTCTCTTTCTCCTCCCCTGCTCTCTCTCTCTCATAAACAAACAAACAAATAAATATTTTTTTAAAAAAGTGAAGTATAGGTAGTGTTCATATTTTCCTCTCATTCTAAGTGGAAGAGAGTTCTGAGAGAGCAGGAGACAGAATTTTAGTTACACTGAACACATGAAGCAGCTCAAGGTCAAGGAGATCAGCTGACCTAAACAAAGGCACTGTGAGAGAGGGTGACAAGGGATAGATGGAGGGAATACAGGTGGGATAATTTAGGCTCTTTTCCAGATTTCTTCCCTGTACATTTCCATAGAGGTGATACTCAAGGGCACCAGTCTGTTATCCTAAGGTCTTCTCACTAGTGGCCATTGGCTGTAACTTTAACACCAGGAGTGAGCAGCCAAACTTGCATCATTCTGTACTCCTAGTGGACTGAATTGTGTATCTCTTTGTGAGGACTGGAATTGTGAGCACACAATTTTTGCAGTGTGACAAAGGAAAAACACAGTCCGTTTGGACTTATACATGTGCAAAGCCCACCTCTGCCAGTCATCAGCATCATGAACGTGGACTGAGCTTCAATTTTCCTCCTATGTACAATGAAATAATGATATTTAGCTTGAAGGCTTATTAAATGAAGCGTGTAAGGCGAAAATACTAACAATTATTGTATACTCATCAAGGTACCTAATGAGATTCTGCTAAATTCTTTGCATGCATTATCTCGTTGTACCCTAACAACAGTTTACAAGGTAGCTCTAACTATGACTACTCCTGTTTCACAACGAAGACTTTTCCAGGGTCAGAGAAGATGGGCTCCAGGTGCATTTAGCCTTGGGTTATAATCACAAAGTGCATGGTACCTGTCCTAAAACTAAGTGGCTGCTCATTTCTTCTGCAGATTCCTTCACTTCCACCCTGCTGCATGTGTGGTGAACTCAAGCAAAGTTCGCTGCAGTAAGTTATTAGACATCTGTTCTGGAACCATCTCTGCAATCAGTTAGCCATGGGACCCTGAGCAAGCTGCTTCTTGCTTCTAGATTTTTGTCCTCTCCTTTCTATATTGGTGGATTTCTGCAGAATCTTAAAATGTAATAGCTTCAGATCTGATCTTTTGCACTGGTCCATATATTACTTTTGTTTCCTTGTCTACTGCATGCAACTAAGTCATCTCACCCCCTGATGCTCTCCCAGTTACTGGTATGTTTTTTTTCTGTGTCCCATTTTTGAAGATATGTTGATCAAATCTGTTGTGACTCCTCTGTTCTTCTTCTAGTGGAAACCAGAACCAGTCAATGGCCTTTGAAAACTATACGAGGGTCACCGAATTCATTTTCACAGGTTTGAATTGCAGCCCTCAATTGCAGGTTTTCCTCTTCCTGCTCTTCCTGAGTTTTTACCTCATCAATCTAACTGGAAACTTGGGTATGATTATTCTGATTCGGGTTGATTCCCGCCTTCACATGCCCATGTACTTTTTTCTCAGCCACTTGTCCTTTGTGGATATCTGCTTCTCCTCTGTTGTGAGCCCAAAGATGCTCACCGACTTCTTTGTGAAGAGGAAAGCCATCTCTTTCTTGGGCTGTGCTTTGCAACAGTGGTTTTTTGGGTTCTTTGTGGCAGCAGAGTGTTTTCTCCTGGCGTCCATGGCCTATGACCGCTACGTGGCCATCTGCAACCCATTATTGTATTCAGTTGCCATGTCCCAGAGACTCTGTGTCCAGCTGGTGGTTGGTCCCTACATCATTGGGTTTGTGAACACCATGACCCATACAACGAATGCATTTCGTCTTCCTTTTTGTGGCCCCAATGTTCTTAATCATTTCTTCTGTGATATGTCCCCCCTGCTTTCCCTTGTATGTGCTGACAGCAGGCTTACTAAGTTGGTAGTTTTTGTTGTGGCTGGAGCTGTGGGAGTCTTCAGTGGTTTGACTATTGTGGTCTCCTACATTTATATCCTTATTGCCATCATGAAGATCCACTCTGCCGATGGGAGGCGCAAAGCCTTTTCTACATGCTCTTCTCACCTGACTGCTGTCTCCATCCTATACGGTACTCTTTTCTTTATTTATGTACGGCCTAGTGCCAGTTTCTCACTGGATCTCAACAAAGTGGTGTCGGTATTTTACACAGCAGTGATCCCCATGTTGAACCCGCTTATCTACAGCTTGAGGAACAAGGAGGTCAAAGATGCCATCCATAGGACTATTACTAGGAGGAAGTTTTGTAGGGCATAAATTCTTATGTAGAAAGGAAATTGGAGGAGAAATCTAAAAAGACAGACTATCTGTGTAGATTCCTAAGATTCCAGGCCAGTTGCAAGTGTTGGGGGCTGATTGGTATCCCTTTATCCATTCACCTCTCCACTTATTCATCTAGTCAATCAATTGGGATCTACTCAGCCCTGTATATGATCTATTCTATGTAATATACCAATATTATAGTTCACATCTACAGACTATTTAGTTTTGCTTCTCTTAGATACTTCACAGTTTAATTATTTTTTTATTTTTTTATTGGTGTTCAATTTGCCAACATACAGAATAACACCCAGTGCTCATCCCGTCAAGTGCCCCCCTCAGTGCCCGTCACCCATTCACCCCCACCCCCCGCCCTCCTCCCCTTCCACCACCCCTACTTTGTTTCCCAGAGTTAGGAGTCTTTGTGTTCTGTCTCCCTTTCTGATATTTCCCACACATTTCTTTTCCCTTCCCTTATATTCCCTTTCACTATTATTTATATTCCCCAAATGAATGAGAACATACACTGTTTGTCCTTCTCCGATTGACTTACTTCACTCAGCATTATACCCTCCAGTTCCATCCACGTTGAAGCAAATGGTGGGTATTTGTCGTTTCTAATGGCTGAGTAATATTCCATTGTACACAGTTTAATTATTTTTTAAAGAGTTTTTTTTAAATTTAATTTCAGTTAGTTTTCAATGATTAATTCTGCTAATATATTTTCTTTACCTGACGACCTCTTGACATTGGAGTTCTAAAATGCAGTGTTCTGGGAGAACCTGGGGGCACAGCTGGTTAAGTGTCTAACTCTAGGTTTCGGCTCAGGTCCTGATCCTCAGGGTGATGAGACTGAGCCATACCTCTGGCTCTGTGCTAAGCAGAGAGTCTACTAAAGACTCTCTCTCCCTCTATTCCTGCCCATCCCCACCGCATTCTCTCTCTAAAATAAATAAATAAATCTAAAAAAATGCAGTGCTCTGTGTTTTGCACTCACATCTAGCTCTCATCAATAGACATCTAAATATAAAAAAAAGACATGGGATTTTATGCTTAACCTCATGAGTGGAATGAAATCCTTGGCTGTATACACTAGTTTTTTTTTTGGGGGGGATGACCTTGACACAAAGAACTACGTATATCTCAGGGACTGGAGATGGATCTGTGTTCCACTCTGACAAGTGGATGGTCCATAGGGATCATTTATAGTAACAGAGACTTGTGCTCATCTCTAGTGCGTTTAATACAGAAAGAGCTTCTGATTGAAGGTGTTAAGCCTGTAGTTTCTAAGAATTCAATTTTCTGGAAAATGTTGAGAGGATTATTACCTAAACTTCTGCAGGTTGGGACTTGGTTGTGTATATGGCAGTGCCTTTAAAACTCTGGTAATAATGTTTATTACTCAACCAAGAACTTAAAGAGAAATGCCATAGTTGAAGATAGGCTCTCAGTCTAGACCTACTTGTTTCTAGTAAGGCTAGTAGGTTTGTAGTATTGCCACAAGGGAGTTCATACATGCAGCTTAATTTTATGATTATGATTCCAGGGCAAGATGAGTGCTGGACAGCCTTCCAGGTCTGAGCACCATCACTGCATGTGGAGAGTGGGAACCCACACCAGGGTCTCCATGTCCTCCCAGAGACCCAACAAAGTGACCCACTTCTATCTTATCTTTCTTAATATAGCTTTCTCTCTTCTATAATGAAGACATAAATAACAGAGAGTTTCATGGAAAAAATGGATCAGCATTCCTAGGTGACATTGTAACATCATAGCTAAATCATGGTAGAAATGTCCTCAGAATTCTAAGGAATTCCTACATCCACTTATTTGCCTAAAATGAATTTGGCAAAGTTAATTAAGAAGCTTTTTACTGAGAATCATGGCTATGGTTTAGATAAATAAATAAATGTCCTAAACTTTTGAGTACTTTCTATATACAAAGTATCATGGGTTATTTTCTATTGATTATTGTACAATGCAGTCTCTGAAAATAGACAATTCATAAGTGAGTTCCCACTTCCACAATCATAGCATGCTTTATAGCTATGGGGCTTTAGAGATAATTTATCCTCATCAGATTACTGGCTCAGGAGAAAATACTTTTTACTATTTTATGCTTTGCAAAAGCCCAAAATATGACTTGCTATAAAATGTATTTATGATAGACTCATTTAAAATTCAGGAACTTTGTTTTACAGTGAGTTTCCCAGATGGAGTAAGATTTCTCCAAGACCATTCATTGGTAGAGAAGCAACATGATATAATAACAAAAAAATTAGAATTGGAAAACACCATGCATTCATTTATTCAGCAAATAATTATTGAGCTTCTTTTATGTGCCAAGCACCAAGCCTTGTGCTGTGGCATACAACAGTGAAGAAAACAAACATCATTCCTGCATCTGTGCAGTTTGTAAGATAGCAGATCCAAGATGTTCTTCTGCTCATTACCCTTCTGATGTGTCAGTCAAGTCCATAATGAGATACACAGAAGTAATGATAATATCTTCCTTATCATAGATTATCATGAAGATTAAATTAAAGAATGGATGTGGAATCACTGCATAAACTATAAACAGTTTTTGCTGCTTCTCAATAAAAACCGTTCAATGAAAACAGCAAAAGTCTGGAACCAGAGTGTTATTGGAAGTGTGTCAGATCTCCCAGTATTGATGCTTTGGCAGATCTTGCAGTACCGGGAGGGAAAACAAAAGCAGTTGGGACAGCCACTTCAATTCTAATCCCAGATCCAGATCCATCACTTGAGTTTTCTGATTTCGGGGATGTCTTTTTAATTTCACCTATAATCTAGGGATTATAATGCCTATTTACTGAGGATTTGTAACCAGTTTCTTGAAGGCGCTGAAGTTCACAGAATGTAAGTAAGAGACAACTTTATTATTTTTCATCATAACCCCTTCAAAAAGTTACTGTGTTATCTCAGACCTCCCTCCCACTTATTAACATTACAGGCAGATCTAATAGTTTTTCCTTGAAAGCAGGAAACAAATGGTTTTCTTTCCCCCTCTGACTGTAATGTCAGACTACATACCCTTCTCCCAATTACAACCTCCTCCTCTCCTGCCTCAGGTGCTTTTGACAGTGGTCAAAGGGGGCAAACCCAAGTCACTAATACTGGCCTTCCCTCTTATGTCCATGATCAAAGCCAGGATGCAAAGAAGAGGACAGAAAGAGCTGGCTGGAATAATTGGAATCTAATGACAGAGGCATGCCTCTTTCTCTTGGGGGATTCTTCCCTGCATTCCTCAGAGCCAGAATGCCCCTCAGCCCCACTAACCCTGACCTCTGAGTTCAATCTGTTAGTCCTCTGAGAAGCCAATTTCCCTTCTGGCTGGACATATATGGCTCCTTCAGTAGCTCCCTGGCTTCTTGCCTTGACTCCCGGACTGTGATGATCTAATCCCACCAGGAGGCTGACTTGAGGGAGTTCCTTTTTAAGATGACCCAGAATCTTCCATCTTTCATGTGGCCCATGCCTGGCTCCAGAAAGCACAGGCACTGTTGTGCCCTCCAAGTTCTGGAAGAATAGGCTCTGTCCCTTAGCTTGGGTGAAGGTAAAAGATAGTCACAGTGACAATTCTTTCCAAAGAAATCCTCCCAAAATTATTACTTCATCCCCCCAGGTGCTTCTCTTCTAGGCTCAGGGAAAGTAGAGGAAAGTGATCCAATCTGCTAATGCTGGAGGATCTGGGATTCAGGGTGGATGCTCCCACAAGGAGATGTCCACATACTCTGCTTTGAAAGTCAACAAATTCAGCTATGCCAGCTTGTACTTGATTCGGGAATCTCTGCTAAAACTCTGAGATAACATTTAGCATCCTGGTATAATTTAAATCAGATAATAAGTGTTAAGTGCCTAGTTTTGTGCCTTGCTATAATAAATGGTCAAAAAATACAGACTGTATTACTCTTGGGACATTGACTAAAGTATTTTTTCACCTGTGACAATCCCTAAATATTACTGCATGTAAAAAATTTTCTCTTTTATTCTCAGATACTTCATCATCCTTACTAAAAAAATTACAAGTTTTTAGTTTACAATTACAATTTTTAGTTTAGTGATTTCCCATTCCCTGAGAAAATGTACAAATCGCAGTTATGTTTTATATTTGCACAGTAATGAATTATAGAAATAAAGACTTTACTTTTTGCTTTGTTTAAATAATGAAAACTTAGAAATAACAGTTGAAGTTAATTTACCCACAACCTTCACATTAGAGCTTCAGTAATATTTGTATCCTGCCCTTTATAATACTCTCAGGTGGTAGGGAAAATAATGAGACACGGAAACTCCTTTCTCACTTGTATCTTGGATTAGGAGATGAGAATAGGAATACCAGATTCCTAATGAATTATCTGTGTGATTTTAACTGTAAGTCTGCTCTTGTAGGTAAACTGAGGATAATTACCCTAGAGTGTTATTTTTGAGATTTTTTTTTTCTGTATTATGGTAAAGTGTTTTAGAACAGCATACCACAATGAAACCTTTTTGGGGATGAGACACTGAAACATTAAAAAAAAAAAAAAGGGAATGTGTTGGGTCACCTAGGTGGCTCAGTTGGTTAAGCTGTGGCTCTTGATTTTGGCACAGGTCACAATCTCAGGGTCCTGAGATGGGGCTCCATGTGGGGTTTGAAGCTCAGCGCGGAGTCTGTTTGAGGATTCTCTCCTCTGCACCTCCTCCTATTCACATGTGCACTCTTTGTCTCACTCTAAAATAAATAAATAAATCTTAAAAAAAGGGTGAGGTATCATTAAGCACTTTACACATCCTCTGGAATATAATAATCATTGAATTTTTAGGTCTACAAAATAAATTGAGGAAGACTGCACCTTATATGTATCACATCCCTTCTGTGTGGTGATTTAAAAAATGTTCATAGAAATCTGACATTAAATAAATCTGTTTATATTCGATTAAGCCCATGTTTCCCAAACTTATTTGGCAATGGAGCCCTTTTAAAAGAATTCTTGGTGACATATTATTCCATGTTGCAGTTTAAAAAAACTCTTGTAGGGAAAGAAAGGATGTGATAGAGATCCAGATATTTCCTTTCACTTGAAATAGAATTAATTGAGCTTTGAGAAGTGGCAGAGATTTCCCCTTCTTCTGATATTCTGTTCAGAATATTTTTTCATTTACAAAAATAGTTAATAAGAAAAGTACCAAGTATGTATTTCCTACAAATATTTCCCCTTTAAAAATGAACTTTTAATTCTTTGACCTATGGAAGTTTTAAGATATGTAGTCAAATCTATAATTTTTTGCACTGATGTTAAGCTTAGAAAATGCACCATTACCCCCACAGGGTAATGTTTTCCTGCTATTATGCTTACATTTGCTACTCCTGCTCTGAGTAATTTTTCAAAGCAAAGACTGACCACCACCCCCAATTCTTCACATACTTCTCATTTCTTTTCCCTAAGAAACTAAGAAAAACACTACTGCTCCACCCAGAGGTCCTGATTCCCATTGTGCAAGCCTCCTCCTCTTCTTCCCAGTGGCAGCCACTCTTCCAAGACTCCACCATGTCCTCAATAACTTGCAAACATACCCACTTTTTTCTAAGTCATCCACAGTATAGTTGATGCCAGGCTACAACTCCTACTAAGACTTAAGTAAAGACTGTAGGTAACGACAGAGTTGTGTGTTTCTGAGGGATAACTTGGGGCCGCAACATTGCTTCCGTGATTGGATGAGTCCCACCCACATTATGGAGGGCAATCTCCTCAAACTTCACTGACTTAAATGTTGATCTCATCCAGAGACACCCTCACAGAAACATCCAGACTAAAACAGGAGGACCAAGAGCACTCAAACTCAGACCCTGAGGCTTTGTCTCCTCCAGCTTTTATTAAGAGGGCTAGCAGATTAGCCATAGGAATTATTAATTTTGGGAAGCAGAGAAAAACATGTTTATTTCAAAGGGTAAAAGAATAGGCTATTAACTCAAGGAGAGGGGAGCAGAGGAGCTGTATCTGGAGAACAATGTGGTCAAGAGTCAGTGGACAGGCTCAGCACCTCAAGAATCCCCAGTGTGTCCAGGACTACAAGATTCAGTTCTCAGATAAACTCCGCAGCTGGTTGCTCACAACTGCCCGCACAGTTGGAGCTTACCAGGCCAGGCGGGGGCAAGCTGCCCTATCTTTGTCCCCATGTTTCTTGGCACAGCTATACTTTGCATGTTGATTGAAAAGCCCTTTTTGTTCACCAATGTTCCCCTAGAGGAATGCCTACTACAGAGTAGGTAAGTAATAATACTGTTGAATGAATAAGCTGAATGAATTGTTGAATGAAAAAGCTGTCCAATATTTAATATTATCATATTCATCCTTATTTCAGCAGAAAATATTTTCTTTGTCTCTGTGTGTCTACAGAGCTGATGGACATTTATAGCAGCACTATTTACTGTAGCCCAAAGCTGGAAACAACCTAAATATCCATTGAAGGATGATTGGATTATGAAATGTGGTCTATCCATACAGTGGAATATTACCCAGCCTTGAAAAGGAAAACGATTTTTCTTTATGTTACAACATGGATGAAACTTAAAGACATTATGCTAAGTGAAGTAAAAATAAGATGATATACATATGTGTTAAAAGCACTACATATGGACAAAAGACAAAAAGGAAATAAAAGAAAGAAATCATCTACCTTAGTAGCAGTTATATTTGTGTGGTGAGACTGGCCAAATATGACTTCTTAAAAAAACTTCTCGGGATCCCTGGGTGGCGCAGCGGTTTAGCGCCTGCCTTTGGCCCAGGGTGCGATCCTGGAGACCCGGGATCGAATCCCACATCGGGGTCCCGGTGCATGGAGCCTGCTTCTCCCTCTGCCTGTGTCTCTGCCTCTCTCTCTCTCTCTCTCTCTCTCTCTCTCTCTCTGTGACTATCATAAATAAATAAAAATAAAAAAATAAAAAAAATTTCTCTGTATATTTCTATATTGAGTTAAAAAATTCTTTTTAAAAATCTACTTTAAAAAGCCCTAGAATTTTCTTTGGAATGTTCACTTAGTTCTCTACTGTCTTTCTCAAGGATAGTGACTATCCTCTTATTTATTTATTTGTTTGTTTGTTAGCAAATTTTCTTTGGAATTTTCTTTGGAATGTCCACTTAGTTCTCTACTGTCTTTCTCAAGGATAGTGACTATCCTCTTATTTATTTATTTGTTTGTTTATTTATTTAATTTTAATATAATTTATTTATTCATGAGAGACACACAGAAAGAAGCAGAGACATAGGCAGAGGGAGAAGCAGGTTCCTCGCAGGGAGCCCGATGTGGGGCTCTATCCTGGGACCTGAGATCAGTACCTGAGCCGAAGGCAGACACTCAACCACTGAGCCACCCAGGCATCCCCTCTTATTTATTTTTAATTGAGGCTAGGATTTGAGAAGAATCCTGTTTAACCCATGTATTCTTCATTTTCAGTCAATAATATTGTTTTAAGCATTGTCTTGCCAATGTATAGACTTCAAGTATTTAATTTACTATTTGCTGGTGTAAGAGATGCATCACCACTCCTGTTCCATATCTTGATTTGCTTGATTTTATACCTGAGGCCCCTGTGCCAAGGATTTTCTACCTGGTGAGATGTTCTTAGGAGGTTCTGGGCCTCTGGACCCTCTGGTGGGAGACTGTGCTAGGAGGATGGGGAAGGAGCAGAAAGGGGGAATGGGAGATGGGGCTGGGGAAACAACACTTACAGTTTCACTAAGCTTGTTTTATAAAATTGAGATCTAACTAATATTCTGGTAAATATGTGAGTAGCTATGTGGGAAGCCTGAAGGCATAAGAATCATTGACAACATTGATAAAAGACCATCAATCTTGTCCATATACTATCAAGAAAATATTGGACTCTGAAGATCATTGGATATGAATTCAAAGTTTTAGACTCTGTCACTAACTTTCGATGTGATCTCTGAGAGCTAATTTGCTTCTAGGACAGCTTCATTTTCCTCATGTATAAAATAGAATTTTAAGTATTTATGAACAATGAAATAAAGATTATATATGGAAGTTAAATAGTATAGAAATTTGTTGACATTTATTATTAGTGTTAATCAAAATAACCAGGGAGATATAGTCTCTATCCTCAAGAAGCTTCCAACCAAATAAAGCATGGCTAATGTATAAATGACTAAGATTAATTATATTGTTATAAGAAGCAAGTATATGGTTTAATGGAGGCTCAAAGGAAAGAATAAAGGAAGAAATATAAGAAGAAAAGGAAGAAGGAAGCTTCATGTTGGATTAAAGCAGTGAATGATTTCACAAAGGAAGTGATCCTTGAGATTGGCAGTCAAGGTAGAGGTTGGATGTCTAGCCCTGGTGAGGATACCAGGTGGTAAGAATGGCACAAGGAAGGGCTCAGTGATGTGACAGAGAAGGGATCTGATTTAGCTGAGGTCATAGGAACTGTGAAGGAAAGGGGTAGAGGCAAATGGATAGAAGAAGAGATGGAGTAAGATCCCATAATCAGTTTGAGGAGTTGGGGCATTATTCTTTCCATGGCAAAAGGCTGACATTTATAGTGGTAGGGCTACCAGGTAGGACAACTAGGTTGGAGAGGTGGCCTTGTGGAGAATGGTCAGCAATGAGGAGAGACTGGAGATTAGGGACCTGATAGGAGCTAATACAATGGCCAGGGTGAGGAGAGTGATGGCCATACAGTGAGAACACTTATTATTGGTTGAGCTCTTGCTACATCCCAGACACATCATGTGCCTTATTTAATTTTCCACTGTAGGCATTGCTCTTTAACTGCTATTACATTGGAAGGAATCAAAATGAGAGTTCTAAATTTAATTTGTTTGAGATCAAGAGACGGTGGACAGCAGTAAAAAATAAATTTATTATTAAAAAAATAAAAAATAAAAAAATAGTGAAAGGGAATAAAGGGGAAAGGAGAAAAAAATGAGTGGGAAATATCAAAAAGGGAGACAGAACGTGAGAGACTCCTAACTCTGGGAAATGAACTAGGGGTGGTGGAAGTGGAGGTGGGCGGGGGGTGGGGGTGACTGGGTGACGGGCACTGAGGTGGGCACTTGACGGGATGAGCACTGGGTGTTATTCTATATGCTGGCAAATTGAACACCAATAAAAATTAAATTTATAAAAAATGTAAAAAAAAGAAAAATAAGAAAATTAAAAATTCAAAATCTTGAATTAAAAAAAAAAAAAAAGAGCCGGGGTTGCAACCTAGAAGTGTCCGTGGACAAGACACATATTCTTCGACGCAGCCAAGATTTGAAGTATAGTTTTTCCTACAGCTTCTAATTTTTATAAATAACCTTCTGGGTTTGCCAGATTTTGCTGAATTTGGAGTAAGTTTTTATTTTGTTTTGTAGGGTTGGGGGTAAAGCTGCAAGGAGACAGGATTGCAATCAATTAAATCATCATGTGAGAAAGTGGCCCTTCTGTTCTGCATCAATTTACAAAGGCATCACCCATCCCCAGGGTCGGTCAGTCCTTCTTTGCTGCCTCTACTGTGTCAGGCCCTGGGAGCCAACTTTCAGAATTGAACAGCAATTATCACACAGGAAGTTTTCTCATTTAAAATTACTTTGATTAATTAGTTCCTCTGAAACTTGTTTAGAAGTGAAATAAATACTTAGTTTTGAGTTCAGTAATTGCAGATCTCTATGCACGCAATCAATCCTAATGATGCCCAAGGCATCTTGTTAGGGGAACAGTAGCAATGTTGGGCTTTGAAGTCTCAATCTTACACCAGCAAGATGAGTTTAAGTTAGCATTTTGCCGTAAGGGGTTCTCTGAAGAATTTACTGATGGCTCAGGCTTCAAACTCGCATATAGTGTTTTTCAGTCAAAGAAATGTTAGAAGTGAAAACTACCTTAGACAAACTCTGGGCTGAGCCCTTTCTTTGTCAAGGGAAGAAAGTGATCTGCTCAAGGTCATGAAGTTAGAGGCACAATTCTGTCAAGAACCTGGTCCTCCTGAATGTAGAGCAATTACTCCATGTCAGGTACCATGACACTTGCTCCTGAAAAAGGAAGGAAAGAAAGAAGGAAGGCAGGAGAGAAGGAAAAGGAAGTGAAGGACATTTTATGTTTTCTTATATGTGTAAATGTTGCACACACGCACAGTACAGCAAATATATGCCAGAGCAAACATTATACTAGCCTGGGGGCCGGGGGAGGCAAGGTTCTGGAATGAGATGTTTAAATAGATATTACAGTGTTAGGGTTTAAGATAAAAGTGAGAAAGTTGCAACAAAAGGCTCTTTTTTTTTAAAGATTTATTTATTTATGATAGACATAGAGAGAGAGAGAGAGAGAGAGAGAGAGAGAGAGGCAGAGACACAGGAGGAGGGAGAAGCAGGCTCCATGCCGAGAGCCTTACGTGGGACTCGATCCTGGGACTCCAGGATCACGCCCTGGGCCAAAGGCAGGCACCGTACCGCTGAGCCACCCAGGGATCCCCAAGGCTCTTTTATGCAAAAGAGCAGTCAGGGACCCTGGTCTTAAAGCATAATCATTAATCAACTCACCATGGATTAGAGACATAAATGTAAGACCCAGAACTATAAAAACTCTTAGAAGAAAAAATAGAGGGAAAGACCCTTTACTTTGATTTTAGAAATATTTTTTTTGGATTTGATGTCAAAGCATCGAAAACAAAAACAAAAACAAGCACGTGAGACTATAGCAAAGTAAAAAGCTCCTGCATAGCAAAGCAAATAATATACATACCAAAAAAGGCAACTTATTTATTGAGAAAAAAATATTTGCAAACCATAGATCTGATAGGTGATTAACATCCAAATTATATAAGGAACTCAAACAACTCAATGGCAAGCCAAACCAATCCAAACAACAAAAACTTGGTTATAAAATGGGCAAAGAATATTCATAGTTATTTTTCCAGAGATGACATATAAATAGACATAAATGAGTATATAAAAAGATACTCAACTCCACTAATCATCAGGGAAATGCAAATCGAAAGCACAGTGAGGTAACACCTCATGCCTGTTGTGATGACTATTATTAAAAGACACCAGAGGGGCTCTGGGGTGACTCAGCTGGTTAAGTGCCCGACTCTTGATCTCAGCTCAGATCTTGATCTCAGGGTCATGAGTTCAAGCCCTGCATTGGGCTCACATATAAGAAAAAAAAAAAAAGACAAAAGATAACAAGTGTTGTGAAGGACGTGGAGAAAAAAGGGCCCTTGTGCCCTTTTGGTGGGAATGTAAATGATTACAGGAATTATGGGAAAACAGTATGGAATTTCCTCTAAAAAGAGAACTACCATATGATCCAGCAATCCACTTTTGGATATTTATTTATTCATAGAAAATGAAATTAGTACCTTGAAGAGATATTTGCATTCTCATGTTTTTCTTTCTTTCTTTCTTCCTTCTTTCTTTTTCTTTCTTTCTTTCTTTCTTTCTTTCTTTCTTTCTTTCTTTCTTTCTTTCTTTCTTTCTTCTTTTCTTTCTTTCTTTCTTTCTTTCTTTCTTTCTTCTTTCTTCTTTCTTCTCTTTCTTTCTTCTTTCTTTCTTTCTTTTCTTTCTTTCTTTCTTTCTTTCTTTCTTTCTTTCTTTCTTTCTTCTTTTTCTTTCTTCTTTTTTTTTTTTGATTGAAGTTTATTGAATACACTGTAGGAGAGCAGTGGGCAGGAGAGACTGTGAGGAGGTGGTGGTGAGGGGGGTATGGGAACGAATGGAATTTCCCCTTTTTTGGTAACTGTGCCTGGTTGTAAGTAGCCCATTGGTTAGTTAGGTCCTGTGGCTATTTCAAGGTGGGTCCCTTAATAAGCCTGTTTTGCATTCAGTGTGGTGGCCACTGTGAGCCCTTGTGCCTTGCTCAAATTTACATTGCTCAAGCCTGTTGCCTAAAAGCAGCCTCTACATTCCCCGCTGACAGGTCAACCATGACAAATCTTTGGCATTTGGGCAGAAGTCTCATCTTCAGTAGCTTCTTCCTGCTGAACGAGGGGAGCAGAGATGTCTCTACCTATAGGTCAGTTGGGGAATTTATATATAGGAGTTACAAAATGTAGAGGCAGCTGCACCCAAGGTAGACAACAGGTTTGAATCCCTGACTAGATCATCTGTAGGCTGGAAATTATGGCAGTGAAGGAGTTTCAGCTCCAGGAGGAGAGACATCAAAAAAGACAAGAAAGTAGGGGCAACTGGGTGGCTTAGTTGGTTAAGCAAAATATACGTGTATATAAATGTTTATATATACATAAAATTGGAAAATTGTCCATGGCAGAGAGCATGTTTTAACTTTTTAGATTTCTTTTGGTATCTAATGTTAGGCATATAATAGATATCTTAATTATCCTCATATCAAAAGGACTCTTGAGTTCGGCTCAAGTCATGAACTCAGGGTCATGGAATCAAGCCCCTCATTGGGCTCTGTGCTGAGCATGGAGTTTGCTAGGGATTCTCTCTCTCTCTCTCTCCTTCTGTCCCTCCCCCCACCTCATGCACACGCTTGCACTCTCTCTCTCTAAAATAAATAAATAAATAAATAAATAAATAAATAAATAAATAAAATATTTTTTTAAAAAAGACAATTATTATGAGAAAATAATAATTGCACCACACTGCAATATTATTCACAATAGCCAAGATTTGAAAATAATCTAAGTGTCCATTGATGAATGAATGGATAAAGAAATTGTGATTATATATGTTCGTTTTTTAAAAATGAAGGAGATACTGTCTTTGCAATGGAGTGGATGGATCTGGAGGATATTACACTAAGTGAAATAAGCCAGAGGCAGAAAAGACACATAATATATGGTTTTACTTATATGTGGGATCTGACTTAGATATGAAATCTCAAAAAGTCAAGTTCATAGTGAGAAAATGATGATTACTCAGGGCAGGGAATTTGGGGGAAACAGAAAGATTAGTCAATGGGCACAACATTTCAGTTATGTAGAACAAATAAGTTCCAGAAATCTGATGTATTGGATAGTGACTAGAGTAATTAATCCTGTATTTTATACTGAAAATATGTGAAGAGAGTAGTTCTTAGGTGCTCTCATTAAACACACAAAAATGATAACTATGTTAGGAGATGGATATGTTACTTAGCTTGATTATAGTTATTTCACTATGCATATGTAACATCATACTGTAAGCCTTAAATATATACAATTTTTATTAAAAATCAAGTTAAAGAGGCATGTGGAATTTTATTTTCTTATTTTTACAAATTGTGGAAAATGCAAGTAATTTACCATCCACATTTGGTGATGATTACACAACTTATTATTTGATTTTATGCTTTTATATTAAAAAATAATGTATGTTCATGGTAAATATTCCAAGAAGGCATGCAAATGAATACCTGGCAAGAAGTGATCACAGCCCAGATCTCCAGCTTCCCTCTTTGGTGTGGGGCAGTATTAATAGTTCTGTGTTTCCTTCCAGAAGATTTTCATACCTCATAAGAATATACATGAACATATCTTTGCATACACAGGCAAATGAAAAGATACTGCATACACTGTGCATTGATTTTTTAAATAAAAAAACCCTTAGACATTATTATGTTTCAGTATGTTAATTAATTAAGTAGCTAACCCCACAAATTTTTATCAAGTACTACTGTGCTAGGTGCTATGTAGAGGGCTATGCCAGGGCAGGGATATAGTACCTTAGTGAGTAAAAACAGATATAGACCCAGCCTTCTTGGGGTTTATGGTATAGAGCTACAAATATATGCCAAATTTATAGCATAGTAAGTACCATAAAGTAAGGATTCTTGGTCATGGATACCTTGAAAGGTGTAGATTCTACAAAAGTATTTAGAGCAGCAGAGTCTGGCTAATGAAAGATGTATATTGCTGAACAGAAGTATGGATACACTAAATATGTGGTATTGCTATTATTCAGCAAAAGGTGTCAAAATTCTCCCTGCTAAGCAGAAGTTGGAATATATTTTTTTGGCTGTCCATGTATGGGTATATAATTATATAAAAAGGCAAGAATTTTAGATATTTATTAAAAATGTCATTGATTACATTTAATATATTTGTTAGTCCTGGAAAATAATATTTAATTACCTTTTATTTTCATGATATAGGTAGTATATTAAAGTGTGCCTGTTACTAAAAAGAATCCAATATTGAAGTAGACAGAAGAAAAATGAAAACCCACTCAACTTTCCACCTCATATTCACCCCGCTGAAATTCAAGTTTCTTCTCATGAAGCAGCAACCTACTCATGAGCCTGCTTAAGATTCTTTCTCCCTCTCCTTCTGCCCCTCTCTCCCCTCCTATGCATACATGCATTCTTTCTCTTTCTAAAAAAAATCTGCTTGCAATTACATTTTCCACAATTAAATTTTCTTACTTGGAGGTAGGGACTGCATTTTTGTCTTTGACTTTTAGCAATTGTAAGGGCAGGTTTTAAAAACCTAGTTGCCTCGTTAGTGCAGTAGGTAGCGCATCAGTCTCATAAAAACCTATTTGTGTGATTTAAAAAAAGATATTGAGGCTGACACAGAATATATTTGTTTAATATTTAAATGAATTATCAAGACTATTTTAGTCAGGATAGGCTAGATTATATTATATTTCAAGTTCATGAGACATATCATCTTTTTACTAATTGATGACTTCAATAAGCCAGTTTTCTTCCCTCTTTTGGCATCACTATCACCAATACATGGCCACCATGGTTTGGCAGAAGGAGAAGAGATAGATTGTATGATGTGTATGAGGTTTTATGGCCAGAAATAGAAATAGTGTACCTCATTTATTTTTGTATCCATTGTTAAGAATGTAGTCCTGTGATCCTGACAGGTACAAAATAGGCCGAGATATGTGGTTGTCCTGTGTACCCAGAAAGAGGAGATGGGCTCAGTGAGCATCTAGCCTGTCTATATTAGCAGAGGGGAAGCTCTTTGAGAACTTGGACATCTTTTTTCCTTTTAAGATAAATTAAGTGGAAGAACAAGCATTCCTTACCAATTTTTGCCTACACTGATGCTATTATACACACTTAAAATTCCCAATCACTCTGCTCTGATTTGAAAATCATTCTTAGGAAACCAGTAATTCTTCATTAGGATGTCTTCTCTTTATTTTTCTCAACAAGATCTATGTGAAATATCAGCATACATTTATTTCCTCCTCTTGGCAAAGTTTCATTTAGCCTAGGTTTCTTCTTTTTCTGAATATGTACAAAATGACAGAATGCGAAATCATTTTAGTGTTTGACAAATATTTTCAACAATCAAGTCTGGCAGGTCAGCATTTTAAGGCACTTTCAAGGAAATTTTACTGAATTAACTTTTTTTTTGCCCAAATTCATTTGACCAATCCATTTCAAGAAGTGTCAACATCACTCTGGAAGACTTTCATTTTGAGGAATGAAAATCTGAAACCTCTAGCTCAAAGGCTGTGAATCACTGACTTCTACTGAGAATCTAATAGACCCTCTTGAAAAAGTAAGCACACAAACAAGATTTCTACTGAATATTTTCAGGGAGAATCTTGGACCCTTTGAAACTCACCTGTGTTCTTCCTAATGAACAATGGACCTAATATTAGAACTCCTGCTCTAGCAGAGGTAGAGAAAACCATTCAGGTGAAGAAGAAGAAGAAGAAGAAAAAAGAAGAAGAAGAAGAAGAAGAAGAAGAAGAAGAAGAAGAAGAAGAAGAAGAAGAAGAAAAGATTGAAAACTAAGTGCTAGAGCTCCTAAATATACAAGATGCATTGGGATGAGTTCTGATTATACTGACTCTGCCATTAACTCTCTTCATGATTATGGGCAAACATAGAACTTCTCATAATCACACTAAAGAATTGTTTTCCTCTGTAGTTGTGACAACCTGAACTAAAAGCACCACAAGGGCAAGAAACCTCTGATTTGTTCATGGCTTTATCTCTAGTGTTTAGCACATAATTGGATAAATGGTCCGTAGGCACTGTTCAATAAATATTTGGCCTATAGCTACATGGGACCTAAATTATTGCTATTTGATTCTGTCTCTGATTTGATATAAAATCAATTTCATGAAAAAAAGAAAGTTGGCCAAAAATAATTTTATTCAGTTATTTATCTATGAACACTGAGAAAGTCCTCCTTCTACCACTACACTGGACTTGAGGAACTAGCTCCTGGCAAAAGACAGAATCAGGTATTTAGAAGTGTGGCCTTGGACACACACACATTGTTCATGGAACACTGGGCTCAAGGGACAAGGGAGATACAGGCTCTCTAAAAGGATTGAGGGGACTTGTCACCCTCCTGCCCCAGTTTCCTGCCCTGAATAAGGAAGCTATTTTATAAGTACATTGTACAGAAGAATTAACCATTCACAAATACAGAAGGTCTTATTTATTTATTTATTTATTTATTTATTTATTTAATTTAATTTTTAAGTAGGCTTCATGCCCAGCGTCGAGTCCAATACAGGGCTTGAACTCACGACAGTTTGGTGAGGACCTGGGCTGAGATCAAGAGTCAGACACTTAGGTAACCAACTGTGCCCCCAGAAGGTCCTTATTATCTGATATAAACAGATATCAGGCAAATGTTCATGAAATACACCAACATGGAAAACAAAACCAACATTTTCTATTATATTGCAATGAAGTGTTTGATGGAATGGATCTTGAAAAACAGAACAAAAACTATGAAATGCTATACCAAATTTCAATTATGAAATTTATACAAAAAACTAATAAAATTAAATACTGAGAAGAGCATATTATTTTCAGCATTTCATAATGGTTTTTATCGCTTATTCATTCATGAAGGGTGTTAGTTTTGCAAAACCCATTGGAGAACGTCATGGATTTCCTCAGAGGTTTCTCTTAATTTGTGTATCTCATTCTCTTTGAAGCTCTATGGATGCTTCAAACCATCCATATTGGTCTTCCTTTATTTAAGTGTTAGCTGGCTATATGTCAGATCCTCAGAGCTCAGAGATGTATCTGCAACTAACATGTATCTAACACAGCAACTTCCTCCTGTTATCAGCTTTCATTGTGTTTGCATTGTATCCTCAGAAGATAACATGACAAGGTAAACCAAACTCAGACCTTCAAATATGTTGACTTTTTGGTTGGGTAAGTTAGCTATTATGAAGCAGAGAGGTATGTTTGAGTATTTGGCATTTCCTAAGTGTTTCTTTCTTGAATATTTGTGTGTGTGTGCGTGTGTGCGTGTGTGCATGTGTGCACGTGTGCGTTAGGCCTTCTGTTTCTTAACATCACCACGTAATGATTGGGATTTGGGTCATAAATACATACCACAGAACCTCTGTGTGTATTCCATTTCCTTATTCCTCTAGGCTCAGTGTCTCTTGCATTTGGGAATATCATAGTAGAGCTTTCTTTTTCTGGCTGATGCTATTGTCATTTTGTCTCCCCACTGTCCCATTATTCTACTCTCCTCAGGGTGCTGAAGGGTAGAATTTTACAATAAAACTAGCTAGCAAAAAAACAAAAAACAAAAAACAACAAAAAAACTAGCTAGCAATTTCACATTAGCAGAAAAACTGTAATTTCTGAAATTTTAGTCCTTCACCTCCTCAAGACAGATGCAAAATGCACTGCAATGTTCAAAACAGATAAGTGAAACCTCAGGAGCAATATTAATATCCTAAATTTATATATCATTATTGTGCATTCTAAATAAGGTTCTAAACACTTTAAGTGTATTAACCAATCAAATGATTCACAGGCTTAAATGCAGTTGCTGACATTTTCTGTTTTTTTTTAAACAATTTTGTTTTCTTTATTTTTTAAAAATATATTTTATTTATTTATTTGACAGAGAGAGAGGGAGGGAGGGAGGGAGGGAGGGAGGGAGGGAGGGAGAGAGAGAGATAGAGAGAGATAGGGAGCACACAAGCAGGGGGAGTGGCAGGAAGAGGGAGCGGAGAGAGAGAAGCAAGTTCCCCACTGAGCAGGAAGCCTGGCACAGGGCTCAATTCCAGGACCCTAGGATCATGACCTGAGCAGAAAGCAGAGGTTCAACTGACTGAGCCACCCAGGAGCCCCAAAACAATTTTCTTAAAGAACTGCTGTTTCATACATTTCTCATTTTTCTGTTGTATGTTGTTTAGGAATGTTCTCCGCTCCCCTACACAGGTTTCTCTCTTTGAATTGTTTAAGGTTTGAAGGAGATAATGTCATAAAATGCTCCACCTTGTGCCTGGCATCTCACAAATACTTAGAATTGTAGCTTATTCCTCTTATTAATATTTGAGAATGGGGGCAAGAATGGAGGGGACCCTGACTTCTGGATATTACACACTGTAGTTTGTACAGAATGCATTGGGCTGGTGATCACCTAGTACGAAGCACAGGGAATAATTAATTTTGTTGGTGTGGGGGGCATGGGGAATACCAAATATATTTGGTTAACTTCTGGCTAGAAGCATGTGGCTTGAGTAGGAAGCAATGCCAGATATAGTACCATGTCAGGACATTCTAAGCAGCAGCATGCTCAAATCAAGGATAGGTGGTAACACTGGAGGCTTTTCCAGGCAACACAGCTTGAGTCCTGAGGGCCTGCACCATCAAGGGCATGGTGGTGGTGAGTAGCAGAAGTGGCTGAAGAGGAAGGCTGTACTGATTAGCCTTTGTGTCTTGCAGAGGACCTTGACACATTATCTTGTCAAGTTGCCATAGTGTTCTGGAAGTTATTGAGATGGACAGGCGATTTATAATAGGGTCATAAACAACAACAGTAACATTCTTTTTCTGATTTATGTTCTACTTATAGAAGTTCTAATGACCCACTCTAATCTGTACAGTCATATTTTGGGGGGAGAGTCTCCCCCATCATGCAAGAGTCTCTTCCTAAAGTCAAAGAACACAGTCAGTGAGTATGAATCTATTCCTTCTTTCTATCTTTCAAAAAAAAATGGCCTCTGGCGCCTCGTTCTTGACACAGTTGTACCAAGCAGCTCTGTCCTTCTGCAATCTCTGTGTGGTTCCTAGCAACTCTAGGCGTTCTATAATGTGTTCCATCTCTCGCCTTACATTAGTTGCCTCTCCATTTTGTGCTTTGAGATTGGTCATGTGTGGATGTGCATTGTGCGGGTTGCACTGAATGGAAGAAGTGCTCTTCCCAATCCCACCTGGAATGGTGATACAACCTTCCTAAGTCACGGTATAGGGGTGACTGTAGGTTTTACAGAGACTCAAAGATATAGCCCTTTGCCTGACATAGTATTGTTTCTTAAAATGCCAGTGCTCCACATGGTCCACAGGATATACCCCACAGTCATTAACATGGACTTCCGGTCTTGCCCACCGCTCTTGCTTAATTCAGTGCTGCTCTAGTTATCTCTCCAGGGTCCAGCCACCCTGGACTTCCTTCATTTCCTTGAATCCACATTGCTTTTTCTCAACTTGGAGGTTTGCATGTCTATAACCACTGTAAGACTGCTCTCTGTAGCCTCCTGGCACTGCCACCTCATCTTCGTCACCACTTTACCCAGCAAACTCCTGTTCCTGTTATCCTTCATTTCTAAATTTAATATTAGCTCCTCAGATAAATCTTCCCTAAGGTTACACCTTATGTCGTGTCTTGTAATACAATTGTGGACACTTTATTGTGATGCTTCCATGACACTAGTCATAATGCATAAATATATGTTATATAATTATTTGATTTCTTCCCCCATACGGCAGTAGGTTCCAAAAAGCACTGTATTTTTATTTTAATTTTTACTTGTTTTTTGATTTTAAGTGATATTTATTAAAACCTTTATATATGTTATCTCATTTCATCCTTATAACAATTCTATGGGGAAGACGATTATTTCCATTTTTTTAAAATTTTTATTTATTTATGATAGTCACACACACAGAGAGAGAGAGGCAGAGACACAGGCAGAGGGAGAAGCAGGCCCCATGCACCGGGAGCCCGATGTGGGACTCCATCCCGGGTCTCCAGGATCGCGTCCCGGGCCAAAGGCAGGGTCCGAACCGCTCTGCCACCCAGGGATCCCAAGTTATTTCCATTTTATAGATAGGAAAACTGAGGCTTGGTGAGTTTACTTGCACTGCTCCTGGTCACACAGGTAGTGAGTTCTAGACTTGTGGGTCACACTTGGGCAACCTCAGTCCTGGCTTGCTTCTTAACTGTTACAAACTCACCTAAGACCTTACCTTGACTCATGGTTATATCTATCCCAACATCTGACTCAGTATTGGATATCTGGGAGTTGCTTGATAAATATATTTTGAATGTATAAATATAAAGTTTGATGTAGAGATAAAGTTTGCCCTAACCATGTGGCTTTGCTGTCTCTCAATTTCAATTTCTCAAATGCCGTCTCTCAATTTGATTGCTTACAAAACGGTTAAGTGGCACTCAATATGGTTCAGAGCTAAAATTCTTTAGTCTTTGAATTATCTTCATTATTACCATTATCACTATGGACTACAAATAATTCTTGAGAATCTATTGTGTGAAAATAATTCTATTGGCTATTCCTTTCTTCCAGATTCTGTTTTATCTCAAATACATAAATGATACTCACAAAGGAAATGAACTTGCATGTTAATTGGACCAATTATATTCATAATAAATGATCTCTCACTTCATTCTAGAAAGATAACTGAGCATTATAATTGTTCACTTGGCACCAGAAGAGCACATGAAGATCCATTTTGCTTTTAGCGGCATATCCCAAAGGGATGCTCAGGCTTATATTTTCTCTTGGCATTGTTACCACTAGAAGGAGGATTCCTGTGGCGTGAATTGAAGGCACTTTTTTTTTTCCTAAGGTAATGTGAAAAATTGTGGAATTGAATTGAAAATCAAATGAAGTCATTACATTCATAAAGTAAGTTGTGTCTAACCAGATGAAAATGCTCGGTAAATCACTATATGGACAACACTCTCCCCCATTTTTCCTATAATCAAACCATAACATAATTTGACTTTGTGAAATACAATTAAGTTTTTCTTTATTATTAGCATATTTGATGAAAATAGCTGAAATCTCTACAAATGTCTTGTGTTCAGTTCCTTTTTTTTACAGCTCAATATGTTTATTCATCATACTGTGGTCATCACAAGTGTACCTACTATCTGCCACCATACAATGCTATCACAATACCACTGAGTATATTCCCTATTTTGTGCCTTTTATTTCCGTGACTTCTTTTTTTTGTATATATTTTTTATTGGAGTTTGATTTGCCAACATATAGAATAACACCCAGTGTTCATTCAGTCAAGGGCCCCCCTCAGTGCCTGTCACCCAGTCGCCCCATCCTCCTGCCCACCTCCCTTGTTCATTTCCCAGAGTTAGGAGTTTCTCATGTTCTGTCTCCCTCTCTAGTTTTTCCCCACTTATTTTCTCTCTTTTCCCCTATAATCCCTTTCACTATTTTTAATATTCCCCAAATGAATGAGACCATATAATGTTTGTCCTTCTCTGATTGACTTATTTCACTCAGCATAATACCCTCCAGTTCCATCCACGTCGAAGCAAATGGTGGGTATTTGTTGTTTCTAATGGCTGAGGAATATTCCAGTGTATACATAGACCACATCTTCTTTATCCATTCATCTGTCAATGGACACCGAGGCTCCTTCCACAGTTTGGCTATTGTGGACATTGCTGCTATAAACACTGGGATGCAAGTGTTCCGGTGTTTCACTGCATCTGTATCTTTGGGGTAAATCCCCAGTAGTTTAATTGCTGGGTCATAGTTCAGTTCCTATCTTTTTCAGTGAAACAGGCAATTAGATGTACATGTGATAGATATCTTCATCTTCATGAATCCTCTATAGCTCTATGTAATTGTGTATTGCCCACTATTGTCTCTCCTTATATCTTGCAGGAAACTTATTAGCCCGTAAAGTAGGTCAAATTATAGAAATATAAACTTGAGCCATTATTTTCATGACCTTAAAACATTTCTTTTTCTATGTTAGGTAGTACATGGAAGAAGAGCTCAAGAGGAGTACAATTTTATCTATCATCTATCATCTATCTATCTATCATCTATCTATCTATCATCATCTATCTATCTATCATCTATCATCATCATCTATCTATCATCTCTACCCCTATTTACATGTAATCCAGCTATATCGATTTCTCTATATATATCTATCTGTACCTATATCTGTATCTATTTGCCTCTTTCTATTTTTTCACTTTTTTAGATATCTAAGATCTATATATAGAAATGTAGATAATAGATAAAATGATGTCAGGTGCATGTGGCCTGGAGAGGATGAACTAAGAACTCAGTTACTTGTGGATGACCATTTTCAGAAGCATCTACCTTTTAGAAACATCTCCCTACAAGAAGGTGTTTGAGATATGGAGAGGAGAGATGTTTTATGGGGAGAAAGTTTCTGAGCATTCCTTGACTCTAACAAGGCATGCAGTGGAGCTTTAAGTCTACAAATGAATGACAAGTAAAAGTAGCTCAAGAAAGCTCTATGTTGTGTGTCTCCACATATAAGAACACCATTCAATATATCATACATCATATTAAACTCATTCTCTTCACAAGGGTTTTTGGAATAAATGATTTCAAAGTTGGTAACAAGAATGGTAATGTTTTGCCTAAATTCCTGGCTGATTTACTTGTCTTTTGGATGCTACTAATTGTATATATGGGCTGCTAAAAGGTTTTTTTTTTTTCTAAAGCCTTTTGAGGCAAATCTCTGGTCTGCACAAAGTAGTGGGTAAGACTTCCCCATGTGCACCAGCTTTTATTCTTGCCTTTATTTTTTTGTCCTGATCTTGTTTTTCCTTTTTCACATTTTCTTATTTAGGCTACTTACCTGAGTCTCATGTCTCACCCTAAACACCTGCAACCCTTTGTTAATATGTAAAAGCATTGACATACATATTCACATATGTATATATTGACATGTATGTATATTCTATATTTTAATAACTGGAGAGGCAAATAGGAGATATTGGGGAAGAAATGTCTCTTGCAATTTTCATTCCCAATATGATTCTTCAGTCAAGCCCAGCAATTTCCCACCTTGTGTAAAAGCCGCATGTTGAAAAGGGGAGGTTTCTGCATGACAACACGTGAAACTGTAAGGAGTCATAGCATAGTTACAGTTGGAAGTCCTTGGAAGGTAAAGCAAATATATCTGAAGGACAGATGACTGAGGTGAAGAAATTGCGAAGTCATAGAGAATGCAATCTGTACTTTTAACTTCTAGTTTTCAAAGTGCTTAATCACATTTGTGATCTCTTAGAGGTCCACCCAACTAAGGAAGGTAGGTGAGACAGTAGAGTTTTGAGCTTTTAAGTTCATTTAAAATTGCAGCAGCTGGCGCACCTGGGTAGTTCAGTGGTTGAGCGTCTGCCTTTGGCTCAGGGCATGATCCTGGGATTCTGGGATTGAGTCCCGCATCAGGCTCCCCACAGGGAGCGTGCTTCTCCCTCTGCCTATGTCTCTGCTTCTGTCTCTGTGTGTCTCTCCTGAATAAGTAAATTACATCTTAAAAATAATAAAATAAAATTGGCAGCATCAAGATCAGAACTCAGGTCTTTTGGTTCTTGGGTTTAAGACTCTTTTAGGAATATGCTTTGTGAAAATGACCACCTTGAATTCTAAGAGTATTAAAATATCACTTATTCCAACCTTCTTTTGCTTATCATGAAGAATTTCTACCTTGGCAATCAATATAGCATTAGTATGTATGTATACATGCATTTTTTATTTATGTATTTTAAAGTTAAAAAGTATAGATTCTTACAATCAAATAGATACAATTCCAAGAGAGCAATTCTTAATTTTTCTCCCTTGATTTTAAGTTCATCATGTAGCACATGACCAAAACTAAGTTTTTTTTTCTCAAACATAAGAGAATTTAAAGCCTTGGATTTAAAGCAGAAATATTAGCTCAGAACTCTGACAGTGATAATTTAGCTCTTTTTTCTTTGTGCTGTGCTGGAGTAGTAGATGCTCTGGGGGTTTAACACAGACAAGTGGAAATGGTGCTTCCTGCACTGCTGGCAATACACCCGCCTCCTGTGTCTGCCCCAGAAAGAGAAAAAAAAACTGTCAAACGTTCAATTCCACAACTTTTTGTATTAACAAATCACCATCCACTTGGTGGCATAAAACAAGAAAAATTTATTTTCTTAAAGTTCTGGAGGTCATAAGTCCAAACTCAATATCACTGGGTCAAAATCAAGGTGTTGGCAGGACTACTGTCCTCCCAGAGGCTCCATTGGAGAATCCAATCTTTGCCTCAAATGCCTGGTAGTGCTGGTATTCCCTGTGGTTCTACCAGTCCAGTCTCTGCTTCTACGGCCACACTGCTTCCTCCTCCTGTGTCTGTAGTCAAATTTCCCTCTGCCCCTTTCCTATAAGGGTATTTGTGATTGCATTAAGGGCCCACTATGATAATCTTTCCATCTCAAGATTCTTGATTTTGAACTTAATGAGTCTTTCTTCATATAAGGTAATATTCCCAGGTTCCAGGAACTAGAACCTAGATATCTTTATGGGCCATATTCAGCTTGTGGTATTGCTCTAAACCATTCAGTTTGGCCAGTTCAAGTGTTTTGTTTGTTTTAACTCTTTATAGGAAATTCAACCACATTATGAACACAATTATCCGTTGATGAACAAGTTGCTTCTTTTCAGCATCCATTTGAGTGTCATACAAGTAGCTAGAGCTCACATTCCTACTGTCAAAGGAAAACTATTCTATTATTCAAGTTACATACTTTTATTTTATGCATAGATGCATAAAATTGGTTTTGAGGATAAAAGTTGAATACAATGTAGTTATTGCTTTCAAGGAAATTATAGTAAATGCATTTATGATGATATTCTAAAATACTATTAGAATAGTAAAAGCATGCTTCTTCGTAGAATTTCCTAGTAAAGACAAAAGGAGACAATGACCAGTACAGAAACCAGACCTTCTTTTTTATATCTTTCACAAGGTGCTCCATCAAATGCAAAGAGAAAAGATAACTCAATCACCCTCTCCCGAAAAGGAGGGAAAATTAGTTGAAAGATATACGGTGACAGGGAGTAAAAGGTACAGTATAATGAGTACCCTAACAAACAAGGGGTAGTGGAAGGGGAGGTGGGCAGGGGGATGGGGTTACTGGGTGACGGACACTGAGGGCAGCACTTGATGGGTTGGGCACTGGGTGTTATACTATATATTGGCAAATCGAACTCCAATAAAAATATACAAAAATATTATGAACTGTTGAAAAAAATGGAATTTTAATAGCTTTGTATGGTGACAGATGATGGCTACATTTGTGATGACACAGCATAATGTATAAACTTGTTGGATCACTAGGTTGCACACCTGAAACTAATGTAACATTGTGTGTCAACTATACTCAAAGAAAAGAATATGGTGACTCACGTTATGTTATGTGCATGATAACTGATCTCCTCTGGCAGCATAGGACTGATTTCTCATCATCTAAAATGCGTGATACTTATGGCATGGTGTTCATGTCTCACGATGAACAACATACATGCATCAGTTGGGTATTTCAGTGATCTAAAATGGCAAATGATGAGGGAGGTTGATATAATGATCTACTGACATTTTATTAATCTTTTCACAGGAAAGGACCATCGAAACCCAAGATCAATGGATGAGAAAAATTTCACTGAAGTGAAAGAATTTATACTTCTAGGGTTCACAGCAGACTTGTGGTTACAGAAAGTACTCTTTGTTATTTTCCTCTTCATCTATGTCACCAGTCTTTCAGGGAACATGACTCTGATTTCTCTGATCTGTGCTGATTCTCGGCTCCACACAGCCATGTATTTCTTCATTGGGAATCTTTCATTCCTTGATCTCTGGTACTCTTCTGTCTATGCTCCCCAAATTCTTAGGACTTGTATGGCTGAAGACAAAAGCATATCTTTTGCTGGCTGCCTAGCTCAGTTCTTCTTCTCTGCTGGTCTGGCATACAGTGAGTGTTACCTGTTGGCTGCCATGGCTTATGACCGCTATGTGGCCATCTCCAACCCTTTGCTTTATTCCCAGACAATGTCCTCAAGGTTATGTGCCAGTCTTGTTGCAGCTTCATACCTTGGTGGCTTTCTTAACTCAACCATCATTACCAGTGAGACATTTACCCTGAGCTTCTGTGGGAGCAATGTCATTGATGATTATTTCTGTGACCTGCCACCCCTTGTAAAGCTGGCCTGCGATGTGAAGGAGAGCTACCAGGCTGTGCTCTACTTCATACTGGCCTCCAATGTCATTGCTCCCACTCTGCTGATCCTGGCCTCTTACCTCTTCATCATTGCTGCTATCTTGAAGATCCGCTCCACTCAGGGCCGCCTCAAAGCTGTCTCCACCTGTGGCTCTCATCTGACAGCTGTCACCTTGTACTATGGCTCTATTCTCTTTATTTACTCCAGACCAAGTACCAGTTATGCTCTGGAAAGGGATAAAGTGGTGTCAGTGTTCTATACTGTGGTGATACCATTGTTGAATCCCTTGATCTATAGCTTAAGAAATAAGGATGTTAAAGAGGCTCTGAAGAAAATGTTAGATAAGGCACCATTTTCTTAAAAGAAAGTACTTGGGAAACATGGCTATATAGGTTTTTTTTGGTGATCTTCACATCATCGCTATTAGCCAAGACTCTCAGACATAATGAAAAAAGCAAAAAATAAAATTATTGGAGAATGTGGAAACCCTTAACTGCAATAGTCTTTTTAAGTTGGGGCTAATGTATTTGAATATGTGCTTAAAATAAATAAGTGGGTATATTTGGAAAAACTGCTATGCCTGCCAGCTGGGAACAGAGTCTAAAATTCTTAGAATTCTGAGAAGGGTGAAAGGGAGTCGGGAGTCGTTTTTGTTTTGTTTTCTTCTATTCTGTTTTTTTGCTTGCCATTATGCAAAGATTTTTTTTTTTTTGCAGCAGACGCAGGAAAGAACAGATAACCCAGAGTCACAGTGAGCTTCCAGTGAAGAAATGTTTCCTAACAATTAGAATAATCAAGGAAAAAAGAATAGGAGCTGTATGAAGATAGAAATGGAGATGTAGATAGAAATAGTAACTAGACAGATTTTAAAAAGTTTTATACCCAATGAGAAGATTAATTGTGAAAATCTCTATTAGGTGAATCAATAATTGACAGCCATTAAAGAACTATGAATGTTTGGGTTTCTTTGCTGGTTCAGTTTTATATATGAATTCATAGCAACTTAGAGAATGTTTCATCACGATGTCTCACATTTCCTAATTTTAAGTCTTTTTATGTATAAAACATGAAGCGGGATGCCTGGGTGGGTCAGCAGTTGAGCATCTGCCCTTGGCTCAGAGCGTGATTCCAGAATTTTGGGATCGAGTCCCACATCAGGGTCCCTGCAGGGAGCCTGCTTCTCCCTCTGCTTGTATCTCTGCCTCTCTCTCTCTGTATCTCTCATGAATGAATAAATAATAATAATAATAATAATAATAAATATAAAACATGAAACTATACCACACAAAAGAGCCCTAGTGTCGGTGACCAAGTATATTCATTTGTTAGTGTTGCCATAACAGAATGCCACAGACTGACTGGGTGGCTGAAACAACAGAAATTTACTTTCTCATAGTTCTGGAGACTAAAAGGCCAAGATGAAGGTGCCATTAAGGTTGATTTGTTCTGAGGCTTCTTTCCTTTGCTTGCAGGAAGCCACCCTCCTGCTTTCTCCTCACATGGTCTTTTCTGTGCACAAGTAGCTCTGGTACATCTTTGTGTGTAAAAATTTCCATCTCTTCTTTTTGTGAAGACTTGGGTCAGATTGGATTAGAGCTCATCCTAACCATCTCATTTTAATTTAATTATTTTTAAAAAAGATTTATTTATTTATTAGAGAGATAGAGAGAGAGAGAGAGAAATCATGAATGGGAGGAGAAGAGGGAGAGGGAGAGAGAGAATCCTCAAGCTGACTCTACACTGTGCATGGAGACTTGGGACTTGATTCCAGGACCCTAAGATCATGACTTGAGCTGAAATCAATAGGTAGATGCTTAGCCTACTGAACCACCCAGGTGCCTTTTAACTTAATCACTTCTATAGAGACCCTATATCCAAATACACATTCTGAGTCACTATTAGTCAACATATGAATTAGAGTTTCCATTCGACCCATAGCATTAGGGTTTAATAGGAATTTCTTAATAAATGAGAGAGGGAAATGTACCCTGGAAGTGTCATGTAGACAAGGAAGTGTAGAATATTTTCTGGTAATAAAAAAAAATTATGGACCACAAATGACACACTCTAAAAAAAGTTTAATTCAAATAATTTGGAGAGTTTCTATTCTCAGACACATTTATGATTATATTGTGATTAATGCTAAGAGTGTAAAATTTTAGTGAAATATTTTTCATCTCATCATATCCTAATTAGTATATCATCCCCATATTCTAAATGCACTCTAATTAATTCTTTAGAGACTGAGGTGTAGAGACTGGGCTACTCTGTGGAAGAGGTCTCAAAGGTCTGTTGAGAAAAACACATATATTGAGTCCAACAAAGCCTGCCAAAATATCAGAGGAAAGGGAAAAGCCTGTCACTTGCAGCATCTGTCCTTTCTGGTCAAGGGTAAGCAACTGGAACCAGGAGTAGTTAAGTGGTTTGGTCTCTCTTTGGCCTTAGCTCAATTAGAAGTGGGATACAGTGTCAGGCATGGCTCTCAAAGGATCATTGTTATGCCAAATGCACACACATCTACACACAGACACACAAGCTTCTAAATAAGGAGTCCACTAGTGATATGCTTAGCCTTCATCTAGAATTTGAAATTCAGTCTGGTAGTTACACTATGTCATACTCGGTAGGGTAAACAAGAAGGGAATAAAGTTGACATGCTTTTGGACTGTAGTGGTTCTGGTGCTCTGTGCAGTCCAAACTACTAGTGTGTGATATTATCACTTCTTGCCATTAGTTTTCAGGTGTTAGAGGGACATATTCTTCCCCTGAATGTTTAGTGCTCCAGTGGAAGGAGCAGGGAAGAGGGGAACACACATCTTGAAAAACTAAAAACTATTCTATATGGGATGCTTTAGCATGATTGGGTCAGACTTTTTCTGTCTTTTATTTCACAACACTATAATTGCAATTTATTTCAAATTCAAGGTGGATTTTGGGACATCTGGAGTGTGATGGTTATGAGTCCTTCCTTTAATAATCTTCCTTCTCAAGTGATAAAGTACACTGAATAGGAAAGTCCAGTTGAAGGTAAATTTGTCCTAAGTAGTCTGTGCTAGTTCAGAAGTAGATGGTACTTTGGGGGAAAACAACTTCAAGATATAAAGATAATTACCCATTTATTCATTCTAGAAATATTTATTCAGTGACAATTAGTTGATGGGAACAGTTATTTATGTGTTAGATACAGCAGTAAAGAAAAAAGAGAGATCTTATTGTGTCATTGCATGATGATGGACAAAAATGGACAATAAACCATATTCAGGAGTTAGAAGATGACAGTATGTCTTGGGAAAACTAGATCAGAGTCTGTGCTCATACCCTAATCTCCTGAAAATCCCATTCAAATGTCTGGCAAAGGTCTGTTCTCATCACTCTATTAAAATACTAGGCCCTCTTAACACCAGCAATCCCCATCCTCTTGTTTTGTTCAAACTCTGCTCTATTTTCCCCAAGATCCAAAATCCTTAATGTGGCTTTCAATAGGCTTTGTGAGCTGATCACTCCTGTGGTTCACTCACTGGTTCCTCCCTGCAACATCTTTACTTAACCTCTTTCAGCCTTTTGAGCCCACCAGACTCTCTCATGTGAGGACTCTGATATATGTTCTTTCTTCTCATGGAACTGCTGTCTTTTCCTCCTTACTCCTACAGTGGGCTAGCACTGGAGTCATTTCTCAGGTCTTATTTCAGTATATCTTTTTTTGTGAAGACTTTGATCAGTAGACCAAAAAATTATTAATTTTTTTCAGTTATTTGCCACTCCAGAGGGTAAGAGTAGACAAGTAGCAATATAACCACTGTCAGATATTTCCATTTTCCCTCAAGTTATATCATATTAAAGATAAACTTAATAAGGCACAGGTATTTTTCATTATATAGATAAGCGATAACACAGCAGAGGAAGTTCATAGTAACTATTGAGATGATGGCTATCACCCACCGGTTTGCACATTATCAATATAATGACCATAAATCCCTGTCAAGGTAACAATTACTCAAGCATGAGCAAATTCAGAAAAAATTATAGTGTACAAATGAACACCAGCATAGCACTAGAAATGTGAAGCTCTTGAGTTGTAAGATATTTAAGGGGAAATCAATTAATGTGAGTAATTTAGTTTGGCTGAAGTCCTAAATAGATGAAGACAAGTAGTGAGAGAGAGTTGTAAAGATAGGTTAAAGCCTACTTATGGAAGGGGGTGTAAGCATGTGTGGTTTGTGTGCTAAATAGATGAGATCCATTATATGATAATGGAGAAATGAATGATGTTCAGGATTCCAAGCTTTACCTACCACAATGTCACTGATCAAGTCATGTTTTCTCTGAACATTATCAGCTACATTTGAAACATAAGGACACTTAATATTTTTTAAAAAATTTTATTTATTTATTCATGAGACACACACACACACACACACACACACACACACATACACACACACAAAGAGGCAGAGACAGGCCGAGGGAGAAGCAGGGTACTTGCAAGGAGCCCAATGCAAGACTTGATCCTGGACCCTGGGATCATGCCCTGAGCCAAAGGCAGACGTTCAACTGCTAGTCACCCAGGCATTCCAGGACCCTTAATATTTAAAGATTAAGATACCTGCCTTCCTAACAAGCAGCAATAGTAGACCCTGGGGTAGAAAATTCACATTTACATCCTAGTTACAAACTGATTCTGTCTTAGCTCAAAGGAAAATGTTTCAAACATGGAAATAAATCACAATCCTCTCTCAGTATTGGCTTTCTCCCACTACCTTTTTTAGCTAAGGGACAGTCAGCTGGTTACTGGGGCATCAGCCCCAATTCTGTATGTTTTAAATTAGATTCCTCTTTTTAGAGTATCCATCAGAAGTGTTTTTTTTAAAAAAGATTTTATTTATTTATTCTTGAGACACACACACACACACACAGAGAGAGAAAGAGAGGCAGAGACATAGGCAGAGGGAGAAGCAGCCTCCACGCAGGGATCCCCATGTGGGACTTCAACCCGGGACTCCAGGATCATGCCCTGGGCTGAAGGCAGGAGTTTATAAACAGCTGAGCGTCCCTCAGAGCTTTAAAGCTAAAGATAAGTTGGAAGTATTCACAGCTTCTCAATGAATCCTTGATGCCAAAATTTGGGCTCTTCCTAATGTTCAGCATTTACTATATCAAAAAATAACTCAGCTCTGTATATGAATCTCATATCAACAAGAGAAGGTGGGGAAAATGTTTTTAAAGAAGGCTTTTTTTAGTATGTTTTTTTCTAAATAGTTTATTTATTCATGAGACACAGACAGAGAGAGAGAGAGGCAGAGACACAGGCAAAGGGAGAAGCAGACTCCATGCAGGGAGCCCGATGTGGGACTTGATCCCAGGTCTCTAGGATCACACCCTGGGCCAAAGGCAGCACTAAACTGCTGAGTCACCAGGGCTGCCCTGGTATGTTTTTTTTATTGGAGTTTGCTTTGCCAACATATAGCATAACACCCAGTGCTCATCCTGCCAAGTGCCCCCCTCAGTGTCCATCATCCAGTCACTCCATCCTCCCACACATCTCCCCTTCCACCACCCATTCATTTCCCAGACCTAGGTTCATGTTTTCTCACCCTCACTGATATTTTCACTCACTTTTTCTCCTTAACCCTTTATCCCCTTTCACTATTTATAATATTCCCCGTATGAATGAGAGCATATAATGTTTGTCCTTCTCCTATTGACTCACTTCACTCAGCGTAATACCCTCCAGTTCCATCCACATCGAAGCAAATGGTGGGTATTCGTCATTTCTAATGGCTGAGGAATATTCCATTGTACACATAGGCCACATCTTCTTTATCCATTCATCTGTTGATGGACACCGAGGATCCTTCCACAGTTTGGCTATTGTGGACATTGCTATTATAAACATTGGGGTGCAGGTGCCTCGGTCTTTCATTGCATCTGTATCTTTGGGGTAAATACCCAGCAGTGCAATTGCTAGGTCATAGGGCAGATATATTTTTTCTTTGAGGAACCTCCACACAGTTTTCCAGAGTGGCTGCACCAGTTCACATTCCCACCAACAGTGCAGGAGGGTTCCCCTTTCTCCACATCCTCTCCAACATTTGTTGTTTCCTGTCTTGTTAATTTTTCCCATTCTCACTAGTGTGAGGTGGTATCTCATTGTGGTTTTGATTTGTATTTCCCTGATGGCAAGTGATGCGGAGCATTTTCTCATGTGCATGTTGGCCATGTCTATGTCTTCCTCTGTGAGATTTCTGTTTATGTCTTTTGCCCATTTCATGATTGGATTGTTTGTTTCTATGCTGTTGAATTTAATAAGTTCTTTATAGATCTTGGATACTAGACCTTTATCTGCTAGGTCGTTTGCAAATATCTTCTCCCATTCTGTAGGTTGTCTTTTAGTTTTGTTGACTGTTTCTCTTGCTGTGCAGAAGCTTTTTATCTTGATGAAATCCCTATAGTTCATTTTTGCTTTTGTTTCTCTTTTTTTTAAATTTTCACCATTTTTTAAAATTTTTATTTATTTATGATAGTCACACACACACAGAGAGAGAGGCAGAGACACAGGCAGAAGGAGAAGCAGGCTCCATGCACCGAGACCCCGATGTGGGATTCGATCCCGGGTCTCCAGGATCGCGCCCTGGGCCAAAGGCAGGCGCCAAACCACTGCACCACCCAGGGATCCCTGCTTTTGTTTCTCTTGCCTTCAGAGAGGTGTCTTGCAAGAAGTTACTGTTGCCGAATTCCAAAAGGGTGTTGCCTGTGTTCTCCTCTAGGATTTTGATGGATTCTTGTATCACATTTAGATCTTTCATCCATTTTGAGTTTATCTTTTTGTCTGGTGTAAGAGAGTGGTCTGGTTTCATTCTTCTGCATGTGGCTATTCAATTTTCCCAGCACCATTTATTGAAGAGACTGTCCTTTTTCCAATGGATAGTCTTTCTGGCTTTGTCAATTATTAGTTGATCATAGAGTTGAGGGCCCATTTCTGGGTTCTCTATTCTGTTCTATTGATCTATGTTTCTGTTTTTGTGCCTATACCACACAGTCTTGATGATAACAGGTTTGTAGTACAACCTGAAATCTGAAATTGTGATGCCCCCAGCTCTGGTTTTCTTTTTTAATATTCCCCTGGCTATTCTGGGTCTTTTCTGATTCCACACAAATCTTAAGATGATTTGTTAAAACTCTCTCAAGAAAGTCCATGGTATTTTGATAGTGATTGCATTGAACGTGTAAATTGCCCCGGACAGCATAGACATGTTCACGATATTAATTCTTCTAATCCATGAGCCTGGAATATTTTTCCATCTCTTTTGTGTCTTCCTCAATTTCTTTCAGAAGTGTTCTGTAGTTTTCAGGGTATAGATTCTTTACCTTTTTGTTTTTTAAAAGATTTTATTAATTTATTCATGACACAGACACACACACACACACACACACACAGAGGCAGAGACACAGGCAGAGGGAGAAGCTGGTTCCATGTAGGAAGTCCAATTTGGGACTCAATCCCAGGTCTTCAGGATCACACCCTGGACTGAAGTCGGCACTAAACCACTGAGCCACCTGGGCTGCCCAATCCTTTACCTCTTTGGTTAGGTTTATTCCTAGGTATCTTATGCTTTTGGGTGCAATCGTAAATGGGATTGACTCCTTAATTTCTCTTTCTTTAGTCTCATTGTTAGTGAATAGAAATGCCACTGACTTCTGGGCATTGGTTTTATATCCTGCCACACTGCCAAATTGCTGTATGAGTTCTAGCAATCTTGGAGTGGAGTCTTTGGGATTTTCTATGTGCAATATCATGTCATCTGCGAAGAGGGAGAGTTTGACTTCTTCTTTGCCAATTTGAATGCCTTTTATTTCTTTTTGTTGCCTGATTTCTGAGGCGAGGACTTCTAGTACTATGTTGAATAGCAGTGGTGAGAATGGACATCCTTGTTGTATTCCTGATCTTAGAGGAAAGTCTCTCAGTGATCCTTATTGAGAATAATATTTTCTGTAGGCTTTTTATAGATGGCTTTTAAGATGCTGAGGAATGTTCCCTCTATCACTACACTCTGAGGAGTTTCGATCAAGAATGGATGCTGTATTTTGTCAAATGCTTTCTCTGCATCTATTGAGAGGATCATATGGTTCTTGTTTTTTTCTCTTGCTGATATGATCAATCACATTGATTGCTTTACGAGTGTTGAACCAGTCTTGCATCCCGGGGATAAACCCCACTTGGTCATGGTGAATAATCTGCTTAATGTACGACTGGATCCTATTGGCTAGTATCTTGTTGAGAATTTTTGCATCTGTGTTCATCAGAGATATTGGTCTATAATTCTCCTTTTTGGTGGGGTCTTTGTCTGGTTTTGGAATTAAGGTGATGCTGGCCTCATAGAACGAGTTTGAAAGTATTCTGCCCCTTTCTATCTTTCTGAACAGCTTTAGTAGAATAGGTATTCTTTCTTCTTTAAAGGTTTGATAGAATTCCCCTGGGAAGCCATCTGACCCTGGGCTTTTGTACCTTGGGAGGTTTTTGATGACTGCTTCAATTTACTCCCTGGTTATTGGCCTGTTCAGGTTTTCTATTTCTTCCTGTTCTAATTTTGGTAGTTTGTGGTTTTCCAGAAATGTGTCCATTGCTTTTAGATTGTCTAATTTATTGGCATATAGCTGCTCATATTATGTTTTTAAAATTGTTTGTATTTTCTTGGTATTGGTGGTGATCTCTCCTTTCTCATTCATGATTTTATTAATTTGAATCTTTTTTCTTTATAATAAGGCTGGCTAATGGTTTATCTATCTTATTTTTTCTTTCAAAGAACCAACTCCTGGTTTTGTTGATCTGTTCTACAGTTCTTCTGGTCTCTATTTCATTGAGTTCTGCTCAAATCTTTATTAACTCTCTTCTTCTGCTTGGTGTAGGTTTAATTTGCTGTTCTTTCTCCAGGTCCTTTAGGTGCGAAGTTAGCTTGTGTATTTGAGTTTGTTTCCAATTTTTTGAGGGATGCTTGTATTGAGATGTTTTTCTCTCTCAGGACTGCTTTTGCTGTATCCCACAGATTTTGAATGGTTGTATCTTCATTTTCATTAGTTTTCATGAATCTTTTTAATTCTTCTCTAATTTCCTGGTTGACTCATTCCTCTTTTAGCAGGATGCTCTTTAACTTCCATGTGTTTGAGATTCTTCTAAATTTCTTCCTGTGATTGAGTTCTAGTTTCAAAGTATTGTGGTCTGAAAATATGCGGGGGACAATCCCAATCTTTTGGTATTGGTTGAGACCTGATTTGAGACCTAGTATGTGGTCTATTCTGTAGAAAGTTCCATGTGCACTTGAGAAAAATGTGTATTCAGTTGGGTTCAGATGCAAATTTCTGTATATATCTGTGAAATCAATCTGGTCCAGTGTATTATTTAAAGATCTTGTTTCTTTGGTGATGCTGTGCTTAGAATATCTGTCATTTGCAGAAAGCACCATGTTGAGGTCTCCCAGTATTAGTGTATTATTATCTAAATATGTCTTTACTTTGGTCATTAATTGATTGATATACTTGGAAGCTCCCATATTAGGGGCTTAAATATTCATTATTGTTAGGTCCTCTTGTTGGATAGACCCTTTAAGTATGATATAGTGTCCCTTTTCATCTCTTACTACAGTCTTTGGGATAAAGTTTAATTTATCTGATATGAGGATTACTACCCCTGCTTTCCTTTGAGGACCATTTGAATGTTAAATGGTTTTCCAACCTAATTTTGAGGCTGGAGGTGTCCTTACATCTCAAATGAGTCTCTTGTAGATAGAAAATAGATGGGTCTTGCTTTTTTATCCAGTCTGAAACCCTGCGCCTTTTGATGGGATCATTTAGCCCATTCACGTTGAGTTACTACTGAAAGATATGAATTTAGTGTCATGATACCTTTCAGTCCCTTTTTTTGTGGATTATTTCTTTGTGCTTCCTCTTTCTTTTACAGAGTCCCCCTTACTATTTCTTGCAGAGATGGTTTGGTGGTCACATATTCATTCAGTTTCTGCCTATCTTGGAAGCTCTTTATCTCTCCTTCTATTCTGAATGAGAGCCTTGCTGGATAAAGTATTCTTGGCTGCATGTTCTCATTTAGGACCTTGCATATATCCTGCCAGCCCTTTCTGGCCTGCCGGGTCTCTGTGGAGAGGTCTGCTGTTAATCTAATATTTCTCCCCATATAAGTTAGGGATCTCTTGTCTCTTGCTGCTTTAAGGAATTTCTCTTTGGAATTTGCAAGTTTCACTATTAAATGTTGAGGTGTTGAATGGTTTTTATTGATTTTGAGAGGGACCTCTCTATCTCCTGGATCTGAATGCCTGTTTCCCTCCCCAAATTGGGGAAGTTCTCAGCTATGATTTGTTCAAATATGCTTTCTGTCCCTCTGTCCCTCTCGGTCCCCTCTGGAACCCTAATTATATGTAGATTTTTCTTTCTGAGGCTATCATTTATTTCCCTTAACCTTTCCTCATGGTCTTTTAATTGTTTTTCTCTTTTTTCCTCAGCATCCTTCCTTGCCATCAACTAGTCTTCAATGTCACTCACTCTTTCTTCTACCTCATTAACCCTCATCGTTAGGACTTGCAGTTTGGGTTGCATCTCATTTAATTGATTTTTGATTTTGGCCTTATTAGGACTAACGTCTGCAGTCATGAAGTCTCTTGAGTCCTTAATGCTTTTTTTTTCCAGAGCCACCAGTAGCTTTATAATTGTGCTTCTGAACTGGCTTTCTGACATTGAATTGTAATCCAAATTTTATAACTCTGTAGGAGAGAGGACTGTTTCTGATTCTTTCTTTTGTGGTGAGTTCTTCATTCTAATCATTTCGCTTAGTGCAGAGTGGCTGTATGAGCGGGCTGCATCAAGAAAATCAACCACAACCTAAGTAAATTTCACCCTAGATGATTCTAATGAGGTCAGAGGCCAGAAATTGAAAACAAAGATCAGAACAAAATAAAACAAAAGGACCACTAAACTGAAAAACAAATTTTAAAACAAAGTAGTAAAAATAAAAGGCCAAGAATCCCAAAGAAGAAGAAAAAAAAGAAGAGAAAAAAGCAAAATTAAAGAGGAAAGAAAAAAAGAAAAGAGAAAAAAAAAAGAGAGAAAAGGGGCGGGGACTGGGAGATGGTCATGACGAAGTTGTAGTAGAGGGAGAATGTAGCCTATCTGAGGATTCCTAGAGTGTGATCCTCTTGGTTCTGAGTATATTAATTTCTGTATGTTAGAAGATGCTCAGTCCCAAACTTATATAAACCAGAAACATTTGTAGAAAGCCCCAACATTGACCACCAAAGCATAAATGAGATAAAAGAGGGGGGCAAAATGGGAATGAGGAATCTCACAGAATGAACCAGCTCGGTATACCACTTGTTTCTGGGTGCATGCTGATCATCTTTTAGAAGGTATTAACTTCCACCTTTGTAGAACAATATGAGGCAGGGAAAACAAACAAACAAACAAACAAAAACCTATCTTGTATATCTCCCAAAATTAAGTTGAGTATGTTGAAAGGAATCTAGAAGTGGAAAATATATCTAAGACCTGTAATTGTAGAAATATGAAAGCCAAAATGGAAGAAAGTTAAAAATTAAGAGTTGGTAAAATATTGTAGTTAAGATGGGAAAAGAGAAAAAATATTGGGAATTTTTAGTCTGATATAAAAACGAGTTATACTGGAAAAAGGAAAAAAGAAAAAAGGAGGGGTTGCCTCTAGTTCTATATACTGTAAATCTCTCGACTTCCCCTGGAACTTTCCAGCGCTGCTCGGTCAAGAACTTGCTCTTCCCCTGTCCTCCCAGCTGGTCTTCTGGGGGAGGGGCCTGCTGTGCTGATTCTCAGGTGTGTGCACCTGGAGGAGATGCCCCGCCCCCCCCCCCACGTTGCGGGCTCAGTGGGAGCTGTTTACCACGTGAAGCCCCCGCTCCCTGGTGGCCCCACTCAGTCCCAGGCACAGGGTGACACCAGGAGGAATAGCCACCCCAGCGGCAGCCAGGTCTCCAGCTCTGGAGTCAGCTCCTGCAGTAACTCCCATAGCAGGTCCCCGTCTGCAGGGGCCTGGGTGCTCCAGGGGCAGGGGGCACTGACCTGCACAGCTCAGGGCACCCTGCAGCAGGAGCATCCTCGCTGTCTTGGGCCCTTCCTGCCTCCGTCTGTCTCGGGGAAGTGCAAGATCCTGGGCTGTGTCCCCCGATGCCCTGGGATTCGGGACCTGCACTGCTGGGATCGCGCTCCTGGAGCCGTGCAGCCCCCTCCGAGCTGAGCCGTCAGAGCTTTCCCCGAGCCCCCCCAGGAGCTCTCCAGCCCTTTAGGGAGCTCGGCCCACGGTGTGCGGCGGCTCTCCCCCGGGGGGCACCTCCTCTGTTAGTGACCCCGGGGATCTGGGGGCTCCATGCCCCTCCTGGTATCCTGCCCGAGCTCCCTGCTGAGCACCTTTCCCTCCGGGAAGAATCCGGTGTGGTTTTTTTAAGGTTCCCGCTTCTCTGGGGTGGGGCTTTCCTGTCCCCGAGGCTCCCGCCGCCCCCCTTAGCCTGGCTCCTCACGGGGCCCCTCCCCCACTGGACTCTTTTTTATTTTATTTTTATTTTTATTTTATTTTATTTATTTTATTTATTTTATTTTATTTTATTTTATTTTATTTTATTTATTTTATTTTATTTTTTCCCCACTTTGCTACGTTGTTAGAATCCAGAACCTTTCTCTCTGTAACATTCAGGATGTTCTCTCTTTAAATGTCAAGTCAGATTTGTAGGTGTTCAGGACGATTTGAAGGTTACCTAGGTAAGTTGGTGGGGCCAGGTGAGTTGGGGACCCTACTCCTCTGCCATCTTGCCCCGCCTCTCTAAAAAAAAAGCTTTTTAAAAGATCTTTTTGTTAATTAAAGAAATTCAGGTTATCAGAGGATTATATATTGTCTTAGCCAGCCCAGCAAGAGAAAAAAGTTTACTTCTAAAAGACATAAATGGCTTAACAATTGAGAGTACATACTCTTTTTTGTTTTAAAGATGTTATTTATTTATTCATGAGACATACAGAGAGAGGCAGAGACACAGGCAGAGGGCGAAGCAGGCTCCTGCGGGGAGCCTGATATGGAACTGGATCCCAGGATCCTGGGATCACGACCTCAGTGTAAGGTAGATGCTCAACCACTGAGCCACCCAGGCGTCCCAAGCACATACTCTTGGTAAGGAAAATTTTGGGTTCAAATACCAGCTCTGCTGGTGACCTATTCTGTGACTGTGGAATTTTTTCTTAAACTCCATGAGAATCATAATAGTATCTACTTTATAAAGTTGTGGAGAGGATTGTGTGGTTCAGGGTTAGCATTTAGGATATTAACTGGTACAGCGAGTAACATATATATTATATTATATCATATTATATGTAAATGTTGTATTGATAGTCACAGGAGTGGTATAGTATATTGGTATCTATATAATTATCAGCATAAAGCCTGACACATAAATCCTCAACGATGCATGAAGGATACTAAAATTTTTTCAGCAGTTACTATGTACTTGACATTGGGTTGGATATTTTCATGCATGTCTTCTTTACTCAATCAAACAAACTGCTGAGGGCTTCATTTTTCTTCTCTGTTTGGTGGGACTAAGGGACTTACCCTGCATTAAAAATTAATAAGTGAAAGCCCTAATTTCACAATCAGATTTGAATAGCAATTCCTGTGGTCTTCCCAAGTCACAGACTGAAGTTCTATCATTCTAGTTAATCATAGATAAAAGTCCATAAATGCCCTAGTAATTACTGATTTAACTTATACCTTTGTTTATTTTAATAGAAAAATCACAAAATGATTTTTTTCCCCCTCAAAACCTTTGTCAGGCTTTCTCCTCTGTGGACATGGAAGTAGGAAACCGTACCATTCTGACTGAATTCATCTTGGTGGGCTTCTCAGCAGACCCACGGTGGCAGCTGATTCTATTTGGAATATTTCTGATGCTCTATTTGATGACTTTGTCAGGGAACATGACCCTGGTTATCCTAATTCGAATTGATTCCCGCTTGCACACCCCTATGTACTTCTTCATTGGCAATTTGTCCTTTTTGGATTTTTGGTACACTTCTGTGTATACTCCCAAAATCTTGGCTAATTGTGTCTCAGAAGATAAACGTATTTCCTTGGCTGGATGTGGAGCCCAGTTGTTCTTTTCCTGTGTTGTAGCCTACACCGAATGCTATCTCCTAGCAGCCATGGCATATGACCGGTATGCAGCAATCTGTAACCCATTGCTTTATTCAAGTATGATGTCCAATTCTCTCTGTACTGGGCTTGTTGCCGGCTCCTACTTAGGAGGACTTTTGAATGCCATAGCTCATACTGCTAACACTTTCCGCTTGAGTTTCTGTGGTAAAAATATCATTGACCACTTCTTCTGTGATGCACCACCATTGGTAAAAATGTCTTGTACAGATACCCACATCTATGAAAAAGTCCTCCTGGGTGTGGTGGGCTTCACAGTCCTCTCCAGCATTCTTGCCATCCTGGTTTCCTATTGCAACATCCTTCTGGCTATCCTGAGGATCCGCTCAGCTTCAGGAAGGCGCAAAGCCTTCTCCACCTGTGCTTCACACCTCATTTCGGTCATGCTCTTCTATGGATCCTTGCTTTTCATGTATTCAAGGCCAAGTTCCACCTATTCCCTGGAGAGAGACAAAGTGGCTGCTCTGTTCTACACTGTGGTCAACCCATTGCTCAACCCTCTCATCTATAGCCTGAGAAACAAAGACGTCAAAGACGCCTTCTGGAAAGCAACACAAACCATAAGGCTGCAGAGATGAAGGTTATCTTTTTGCAGAATGTTCTTATTGCATAATTTTCCAAATTATTGGCTTATATGTATGTTGGTAATCATTGAAATTCTCAAGTAAACATAACCCATACTTAAAGGAATGACACATTGAGGAAAAGAGTGACACATCACTCTTTAATTGTTTATTATTATTTTGTGATTAAACTATTTTAAACCTTATAACATCGGGTTGTTTGATGTTTTACAATATTGTCTTTTATTTTTAGTAGTGCTATATTTACACAAAGCTCATCCTCTTGATTATCTTTGGGGGGTCTTGGAAAGAAAAAAGTAACTGGATAGTTTTTGTGCAACCAGTTTGTCTTTGAACCTTGGAAAGCCAATTTTATTGTGTGGGGAAAATATCTAGACTGGCTAAACTTCTGGAAATTTACTAAAGAGTTTACAAGTGTTTATTTTTAGAAGGCATTCTCTCCATATTTCTTCATAAAGTGCTAATTGAGTCTATAGAAAATATCTTTGTAAATCTTGTATCTTCTACATCAATTTAATGTTAGGCAATATGTTTAATAGTTTTTTAGGACGAGCAAATAAACAAACATCCAAAGTACCTTTCTAATTCCATGGAGAGATATGTATTTCTGAAATTTTGTATCACCTCAAAACAGTGATTTCTCCATGGAGAACAGAATGAGTGTTCTACTTTATACTCTCTCACCTCATAACATCACATAGTCTCCTCATGGAGAAAAAGATTAGGAAAGAACTGAAACAAACCAACTAACAAAACCCCACTGTATTCTAGACTCAATACTTCTTTTTTCCCCCCACCAGATCATCTTATACATGAAGAAACTTATGGCTCAATAACCAGTACATGACAGATTTAGTTGATATTTTTTAAATACTTACAAACACAGTGAATATTAAGGATTATTAGTTACATGTGACTAATGAGTAGCTTGTGCCTCACCAGTTAGTACTTTATTATTGAAAGACAAGAGCTATTACTGTAATGGACACAGTTATAAAATACATTTAAATTAAAAGTTTAGAACTAGATGGAGTCACTTCAGCATTTCTTCTGACACTTCCAGTCTTTCTTTTCCTCTGCATTCATCAAAAATAGCACCTTCTCTTTTCATCACAATATTCTTAATATTTTCTTATTTTTTTAAAAAAGATTTTTATTTATTTATTAATTTAATTTAATTTATTTGAGAGAGAGAGAGAGAGCTAGAGGGAGAGGGTGAGAATCTCAAGCAGACTCTCCACTGAGCATAGAGCCTAATGTGGGGCTCAATCCCACAACCCTGAATCAAGAGTCAGATGCTCAATCAACTGAGCCACTCAGGTGCCTCAACATTTTTTAATTCTTCTATCACAGAATAACTGTAAGTACTGGATGAGAAGGATTTGGGGTATATTACATGTCTCCAGAATTTCTTCACATTTTCAGAAAGCTCAGTATGTAGGGGAAAAAATAGGCCAAACCTAGGGGAGATAGCAAAGTAAATTTAATCTTTTGGGATTGTAGAAACAACATATATAGTTTTATTTTGCATTAAACCCTAATGTTGCTTTTTAAAAACTATATTAATATTGAATTGAATCAATATGTTGTAGTATAAATTATAGTCTGATCACTAAAGCAAATCAAACTAATACGCACAAAATTTTTGTCACTGGATTTGACTAGAAAAAAGGGGTGTTGTTTAAAAAAGTCAGTTCCCTAAACTTCTCCTGAAGCAGCCCTTTTTTTCTGAGCACTGATTTGAGAAACGTATCAACTTAGACATCTGATTGTGTTAACCAGATGAGCTTTTTCAGAGCTTCTTTCACATCCTTATTCCTTAGACTATAGATCATGGGATTCAACATGGGGAATAGCACAGTATAAAATGTTGATACCATTTTGTCCCTCTCAAGAGAATAGCTGGAACTTGGGCGAGAGTAGATGTAGAGAATGGAGCCATAGTACAACGTGACTGAGACCAGGTGGGAGGAGCATGTGGAGAAGGCCTTGCGTCGGCCCTGGGTGGAGCGGATCCTTAAGATGGCAGCAATGATGAACATGTAGGAAGCAAGGATGAGCGCCGTGGGAGTGATGACATTGGAGGCCAGGAGGAAGTACAACACAGCCTGATAGCTCTCCTTCACATCACATGCCAATTTCACCAGTGGTGGGACATCACAGAAAAAATCGTCGATGACATTGTCACCACAAAAATCCAATGTGAATGTGTTACTGGTAAGTATTATTGCATTGACAAAACCTCCAGTATAGGAGTATAAAACCAAACAGATGCACAGTCTACTTGACATGGTCTGAGCATACAGCAGGGGGTTGGAAATGGCTGCATAGCGGTCATAAGCCATGGCGGCCAACAGGTAACACTCACTATATGCCAACCCAGCAGAGAAGAAGAACTGACAGACACAGCCAGCAAAGGAGATGCTTTTGTCTTCAGAGATGCAGGTCATGAGGATCTTTGGTGTGTAGACGGAGGAATACCAGATATCCAGAAAAGATAGATTCCCAATGAAAAAATACATGGGTGTGTGCAGCCGGGAGTCATTACAGATCAACACTATGAGGGTGGCATTTGCTACCACAGTCAGAGAGTACACGCCAAGGAATACCACAAACAGGACCAGCTGCATCACTGGGTCTGTCGTGAAGCCCACCAGGATGAACTCAGTCACTGTATGATTGCTTCTCTCCATGGCTTAAAGAGGTCTCACCTAGAACTGAAAGAGTGAAGAGTTTAATTGCCTGAGCCAATACTACAGAACATTCTCAGTGTTAGGCCTGTGACATGTGGTCAAGGCTATGGATGTCAGGGCAAGGGAGATCAGAGCAGGAATCTTGCCTGACTAGTGCAGGTGAGAAAAGCTTTCTGAGTGTCAACATATTCATTTCAATGAAATGCATTTTAAACAGGAAAGCTTGAGTGCTTTTGGGGGCTTATTCATTTTTTTTAAGAAAATATTTCTTGAGTTCCAGGTGTCAACTAGGCATTGGGATACAGCAGTGAGGACAACAGGGATGACCCTTATTCTATGGAGACTCTATTTAGAAGAGTGACTACATACTAAATAAACACATACATGTAGAAATATTTTCAGTTAATGTTAGAGATTTTAAGAAAATGAAACTGGATGATTGGGTGAAAATGAACTAAGGGAAAGGGAAATTAAACTTAGACTCTGAGAGGGAAAAGTCCTTTCTTGTTTGTGAGGTACAAATACACAAAATTTTCAAAGTTCACAAGAGATGGGAAAGTCCCCGTGGTTGAGAAGGTGGTGACATTTGAAAGGTGATAAAATATGCCACCCCCAAATAGGCCAGTTTGTCGTATTTTTCTTTTTCATTGATGTTGTAGCATGTATGATTACTTTGTTTTTATTGCCAAGTAATATTCCTTTATATGAACACACCATATTTTGTTTACTCACTCATCAACTGACACGTTTTATATTTTCTACTTTTGCCAGTTATGAACAATGCTGCTATGAGCATTCTTGTACAAACTTTGTATGGACATATGTTTTCATTTGTCTTGAGAAGATACCTAGGAGTAGAATTGCTGATTCACATGATGTACCTCTAAGTAACATCCTGAGAAATTACCAAACTGTCTTCCAAATTAACCCTGCCAGTTTGCCGTCACATCAGCAAAGTATGTGGGTTCCAGCTTTTCCTCATCCTGATACAAGTAATTATCTTTTAGATACTTGGATGTGAGGTGGTATATAATTGTGGTTTTGATTTATGGTTTCTTTTCTTAAGAATTTATTTATTTATTTGAGAGAGAGAGAGAGAGAGAGAGAGAGAAGGAGAGAGAAAGAAAGGAGGGGTGAAGGGCAGAGAGAAAGAGAGAATCCCAGACTCCCCGCTTAGCGAGGAGCTGGACATGGGCTTGATTCTACAAGTCTGATGTCATGACCTAAGCCAAAATCAGGACCCAGATGCTGAACTAAGCCACCAGGCACCCCTTGATTTACCTCTTCTTAATAACTTATGATGTTAAATGTCTTTCCAAGTGTTTATTGGCTATTTATCTTCTTTGCTTATCTTTTTATTAGTTTTATCTTCTTTGCTGATCTTTTTATGAGTTTCTTTTGTCTTTTCATTGTTGAATTGTAGTACTTCTTAAATTTTCTAGATGTATAGGCCTTTTATGATCAGATATAAGACATGCAAATATATTTTCCTATTCTCTGTTTTCTTTTTACACTCTTGAAGTTCTCCTTTGATGTACAATAGTTTTTAAATATCATAAAGTCCAACTTAGATTTTTATTCTTGCTTGCTCTTGGTTTCTTATTTAAGAGACCATTGACTAACCCAAGTTCACAACAGTTTGCTCTGTTTTATCCAAGTGTTCTAGTTTTAGTTCTTACATGTATGTTAACGATCCATTTTGATCGTTAACTTTTGTGTACGGTGTGAAGTGGAGGTACAACGTCTTTCTTTTGATTGTGGATATCTCGTTCCAACAGCATTTGTTGAAAAGACTATTTTTTCCCTACTGGATTGTCTTGGCACCCTTGTCCAAAATCAGTTCACCATTATTTGTTTCCTATCACCCTGGTAACAAATCACTTCACACGGAATGGCTTTCAGCAACAGAATTATATTATCTTACAGTTTTGTAGATTAAAAAGCAGTCCAAAGTGGGTCCAGTTGGGATGAAATCAAGATGTTGGCAGGACTGTGTTCCTTACTGGAGGCTTCCAAGGAGGATCCATTTCCATGCCTCTTCTATCTTCTACAGGTTGCTCACATTCTGTGATTCATGGTCTGTGTTCTCCATCTTCAAAGTCAGCACCATTGTGTCTCTATGGCCTCACCTTCTTCTGACTCTCAACTCTTTTGCCTCTCTTTTCACTTTTAAGGACTCTTGTCATTATATTCAGCCTATGTGATAATCCAGGACAATGCATCTTTTAAATTAATTAATTCATAACAAGATATAATGTCCATTTATCCCTAATATGTGGAACACATCAGGATTTTATACTGAATAAATAATTTCACTAAGCCAAAGGAAAGGAGGAATTTATGCCCAGTTTTTCCCTTTATTTAAAAAACTACATTAACTTGAAATATAAATGAGGATTCTCATCACTAAAAAATCTTTGATGTTGCTTTTTCTTTTTAGTTGCATTTTTTTTCATTTTTTTTTCTTTCTAGGGTAAGTGTTGTTTAGATCTATCCATATGCGATCATATCCACACCTTTATTCATGAAACAAATTGTGATCAGCTGCTCTTGTGAGATAGAGGATGACTTTATGTGTACAAAAACTTGTAGGTCACCCTCGTTTAAAAATTTTTTTTCTCCTTTTTTGGGGATTGAGGAGATATGGCTCTAGTGAAAAAACATATAAAATAAAAATAAAAGATTATTTCAATCTACCATCACTTTGTCGTTACCACAACATGTATATATACATAAAACATCTAATTCTAATTGCAAAGATGATAAAAAAGAAAAGTAGCTCATAACATAACTATTCCATGGTAATAATTACAGGATGTATTCTAAAATAACATGAATTTTCATATGTAAATCCTACAAATTTGGTGAAATTGTTATACATATATGTAGAGACATCACAAATGTATTAGTGATTCCAATATCAGGAGTGGCATTTCCATCGGTGATAGGATATTTCCGACAAGGTGAATAATTCTTCATAAAGTTAGAAACAAAATAAATGAGCCTCTTCCTTCCATTTTGAATTCCTACATGAGTTGATTTATAGTAAAATCTTAAAAAATGTAGTGTTTATTTGTAAAGCAGAGTACACTTCAAACTCACATAATTACAAAGAATTTTTTTCAATGCACAAATGTCATCAAGAGCTGGCTATGCAGAGCGAGATATTTTTTTCTTTTGATGAGAGTAGTCCCTAAGTGTAAAACCTTTTCATCCTTGTGTACTGCTTACTAAATGGACCCTTGATCCATGTGGCAGGCAAACATACAAGGACACATTTCAAAATGTTCCGTAAAGGATGTTATCACTTGGTGAATAAACTCCACTCCACAGGTTTGTATTTAACCTTGGACTTATGATAGGGTTCCTCTGGGAATTATGTGAAGAAAAGAAAATACCTGGAAAATATCTTTTAGTGGTAAACTTCTACTTTGCATGGGCCTATGGGGTCACTGGGGCCAAAGGAGATAGGAGCCCACTACGATGTAAATCCCACCAAGCAGGAATTTTTGTCTGTTTCATTCATTATTATATGCTTAGTGCCTAGAATAATATCTGGCATATAGTAGACACATAATAAATATTGAATGACTACATGAATGAAGCAATAGCATCTCTATTTGGAAAAGAAACAAAGCAATAGATTGATTTTCTGGGTGGCTTCTAATTTTGTCATTTTACTCTTAAACCAACAGCACAATTGTATGATATCCCACATGCATTTTCTGTCCCTAGTAATCCTTGCCTTGACTTTGCAAACAGAAATAGGAAGAAGCAAAGGCATCTGCCTATGCAAAAGGCTTACCCAATATTTCTTAGCCTAAATGAAGTCTGTGAAGATTCTTTTTTTCACATCAACAACAGATTTTCTATTCTCGTATGTCATGATGCATTGGGAGCATGACTCTAAAATCGGAGCTGAGTGCTCTAAACCAGAGATACCTAGGATATCATGGAAAAAGCAATTGACTTTCAGGAGATTAGCAAGGGTTCAGGTTAGCCATCACTAGTCAACAGTTTAAAGCCTTAATTTCTTCATGTGTCAGGCAGGGATAACGTATCTCTGTAGATGTTGTAAAGAAGATAACTTGAGTAAGGAGTGGGCATAGTGGCCTATCACATCGTAAACACTCAGGTGCTTCCTAAATTCTGTGATTGTAAGAGTCATATGACCTTGCTCCAGAATTCTAGTTTAGCAGGCTGTGAACAGGGCCTAGGAACCTATTTTCAGTAAAGCAGCCCAAGGGCTTGTATACAGATTGTCCATAGATCAAGTCTGACAAGTGCTGAAATAAGTATCATTTTACTTCTTTTTTTTAAAGTAGACTCCATACCAACTGTGGAGCCCAACATAGGGCTTGAACTCACAGCCCTGAGATCAAGACCTGAGTGGAGATCCAGTTGGGTGCTTAACTGACTAAGCCACAAGGGCGCCCCTCAGTTATATTATTCTTATTCTTTGTCACAGATGTCTGCCTGCCATTACAATGTTGTAAAGCCTGGAGGAGTTAAAGAGGAGTTGCCTAAGGTTTTACCTTTAACGAGATGAGCTATGAACAGATCTACTTTGAATGCTATGCAGGCACAGAAACAAGTAGGGCATACGTTTCCTTGGATAGAGAGTGGCTTAAAGAATTGACTTCTGTTTGGTTAATCTGACTGGGGTAGTCTGGCCCTGTTTGGTGCCTGGAGATCATATGATATGATACTCTCTTACAGTATATCAAACTGAATGGAATTTGAGCTTTTTGGGATGTCTTTGGCCTTTAATAATCTCTGGTAATCTCGGCTACTTCGTGCTGTTGCCCAGATGCTCTCTAGATTTTAAGAATGCTGTTTTTGTTCTAAATGGTTCCTGTATTACTTGATTGTCTGTGTACCTAGTTGTTTTTTTCTCCCTTGTCTTTTTCTGTGATATTACTTACCTTTTTGGGAATCTAATAGCAAGATGTGCTCTTTCTCAGAAATTGTAGTAGGAGGGTGGTGAAGATATTTCAAAAGAAGTCCTTTGTTTAGCACTTAAGATATCATAGCATGTACATGACCTTCATCCTGGTTGTGAGGAACAAGTGAAAATTTCCATTTACCTCTGACATCTGGATCAGAAAACTTACCTAAAGTTCTCAGCAATGCCATCACCTCAACAGAATTCAAATCTGTTTCCATCACGTATCTTTATAGTAGCTTCCGGATCCCCAGAGTGGTAGATTCCTGCAACCCCTTGGGATTTCATAAGCTTAGGAAATGCCTAACCAGACAATTAAAGAAAATTGTATGTATGGTTTAATAATGGAGAGTTCTTTTTTTGAGATTATGATTCCCTGGTGATAATAGAGTCATTTATAATTTGTATTCTCTTTTCTCTTGACTTATTAGAAGCTAAACTAAGCCATATATGTTCATGTATATCATGTATAGAAATATGTATTCATATTTTATCTGCATATTATTGTTTGTTCAACAATACTTATACTTGTGTTAAATGTTGAATACCTTCCTTTGCCCTTCAAAATCCATTTTACACCTTTTGAACCTCCTCTGTGCTCCATGATACTCAGCTGTATTAACTGCATGAGTGGGCTCCATTGGTCTCTGTGTCCTTAATGGGTTTAGCCAGTAGTTGTCATTGGTGGGGAAGAGATGGAGGTCTGAGTGGTTTTCTCCATTTTCCTTTCTTGCAAAGATGCCACAGCTGGCTTCATCCCTGGATCTAGGTTATAGCTCCTACCAGCTTTTGACCCATTTCAAAGCTCTCCTCCATATCTCATGACCTCTATGTCTTCATGCACCTTCAAAAATAGAGAAAGTTAGAGCTCTCAGAAGTTATTTGTTACTATTATTTGTTACAGTTATTTATAGAGTTACTATGCTATTCCTTAGGAGTTCTCTATACAGCACACAATTCTTTGTAATAATCCTTTTTAAACCCTCCTCAAATTAATCAGTTTACTGGCTATCTGATCCTTACCAGATACCATTCCTAGAAGTATTGCCAGGAGATAATCCAAATGGGATTGGACCCTTCATGTATTCGAAGGTTAAGTATATAAATCATCATGGTGGGAAGTCAGACAATGGTAATGTATTGCATCCAGTAGCATCAAACTTACTTAAATGATCACCAGTGGCTTCATGGAATGAAGGACAGGTAGAGAGCAAGGCATTATTTTTCTGTGGGACAGAGGCATGCCATAAATATCACGTAGTGATTTGGCTCCTGCTGCAGTTTAAAGCTAGACTATTGACTTAAACAACCAGACAGCCAGGAAGCCATATGGCAGTGAATAACTCTCAGAGACCGGATGGAAAGAATTGCCCAGTAGATCACAGGTGGATGGTAACCGAGTATTTTGTTCAGGAACTTGTGGTAATGTCTCATGTATTAGGTGCTTCTTAAGGAGTGACGTCAATGGGAAACCAACCAAAGTGAGATTTTCTTGTAGAGTAAAGAATTTCATTTTTACTTGGATAAAAAATAGCTCAGGTTGTTCTAGTAGGTAATTATGACCTCTTATACAATTCTCTGACCTGTTTCAATGGCCTTTTTACAGTATTGAAAACATAAACTTATGATGAGGTAAGACCTCCTTGGAGAGAGATCCTGAAAATTAGCCAAGATATACACTGTACATCTTACTTGAAGCCATCTTGGGGATGGCTGGCTGCCCTTCATAAGGATAATACCTTAGGAAAGCAGAAGTGCCCTGATCTTCTGTGGGTTATTAGTCATTGGTCCTGAACTGACTCTAATTTACTGAGAAGGAAAACACTAGAGGTATATACTCGCCCATGAGGGTAATGGAAACAATGGCCTGAGTGCATCTTTCAATGGGTCTAATGGGACCAGGTATATAACCGATTATTATGTACCCAGACTCAGATATAATATTGTTATCGATATGTAGACATATACACAGAGTGAAATGGGATCCTCATATCAATTCCATTTCTGACCCTTGGAATGAGGGTTATTAGTTTCAAGGTGTATGGTTCAAGTGGAAGTTGAATTGCTCTGAAACGACAGTAAAAAAACTAACAAACAAATCTCAACCTGAGAGGAAGGGCGAGGATTAGTTTTTCTATCAAAGACATGGAGGATATGAGTGGGGATCCCAATTTGTCATCTTTAACTCTTTTCTTTGGAGGCAAAAGAATTTCGGATCTGCAAGGTGGAGGTCATGAGAGAACACATTTTACAGATAGATTAAAGAAGGGAGTCAGGAATAATAACTTTTATCTTGAGAAATAAATGGAGTGGGTCAATTTGTGTTGGAAACAGTATTGTATCCTCAAAGTCCATACTGTTCAACAGACATACACTGGTATGAAGCAGTTGTACCTTTTGAGAAATAAACAATGCGTTTTAAGTCACTGTGGAGGAGGCTGAGAGACGAGTATATTTTATTGTATGTGCACAGTCATATACTTTGTTTAGAAGATATCCTAAACCATTTGTGTTCACCCATATGTGACCGATTCTTTCCACACATGCATATACTGGGAGGTTGTCACTAATCAGGTAGTTGAAGTGACATGCTCTGTGGATGTCAGTCAGTCTCTTTCTCCACACACACAGTCTCCTTCTCCTCTTTCTCCTGTTCATGCTCAACATGCCCTTGTACAAACGGCTATTGCAGCTGGAATGGGCTCAACATCATGGTTTTCTTCACCAAGCCTAATTTCACTTCTTCCACTGTTAGGTATCCCAGACGCCAACAACAGAGGTCACAACTGTGCACTGATATGCCATCATTTTCTGGGAGGATTGGTGAACCCCTTGGTTAGCAGGGTGATTGGATTGTACAGCTTCTTACTAATTCAAGATTACAGAGCTGATGACTTTCTTTCCACAATAATCACATTTTTAGGAGATTTATTTGGGTTACAGTACCCACTTTCCTACCAGTTGTTTTCCTGCTGGCACCTGCAGATGTAGACTTACATAATGCCTTTTTTTTTTTTGCGAACATGATATCCCATCAAACATTGTCTCTACTGAGAAATACATTAGATGGAAAAGAATAGTAACAACCCCCCCCCCAAATCCACAGAAATAGTTGGTTTTACTTTATGTCTTAACGTTCAGAACTGATTAGCCTGGGCAAATCGCGGAAAGGTATATGAACGCTCAGTCATGGTTGTTGAGATATCCGCTAAGTATGCTGCATGCTCTAAAATGGCAGCCTATATATGGCTCCATCTTCTGTTTGAAGAATGTACATGTCTATGAACTGAGGGGATAAGGCTGCCATGGTACCTGTGGTGGCCAGGAATGTGAGCCTTTCAAAGCTCCAGGTACAGTGAGTATAATTGTGTCCAGGTCTTAGCTGCTGAGCTTTGAAACACATTTCCCCATTTGTACCAATGTTATGCTGCCCAGAGACTGCTGCTACCTAATGACTGAGCACAGCAAGGATAGCAATGCAGGACTATCCCTCTTAGGCACTGGCTTTATGGCTGATTTTGGCTCAAGTACCTACCTCGCTGAGCTTACCATAAACTGGACAATGGTCTAGGATGCTTTTGCTCATCTTCCTCCACTCTCTTCCTCACATGTGCCTATACTTGCCTATGGTGTAGTGGCATTTTTTATTCTTCTGGCTGCCTCTCTCTTTTCTCTTACACAGACACAACTGTTTCCCCTAATGAAATCCTTGAAGTTCTAAGTCCACCTTAGTGTCTTCCTTTTGTAGAACTCTGACCTCTGTGGCCTCTCTTACAATTACATGAAATGGCCCACTCAAATTTAATTTCCCTACACATCACAATATCCTCAGTATGTTTGGAGTCTATGTGCACAAGGGTAGAATGTCTTAAAGGAGAACCCTCAATGCTCTGATTATTTGGAATCAGGGACTGTACTCTGGCCATGTAGGCCTCCTCATGCATTGATCCAAGAGGTCTCTCACTGGGCCTGGTGATTGATCTCAGTCACCTGGGAAAAATTAGTGGTCCAGGTTGAGATCAAGAATTGTTTGGAACCCATGGGATTGAGCACCACATTTCATAGTATCCTCTTGCCCTCCTATTTGAGATGAAAAGTACTGTAACCAAATAAAAACAAGATGATGAAAGATCAGACCTTGTAATAAGAAATTAGGGACAGCTTATCAAGCAATTCTGATCCAACTGAGGTGTTGAGAAAGAGTGAATTATCCAGAGTAAGACAAGAAGCAAGGTAGGGAGTGGACTTTGAAAAGTGTTTAATTTGGTAAAACTTGTATATCTAACAAATGCAACTGAGAAACTACATTTTTTTATAAATTTATTTTTTGTTGGTGTTCAATTTGCCAACATATATAATAACACCCAGTGCTCTTCCCATCAAGTGCCCCCCTCAGTGCCCATCACCCAGTCACTCCCACCCCCCGCCCACCTCCCTTTACATCACCCCTAGTTTGTTTCCCAGTTAGGAGTCTCTCATGTTCTGTCTCCCTTTCTGATATTTCCCACTTATTTTTTCTCCTTTCCCCTCTATTCCCTTTCACTATTTTTTATATTCTCCAGATGAATGAGACCATATAATGTCGCATCACTTGCCATCAGGGAAATACAAATCAAAACCACAATGAAAAAAAAAAACCACAATGAGATACCACCTCACACCAGTGAGAATGGGGAAAATTAACAAGGCAGGAAACAACAAATATTGCAGAGGATGTGGAGAAAGGGGAACCCTCTTGCACTGTTGGTGGGAATGTGAACTGGTGCAGCCACTCTGGAAAACTGTGTGGAGTTTCCTCAAAGAGTTAAAAATAGATCTTCCCTACCACCCAGCAATTGCACTGCTGGGGATTTATCCCAAAGATACAGATGCAGTGAAATGCCAGGACACCTGCACCCTGATGTTTCTAGCAGCAATGTCCACAATAGCCAAACTGTGGAAGGAGCCTCAGTGTCCATCGAAAGATGAATGGATAAAGAAGATGTGGTCTATGGATACAATGGAATATTCCTCAGCCATTAGAAACGACAAATACCCACCATTTGCTTCAACGTGGATGGAACTGGAGGGTATTATGCTGAGTGAAATGAGTCAGTCAGAGAAGGACAAACATTATATGTTCTCATTCATTTGGGGAATATAAATAATAGTGAAAGGGAATATAAGGGAAGGGAGAAGAAATGAGTGGGAAATATCAGAAAGGGAGACAGAACATAAAGACTCCTCTCTGGGAAACGAACTAGGGGTGGTGGAAGGGGAGGAGGGAGGGGTGTGGGGGTGAATGGGTGACGGACACTGAGGGGGGCACTTGACGGGATGAGCACTGGGTGTTATTCTGTATGTTGGCAAATTGAACACCAATAAAAAATAAATTTATTATTTTAAAAAAATAAACATATTCTAAAACATTAGAACCACGTGTTACTGCAGGCAGCTAGAAAGCCACAGAAGGGCGTCCCAGGGCTCGGGCTTGGGTGGGCCCCTCCAGGACTGCAGGCTCACCCCGAGGCTCTGTCTCTGGCTGTCCCTTCCAGGAAAGCCTCAGGCCCCACCTCTCCCTCTTACCGAGGTCTCCATCTCCCTACTGCTTCACCGCCCCGCCCCGCCCACAGAGCATGGTCCAGGGGCCCGGGCCCCCACCCCGACTCCGCAGCTGGCGGGCTGTACAGACTGCTTTCCAAACCAGCTGTTTCGTGACCATTCGTGCTTAGAGGTCGTGCCTGGCCGTGGCAAAAACACTGTGTACCGTATTTATTCATTCTGTTATTTGAAAAAAATCAAGACTCAGATTCCCCCCTCCCTGCCCTGCCTCCTGCGTAGTGCAGCATGAGACTCTGTCCTGTGATCCGTCTGTCCGTCTGACTTCCTGTGATGTTGTGACCTGTTCCTTGTCCTTCTTGGCTAATAAAAGAATACAGCAGCATAAATAATAATAATAATAATAATAATAATAATATAATAATAATTTGGAAAGTAGGACTTGATTGCTTCTCTAAAAAAATTAAGATAATAGCTCTTGATTAGTACTTTGAACATCTTAATAGTAGTAAAAGTCATGATTTGTGATATTAGGGTATTATTTTGCCAGTTTTGCCTTTTGTAATGATGTTTCCCTATGCAATGATTGGTTTTCTAGTTTCATTACCAACATTAAATATCTGATTAGATCTGTTCACACTACTTACAGAGGATGTATTTTATATGAATTTTACTCTTATTATTTAGAAAATGTTTTTAGAAAATGAGAATCTGAATTAGCATGAATAGCTCTCCATTTTAGAGCACTGTGTGAATCAAACATCTAGAAGTTACACTGTTGTGTTCTGTTTCTACTGGGCTATATGTGTTAAGACTCATACTGATTACATACCTTGGATTTGCTTTACACTTTAATATGTATTATTGCTGATGGTGATTAGTCTTTCTTGCTCTGTGTGGAGCTCGTACTGTTTGGGGGACTACTTGCTTTACTTTCACTTTCTTGTGGTGTTTGTTAGTTTACAAGTTATTTTACCACTAGAACAAGAACATATTCATGTTGTACTAACGCAAATGATATCTTCATTGCCGTACCTTTAAAAACCAAAATTAAATGTACGTTACCATATTTTTAATTTATCACCACCTGTGTGTATAACATATAAGAATTTTTCTCTGTTGAGTTATGGGAAGTCATAGACTTTTATTTCTCAAATTGTTTCAGCTCACTGTAGTTATCATTCTTTATCATCATAATTGTGCTTTGATGCTCAGGATGTCACCATTTGGATGTGGAAGACCTTGCAAGTTCACCCTTGTAAAATAAAAGAGGAACTCTGGTACTTACACTGTGATTTACAAAAATCATATCTATAGAAACGCGATAGATTTTTCCTTGAGAGACATATGTAAGAAATATAGATTGGAGAAATGATGCTTGGTGAGTCTAATCATACCAAATTATTTCATGGGTACCTCTGGGTCTTCATGCAAATGCTTCTGCAGGCAAAAGGTAGATAAAAATGCTTAAGAAATCCTGGTTAGGCAATAGAAAGGGATAATTTCAACCAATTAACTTTCATAGGAAAATATTTAAAATTAACTCAGCATATTTGTTCCTATTTTCAGGACCTCACCGGATAGATCCTATTCTGTGTATATCAATCAGTCATAAATATTCTCACGATAAAGTGAGGTGTTCTGTTATATTTTGAATGTAAAGGAGAATTTAAAATTTTTCATTTAGTTTTAGTCTAGAATAACATGAAATTCAATAAAAATTCTTAAATTTTGCATTTAAATTCTATCTCCTAAACTGCTATAATTTTATCTTATTTCTCTTAAATTGTCATGGATCAAGGGTGCAAAGTCTTTAACTTGCATTGTAAGAATTCTTAATCCTGATGGAACACAATGGCAGCTCTTCTTGAAATATAGTAACCTGATCAAAATTGTCATTGCATCTCCTGAGAAGGAGAGAATCTTGATTTATTTAATGAGTTTATTCAGAGCCTCTTTCACATCCTTATTCCTCAGGCTATAGATCATGGGATTCAACATGGGGAACACCACAGTATAAAATGTAGAAACTATTTTGTCTGTGTCCAAAGAATAGCTAGATCGGGGACGAGAGTAGATGTAGAGAATGGAGCCATAGTACAAGGTGACAGAGACAAGGTGTGAGGAACACGTAGAGAAGGCTTTGAGTCGGCCCTGGGTGGAGCGGATCCTCAAGATGGCGCCAATGATGAACAGGTAGGAGGCTAGGATGAGCACTGTGGGAGTGATGACATTGGAGGCCAGGAGGAAGTACAGTATAGTCTGGTAGCCATCTTTCCTGCCACAGGCCAACTTCACCAGGGGCAGCAAATCACAAAAAAAGTCATCAATGATATTGCCACTACAGAAGTCCAAGGCAAAAGTTCTTTTGGTGATGATAGAAGAGTTAATAAAAGCACCAAGGTATGAGGATGCTACCAAAAATGCACACACCTTTATAGACATGGCCTGAGCATAGCGCAGTGGCTTTGAGATGGCCATATAGCGGTCATAAGCCATGGCAGCCAACAGGTAACACTCAGTATATGCCAGCCCTGCAGAGAAGAAGAACTGACATACACAGCCAGCAAAGGAGATGCTTTTGTCTTCAGAGATGCAGGTCATGAGGATTTTCGGAGTGTAGACAGAGGAATACCAGAGATCCAGAAAAGATAGATTCCCAATGAAAAAATACATGGGTGTGTGCAGCCGGGAGTCATTACAGATCAAAACTATGAGGGTGGCGTTTGCTACCACAGTCAGAGAGTACACGCCAAGGAATACCACAAACAGGACCAGCTGCATCAGTGGGTCTGTCGTGAAGCCCACCAGGATGAACTCAGTCACTGTATGATTGCCTCTCTCCATGGCTTAAAGAGATCTCACCTAGAAGTGAGAGTGAAGAGTTTAATTGCCTGAGCCAATACTACAGAACATTCTGTGTGTTAGGCCTGTGACATGTGGTCAAGACTATGGATGTCAGGACAAGGGAGATCAGAGCAGGAATCTTGCTTAAGTAGGGCAGATGAAGGGAGCTTTCTGAGTGTCAACATATTCATTTCAATGAAATGTATTTAAAACAGGAAAGGTTGAATGTTATTGGGGTTTATCAATATTTTATGAAAAAAATATATTTTTTAATTAATTAATTTATTTATGATAGTCACAGAGAGAGTGAGAGAGGCAGAGACATAGGCAGAGGGAGAAGCAGGCTCCATGCACCGGGAGCCCAACGTGGGATTTGATCCCGGGTCTCCAGGATCGCGCCCTGGGCCAAAGGCAGGCGCCAAACGGCTGTGCCACCCAGGGATCCCGAAAAAATATATTTTAAAGATTTATTTATTCATGAGAGACCAGAAAGGCAGAGACAGAAGCTGAGGGTTAAGCAGGCTCCCTGCAAAAGCCTGATCTGAGACTCCACAGGACTCCGCCATCACCCCCTGAGTCAAAGGCAGATGCTCAACTGCTGAGACGTCCAAGCATCCCATGAAACTATTTATTGAGTGTCAGGTATCCTCTAGGCTTTGGGATACAGCAGTGAGGACAAGAGGGCTGACCCCCATTCTATGGAGACTTTATTTAGAAGGCGGACTACATAATAAACAAATACATGTAGAAATATTTTCAGTTAATGTTAGAGATATTAAGAAAATGAAACTGGATGACTGTGTGAAAATGAACTAGGGGAAAGCCTAATTAAACTTAGACACTGAGAGAGACTCCTGGGTCTCAGTGCTTGAACATCTTTCTTCAGCTCAGGTCTTGACCCAGGGTTCTGGGACTGTGTCCTTCATCAGGCTTCCTGCAAGGAGCCTGCTTCTCCCTCTGCCTGTGTCTCTGTCTCCCTCTCTGTGTGTCTCTCATGAATAAATAAACAAAATCTTAAAAAAAATGTTGACTGGACTGTGTTCCTTTCTGGAGGCTCTAGGGAGGATTCATTTCCTTGCCTCTCCCAGCTTCTACAGGTTGCTCACATTGTTGGTTCATGGTCCGTCTTCTCCATCTTCAAAGTCAGCATCATTGTATCTCTATGGCCAAACCTTTTTTTGACTCTTAAGTCTTTTGTATCTCTTTGCACTTTTAAGGACTCTTGTCATTATATTCAGCCTATGTGGTAATCGAAGACAATCCATTTTTAAATTAATTAATAATAATTAATAATAAATTAATTAATTATAATAAATTAATTATAATAAGCCATAAGTGTTCATTTATCCCTAAGATGTGGATCATATAAGGATTTTATTGCATGTTCTACTGACTGAGCCATCCAGGACAATCTATTTTAAAGTCAGGTAATTGGCAACTTTAACTTCCATTTCCTTTGTATTCTAACATATTCATGGATTTCAGGGGTTAGAACTTAGGCATTTTTGGTAAACATTATCCTACCTACCCAAACCATAAGTGTAAGGATTTATTTCAGGGTTCTCCATTCTATTCCACTGATCGTTATGTCCATCTTTACGCTAATACCCCAGTGTCTGAATTACTGTCCCTTGGAGTAAGGTTTGAAATTGCTTTTGGCTCTTCTCTTTAAAATAATTCTCTTCCTTTAGCCTCCCCATATTTTAGTAAGTCTTCCAAAGTTGCCCCTCTTGGTTCAACCTTGCAAAAGAACATTTAGGTTTTTGTCACATTTTGGGGTCTTCATTTCCTTGTGAAGGTTTTATCCCATGTAACATTTATGTTACATACATTTGTGTGCTTTTCTCCTGTCAATCTGTCTCCTGCCAATTTAATCCTCAAGCCAAGCTCCAAACCCTAAGGTAAAATTGTATGTCTCCAATACAGTTTCACTCCACAATCACCAAAGAAGCTCTCCCCTCACTTATTGTGAAGAAGCCTCTGGCACATTTATCAAATTCTCAGGGAGAGAAATAAATTGAAAATCAGAGAAACCTCAGAGTGGAGACCAAAAAATTAATCCATCTGGTTATGTCAAGTAACAAAATATGTGATGTCATTGTAAATCTTTTGGGTGTAAAGCCTGGGACTTAATATTATTCTTCAGGTTATAGCTCGTCATATACAATCTTTAAAAAGACACTTATCCCAACTGGATATTGTTTAATCCTCAATTTTATCACATTCAAAAACTTCCACTTTATAACAAACCTTTAAGATACTTCCTTTATCAAGCTGAAATGGTTTTATGGTGAATACAACCTACTTACGAACATGTTTGCATATATATGTAAAACATCTAATTCTAATTGCAAAGATGATAAAAAAGAAAACTAGCTGATAATGTAACTATTCCATGGTAATAATTACAGGATGTATTCTAAAATAACATGAATTTTCATATGTAAATCCTGCAACATTTGGTCAAATGATTATACATATATGTAGAGTCATCACAAATGTATTAGTGATTCCAATATCAGGAGTGGCATTTCCATCGGTGATAGGATTTTTCTGACAAGGTGAATAGTTCTTGATAAAGTTGCAAACAAAATAAATGAGCCTCTTCCTTCCATTTTGAATTCCTACGTGAGTTGATTTATAGTAAAATCTTGCAAAATGTAGTGTTTATTAGAAAAGCAGAGTAGACTCCAAACTCACACAACTACAAAGATCGTTTTCAATGCACAAATGTCCATTAAGACACAGGCTGTGCAGGATGGGGCATTTTTTTTCTTTTGATGAGAGTAGTCCCTAAGTGTAAAACCTTTTCATCCTTGTGTACTGCTTACTAAATGGGCCCTTGATCCATGTGGCAGGCAAAAATTCAAGGATACATTTAAAAATGTTCCTTAAAGGATGTTATCAGTCTGTGAAGAAACTCCACTCCACAGCTTTGTATTTTACTATGGACTTATGATAAGGTTCTTCTGGGAATTATGTGAAGAATTATAAAAATACCTGGAGAATATCTTTGAGTGGAAACTTCTACTTTTCATGGGCCTACAGAGTCACTGGGGTCAAGGGGAGATAGGAGCCCAGTAGGATGTAAATTCCACCAGAGCAGGAAGTTTTGTCTGTTTCATTCATTATTATATGCTTAGTGCCTAGAATAATATCTGGCATATAGTAGACACATAATAAATATAGAATGAATACACAAATGACGCAGTGAGCATCCCTATTTGGATAAGAAACAAAGCAATAAAATTGATTTTCTGGGTGGCTTCTAATTTTGTCACTTTACTCTTAAACCAATAGCACAATTGTATGATATCCCACTTGCATTTTCTGTCACTAGGAATCCTTGCCTTGACTTTGCACACAGAAATAGAAAGAAACAAAGGAATGTGCCTATGCAAAAGGCTTACCCAATATTTCTTAGCCTAAATGGAGTCTGTGAAGATTCTTTTTTTCACGTCAACAACAGATTTTTTCCATCCTCAGATGTCATGATGCATTGGGAGCATGAGTCTAAAATCAGAGCTGACTGCTCCTAACCAGAGATACCTAGGATATCATGGAAAAAGCATTTGACTTTCAGGAGATTAACAGTGATTCAGGTTGGCCATCACTAGTCAACAGTGTAAAGCCTTAATTTCTTCATGTGTCAGGCAGGGAGGTTGTAAAGAAGATAACTCGAGTAAGGAGTGGGCATTGTGGCCTGGCACATCATAAACACTCAGGTACTTCTCACATTCTGTGCCTGTAAGAGTGATGTGGCCATGCTCCAGAATTTCTAGTTTACTAGGCTGTGAAAAGGGCCTATGAACCTGTTTTCAGTAAAGCAGCCCAAGGGCTTGTATGCAGATTGTCCATAGATCAAGTCTGACAAATGTTGAAAAAAGTATCATTCATATTCTTTTTTTTTCTTTTAAGTAGATTCCATCCCAGTGTGAGGCCTAACATGGGGCTTGAACTCACAGCCCTGAGATCAAGACCTGAGTGGAGATCCAGTTGGGTGTTTGACTAAGCCACAAGGGCACCCCTCAGTTATATTATTCTTATTCTTTGTCACAGATTCTGCCTGCCATTACAATGTTGTAAAGCCTGGAGGAGTTAAAGACGAGTTAAGGACAAGTTGCCTAAGGTTTTACCTTTAACGAGATGAGCTGTGAACAGATCTACTTTAAATGCTATGCAGGCACAGAAACAAGTAGGACATACGTTTCCTTGGATAGAGAGTGGCTTAAAGAATTGACTTCTGTTTGGTTAATCTGACTGAGGTAGTCTGGCCCTGTTTGCTACCCGGGGACCATATGATATGATACTCTCTTACAGTGTATCAAACTGAATGGAATTTGACTTTTTGGGATGTCTTTGGCCTTTAATAATCTCTAGTTATCTAGTAATCTAGTAATCTTGGCTACTTAATCCTGTTGCCCAGATACTCTCTAGCTTTTAAGAACCCTATTTTTGTTGTAAATGGTTCCTGTATTGCTTGATTGTCTGTGTACCTAGTTGTTTTTTTTCTCCCCTGTCTTTTCTCTGATATTAACTGCCTTTTTTTTTGGAATCTAAGAGTAAGATGTGCTCTTTCTCCTTGTGAACTTGACACTTTCAGAAATTGTAGTAGGAGGGTGGTGAAGATATTTCAAAAGAAGTCCTTTGTTTAGCACTTAAGATATCATAGCATGTACATGACCTTCATCCTGGTTGTGAGGAACAAGTAAAAATTTCCATTTACCTCTAACCTCTGGATCAGAAAACTTACCTAAAGTTCTCAGCAATGCCATCACCTGAACAGAATTCAAATCTGCTTCCATCACATATCTTTATAGTAGCTTCAGGATCCCCAGAGTGGCAGATTCCTGCACCCCTAGGGATTTCATAAGCTTAAGAAATGCCTAACCAGACAATTAAAGAAAATTGTAAGTATTGTTTAATAATGGAGAGTTCTTTTTTTGAGACTATGATTTCCTGGTGATAATATAGTGATTCATAATTTGTATTCTCTTTTCTCTTAACTTGGTAGAAGCTAAACTAAGCATTTATGTGCAAGTATATAATGTATATAAATATATATTCATATAGATCTCCTTATTAAAGTACGTTTATTCAACAATACTGATACTTGTGTTAAATGTCGAATACCTTTCTTTTGTCCTTCAAAATCCATTCTCCACCTTTTGAACCTCCTCTGTGCTCCATGATACTCAGCTGTATTAACTGCATGAGTGGGCTCCATTGGTCTCTGTGTCCTTAATGGGTTTAGCCAGTAGTTGTCATTGGTGGGGAGGAGATGGAGGTCTGAGTGTTTTTCTCCATTTCCCTTTCTTGCAAAGATGCCACAGCTGGCTTCACCCTTGGACCTAGGTCACAGCTCCTAACAGGTGACCATTTTCAAAGTTCTTCTCCATATCTCATGACCTCTATGTCTTCATGCACCTTCAAAAATAGAGAATGTTAGAACTCTCAAAGTATTCGTTCTAGAGTCACTACACTATTCCTTAGGAGTCCTCTATACCACACACAATTCTTTGTAATAATCCTTTTTTAAACCCCCCCAAATTAATCAGTTTAATTGGCTATCTGATCCTTATCAGATACCAATCTTAGACGTATTGCCAGGAGATATTCTAAGTGGGATTTGATCCTTCATATATTTGAAGGTTAAACGTATAAATCCGTCATGGTGGGAAATAGAACAATGGTAATGTATTGCATCCAGTAACATCAGACTTACTTAAATGATAACCAGTGGCTTCATGGAATGAAGGACAGGTAGACAGCAAGACATTGTTTTCTGTGGCACAGAGGTATGCTATAGATATCATGTGGTGATTTGGCTTCTGCATCAGTTTATTTTTTTTAAGATTTCATTTATTTTTCATGTGACACACACACACACACACACACAGAGAGAGAGAGAGAGAGAGAGAGAGAGAGAGAGAGGAGTAGGTGCCATGCAGGGGCCTGAGGTGGGATTGGGATCCCGAGTCTCCAGGATCACACTCTGGGCTGAAGGTGGCGCCAAACCACTGAGCCACCTGGGCTTCCCTTCTGGTGCAGTTTACACCTGGACTATTGACTTAAACAACCAGACAGCTAGAAAGCCATATGGAAGTGAGTAACTCTCAGAAACAAGATGGGAGGAATTGCCCAGTAGACCATAGGTGGGTGGTAACCGAGTGTTTTGTTCAGGAACCTGTGGTAATGTCTCATGGATTAAGTGCTTCTTTTAAAAGAAAAATTTATTTATTTATTTGTGTGTGTGAGAGAGAGTGTGAGAGAGAGAGAGAGAGAGAGAGAGAGAGAGGGAGAGAGGGAGAGAGGGAGAGAGGGAGAGAGGGAGGCAGAGACGCAGGCAGACGGAGATCCAGACGCCATGTAGGGAGCCCAACATGGGACTCGATCCGGGTTCCCCAGGATCAGGCCCTGGGCTAAAGGCAGTGCTAAACTGCTGAGCCACCCGAGCTGCCTGGATTAGGTACTTCTTAAGGAGTGACGTCACTGGGAAACCAACCAAAGTGATATTTTTCTTCTAAAGAAAAGAATTCCATTTTTACTTGGATAAATGAGCTCAGGATGTTCTAGTAGGTAAGTACTACATTTTATTTAATTCTCTGACCTAAGCCTGTTTATAGCCATTTTTCAATGACCTCTATGTCTTCACGCACCTTCAAAAATAGAGAAAGTTAGGGCTCTCAGAAGTATTTGTTCTAGAGTTACTACACTTCCGGTGTAGTACACTAAACTTTACTACACATAAACTTATGGTGAGGCAAGGTCCCTTTAAAGAGGGATCCTGAAACTTAGCCTGGATATACATTGTGTATCTTCCCTGAAGCCTTTTTGGGGATGGCTGGCTACACTTCATGAGGGTAATCCCATTAAGCAAGCAGAAGTGCCCAGATCTTCTGTGGTTATTAGTCACTGTCCTGAACTGACTCTAATTTACAGAGATGGAAAACACTAGAGGTATATACTGCCAGTGAGGGTAATGGAAACAATGTAAAAGATAACTTTGGCCTGAGTGCATCTTTCAATAGGTCTAATGGGACCAGGATATAGTGGTTCATTATTTACCCAGACCCAGAAATAATATTGTTATAGGTATATAGAAAGATATCCAGAGTGAAATGGGATACTCAGTTTAGTTCCATCTGTGACCCTTGAAATTAGAGTTATTAGTTTCAAAGTTCAAGGTTCAAGTAGATGTTAAAATTGCTCTGCTAAGACAGTAAAACAAAACAAAACAAAACAAAAAACAAAACCTCAACCTGAGAGGAAGGGTGAAGATTAGTGTTTCTATCAAAGATATGGAAGATATGAGGGTGTGGATCCCAATTTATCACCTTTAACTCCTTTCTTTGGGGACATAGTGACTGAGGATCTGCAAGGTTGCAGATCACAAGAGAACACATTTTACAGATATATTAAAGAAAGGATTCAGGAATAATAACTTCTATCTTGAGGAATAAAATTGAGTGGGTCAGTTTGTGTTGGAAACAGTATTGTATCCTCAAAATCTGTACTGTTCAACAAACACACTGGTATGAAGCAGTTGTACCTTGGTATGAAATGGGCCCTTGATCCATGTGGCAGGCAAAAATTCAAGGACACATTTAAAAATGTTCCTTAAACGATGTTATCAGTCTGTGAATAAACTCCACTCCACAGGTTTGTATTTTACTTTAGATTTATGATAAGGTTCTCTTGGAATTATGTGAAGAAATAGAAAATACCTGGAGAATATCTTTGAGTGGAAACTTCTACTTTGGGTTACAGGGTCACTGGGGCCAAGAGGAGATAGGAGCCCAGTAGGATGTAAATTCCACCAGAGCAGGAAGTTTTGTCTGTTTCATTCATTATTATATGTTTAGTGCCTAGAACAATATCTGGCACGTAGTAGACATAATAAATATTGAATGAATACATGAATGAAGCAATGAGCATCCCTATTTGGAAAAAGAAACAAAGCAATAAAATTGATTTTCTGGGTGGCTGCTAATTTTGTCATTTTACTCTTAAACCAATAGCACAATTGTATGATATCTCACATGCATTTTCTGTCCCTAGTAATCCTTGCCTTGACTTTGCAAACAGAAATAGGAAGAAGCAAAGGCATCTGCCTATGCAAAAGGCTTACCCAATATTTCTTAGCCTAAATGGAGTCTGTGAAGATTCTTTTTTTCACGTCAACAGCAGATTTTCCATCCTCATGTGTCATGATGCATAGGGAGCATGAGTCTAAAATCAGAGCTGAGTGCTCTAAACCAGAGATACCTAGGATATCATGGAAAAAGCATTTGACTTTCAGGAGATTAACAGTGATTCAGGTTGGCCATCACTAGTCAACAGTGTAAAGCCTTAATTTCTTCATGTGTCAGGCAGGGATAACGTATCTCTGTAGGTTGTTGTAAAGAAGATAACTTGAGGAAGGAGTGGGCATAGTGGCCTGGCACATCATAAACACTCAGGTACTTCTCACATTCTGTGCCTGTAAGAGTCATGTGGCCATGCTCCAGAATTTCTAGTTTACTAGGCTGTGAAAAGGGCCTATGAACCTGTTTTCAGTAAAGCAGCCCAAGGGCTTGTATGCAGATTGTCCATAGATCAAGTCTGACAAATGCTGAAATAAGTATCATTTATATTCTTTTTTTTTCTTTAAGTAGACTCCATCCCCAGTGTGAGGCCTAACATGGGGCTTGAACTCACAGCCCTGAGATCAAGACCTGAGTGGAGATCCAGTTGAGTGTTTAACTGACTAAGCCACAAGGGCGCCCCTCAGTTATATTATTCTTATTCTTTGTCACGGATGTCTGGCTGCCATTACCATGTTGTAAAGCCTGGAGGAGTTAAGAGGAGTTGCCTAAGGTTTTACCTTTATCGAGATGAGCTGAACAGATCTACTTTGAATGCTATGCAGGCACAGAAACAAGCAGGGCATACATTTCCTTGGATAGAGAGTGGATTTACCCCAAAGATACAGATGCAATGAAACATCGGGACCCTGATGTTTCTAGCAGCAATGTCCACAATAGCCAAACTGTGGAAGGAGCCTCGGTGTCCATCAAAAGATGAATGGATAAAGAAGATGTGGTTTATGTATACAATGGAATATTCCTCAGCCATTAGAAATGACGAATACCCACCATTTGCTTCGACGTGGATGGAACTGGAGGGTATTCTGCTGAGTGAAATAAGTCAATCAGAGAAGGACAAACATTATATGTTCTCATTCATTTGGGGAATATAAATAATAGTGAAAGGGAATAGAAGGGAAGGGAGAAGGAATGGTTGGAAATATCAGAAAGGGAGACAGAACATAAAGAACTCCTAACCATGGGGAACGAACTAGGGGTGGTGGAAGGGGAGGAGGGCGGGGGGTGGGGTTGAATGGGTGATGGGCACTGAGGGGGGCACTTGATGGGATGAGCACTGGGTGTCATTCTGTATGTTGGCAAATTGAACACCAATAAAAAATAAATTTATTATTAAAAAAATAAAATGCATTTCCCTTCAAATAAAAAAAGAATAAAAGGGAGTGGGTTAAAGAATTGACTTCTGTTTGCTTAATCTGACTGAGGTAGTCTGGTCGTGTTTGCTACCAGGAGACCATATGATATGATACTCTCTTACAGTGTATCAAACTGAAATGGATTTGAACTTTCTGGATGTCTTTGGCCTTTAATAATCTCTAGTTATCTAGTAATCTAGTAATCTTGGCTACTTAATCCTGTTGCCCACATACTCTCTAGCTTTTAAGAACCCTATTTTTGTTGTAAATGGTTCCTGTATTGCTTGATTGTCTGTGTACCTAGTTGTTTTTTTCTCCCTTGTCTTTTTCTGTGATATTAACTGCCTTTTTTGGAATCTAAGAGTAAGATGTGCTCTTTCTCCTTGTGAACTTGACACTTTCAGAAATTGTAGTAGGAGGGTGGTGAAGATATTTCAAAAGAAGTCCTTTGTTTAGCACTTAAGATATCATAGCATGTACATGACCTTCATCCTGGTTGTGAGGAACAAGTAAAAATTTCCATTTACCTCTAACCTCTGGATCAGAAAACTTACCTAAAATTCTCAGCAATGCCATCACCTGAACAGAATTCAAATCTGCTTCCATCACATATCTTTATAGTAGCTTCCGGATCCCCAGAGTGACAGATTCCTGCAACACCCTCGGGACTTCATAAGCTTAGGAAATGCCTAACCAGACAACTAAAGAAAACTGTGTGTATTGTTTAATAATGGAGAGCTCTCCTTTTGAGACTATGATTTCCTGGTGACAGTATAGTCATTTATAATTTGTATTCTCTTTTCTCTTGACTTGTTAGAAGCTAAACTAAGCCATATATGTGCACATATATTATGTATTGAAATATATTCATATATTATGTGCATATTAAAGTATTGTTTGTTCAACAATACTGATACTTGTGTTAAATGTCGAGTACCTTTCTTTTGTCCAAAATCCATTCTCCACTTTTTGAACCTCCTCTGTGCTCCATGATACTCAGCTGTATTAATTGCATGAGTGGGCTCCATTGGTCTCTGTGTCCTTAATGGGTTTAGCCAGTAGTTGTGATCGGTGGGGAAAGGATGGAGGTCTGAATGGTTTTTTCCATTTTCCTTCCTTGCAAAGAAATGCCACAGCTGGCTTCATCCAGGACCTAGATCATAGCTCCTACCAGCTTTTGACCCATTCAAAGCTCTCCTACATTGCTCATGACCTCTATGACTTGATGCGCCTTCAAAAATAGAGAAAGTTAGAGCTCTCAGAAGTTATTTGTTCTAGAGATACTACATTATTCCTTAGGAGTTCTCTATACCACACACAATTCTTTTTGCAATAATCCTTTTAAACCCTCTTCAAATTAATCAGTTTAACTGGCTGTCTGATCCTTACCAGATACCAATCCTAGAAGTATTGCCAGGAGATAATCCAAATGGGATTAGATCCTTTATATATTCGAAAGTTAAACATTTAAATCCGTCATGGTGGGAAATAGAACAATGGTAATGTATTGTATCCAGTAGCATCAAACTTACTTAAATGATCACCAGTGGCTTCATGGAATGAAGGACAGGTAGATAGCAAGGCATTATTTTTCTGTGGCACAGAGGCATGCCATAAATATCATGTGGTGATTTGGCTTCTGCTGCATTTTAAAGCTGGACTATTGGCTTAAACAACCAGGCAGCCAGAGCGCCATATGGCAGTGAATAACTCTCAGAGACAGGATGGAAAGAATTGCCCAGTAGATCACAGGTGGATGGTAACCGAGTTATTTTGTTCAGGAACTTGTGGTAATGTCTCAAGGATTAGGTGCTTCTTAAGGAGTGACATCAATGGGAAACCAACTAAAGTGATATTTTCTTGTAAAGAATTTCATTTTTACTTGGATTAAAAATAGCTCATGTTGTTCTAGTAGGAAATTATGACCTCTTATAAAATTCTCTGACCTAAGTCATTGGCCTGTTCACAGCCAATGAAAACATAAACTTAATGTGAGGTAAGATCTCTTTGAAGAGGGATCCTGAAAGTTAGCCAAATATACACTGTACATCTTCCTTGAAGTCTTCTTGGGAATGTCTGGCTGCCCATCATAAGGGTAATCCCGTTAGGAAAGCAGAAGTGCCCTGAATTTCTGTGGGTTATTAGTCATTCTTCCTGAACTGACTCTAATTTACAGAGATGGAAAACACTAGAGGAATATACTGGTCAGTGAGGGTAATGGAAACAATGTAAAAGATAACTTTGGCCTGAGTGCATCTTTCAGTGGGTTAATGGGACCAGGTATAGAGCCTATCACTATATACCCAGACCCAGATATAATATTGTTATCGATATGTAGACATATACACAGAGTGAAATGGGATCCTCATATTAATTCCATTTCTGACCCTTGGAATGAGGGTTATTGGTTTCAAGGTTCATGGTTCAAGTGGAAGTTGAATTGCTCTGAAAAGACAGTAAAACACTCTTAACCTGAGAGGAAGGGCGAAGATTAGTGTTTCCCTCAAAAACATGGAGGATACAAGAGTGGGGATTCCAATTCATCACCTTTAATCCTTTCTTTGGAGGCAAAAGAATTTCGGATCTGCAAGGTGGTGGTCATGAGAGAACACGTTTTACAGATAGATTAAAGAAGGGAGGCAGGAATAATAACTTTCATCTTGAGAAATAAATGGAGTGGGTCAATTTGTGTTGGAAACAGTATTGTATCCTCAAAGTCCATACTGTTCAACAGACATACACCGGCATGAAGCAATTGTAGTTTTTGAGGAATAAACAATGCGTTTTAAGATCACTTTGTGGAGGAGGCTGAGAGATGAGTATATTTTATTGTATGTGCACAGTCATATACTTTGTTTAGTCATATACTGTGTTAGTCATATACTCCGTTTGTGTTCATCGATATGTGCCTGATTCTTCCACACATGCATATACTGGTAGGTTGTCACTAATCAGGTAGTTGAAGTGACATGCTCTGTGGATGTCAGTCAGTCTCTTTCTCCACACACACAGCCTCCTTCTCCTCTTTCTCCTGTTCATGCTCAACATGCCCTTGTACAAACGGCTATTGCAGCTGGAACGGGCTCAACATCATGGTTTTCTTCACCAAGCCTAATTTCACTTCTTCCACTGTTAAGTATCCCAAATGCCAACAACAGAGGTCACAACTGTGCCCTGATATGCCATCATTTTCTGGGAGGTTTGGTGAACCCCTTGGCTAGCAAAGTGATTAGATTGCACAACTTCTTACTAATTCAAGATTATAGACCTAATGACTTTCTTTCCACAAATAATCACATTTTAGGTGATATATTTGGTTTACATTCCTTTTTTCCTATCATTTTCCTGCTGGCACTTGCAGGTGTAGACTTACATAATGCCCTTTTTTGTCCACACAGTATCCCACAAAATATTATCTCTACCAAGAAATACATTGGATGGCGAAAATAGTAATATTCTCCTCTGATCTACAGAAATAATTGGTTTTACTTTTTGTCCTACCATTCAGAACTGATTAGGATATTCAAATTGTAGAAGGGCTATATGAAAGCTCAGTCATGGTTGTTGAGGTATCCTCTAAGTATGCTGTGTGCTTATTAATGGTAGCCAATAAATGGCTCCATCTTCCCTTATGAAGAATATACATGTCTGTGAACTGAGTGGATGAGGCTGGCATGGTACCTGTGGTGGCCAGGAATGTGAGCCTTTCAAAGCTCCAGGTATAGCGAGTATAATTGTGCACAGGTCTTAGCTGCTGAGCTTTGAAACACATTTCCACATTTGTATCAATGCCATGCTGCCCAGAGACTGCTGCTACCTAGTGACTGGGCACAGCAAGGATAGCAATGCAGGACTATCCCTCTTAGGCACTGGCTTTATGGCTAATTGTGGCTCAAGTACCTACCTTGCTGAGCTTACCATAAACTGGACAATGGTCTAGGATGCTTTTGCCTATCTTCCTCCCTTCTCTTCCTCACATGTGGCTATACTTACTTATGGTGTAGTGGCATTTGTTGTTCTTCTGGCTGCCTCTCTATTATCTCTTACACAGACAAAACTGTTTCCCTTAATGAATCCTTGCAGTTTTAATTGTACATTAGTGTCTTCTTCTTGTAGGACTCTGACTACTGTGGCCTCTTTTATTATTGCATAAAATGGCCCACTCAAATTTAATTTTCCTACCTATAATCATATACTCAGTATTTTTGGAGTCTGTATGTATAAGAGTATAATGTTCCAAAGGAAAACCCTCAGTGCTATGATTATTTGGAATTTGGGACTGTACTCTGACCCTGTTCGACTCCTCATGCATTGATCTAAGAGGTGTCACTCCAGTGGGCATGGTGATTGATCTCAATGACCTGGGAAAAATTAGTTAGTGGTACAGAATGAGATGAAGAAGAATCGTTTGGAACCATTGGGATTGGGCATCATACTTCTTTTTTTTTAAAGGATCTTATATATTTATTCATGAGAGACAAAGAGAGAGAGAGAGAGAGAGAGAGAGAGAGAGAGAGAGAGATGCAGGCAGAGGGTGAAGCAGACTCCATGTAGGGAGTCCGATGTAGGACTCGATCCCGGGAGTCCAGGATCACACCCTGAGTTGAAGGCAGGTGTTTAGCTGCTGAGCCAATCAGGTGTCTCAAGCACCATATTTCATAGTATGCTCTTGGCCTTCTCTTTGAGATGAAAAGTACCACAACCAAATTAAAACAAGGTGATCAAAGACATGGACCTTATAATAAGAAATTAAGGACAGCTTACCAGATAATTCTGATCCAACCAAGGTGTTGAGAAAGAATGAATGAACCAGAATAGTACAAGAAGCAAGGTAGAGAATGGACTTTAAAAAAAATGTTTAATTTGATAAAACTCATATATCTAAATAATACAATTAAGAAACTACTTTTTTTTAAGCTTCAAATTTCACTTGTGATCTGAGTAGCAAAATTCCTTTAGGAATTTACGGTGTAGTTAATTATAAGTTAATATGGGAGATTCTTTTGAATCCTTCATAACAATAACTGCAAGTGAAGCATTCCCAAGTGTGTTTAACAACCTTACTGCCAAACGTACACTTACATATTCTAAAACTTTTTCTAAAACTTTAGTACGACATATTTAATTTCATTCGTGTTATATACTTATATATATTTACATCTTCGAAGAGTATTCATAGCACTGTACTTGATCTTTTCAGTGAGGTCTTAGTAATGTTATGTAGGCTTGATTTTGGCCTTGAGATAACTTTTCCATACACAAAATAATATGACTCTACACTTGGGCCAATGAAAGTTACAGTATCTGGTAGATATTAATAATTATTTGGAGAATAGGACTTGATCACTTCTCTTAGAAGGATTAAAATAATAGTTCTTGATAAGTACTTTGACATCTTTATTGTAGTAAAAGTCAGGATTTATAATATTGGGATGGTATTACACCAGTTTTACCTTTGTAGCTCCTATTTCCCTCCGCAATGAGAGATTTCTTGTTTCCACCACCATTAAACAGCTGATTCTACACTGTGACACCATGAGATCTGTTCACAGGCCTTAAAGGTAATATAATTTTTATTTTTATTTTCTTTTTTAAGTAATTATTTATGGTTTATTGGGCCATAGAGAGCTTCAAGAAAATGAGAATCTGAGACGCTGGGTGGCTGGATGGTTGAGCATCTGCCTCGGCTCAGGGCGTGATCCCGGTCCCGGGATGGAGTCCCACATCGGGGTCCCTGTGAGGAGCCTGCATCTCCCTCTGTCTATGTCTCTGCCTCTCTCTCTCTCTCTATGTGTCTCATGAATAAATAAATGAAGTCTTTAAAAATAAAAAAAAGAAAGAAAATGAGAATCTGAATTAGCATGAATAGCTCTCCATTTTAGAGCTCTGTGTAATTCAAACATCTTGGAGTTACACTATTGTGCTCTGTCTCTACTGGGGTACTATGTGTTAAGACTCGTACTGATTACACACCTTGGATTTACTTTACAGGTAATGTGTATTATTGCTGGTCTGATCAGGCTTTCCTGCTCTGTATGGAGCTCCTACAGTTTAGGGGACTACTTGCTGTATGTTCACTTTCTTGTGTGTTTGTTTGTTAGTTTACTACTACTTTTACCACTAGAAATAAGAACATATTCATGCTGTATGAACACAAACAATATCTTCATTGCCCTACTTTTAAAAACCAAAACTAAATGCAACTTACCATATTTTCACTTTTGTATTATCACCACCTGTTTGTATCACCTATATGAATTTTTCTCTGTTGAGTAATGGGAAGTCATAGACTTTTATTTCTCAAATTGTTTCAGCTCATTGTAGTTATTATTCTTTACCATCATAATTGTGCTTTGATGTTCAGAATGCCAGCATTTGGAAGTGGAAGACCTTGCAAGTTCACCCTTGTAAAATAAAAGAGGAACTCTGGTACTTACACTGTGATTTACAAAAGTCATATCTATAGAAACGTGACAGATTTTTCCTTAATTGAGGGACATATGGAAGAAATATAGATTGGAGAGATGATGCTTGGTGAGTCTAATCGTACCAGATTATTTCATGGGTACCTCTGGGTCTTCGTGCTAATGCTTCTGGGGGCAAAAGGTAGATAAAAACGCTTAAGAAATCCTGGTTAGGCAATAGAAAGGGATAATTTCAAACAATTAACTTTCATAGGAAAATATTTAAAATCAACTCAGCATATTTGTTCCTATTTTCAAGGACCTAACAGGATAGATATTATTCTGTGTATATCAATCAGTCATAAATATTCTCACACTAAAGATGTGAAGTGTTCTGCTATATTTTGAATGTAAAGGAGAATTTAAGTTTTCATTCATTTTTAATCTAGAGTAGCATGAAATTCAATAAAAATTCTTAAATTTTGTATTTAACTTCTATCTCCTAAAATGCTCTAATTTTGCCTTCTCTTAAATTGTCATGGATCAAGGGTGCAAAGTCTCTAACTTGCATTGCCAGATTTCTTTTTTTAAGGTTTTATTTATTTTTTCATGAGAGACACATACACACACACACACACAGACAGAGAGAGAGAGAGAGAGAGAGAGAGAGAGAGAGAGAGAGAGGCAGAGACACAGGCAAAGGGAGAAGCAGGCTCCAGGCAGGGAACCCAACATGGGACTGGATCCCAGGTCTCCAGGATCAGGCCCTGGGCTGAAGGTGGCGCTAAACCCCGATCCACCCAGGCTGCCTGCATTGTCAGAATTCTTAATCATGATGGAACACAAGGGCAGCTCTTCTTGAAATATAGTAACCTGATCAAATATTGTCATTGCATCTCCTTAGAAGGAGAGAATCTTGATTTATTTAATGAGTTTATTCAGAGCCTCCTTCACATCCTTATTCCTCAGGCTATAGATCATGGGATTCAACATGGGGAACACCACAGTATAAAATGTAGAAACTATTTTGTCTGTGTCCAAAGAATAGCTAGATCGGGGACGAGAGTAGATGTAGAGAATGGAGCCATAGTACAAGGTGACAGAGACCAGGTGTGAGGAACATGTAGAGAAGGCTTTGAGTCGGCCCTGGGTGGAGCGGATCCTCAAGATGGTGGCAATAATGAACTGGTAGGAGGCTAGGATGAGCACTGTGGGGGTGATGACATTGGAGCACAGGATCAAATACAGCACAGTCTGGTAGCCATCTTTCCTGCCACAAGCCAACTTCACCAGGGGATACAAATCACAAAAAAAGTCATCAATGATATTGCCACTACAGAAGTTCAGGGCAAAAGTTCTTTTGGTGATGATAGAAGAGTTAATAAAACCACCAAGATATGAGGATGCTACCAAAAATGCACACACCTTTATAGACATGGCCTGAGCATAGCTCAGTGGCTTTGAGATGGCCATATAGCGGTCATAAGCCATGGCAGCCAACAGGTAGCACTCACTGTATGCCAGTCCAGCAGAGAAGAAGAACTGACATACGCAGCCAGCAAAGGAGATGCTTTTGTCTTCAGAGATGCAGGTCAAGAGAATCTTTGGGGTGTAGACAGAGGAATACCAGAGATCCAGAAAAGATAGATTCCCAATGAAAAAATACATGGGTGTGTGCAGCCGGGAGTCATTACAGATTAACACTATGAGGGTGGCATTTGCTACCACAGTCAGAGAGTACACGCCAAGGAATACCACAAACAGGACCAGCTGCATCACTGGGTCTGTCGTGAAGCCCACCAGGATGAACTCAGTCACTGTATGATTGCTTCTCTCCATGGCTTAAAGAGATCTCACCTAGAAGTGAAAGAGTGAAGAGTTTAATTGCCTGAGCCAATACTACAGAACATTCTCAGTGTTAGGCCTGTGACATGTGGTCAAGACTATGGATGTCAGGGCAAGGGAGATCAGAGCAGGAATCTTGCCTGACTAGTACAGGTGAGAAGAGCTTTCTGAATGTCAACATATTCATTTCAATGAGATGCATTTAAAACCTGAAAGCTTGAGTGCTTTTGGGGGCTTATACGCTTTTTAAGGAAAATATTTCTTGAGTTCCAGGTGTCAACTAGGCATTGGGATACAGCAGTGAGGACAACAGGGATGACCCTTATTCTATGGAGACTCTATTTAGAGGAGTGACTACATACTAAATAAACATATACATGTAGAAATATTTTCAGTTAATGTTAGAGATATTAAGAAAATGAAACTGAAAGAATCAGTGAAAGTGAACTAAGGGAAAGGGAAATTAAACTTAGACCCCGAGAGGGAAAAGTCCTTTCTTGTTTGTGAGGTACAAATACACAAAATTTTCAAAGTTCACAAGAGATGGGAAAGTCCCCGTGGTTGAGAAGGTGGTGACATTTGAAAGGTGATAAAATATGCCACCCCCAAATAGGCCAGTTTGTCGTATTTTTCTTTTTCATTGATGTTGTAGCATGTATGATTACTTTGTTTTTATTGCCAAGTAATATTCCTTTATATGAACACACCATATTTTGTTTACTCACTCATCAACTGACACGTTTTATATTTTCTACTTTTGCCAGTTATGAACAATGCTGCTATGAGCATTCTTGTACAAACTTTGTATGGACATATGTTTTCATTTGTCTTGAGAAGATACCTAGGAGTAGAATTGCTGATTCACATGATGTACCTCTAAGTAACATCCTGAGAAATTACCAAACTGTCTTCCAAATTAACCCTGCCAGTTTGCCGTCACATCAGCAAAGTATGTGGGTTCCAGCTTTTCCTCATCCTGATACAAGTAATTATCTTTTAGATACTTGGATGTGAGGTGGTATATAATTGTGGTTTTGATTTATGGTTTCTTTTCTTAAGAATTTATTTATTTATTTGAGAGAGAGAGAGAGAGAGAGAAGGAGAGAGAAAGAAAGGAGGGGTGAATGGCAGAGAGAAAGAGAGAATCCCAGACTCCCCGCTTAGCGAGGAGCTGGACATGGGCTTGATTCTACAAGTCTGATGTCATGACCTAAGCCAAAATCAGGACCCAGATGCTGAACTAAGCCACCAGGCACCCCTTGATTTACCTCTTCTTAATAACTTATGATGTTAAATGTCTTTCCAAGTGTTTATTGGCTATTTATCTTCTTTGCTTATATTTTTATTAGTTTTATCTTCTTTGCTTATCTTTTTATGAGTTTCTTTTGTCTTTTCATTGTTGAATTGTAGTGCTTTTTAAATTTCCTAGATGTATAAGTCTTTTATGATCAGATATAAGACATGCAAATATATTCTCCCATTCTCTGTGTTTTCTTTTTACTTTCTTGAAGTTCTCCTTTGATGTACAATAGTTTTTAAATATCATAAAGTCCAACTTAGATTCTTATTCTTGCTTGCTCTTGTTTCCTTATTTAAGAGACCATTGACTAACCGAAGTTCACAACAGTTTGCTCTGTTTTATCCAAGTGTTCTAGTTTTAGTTCTTACATGTATATTAACGATCCATTTTGATCGTTAACTTTTGTGTATGGTGTGAAGTGGAGGTACGTCTTTCTTTTGATTGCAGATATCGTTCCAACAGCATTTGTTGAAAAGACTATTTTTCCCCTACTGGACTGTCTTGACACTCTTGTCCAAAATCAGTTCACCATTATTTGTTTCCTATTGCCCTGGTAACAAATTACTTCACACGGAATGGCTTTCAGCAACGAAAATATCTTATTTTACATTTTGTAGAGAAAAAGCAGTCCAAAGTGGGTCTAGTTGGGATGAAATCAAGATGTTGGCAGGACTGTGTTCCTTACTGGAGGTTCCCACGGAGGATCATTTCCATGCCTCTTCCAGCTGCTACAGGTTGCTCACATTCTTTGGTTCATGGTCTGTGTTCTCCATCTTCAAAGTCAACACCATTGTATCTCTATTGGCCATGCCTTCTTCTGACTCTCAACTCTTTTGCCTCTCTTTTCACTTTTAAGGAGTCTTGTCATTATATTCAGCCTAGGTGATAATCCAGGACAATCCATTTTTTTTAATTAATTAATTTATAACAAGATATAATGTCCATTTATCCCTAATATGTGGAACATATCAGGATTTTATACTGAATAATGATTTCACTAAGCCAAAGGAAAGGAGGAATTTATGCCCAGTTTTTCCCTTTATTTAAAAAACTACATTAACTTGAAATATAAATGAGGATTCTCATCACTAAAAAATCTTTGATGTTGCTTTTTATTTCTAGTTGCATTTTTTTCATTTTTTCCCCTCTAGGGCAACCGTTGTTTAGATCTATCCATAAGCAATCATATCCACACCTTTATTCATGAAACAAATTGTGATCAGGGGCTCTTGTGAGATAGAGCATGACTTTATGCGTACAAAAACTTGTACATTACCCTCGTCTTAAAATTTTTTTTCCTCTTTTTTGGGGATGGAGGAGATATGGCCCTAGTGAAAAAACATACACAATAAAAATAAAAGATTATTTCAATCTACCATCACTTTGTCATTACCACAACATAAAAAAGAAACGAAAACTTTTGCACAAAAAAAGCAAAGGAAAAAGGAAAGAAAAAAACTGAGGGTGTGTTTAATGTACAACTTCAATACACCTCATGGTGAATAGGCAATAAAAATTTATTTTCATTGATTATAGGAATTGTAAAGAACTGTCACTTAGAAGTTCAAATGAGACAGCAGACATGACGGTAGTGGTGAGATCCTCAGGACCATTTATTTTATAAGTGGCTTTATCTTATTTCATCTTGAAGTGAACTCTATCCCCTAACGTGGGGCTTGATCTCATGACCCTGAGATCAAGAGTTGCATATTCTACTGAGTGAGCCGTCCAGGACAATCTTTTTTTTTTAATAATAAATTTATTTTTTATTGGTGTTCAATTTGCCACATACAGAATAACACCCAGTGCTCATCCCATCAAGTGCCCCCCTCAGTGCCTGCCACCCATTCACCCCCACCCCCCGCCCTCCTCCCCTTCCACCACCCCTAGTTCGTTTCCCAGAGTTAGGAGTCCTTATGTTCTGTCTCCCTTTCTGATATTTCCACCCATTTCTTCTCCCTTCCCTTCTATTCCCTTTCACTATTATTCATATTCCCCAAATGAATGAGAACATACACTGTTTGTCCTTCTCCAATTGACTTATTTCACTCAGCATAATACCCTCCAGTTCCATCCATGTTGAAGCAAATGGTGGGTATTTGTCACTTCTAATCCAGGACAATCTATTTTAAAGTCAGGTAATTGGCAACTTTAACTTCCACTTCCTTTGTATTCTAACATATTCATGGCTTCCAGGGGTTAGAACATAGGCAGTTTGGGCAGACATTATCCTACTTATCCAAACCATAAGTGTAAGTATTTGTTTCAGGATTCTCCAGTCTATTCCACTGATTGTTATGTCCATGTTTATGCTAATACCCCAAGGTCTGGATTACTGTCCCTTGGAGTAAGGTTTGAAATTGCTTTTGGCTCTTCACTTTTAAAAAAAAAAAATTTTTTTTTGGTTTTTCTCTTTAAAGTAATTCTTTTCCTTTAGCCTCTCCATATATTTTAGTAACCCTTCCAAGGTTGCCCCTCTTTGTTCAACCTTGCAAAAGAACATTTAGGTTTTGTCACATTTTGGGGTCATTTCCTTGTGAATGTTCCATACCAGGTAACATTTATGTTACATACATTTGTGTGCTTTTCTCCTGTCAGTCTCTCTCCTGCTAATTTTATTCTCAAGCCCAGCCCTGAACACTAAGGTAAATTTTATGTCTCCAATACAGTTTCACTCCACAATCGCCAAACAACCTTTCCCCTCACTTATTGTGAAGAAGCCCTCTGGCATATTTATCAAAGTTTCAGGGAGAGAAATAGAGAATCAGAGAAACTTCAGAGTGGAGACCAAAAATATAATCCATCTGGTTATGCCGAGTAACAAAATATGTGATGTCATTGTAAATCTTTTGGGTCTAAAGCCTGGGACTTAATATTATTCTTCAGGTTTTATAGCTCGTCACGTATTATCTTTAAAAAGACCCTTATCCCAACTGGATAGTGTTTGTTGTAATAGTCCCCAATTTTATCACATTGAAAAACGTCCACTTTATAACAAACATTTAAGATACTTACTTTATCAAGCTGAAATGGTACTATGGTTAATACAACCTACTTACAAACATATTTGTAGATATACGTAAAACATCTAATTCTAATTGCAAAGATGATAAAAAAGAAAAGTAGCTCATAATGTAACTATTCCATGGTAATAATTACAGGATGTATTCTAAAATAACATGAATTTTCATATGTAAATCCTGCAACATTTAGTCAAATGATTATACATATATGTAGAGTCATCACAAATGTATTAGTGATTCCAATATCAGGAGTGGCATTTCCATCGGTGATAGGATTTTTCTGACAAGGTGAATAGTTCTTGATAAAGTTGCAAAAAAATAAATGAGCCTCTTCCTTCCATTTTGAATTCCTATGTGAGTTGATTTATAGTAAAATCTTGCAAAATGTAGTGTTTATTTGTAAAGCAGAGTAGACTTCAAACTCACACAATTACAAAGATCTTTTTCAATGCACAAATGTCCATCAAGACACTGGCTGTGCAGGGTGGGGCATTTTTTTCTTTGGATGAGAGTAGCCCCTAAGTGTAAAACCTTTTCATCCTAGTGGTACTGCTTACTAAATGGGCCCTTGATCTATGTGGCAGGCAAAAATCTAACAACACATTTCAAAAATGTTCCTTAAAGGAAGTTATCAGTCTGTAAATAAACTCCACTCCACAGGTTTGAATTTTACCTTGGACTTACGATAGGGTTCTTCCGGGAATTATGTGAAGAAATAGAAAATACCTGGAGAATATCTTTGAGTGGAAACTTCTACTTTTCATGGGCCTTCGGGGTCACTGAGGCCAAGAGGTGATAGGAGCCCACTAGGATGTAAATTCCACGAGAGCAGTAAGTTTTGTCTGTTTCATTCATTATTATATGCTTAGTGCCTAGAATAATATCTGGCATATAGTAGACACATAATAAATATTGAATGAATACATGAATGAAGCAATGAGCATCCCTATTTGGAAAAGAAACAAAGCAATAGAATCGATTTTCTGGGTGGTTGTTAATTGGGTATTTAACCGACTAAGCCACAACAGCGCCCCTCAGTTATATTATTCTTATTCTTTGTCACAGATGTCTGCCTGCCATTACAATGTTGTAAAGCCTGGAGGAGTTAAAGAGGAGTTGCCTAAGGTTTTACCTTTAACGAGATGAGCTATGAACAGATCTACTTTGAATGCTATGCAGGCACAGAAACAAGTAGGGCATACGTTTCCTTGGATAGAGAGTGGCTTAAAGAATTGACTTCTGTTTGGTTAATCTGACTGGGGTAGTCTGGCCCTGTTTGCTACCCGGGGAACATATGATATGATACTCTCATATAGTGTATCAGACTAAAAGGATTTTAGCTTTTCAGGATGTCTTTGGCCTTTAATAATCTCTAGTTATCTAGTAATCTAGTAATCTTGGCTACTTAATCCTGTTGCCCAGATACTCTCTAGCTTTTAAGAACCCTATTTTTGTTGTAAATGGTTCCTGTATTGCTTGATTGTCTGTGTACCTAGTTGTTTTTTCTCCCTTGTCTTTTTCTGTGATATTAACTGCCTTTTTTGGAATCTAAGAGTAAGATGTGCTCGTTCTCCTTGTGAACTTGACACTTTCAGAAATTGTAGTAGGAGGGTGGTGAAGATATTTCAAAAGAAGTCCTTTGTTTAGCACTTAAGATATCATAGCATGTACATGACCTTCATCCTGGTTGTGAGGAACAAGTAAAAATTTCCATTTACCTCTAACATCTGGATCAGAAAACTTACCTAAAGTTCTCAGCAATGCCATCACCTGAACAGAATTCAAATCTGCTTCCATCACATATCTTTATAGTAGCTTCCGGATCCCCAGAGTGGCAGATTCCTGCAACACCCTCGGGATTTCATAAGCTTAGGAAATGCCTAACCAGACAATTAAAGAAAATTGTGTGTATTGTTTAATAATGGAGAGTTCTCCTTTTGAGACTATGATTTCCTGGTGACAGTATAGTCATTTATAATTTGTATTCTCTTTTCTCTTGACTAAACTAAGCCATATATGTGCACATATATTATGTATAGAAATATATTCATATATTATGTGCATATTAAAGTATTGTTTGTTCAACAATACTGATACTTGTGTTAAATGTCGAGTACCTTTCTTTTGTCCAAAATCCATTCTCCACTTTTTGAACCTCCTCTGTGCTCCATGATACTCAGCTGTATTAATTGCATGAGTGGGCTCCATTGGTCTCTGTGTCCTTAATGGGTTTAGCCAGTAGTTGTCATCGGTGGGGAAAGGATGGAGGTCTGAGTGGTTTTTTCCATTTTCCTTCCTTGCAAAGAAATGCCACAGCTGGCTTCATCCAGGACCTAGATCATAGCTCCTACCAGCTTTTGACCCATTCAAAGCTCTCCTACATTGCTCATGACCTCTATGACTTGATGCGCCTTCAAAAATAGAGAAAGTTAGAGCTCTCAGAAGTTATTTGTTCTAGAGTTACTACATTATTCCTTAGGAGTTATCTATACCACACACAATTCTTTTTGCAATAATCCTTTTAAACCCTCTTCAAATTAATCAGTTTAACTGGCTATCTGATCCTTACCAGATACCAATTCTAGAAGTATTGCCAGGAGATAATCCAAATGGGATTAGATCCTTCATATATTCGAAAGTTAAACATTTAAATCCGTCATGGTGGGAAATAGAACAATGGTAATGTATTGTATCCAGTAGCATCAAACTTACTTAAATGATCACCAGTGGCTTCATGGAATGAAGGACAGGTAGATAGCAAGGCATTATTTTTCTGTGGCACAGAGGCATGCCATAAATATCATGTGGTGATTTGGCTTCTGCTGCATTTTAAAGCTGGACTATTGTCTTAAACAACCAGGCAGCCAGAGCGCCATATGAAAGTGAATAACTCTCAGAGACAGGATGGAAAGAATTGCCCAGTAGATCACAGGTGGATGGTAACCGAGTTATTTTGTTCAGGAACTTGTGGTAATGTCTCATGGATTAGGTGCTTCTTAAGGAGTGACATCAATGGGAAACCAACTAAAGTGATATTTTCTTGTAAAGTAAAGAATTTCATTTTTACTTGGATAAAAAATTGCTCAGGATATTCTAGTAAGGAATTACGACCTCATACATTTCTCTGACCTATTTCAATGGCCTTTTAACAGGTATAAGAAACATAAACTTATGGTGAGGTAGGATCCCTTTGAAGAGGGATCCTGAAACTTAGCCAAGATATACACTGTACATCTTCCTTGAAGCCTTTTTGGGAATGTCTGTTTTCCCTTAATGAGAGTAATCCCATTAGGAAAGCAGAAGTGCCCTGATCTTCTCTGGGTTATTATTCATTGGTCCTGAACTGACTCTAACTTACAGAAGTGGAAAACACTAGATGTATATACTCGTCAGTGAGGGTAAGGGAAACAATGTAAAAGATAACTTTGGCCTGAGTGCATCTTTCATTTGGTCTAATGAGACCAGGTATAGAGCAGATCGTTATATACCCAGACCCAGATATAATACAGTTATCGATATGTAGACATATACACAGAATGAAATGGGATCCTCAATTTAATTCCATTTCTGACCCTTGGAATGAGGGTTATTAGTTTCAAGGTTTATGGTTCAATTAGAAATTGAATTGTTCTGAAAAGACAGTAAAAATGCAAACAAAACTCAACCTGAGGTAAGGGCGAAGGTTAGCATTTCCCTCAAAAACATGGAGGATACAAGAGTGGAACTCCGATTTATCACCTTTAATCCTTTCTTTGGAGGCAAAAGAATTTTGGATCTGCGAGATGGCGGGCATGAGAGAACACGTTTTTACAGATAGATTAAAGAAGGGAGTCAGGAATAATAACTTTTATCTTGAGAAATAAATGGAGTGGGTTAGTTTGTGTTGGAAACCATATTGTATCCTCAAAGTCCATACTGTTCAACAGATATACACCGGCATGAAGCAATTGTAGCTTTTGAGGAATAAACAATGTGTTTTAAGGTCACTTTGTGGGGGAGGCGGAGAGACAGGTATATTTCATTTTATTTGCAGAGTCATATACTTGGTTTAGAAGATATCCTAAACCGTTCGTGTTCATCGATATGTGCCCGATTCTTTCCACACATGCATATACTGGTAGGTTGTCACTAATCAGGTAGTTGAAGTGACATGCTCTGTGGATGTCAGTCAGTCTCTTTCTCCACACACACAGCCTCCTTCTCCTCTTTCTCCTGTTCATGCTCAACATGCCCTTGTACAAATGGCTATTGTAGCTGGAACGGGCTCAACATCATGGTTTTCTTCACCAAGCCTAATTTCACTTCTTCCACTGTTTGGTATCCCAAATGCCAACAACAGAGGTCACAACTGTGCCCTGATATGCCATCATTTTCTGGGAGGTTTGGTGAACCCCTTGGCTAGCAAGGTGATTAGATTGCACAACTTCTTACTAATTCAAGATTACAGAGGTAATGACTTTCTTTCCACAATAATCACATTTTTAGGAGATTTATTTGGGTTACAGTACCCACTTTCCTACCAGTTGTTTTCCTGCTGGCACCTGCAGATGTAGACTTACATAATGCCTTTTTTTTTTTTTGCGAACATGGTATCCCATCAAACATTGTCTCTACTGAGAAATACATTAGATGGAAAAGAATAGTAACAACCCCCACACCCCAAATCCACAGAAATAATTGGTTTTACTTTATGTCTTATCGTTCAGAACTGATTAGCTTGGACAAATCGCAGAAAGGTATATGAATGCTCAGTCATGGTTGTTGAGATATCCCCTAAGTATGCTGCATGCTCTAAAATGGCAGCCTATATATGGCTCCATCTTCTGTTTGAAATACGTACATGTCTACGAACTGAGGGGATAAGGCTGGCATGGTACCTGTGGTGGCCAGGAATATGAGCCTTTCAAAGCTCCAGTTACACCGAGTATAAATGGCACAGGTCTTAGCTGCTGAGCTTTGAAACACATTTCCCCATTTGTACCAATGTTATGCTGCCCAGAGACTGCTGCTACCTAATGACTGAGCACAGCAAGGATAGCAATGCAGGACTATCCCTCTTAGGCACTGGCTTTATGGCTAATTTTGGCTAAGTACCTACCTCGCTGAGCTTACCATAAACTGGACAATGGTCTAGGATGCTTTTGCCCATCTTCTTTCCCTCTCTTCTTCACGTGTGCCTATACTTGCCTATGGTGTAGTGGCATTTTTTGTTCTTCTGGCTGCCTCTCTCTTTTCTCTTACACAGACACAACTGTTTCCCCTAACAAAGTCCTTGCAATTTTAAGTCAACCTTAGTGTCTTCTTCTTGTAGAACTCTGACTACTGTGGCCTCTTTTATTATTGCATAAAATGGCCCGCTCGAATTTAATTTCCTTACCCATAACCATATAATCAGTATATTTGGAGTCTGTATGTATAAGAGTATAATGTCCCTAATATCCCAAAGGAAAACCCTCAGCACTCTGATTATTTGGAATTTGGGACTGTACTCTGGCCCTGTTCAACTCCTCATGCATTGATCTAAGAGGTGTCACTCCAGTGGGCATGGTGATTGATCTCAATGACCTGGGAAAAATTAGTTAGTGGTACAGAATGAGATGAAGAAGAATTGTTTGGAACCATTGGGATATGGCATCATATTTCTTTTTTAAAAAGGGATCTTATTTATTTATTTGTGAGAGACAAAGAGAGAGAGAGAGAGAGAGAGAGAGAGAGAGAGAGAGAGAGAGAGACGCAGGCAGAATGAGAAGCAGACTCCATGCAGGGAGCCTGATGTAGGACTCCATCTTGGGAGTCGGGGATCATGCCCTGAGTCGAAGGCAGGTGTTTAGCTGCTGAGCCAATCAGGTGTCTCAAGCACCATATTTCATAGTATGCTCTTGGCCTTCTCTTTGAGATGAAAAGTACCACAACCAAATAAAAACAAGGTGATCAAAGACACAGAGCTTATAATAAGAAATTAAGGACAGCTTATCAGATAATTCTGATCCAACCAAGGTGTTGAGAAAGAATGAATGAACCAGAATAATACAAGAAGCAAGGTAGAGAATGGACTTTAAAAAAATGTTTAATTTGGTAAAACTCGTATATCTAAATAATACAACTAAGAAACTACTTTTTTTTAAGCTTCAAATTTCACTTGTGATCTGAGTAGCAAAATTCCGTTAGGAATTTACGGTGTAGTTAATTATAAGTTAATATGGGAGATTCTTTTGAATCCTTCACAACCATAACTGCAGGTGAAGCATTCCCAAGTGTGCTTAACAACCTTACTGCCAAACATATACTTAAACATATTCTAAAACTTTTTCTAAAACTTTAGTACGACATATTTAATTTCATTCGTGTTATATACTTACATATATTTACATCTTCAAAGAGTATTCATAGCTGTACTTGATCTTTTCAGTGGGGTGTAGGTAATGTTATGTAGGCTTGATTTTGGCCTTGAGATAACTTTTCCATACACAAAATAATACGATTCTACACTTGGGCTAATGAAAGTTACAATATTTGGTAGATTAATAATTATTTGGAGAATAGGACTTGAATGTTTCTCTTAAAAGGATTAAAATAATAGTTCTTGATAAGTACTTTGAACATCTTTATTGTAGTAAAAGTCAGGATTTATAATATTGGGATGGTATTACACCAGTTTTACCTTTGTAGCTCCTATTTCCCTGTGCAATGAGAGATTTTCTTGTTTCCCCACCAACATTAAACAGATCTCTACACTGAGATCTGTTCACAGGCCTTAAAGGTAATATAATTTTTTTTATTTTTTTATTTTCTTTTTTTTAAAGGTAATATAATTTATATGGATTTTAATATTGGGCCATAGAGAGCTTCAAGAAAATGGGAATCTGGGACGCTGGGTGGCTGGATGGTTGAGCATCTGCCTCGGCTCAGGGCGTGATCCCGGTCCCGGGATGGAGTCCCACATCGGGGTCCCTGTGAGGAGCCTGCATCTCCCTCTGTCTATGTCTCTGCCTCTCTCTCTCTCTCTATGTGTCTCATGAATAAATAAATGAAGTCTTTAAAAATAAAAAAAAAGAAAGAAAATGAGAATCTGAATTAGCATGAATAGCTCTCCATTTTAGAGCTCTGTGTAATTCAAACATCTTGGAGTTACACTATTGTGCTCTGTCTCTACTGGGGTACTATGTGTTAAGACTCGTACTGATTACACACCTTGGATTTACTTTACAGGTAATGTGTATTATTGCTGATCTGATCAGGCTTTCCTGCTCTGTATGGAGCTCCTACAGTTTAGGGGACTACTTGCTGTATGTTCACTTTCTTGTGTGTTTGTTTGTTAGTTTACTACTACTTTTACCACTAGAAATAAGAACATATTCATGCTGTATGAACACAAACAATATCTTCATTGCCCTACTTTTAAAAACCAAAACTAAATGCAACTTACCATATTTTCACTTTTGTATTATCACCACCTGTTTGTATCACCTATATGAATTTTTCTCTGTTGAGTAATGGGAAGTCATAGACTTTTATTTCTCAAATTGTTTCAGCTCATTGTAGTTATTATTCTTTACCATCATAATTGTGCTTTGATGTTCAGAATGCCAGCATTTGGAAGTGGAAGACCTTGCAAGTTCACCCTTGTAAAATAAAAGAGGAACTCTGGTACTTACACTGTGATTTACAAAAGTCATATCTATAGAAACTTGACAGATTTTTCCTTAATTGAGGGACATATGGAAGAAATATAGATTGGAGAGATGATGCTTGGTGAGTCTAATCGTACCAGATTATTTCATGGGTACCTCTGGGTCTTCGTGCTAATGCTTCTGGGGGCAAAAGGTAGATAAAAACGCTTAAGAAATCCTGGTTAGGCAATAGAAAGGGATAATTTCAAACAATTAACTTTCATAGGAAAATATTTAAAATCAACTCAGCATATTTGTTCCTATTTTCAAGGACCTAACAGGATAGATATTATTCTGTGTATATCAATCAGTCATAAATATTCTCACACTAAAGATGTGAAGTGTTCTGCTATATTTTGAATGTAAAGGAGAATTTAAGTTTTCATTCATTTTTAATCTAGAGTAGCATGAAATTCAATAAAAATTCTTAAATTTTGTATTTAACTTCTATCTCCTAAAATGCTCTAAGTTTGCCTTCTCTTAAATTGTCATGGATCAAGGGTGCAAAGTCTCTAACTTGCATTGCCAGATTTCTTTTTTTTAAGGTTTTATTTATTTTTTCATGAGAGACACATACACACACACACACAGAGAGAGAGAGAGAGTGAGAGAGAGAGAGAGAGAGAGAGAGAGAGGCAGAGACACAGGCAAAGGGAGAAGCAGGCTCCAGGCAGGGAACCCAACATGGGACTGGATCCCAGGTCTCCAGGATCAGGCCCTGGGCTGAAGGTGGCGCTAAACCCCTGATCCACCCAGGCTGCCTGCATTGTCAGAATTCTTAATCATGATGGAACACAAGGGCAGCTCTTCTTGAAATATAGTAACCTGATCAAATATTGTCATTGCATCTCCTTAGAAGGAGAGAATCTTGATTTATTTAATGAGTTTATTCAGAGCCTCCTTCACATCCTTATTCCTCAGGCTATAGATCATGGGATTCAACATGGGGAACACCACAGTATAAAATGTAGAAACTATTTTGTCTGTGTCCAAAGAATAGCTAGATCGGGGACGAGAGTAGATGTAGAGAATGGAGCCATAGTACAAGGTGACAGAGACCAGGTGTGAGGAACATGTAGAGAAGGCTTTGAGTCGGCCCTGGGTGGAGCGGATCCTCAAGATGGTGGCAATAATGAACTGGTAGGAGGCTAGGATGAGCACTGTGGGGGTGATGACATTGGAGCACAGGATCAAATACAGCACAGTCTGGTAGCCATCTTTCCTGCCACAAGCCAACTTCACCAGGGGATACAAATCACAAAAAAAGTCATCAATGATATTGCCACTACAGAAGTTCAGGGCAAAAGTTCTTTTGGTGATGATAGAAGAGTTAATAAAACCACCAAGATATGAGGATGCTACCAAAAATGCACACACCTTTATAGACATGGCCTGAGCATAGCTCAGTGGCTTTGAGATGGCCATATAGCGGTCATAAGCCATGGCAGCCAACAGGTAGCACTCACTGTATGCCAGTCCAGCAGAGAAGAAGAACTGACATACGCAGCCAGCAAAGGAGATGCTTTTGTCTTCAGAGATGCAGGTCAAGAGAATCTTTGGGGTGTAGACAGAGGAATACCAGAGATCCAGAAAAGATAGATTCCCAATGAAAAAATACATGGGTGTGTGCAGCCGGGAGTCATTACAGATTAACACTATGAGGGTGGCATTTGCTACCACAGTC